>NC_090437.1:597558709-598216834 GCF_031143425.1 Pleurodeles waltl
GACGCTAAGATAGTGAGACCTCTTGTCCTCGGACCCTGCTCATAGCGCAGGAGGTATGTGATAACCTCTCCATTTACTTGAAGAAAAAAATACAAACATCTACGGCAGTTTTATGAAGCAGCCTACTTCAGGCTCTGTAAATTGCTGGGAGGCAGATCTTTAACTGCAAATGAAGTCACTCTGCTATCTTTAGCTCCTTTGTCAGAAGTGAATGTAAAAACTACCCGCTGGTGATTAAATCCTGCTCGATCCTTGCCAGCACAGTTCTTTTCTCTAGTTTTCCTTTAACCGTATGCATATTGTCTATTAGTTTGGCAACAATCCTTAAGATCTTTAAGATGTGATAGTTTTTACTTTTTTCAAGAAATATTTTGTGTTGGGTCTTGTTAAGTATATGGCGTTCCACATTCGGAGCGAATGTGGAACGCAGGGCGCTGGGGGTTCGGGAGGTGGCGGTTGGGGAGAGTGTGACGGGATGCGGAGAGTGTGACGGGACGCGGAGAGAGGAGGAATAGAGATATCGATGTTCACCCACCTGGTCTCGTCTTCTCTTCAGTGGCGATGAGTGGGCGAGAACCAACGCACAGCACAACCATCCAGGAGTCGCAGTGTGGCAGCAAGTGGCAGGCAGTGCTGCACAGGTTGAGTGAGTAGGCTCCTCCTCAAACTGAAGTATTGTGGGCGGAGACGAGGCGGCTGCTGTAGCATACGAAAAGGTACGCCTTGGGGGAATTTTGCTGACGTATGAAACGAGTGGAGCCATCGGAAGCTAAGAGAGCGAAAGCGAAGTAGGACTAGGGAGCTACAAGAGCTCTACACGCATGTCTGGCAGCCATTTTGACTGGTTGGGAAAACACAACTATGAGCCCAACGAGTCATAGAAACAATTCCTCAGCAGAAACTGTGGCGGCCATCTTGGAAGTACAGTTTAATAAAAGAGAAGTTACTGTGTATGCAGAGGAACGTAAAGAGGAGCGGAAGTACAATTTTGTTTCTGCATAAAAGGAATGTTACAATACTATAAATAAATATATATATTTCAAAAGATATTTCAAGATAGCTGGTACAATCATTTTTTTCACAATATCTTGAACGATGGATAGAATATTGGCACCTGCACCATTTTTACAGATGGCAGGAACACCGCCTGTGGATTGGCAAACATGGAAAGAGACATTCGATGCTTACTTGGAGGCGATTGAAGGTGATACATTTACTGCTAAAAAGAAAAAGGCGCTGTTAATCTATAATTTGGGAACTGAGGGAAGGAAAATTTTAAAGATGTTGCCATTAGAAATGGTTAGTACCCTAACTGTAGGCGAGGATGGTGTAGAGTCAACATCCACGGTAGACGAGTATGCCTCATAAATTAGTACATTGGAAAAGAGATTTAATCCAAGGAAGAATATCGTCCTTGAAAGACATAGGTTTCTTCAGCGTGCACAGTTTCCAGGAAAGTCTATTGATGATTTTGTGGCAGCACTGCGTTCGCTGGCGACTACGTGTACCTACAGAGAGTTTAGAGGTGAAATAATACAGGATCAGCTGATTGAGAGGACAAGTAACAAAAAGATACAGGAAAAATTGTTAGCTACTGACGATCCAGATTTAGAATCAGCTTTAAATTTAGGAAGAAGTATGGAACACTCTCAGAACTGTATGCGGGAGATGAACGACAGTACAAAAACATCGGAGATTAGACACGTAAAAGCAAAGCAAGTAACTAAGTCAACAGTGAAGAGTAACAAAGGAAGTGGTTGTGATGAGCATGAACTCTTATCATCCAGAAGTAGGAATGCCAATAACAATATGTCTTGCTACAGGTGTGGAAGTAGGACGCATGTTGGCAATTCAAAGAATTGTGCAGCTGTCAATCAAACATGTTACAGGTGCGGAAAGAAAGGACATTTCGCGAGTGTGTGTAAGGGAAATGTTAGCATGAAAAACTCTGCGCAGACTGTTAAAATGATTAACGATACCTGTGACACTTCAGATGAAGACACAAATGTAATCCTTATGCTCACGTCCAGGAATCGGGAGGACAATGATGTTGTAGAAATATCTTCAATGGTAGCAGCACGGAAGAGGAATCCACCATCATGTATAGGTTCGGTTAACAATAGGGATGTGAAATTTCTAGCTGATTCTGGTTCTCCCTTCACATTAATCAATATGGTGGATTTCAAGAATATTGACAATATGGTTATGCAGGATTCTCACATAAAAATCTTTGCGTATGGAGGAAAACGCATTGACGTTGTGGGAATATTTAAGGCGAACTTACAGTTTGCAAGCAAATGTGCTGCAGGAACGGTGTATGTGGTCAAGGAGGGTGCAAATCTTTTGGGTTGGGAATAACAAGGAGAGTTGGGTATCATTCTGGACCCGAATCATCCTGATATGGTGTTATCAAAACACGAGAGTGTCTATCGAATGTGTGCAGGAGCAACCAAGGATTGGATTGGTGACTATCCAGAAGTTTTTGCAGATAGTTTGGGAAAACTCAAGGGATTCCAGCATCGAATAATTTTGAAACATGGTGCTAAAGCCGTGGCTCATAAGCTACGGAAGATAGCATTGGCACTACGGGCTGAGTTGAAGCAAGAATTGGAAAAATTATCGCCCTCATTCTGACCTTGGCGGGCGGCGGAGGCCGCCCGCCAAAGTCCCGCCGTCAGGTTACCGTTCCGCGCTCGAAAGACCGCGGCGGTAATTCTGACTTTCCCGCTGGGCTGGCGGGCGGTCGCCTTCAGACCGCCAGCCAGCCCAGCGGGAAAGAGGCTTCCACGATGAAGCCGGCTCGAAATCGAGCCGGCGGAGTGGAAGCTGTGCGACGGGTGCAGTTGCACCCGTCGCGTATTTCACTGTCTGCGCAGCAGACAGTGAAATACATGTAGGGGCCCTCTTACGGGGGCCCCTGCAATGCCCATGCCAGTGGCATGGGCACTGCAGGGGCCCCCAGGGGCCCCGCGACCCCCCCTACCGCCATCCGGATCCCGGCGGTCGGACCGCCGGGATCTGGATGGCGGTAGGGGGGGTCGGAATCCCCGCGGCGGTGCAGCAAGCTGCGCCGCCGTGGAGGATTCAATGGGGCGGCGGTACACTGACGGGAGCCCGCCAGTGGTGCCGGTCCGACCGCGGCTTTACCGCCGCGGTCGGAATCCCCATTGGAGCACCGCCGGCCTGTCGGCGGTGCTCCCGCGGTCCTCCGCCCTGGGACCGCCAGGGTCAGAATGAGGGCCTATGTTCTTTGGGCATATTACAACCAATAGAGGGATCTGAATGGTTGTCATCCATAGTTTTGGTGCGCAAAGCAGATAAATCGATCAGACTTTGTGTGGATTTGAGAGACTTAAATGCAAATATTTGGGTGAATCGTCAACCACTTCCCAAAATCAACGAAATGTTGACAAATTTAAGGGGAGCAAAGTATTTTACATCACTTGAGATCTCTTCTGCGTACCTTCAAGTAGAATTGAGCAAGGATTCTAGGCATTACACGTCATTTGTAACCTCTGAAGGAGCATACAGATACGTTCCTATGCTGTCTGGGTTGGCATCTGCATCTGCTGTATTTCAGCGGCTAATGAATAAGTTGTTTCAAGGAAAAGAGGGTGTTGAGTATTTCCAAGACGACATATTAGTATTTGGGGACACTGTTGCTGTTCATGATTTAAGACTAAAGAGCGTGTTGGACATTATTAAATTGAGTGGAATGACTTTAAAGAAAGACAAGTGCAAATTTATGCAAGAGGGAGTAGACTATTTAGGGCACCATGTATCAGAGAAAGGTGTGGAACCAAAGATGAAAATTTTGGATGCTATCCGAAATGCACCAAAAGCAGTGGATAAGGAACAATTACGATCCTTCTTAGGTTTGGTGGAGTATTATGCAAAGTTTGTCCCCAATTTTTCAGACATAACTGCATGTTTACGCAGTCTTTTAAAGAAGAGTGTCAAGTTTCAATGGAACCAAGAATGCAAAGAAAGATTTGAGTTGATAAAGAAGAGCATAGCTGATGCGAATCTCCTCAAAGCTTTTGACATTAATGATACAGGCATTATTGCTTCTGACGCAAGCAATGTGGGTCTTGGTGCTGTACTTATGCAGGAGAGAAAAAATGTGAAGGAGGAAACTATTGCATTTGCTTCCAGGACTTTGAGGGGGCGGAATACACATATTCTACAATTGAAAAAGGAGGCTTTAGCCATGTGGTGGGGTGTCGAACATTTCAGAAGTTTTTTGTGGGGGAAGGAATTTATTCTGAGAACTCATCATAAACCATTAGTAGATTTGTTTAGCACCAAAGGTGGGGGTATGGCCACACCCCGTATTGCGAAATGGCAATATAGACTCCAAGAATATAACTATAAATTGGAGTATATGCCGGGTGTAAGGAATCGGGTGGCAGATTGCTTGTCAAGGTTACCCATGTCAGAATGTGATGAAAAAAACAGAACCAGTGGATGAATTGGAGATAGTGTGTGCTCTTAATGCCATTGGTGAAGTTTCAAAAGGTGCATTGACTGCACAGGAGTAGATTAGTGCATGTTTGGATGATGAAGTGTTGCAAGACGTTAAAAGTTACATCTGTGGAGGATGGCCTAATGCAAGGAACTTAAAGGAAGATATAATTCCTTATAAAAGAGTGGAAGAAGAGTTGTCCATTGCTGGAGATATTGTGCGGAGAGGCAATCTGTTAATAGTTCCTGTCAGCCTACGAATTAGAGTTTTAGAGTTGGCACACAAAGGCCATCTTGGAATTTGTGCCATAAAGCGCAGGGTGAGAGAGGATTTCTGGTGGCCAGGAGTTGACAGATCGATTGAGCGTTATGTGCGCGATTGTTGCATGTGCGTATTGAGTGACAAGTCGCAGGTAACATATCCATCCCGGTAGATCCCATTGAGGTAAAGAATGTACCTTGGTCAAAGTTAGCATTTGACATCTCTGGACCGTTTGGGGTGATTGGAAGTGCACCTAAGTATGCTTTGGTAATGGTGGATTACATGACTAAATGGCCAGAAGTAAAGTTTGTAGATCACGTGAGTACCGGTGTTGTTAAAAGTTTTTTAAAAGTGGTTTTCTTGAGGGAGGGTTTCCCAGAAGAGATAGTCACAGATAATGGGACACAATTGGTCTCCAAGGAGATGGCAACCTTTCTGACTAGTTTGGGTATAAAGCATACCCTAACATCCCTGTACCATCCTCGCAGCAACGGTTTGGTGGAAAGATTTACCCGATGTTAAAGGAAAGTTTGCAATTGGCATTAGTTAATGGTTTGCCTTGGAAGGAATCTGTTGAAGATCTACTATGGGGGTTCAGGACAACACCTCTTATCAGAACAGGAATTTCCCCATTCACATTGTTAAGATGTAGGGTAGCTGGCACAAAATTGAATAAGGACTGGATGTTGAAGAAGAATGTTGACATAGATAAACTGGGTAAGGTGGTGGACGTGAGGTCTGCTGTTCAGGAAAAATATAAAACAAGGAATCAACAGGATAAAGGTCTTGTTGTTCATCAGGGAGATTGGGTGAGAATCAGAAAAACTGGTGTTGTGCGAAAGGGTTTATCAAGGTTTTCTGCTCCTGCCAGGGGGGAAAAAGTTCTGGATCATGTAGTTGTGTTTAAGAATGGAAAGAGGTGGAATACATCTTTCCTTTCCATTGTGCCAGAATCTAAAAGGGAGTATGTCAGCGGAAGATTGGGCATGGATGCAAATGAGGACTGCATGTCGGAAAGTGCGGAAAATGGGGCGTCAAGAAGAATGAGATCGTGCCCCATGAAGTTCAAAGATTACGTTGTACATTAGGTCATTTAGTCAATCGCATGTATAGTTATGTTAGTTAAGCGAATTTTCATTATTTTGTCATTGAGAAGGAAGGGGGGTGTGTTGGGTCTTGTTAAGTATATGGTGTTCCACGTTCGGAGCGAATGTGGAACGCAGGGCGCTGGGGGTTGGGAGGTGGTGGTTGGGAAGAGTGTGACGGGATGCGGAGAGAGGAGGAATAAAGATATCGATGTTCACTCACCCGGTCTCGTCTTCTCTTCATTTTGCAAACTCCAAGAAGTCTTGTCTAATTATTATCCTATTTTGTTACTGCATTTACACTCAAAAATGTCGGAAAAGGCAATTAATACACTGCACTAGAATTATTTAGGACTCAATGGCCTTTTGGACATATCCCAATCAGGATTTTGCACCATACATAGCACTGAAAGGCCTCTGATGGTGGCCATAGGCAACTTGCGCAAGACTTTGGACCAAGGCAAATCTGTGGCACTTATCATTTTAGATCTATCTACAGCTTTCAACACTGACCTACATCCAATCTTAACTCAGCGTTTTGCACATGAATGGTTAGATTCAATTCAGACTGGTAGAACACAGGCATCTCTTGCCCCTTTAACCTTGGAATCTATCTCTTTTGTTCAGGGAGTGCCACAGGGCCCTACTTGAGCCTGACCCTTTTTAACATCTATGTGGTGCCCTTGGCAGAGCTGATCAATAGCTTTGGCCTCGAGACATAGAGCACCACAAATAGGTTGGTGAATAGCTTTTTGTAGTAAGTTAGTAGTACTCCTCTAGAGCTACTAAAGAAAGATATGCAGAATATTAACACTATTTCTGACAATGTGACTGTGTTTCAAACCAATTTTGAGCATTATAAGAGCAGTGTCACTAGAATGCAATCCCAGTGTCTTCAATTAGATTCAGGCAACACTGAGGTGCATTTGTTTGCCAAATTTGAATTATGTTAGTAGCTCTACAGGAGTACTACTAACTTACTACAAAAAGCTATTCACTAACCTATTTGTGGTGCTCTATGCCTCTGCCTCTCCTACCTTTTATCTGCAGAGATCTGTGCCCCCCATATTAGGATTAAATGTGGAAGGGATGTGGGAGTGACTGTAAAGGAGTTGTTTAGAGGGGGCATATAAGAGTAAGCACATTGCTATTTAAAAGCTGCACTTACCACAGCCAAAAAGGGCCCACAAAGAGGTAAATGTACTATAGCTCAGAGCTGGCGTAAGTCCAGCACCACATATGGCCAACCACTGGTACTGCTACACCCTTCTATAGAAAATAAGAGAGGCAGGGACTTAAAAATAAAAGACCATAGAAACGAATGCTAAATTAAATTAACTTATTCAAACGTTTTAAACTTATACATGAACGTAATTTGATGTTAAACAAATTAGATATAAAAAAATATTAGTCTATTATAAAATGTGTTAACCTTTTTAAATGTGAACATTAATTTAACTAATTATCAAATACATTCTTTAATTCTGTACAGAACTTCCAATAATTTAATACTTAATAAAATAAATATATGTTTTATAGTTTAGGTAAAAACCTTTTTATTCAAACCATACGAAAAATTATTTTAATTTATTTTATACAGTCAAAGTTATTAAATATGTAATCTAAAATTAAGTTACTAATTCTGTGGGATTTTTTCAAATGTTGTTATACATTTAAAATAATTATTTTAAATTAATTTACATAAATATTTATCTTACAAATATGTGTATTCTTTCTTTTTTCGTAACTTTAATAAATGTTTAAACTTTTCCCTATTCGTTATCTATATAGAGAACTCTGCCCTGCTGGTGGAGATCACTGCCTGTGTGTGAAAAGTTACAAGTTATAACTTTGTACTCGTAAATTAGGTTCTATTTCTTGAATTCATGGGGTGGACTCATGTTAGCCTAAACTTTGTAATAAATGTACACTGATAGTAAAGTAGCACATTTACTACAAAGTGTATGAGTAAACCTACATGTGTAGATTTACTCACATGTACTTTTATCTTTGTGAATAGGATCCAAAGTATCCATTTAGACAGCCCTAGAAAAGGTAGCACTATTCAGACCAAGGATCAAGAGGGCTAATGAATATCTGCTCCTTTTGGCTCCTCAAAACCTAGGATCAGTGCTCCTGACTAAATCTGAGCACTGAAAGATGATGGCCAAAAAAACAGCTGGACATCAAATTCATAATTTCTCCCAGGAATGGCACCAAATACCTACAGAAGGATGGGTTATCAACGTATCCGACAAGGAATACAAAACAGAATTTGTATGTCTTTCTAAACCACCATTTTCAGGGACTATTTCTATGCCTGTATTTAGAAGCAAGATCAAGAGGCAGACGTTGTTAGGAGCTCTTTGGAAGAAAGGACTGATAATTCCAGTTCCAACGGAGGAGGAAAGATTGAAAGTTTACCCCATTCTGTTTCTGGTCCACAAGATCATAGGGAGTTTTCGAGTTTTCATAGACCTAAAGAAGATGAACAAATTTGTGTAAGACATAAGGTTTAAAATAGCGGCACTGCAGAGGATCCTTTTATCCTATTAAATCATTTTTTACCACTATCGACCTCATGAGTGCTTATTTGCACATACCTATAGGAAAGTGCAACCAACTATTTCGAAGATTTTGCATGGGTAAACATCATTGGGAATTCAGAGAATTTCCTTTTTATCTGACATTTTCATCTTCACTGAATTCCAATGTTTCTTTACCTGGGTGATTGCTTACTCTATGCAGCAAGAGAGGAGTCAGATCAAACATGGGAGATAACAAAAACAACAGTGAATCATCTGGGGTTTATTTTGAATATTTCCAAGTGTCAAGTTCACTTATCAAAAGACAAATTTTACATGATGTTAGATTTAGAACTGATCTATGAAGAATGGAAAGCTTGATGGTTAGTGTACAGGTATTGAGTTCCATTCTATTAGAAATTGGGTTTCTGGTTGGCAGAGGTACGCACCCTGTCCAAGCATTTCTAGCCAGGTACATATCATAAATTAACCTGTGCTCATCCTCTGTTAGCTTGGCACAGAGCAGAAGGCGTAACATAGGAAGGAATGGGTAAGTGTATGTGCAATACTTAAAACAGTAGAACAGTGAAAACACCACATAAAAAAAATCCCTACCACGTTAGAAATATAGAGCCTAATGTAATAAACACAACAAGACCAAAACGATAAAAATCCAATAAATAGAAGTCGAGATATTTTTTTAAAAATAATATCTGCAAATAGAGGGCCTGATTAGGACCTTGGAGGAGGGGATTACTCCGTCCCAAAGGTGACGGATATCCCGCCCGCCATATTAAAAGTTCCATTATATCCTATGGAACTCGTAACACGACAAACTGGATATCTGTCACATTTGGGACGTAGTAATCCCCTCCGCCAAGGTCGTAATCAGCACCATAGTGCTTAAAAGCATAAAGTGAATGGGACTATCTGGATACGCTAGACTGGATGAAATCTGAAAAGTCAGGCCAAGTGCGATGGAGCACGGGCCAGATAGAGTAACCAACCTTGTCCAGCTGAAATCAGTACCTAGGTTCAGGGTTATGTCGATGTCGAGGAGCAATGCAAGGAGCAGCAGTGTTGATGGGTCGTCATCAAGCTTGGCTGTGTAGGCGATGCGTAAGTTCCAAGCTGCGCAGAGATGAGTCAGTGTCTAGCCTCTTAGATGCAGGTCAGTCATTGTCTGTGGCAGGAGATGCGAAGTCTCCTGCAGCGGCAATGCAGCAGCATCAAAGGGGCTGTGTTGGTTCGACCTGCGCAATTGGCACCACTTAGCAGGGCAGGACTCACATAAGACAGAGTCCAGAAGCTGCAGCAGGGTTGTTGGAAGTCTGATGTCCCTGAGACTTTATAACAGGAGACAAGCCAGAGAGTCCATGGAGTCACTTTGGTTCTGGGAATGGAGAGATGCAGGTCCAGTCCTTAATCCAAGGTAAGGAGGGAAGAAGGGTAGGCATAGCAGAGCAGGAGTCCAGCAGAGTGGCAATCCCTTCAGCAGCACAGCAGTCCTTCTTCCCGGCTAAATGCCCTCAGGTCCAGCAATGAACTGAAGTTGTGGTGTCCAAGGTCCAGTACTTGTACCCAGTTGTGACTTTGAAGTGGGGGAGACTTCAAAGAGAGGCCTTTGATGTGCACAAAGTCCCTGCCCTTTCTACCCTGGCTTCAGACTCACTGCAGGGGGTGTATGCAGCTCTTCGTGTGGGGACAGGCACAGCCCAGTGTCAGCTCCTCCCTCCCATCCTGCCCAATCAAGATGTTATTGGGCCAATAGGATATGGAAGGCCCATTAGGCATCTAAGCTCCCTTTGTGTGGCTGTCTAGAGGAAGTGCACGAAGTCCAGCTGTCACCCACCCCAGACATGTATTGGAGACAGACAGAAGGCACCAAATGGTTTTTTCCTATTTAAAATCAGACTTCTGCATAACTTGTGATTTTAATTTATGCTTCCAGAGATACCAAACTGGGGGAGGGGAGGGGGGTCCCATCCCTTCCCAATTGGAAATTGCACTTACAAAATCTAATAAGGCAATCCCAATGTTATCCTATGGGAGAGATAGGCCTTTAGTAGTGAAAATGAATTTAACGTTTTTTCACTACCCGGACATGTACATGTCTAACTTCTGAAATACACTGCACCCTGCCCTTGGGGCGGTCTAGAGCCTACCCTAAATCAAAATCAAATCAAATCATTAACATTTATAAAGCGCGCTACTCACCCGTGCGGGTCTCAAGGCACTAGGGGGAAGGGGTTACTGCTGCTCGAAGAGCCAGGTCTTGAGAAGTCTCCGGAATGCGGAGGGATCCTGGGTGGTCCTGAGGATGGTGGGGAGGGTGTTCCAAGTCTTGGCCGCCAGGTAGCAGAAGGACTTCCCACCTGCCGTGGAGCGGCGGATGCGAGGGACGGCGGCGAGCGCGAGGCTGGTGGAGCGGAGAAGACAGGTGGGAGCGTAGAAGCTGAGGCGACGGTTGAGGTATTCTGGTCCCTTGTTGTGGAGGGCTTTGTGTGCGTGGGTGAGGAGACGGAAGGTGATCCTTTTGCTGACGGGAAGCCAGTGCAGGTGTCTCAGGTGTGCGGAGATGTGGTTGTTGCGGGGTATGTTGAGGATGAGGCGGGCGGAGGCGTTTTGAATTCGTTGCAGACGTTTCTGGAGTTTAGCTGTGGTTCCAGCGTAAAGGGTGTTGCCGTAGTCCAGGCGGCTCGTGACGAGGGCGTGGGTCACGGTCTTTCTGGTGTCGGTGGGGATCCAGCGGAAGATCTTTCGGAGCATGCGGAGGGTGAGGAAGCAGGAGGATGATACGGCGTTGACTTGTTTGGTCATGGTGAGAAGAGGGTCCAAGATGAAGCCGAGGTTGCGTGCGTGGTCTGAGGGGGTCGGTGCGGTGCCCAGGGCCGAGGGCCACCAGGAGTCGTCCCAGGCGGTCGGGGTGTTACCGAGGATGAGGACTTCCGTTTTGTCTGAGTTCAGTTTCAGACGGCTGAGTTTCATCCAATCTGCAACTTCCTTCATTCCATCTTGCAGGTTGGTCTTGGCGCTGGTGGGGTCCTTGGTGAGGGAAAGTATCAGTTGAGTGTCGTCAGCGTAGGAGGTGATGATGATGCTGTGTTTGCGTACGATGTCGATGAGGGGGCTCATGTAGACATTGAAGAGTGTCGGGCTGAGCGAGGAGCCTTGTAGGACGCCGCAAATGATCTCGGTGGGGTCTGAGCGAAAAGGTGGAAGGTAGACTCTTTGGGAGCGGTTGGAGAGGAAGGAAGCGATCCAGTCCAGGGCCTGGCCTTGGATCCCGGTGGAGCGGAGGCGGGTTATTAGGGTGCGGTGACAGACGGTGTCGAAGGCAGCCAAGAGGTCGAGGAGGATGAGGGCGACTGTTTCTCCGTTGTCCATCAGGGTTCTGATGTCGTCTGTGACTGAGATGAGGGCGGTTTCTGTGCTGTGGTTGGCTCGGAATCCGGACTGAGAGGGGTCGAGAAGGTTGTTGTCTTCAAGGAAGTTGGTAAGCTGCTTGTTGACGGTCTTCTCTATGACTTTGGCAGGGAAGGGGAGGAGCGAGATGGGGCGGAAGTTCTTCAGGTCGCTTGGGTCAGCCGTAGGTTTCTTCAGTAGGGCGTTGACTTCAGCGTGTTTCCAGCTCTCGGGGAAGGTAGCAGACGAAAACGAGGTGTTGATGATGGTCTGGAGGTGCGGGGCGATGATGTTGTCGGCTTTATTGAAGATGAAGTGTGGGCAGGGGTCTGAGGGGGCACAGGAGTGGATGGAGTTCATGGTGGCTTTGGTCTCTTCTGTGTTGATGTGGGTCCAGGCGTTGAGGGTGAAGGCTGGGGGTGTGGGTTCTGTGGTGGTCGGCTGGGTCTGGTGTCCGAAGCTGTTGTGTAGGTCGGTAATCTTACGATGGAAGAAGGTGGCGAGGGAGTTGCAAAGGTCTTGTGAGGGAGTGATGGCGTTGGCGTTGGGGTTGGAGAGCTCTTTTACGATGTTGAAGAGTTCTCTGCTGTTGTGGCTGTTTTTGTCCAGTCTGTCTGTGAAGAAATTCCTTTTGGCTGCGCGGATCAGGTGATGGTGTTCACAGGTAGCGTTCTTGAGGGCAGTCATGTTGTCTGCGGTGCGGTCCTTACGCCAGGCTTTCTCGAGGGTGTGACAAGTTTTCTTTGATTCCTTAAGGGTGTCAGAGAACCAGAGAGGTTTTTTGGTGTTGGATTGTCTTGGAGGGTGCCTGAGGGGAGCGAGGTTGTCTGCGCAGTTGGTGATCCAGTTCGTGAGGCTGAGGGCTGCGTCGTTGGGTCGGCGGAGAAGGTGGGTTGGTTGTCGATGAGAGTGGAGAGAAGCTGTTCTTCGGGGATTTTGTTCCACTGTCGACGTGGGATGGGTTGTGTGCGGAGGTGGCTAGTCTCGCGTCGGAAGGTGAAGTGGACACATCTGTGGTCGGTCCAGTGTAGAGCGGAGGCGTGGCTGAAGGATACGTGTTTGCTGGCGGAGAAGATGGGGTCGAGCGTGTGTCCGGCGATGTGGGTGGGGGTGTTCACCAGTTGCTTGAGGCCGAGGTTGGCGAGGTTGTCGAGCAGGGCGGTGGTGTTGGGGTCGTTGTTCTGTTCCAGATGGAAGTTGAGGTCGCCGAGGAGGATGTAGTCCGGCGAGGCGAGGGCGTGCGGGGAGATGAAGTCGGTGATGGAGTCGCTGAAGAGGGCGCGCGGTCCGGGGGGACGGTAGATGAGGGATCCTCTGAGGGTGGTCCTGGGGTCTGTGCGGATCTGGAAGTGCAGGTGTTCGGCGGCGAGGGGGGTGTCTTCGGTGGAGGTGGTAACGTTGATGGAGTCTTTGTAGACGATGGCGATTCCTCCTCCTACTTGGTTGGTGCGGTCTTTCCTGGAAATCTTGTAGCCTTCAGGGATGGCTATGGCGATATCGGGGGCCGAGGTGGCGTTCATCCAGGTCTCAGTGATGAAGGCGAAGTCTGGTGCGGTGGAGTCCAGGAGGTCCCAGAGTTCAATGGCGTGCTTGTAGACAGATCGTGCGTTGATCAGGATGCATTTGAGGTGGTTGATGGTGCATGGGCTGGTGGTCGTGGTGGTTTCGTGGTGGAAGGTAAGTTTGCAGGTGTGACATGCGAAGGGTCCGTGGGTACGTTTCGGGTTGGCTTGGAAGCAGGTGCTGGCACGCCCTGGGTTGAGGGCGTGGAGGGTGATGGGGTCGTAGCGGTGCAGCGGGGTTTGGGAGTGCTGAGGTCCAGGGGTCGTGGCGCTGGGCCTAGAGGTGACATATGTATTAAAAGGAAGGATTGTGCCTGGCAAGAGGGTTAACTTGCCAGGTCGACATGGTAGTTTAAAACTGCACATACAGGCTCAGTAGTGGCAGGCTTGGGTCATCTTTAAAGGGCTACTGTAGTGGGTGGCACAATCACTGCTGCAGGCCCACTGAAGTGGGTGGCACAGTCAGTGCTGCAGGCCCACTACTAGTATTTAATTTACAGGCCCTGGGCACAGGCAGTGCATTTTCCTAGAGATTTATAAATAAATTAAAAATGCCATTTGTGGATAAGCCAACATTACCATATTTTAAGCAGAGAGCAAACGCACTTTAGCACTGGTTAGCAGTGGTAAAGAGCAGAGTCCTAAAGCCAACAAAAACAAATTTAGCAAAAAGGGGAGGAGGAAGGCAAACGTTTTGGGGATGACCCTGCAGAAAGGGTGAGGTCCAACACAGTCTGATGAGCAAAGAAGTACCATCAAACAGTATGTGGCTTCAACTTCAAGATCACATGGTAGCATGTGTTTTTGCTGTGCAATAGGTAGGACTTCATCTACAGGCATTAACCTCCAGAAGTTCTGGTCTCCTGTGATTCATCCACTGTAGAGGTTTCTACCTCTATCTCAAGATATCAAGGTGGAATTGCAGTGGCAGTTGAATGTGAGGAATCTGTCTCAATGTACTGTCATACTTTCAGACCGACCTTTTGTACTAACTATAGGTACCAGTCATCTAGGATGGGGACCAACCTGGAACCAAAATATTGACAGTTCAGATGGTCATCAGTGGGGAGTCACAAGTCATTGTATTGGAGGGAACTCACTGCAGCATTCAGAGCTTTACAGCATTTCAAGAATCTGGTTCATCAGAAGACCATTTTAGAAAGGACAGACAATACACTAACAGTTGCCTATAGTGATCACCAATGGAGCACTCAATCCAAATTGCTCCACATTGTTGCAATTCTGTTGAGCTCTTAGGTGGAGAAAACTTTACTGGATTTATCTGCAGTTTATATTAAGGGAACAAACTATGTTCAAGCTGAAATTCTGGGCAGATACTTCCTGTCATCAAATAAATCTTTTTCTAGCCCCAGAGACCTTTCAGGAAATAGAGAGGACGTTCGGAACACCATACCAAGATATATGAGCCTTGAAAGACAATGCGCATCTGAGCAAATTCTGCTCCGGACTCCCGGGGGAGGGAGCAAGGGACTGGATGCCTTTCTGACAATATGGTCGAAGAAACTGCTATAGGCATTCAGTCTCTTTCCATTGATCCCAAAGCTACTTTCCAAGATTCAGGAGGAAAGCAGAGGTGATAACAGTGGTTCCATCTTACCAACGTAGGTAGTGTTTTCCATTGCTGAAAACTCTTGCCACTCTTCTTCCATAAGTTCTTCCTCTTTGTTATTCTCCTCTCAGACTTGCAACTCTTCCTCTCTAACTTTAATTTCTAGACTTCTAGAGTTTTATATTTTTAAATGTGTTTCTTGTAGTGGTTCGTCCTGCATGAGCTCTCCCTCTAGGTTTGAAGGCTTTACAGTGTCATCCCTTTAAAACTCTAGATGTTGTTGATCTCGGGTTCTTATCTTACAAAGTTTGTTTCCTAGTAACTACCATGTTAAGATAACAAATGCCAGATTCAGTAAGTTTATACAGTTTATTAGTACAATAGGTAACTAACAGTTGCCCCGGCCTTGACTGTTAGTGATCTTTCTAACCGCTCCTGATCATTCCACCCTTCCCAGCACCCCACACCAGATTCCATCCCCATAAGGATTCCATAGCTCGAGATACCCTTTGGCTCAAGATACTATAAGGTGGAAGCCCAAGATGCCAGAACACATCAACCCTCCCTTACAGAGCCAGTAAAGTGAAAAATAATAGGAAAACATTAAACATTTGAATGGAAAAGAAAGAAAAATCATAAAGTGTTACAGTTTAATTAAATAATAAAACATAATCAAATTCTTGCAAATAAATGGAATAACACATCAAGAAATTAATCTAGAGACAACCTTTATATTGACTCACATTAGGAAATCACTGTGCCAGAATGGCTTTCTTTTGAACTCTCTTGAAGGTCTTTCAGAGTTACAGCCACAATAACTTACAGAAGGTTGTGTCTCATTCAAATTAACTGGGATACAATTCCCACTTCATCTCACCAGCACGCACATATTCCATACATCACCAGAGTCAAGAAGAACTACATTTTTTCTTACTGCACTGATCAGGAATCTGAACCTCCCCCTTTTCACATAACCTGGCCTCACCACCATCACATTGTCGCCTACTGACCACATGATAGATTTCACTGCATTCTTGTTATCATACTTAGACTTATATTTCTGTTGATACCATTTTCTCCTGGCATTCTACTCACCTTGAGAGAATGTAGTAGAATGTCCCTTAACCCACCCAAGTTCACCTATGCAGGATTGATTTTGAAGGCTGGTCCTCTGCCCTTAAGCAAAAAGAAAGGAGATTCACCAGTGATACAATTTGAAGAGTTACGGTGTGCCCACTATGTCTCATGTAAAACCTCTTTTTAAAGGTAACTTCCTGTCCATTCCCTTTGAACACAAATCTTCACCAATTTGTTCATCTTCTCCATTAGCCTATTGGCTTATGCTGAATACAATGCCGTTTTATGTTTCACCGACAAACCAGACAAAAATTCACTAATTTCCTGAAAGATGAACTGTACCGGTCTCAGGGACACCTTCACAGGAGAACTCACCCTTCAAGAATTCTATGACTACACATGAATCTAATCTGGGAACACATTTGGTTAACACCCACTTGGATGTGTAGTCTACCAATAAAAGTACAAAACGCTCACTGGGAACCAATAATTCAAATGGTCCTGCAATATCAAGACCTAATTTTGCCCATGGCTGGGAGGGAACTTCCACTGATGCCTAAGATGCCTTGTGCATTAATTAGTTTTTATCACACAACACACATTCCTTAACCACCAATTCCACATTTTGATCCATTTTAGGCCACCAATACCGTTCTCCAAGTCTTGACTTAGGTTCCTTCCCAAGTGCCTATCATGTGCTAGGTTGACTAGTTTTTATCTCAACACCACAGGATGAACCACTCTGTCTCCCCTGAAGCCCTTGTTGTCCCATGTACAAAGTTCCTCCTGCACATTCCAAAATCCCTTTAATTCTGAGAGCCTTCCTTAAGCTTGGGCTAACCCTTCAAAATGCATTTCCTCAGCACATGTAATTCAACAGCATTCGCTAAGGCATCAGTCCTCTCCTCTTCATTAACTGCACTCTCACATATCCAACCCATCAGACATCCCTCATTCAACAAGCTCTCACTTCCAACGGATAATCTAGACAATGACTAGTATAGTTTTATGGCCCTAGAAAGTATTCCACTACAAAATGAAATTCCATCAGGCCTTCCATTCATATCCTCAATCTTAGGGAAATAAAGTAAGCCACTCTACAAAAGAAAATGTGTATCAACGGACGATGATCAGATCTTATACAGAAAGGTATCTGCCTGACCTTCATGTGCTTGTACTATGCTTTTGGCTAGATCCAGTTTAGAGCTCACCCCTTCACCAGGTATAGTGTGACCAAGATATGTTACAGCAGTTACTCTGAATTTGCACTTCATGATTTTGGGAGTGAGACCTGCATTATGTAACCTGCACAAAACAGATCCGAGAACCACATCATGTTCTTTTTTATCTTTCCCATAAACCAAAATGTCATCCTGGAAGAACACCACCTTGGGAAGTCCTTCTAAGATCCACTTCATCACTTTCTGGAGGCATGATGCTGCTGATGCTACGCCAAAGGGTACCTGTATGAACCTGTAAGTCCCTAGAGAAGCCAGGAATTATGTGAGATGCCTTGACCCTGGGTGCAGCCGAATCTGGTGGTAGGCTGAGGAGAGATCCATCACACCAAAAGTTTTGCATCTCTTATTAAGGCCAATGTTTCAGAGATGCTGGGTAGTGGTGCCGATCCACCTATACATGTCCATTTGATCCTCTAAGACCCACAAACATCCTCATCTTTTTGCCCCTATCTTTAGGCAGCAGAATTACAGGAGCAAGCACCTCAGACGACTTAGCCTCTTCAATTACCCCAATATCCAGCAGATTTTGGAGCTCCTCCTTAAGCGGTTGGAACACCAGATAAGGTACCTTTCTTACCTTATTTACACATGGAGTACAACTTTGTTTCGAGATGATCTTGTGTTCAAAAGGTTTGACCATTTCCAAATTTTCACCAAACACGCTAGGGAACTCCTGCCTGAGCTCACGTGCGTCTCACTACTGGACACAAGCTTAACACACTGTGGCAAGCTCGGATTCAATGTTATACCCACATCACCCTGATCTCTCCATCCAAGCAAACTGTCACAGCACTTTGCTACATATACCTTTCCCACCATCTCTGTCTTCAAACCGAATCTTCATCACTGGAAAACTAATTACATAAATCTTGCCACACTATAACCCACAACTTTATGACTTAGGCGGTCATTACAACATTGGCGGTAAAAGCCGCTTACCGCCGTGCAGAAGACCGCCAACACACCGCCGCGGCCGTGGAAATCCGCCACAGCTATTATGACCCACTTCACAGAATCTGCCAATATTCAAACACCCACACAAGTCCGCCACACCAAAGGTCAGTGATAAACTGGCGAAAACAAAACCTCCACCGTCACACCAACAGAAATACGCCCACACTATCACGACCCACGAATCCACGCGGCGGTCTTTCAACCGCAGTATTCCATTGGCGGTACACACCGCCACGCTCAAAATACACACACACATACAAAACACTACCACATTGGACAATTACAAATACACACACCTGATACACATACACACACCACTCCCACCCACCCAATACAATATTAAACACACACCCACATCACCCACAAACCTCTACGACCACAATTACTGAGAGAAGGCCAGAGAGAGACACCACCATCAACAATACTAGCATCCACAGACACACAACACCATCACCCACATAACTTCTATGCACCTCACACTACACGGCAAAGACACCCCAGGTTCTCGGAGGAGGAGCTCAGGGTCATGGTGGAGTAAATCGTCCGGGTAGACCCACAGCTATTCGGAGCACAGGTGCAGCACACCTCCATTGCAAGGAAGATGGAGCTATGGCGAAGAATAGTGGACAGGGTCAAAGCAGTGGGACAGCACCCAAGAAATCAGGAGGACATCAGGAAGAGGTGGAACAACCTACGGGGGAAGGTGCGTTCCTTGGTCTCAAGACACCACCTTGCAGTTCAGCGGACTGCCGGCGTATCCCCACCACCTCCCCCACAACTAACAACATGGGAGGAGCAAGTCTTGGCGATTCTGCATCCTGAGGGCCTCGCAGGAGTAGGTGGAGGAATGGACTCTGGTATGTCAAATCTTAACTATTACATCCCCCACCCTACCTGCATGCCAGCACATACCCCCACTCTCACCCCCATCACTCTAACTCCTCACAAATGTCCCAACATCACAAACCACACATCCTAACACCAAGCCCTGTATGCAACAACAAAGCATGGACACCCATCACTAAAGCATGGCCACTGCACATACGCATACACCCCCCTAAACCATCATCACACAAGGTCCCACACAGGAATGCAAGCACTGGGGTACACGGTCACCCACCCATTGCACACCATGCCACACACAGATGTAATAAACATCCTTTTATACCCCTGCAGGACCCCTACCCAACGTCACCGGACAGGAGGGTCCACACATGTCCACACCACCAACAGAAGAGGCCCACAGTGATGACAGCACCTCTGTCCAACTGGATCTAGATGACCAGCCCGGCCCATCGGAGACCTCGGGACAGTCAGTTCCCCTCACACTGGCACAGGCCACCACAGAGCTTTCCCCCTCTGGAAACACCAGCACAGCACCCACCCAGCGGGCCCATATCTCCGTCCCCAGGACACGTCAATCAGCAGTGTGTCCACCACTACGGGGAACCCAGGCTAACCCACCACCCCAACAACAACAGGGACCTGGGGGCAGTGGCAGTGGGCACACGGTCCAGGGGACGGAGGCCCAGGAACACAGGGGAACTGGGAGGGCTGCGGTGCGACAGGGGGAGGACAGGCCAAGGGAACCCACTCTCCACGAGGCCCTCTCCAACACCATGGGAGCCTACCACCACTCCCAGGAGAAGATGGCAACGGTACTGGCCAAGTTTCAGGAGACCCAGTGCCTGCAGGAGGAACAGTATTTGGGCTTCAGGGAGGAACTCAGAGCCATCAATTCCACCCTGGACACCACTGTAGGGGTGCTGAAGGAAGTACTCAACACCAGGAGGGACACTGTGGCACTACAAGGGGCCCCTGACACTAGCCTGGACGATGAACTGCCCACCACCTCCACCGGCGCTAGTGGACAGGAGGCACCGCCACAGGACCACCACACCCGCACCCCACCCCTTGCAGAGGGAGAACCACCTCGCAAACGGTCCCTGATATCCAGGACAAAGACAGAGAACGATGCCAAGATCCCCGCAAAGAAATGAGACCACCCTGAATGTTATCCTTCTATCCCACTTTTTCACCCTGTCCATCCTTAAACTGCCCCAGCTCCACTTCCTATGCCCACTTGGGCAATGCACCTGTGAGACTAATAGACTGGACTCTGCCATGGACATTCCTCCGCCATCACTCCTCGCCATTTTGCTACCCCCTCCAATATTGAGCACTAAAATAAACACCCTTAAAGCACAAAACAATCTGGAGTCAGTCTGTGATTTCGAAATATCGTATTAGCAATTACTGTGGCAATAAGCTCTTTCATTTGTAATGTCAACATACCTATGTCACACAGCTGTAGTCCATGATGAATCAAAGCAGAAGTCACGCTGTGGGACCCACATCTGTGAAATTGTAAGGGAAAGTGACAACTCAGTGACCATACACTGGGTGAAAATGACAGAGAGTAGAGAGGTAGTAGTGTTAAAGTACATGTAGTAGGCAGGTTTGTATTCTTACCTGTGTTTCACTGGAAATATTGCTGGATCACTAAGTCCCTGTTGTGCATGTCTTCTTCTTCTGCTTCCTCGTCTTCACTGTCCACAGGCTCCACAGCTGCAACAACACCGCCATCTAGACCATCCTCCTGCAGAAAAGGCACCTGTCGTCGCAAAGCTAAGTTGTGAAGCATACAGCAGGCCACGATGATCTGGCACACCTTCTTTGGTGAGTAGAATAGGGATCCACCTGTCATATGGAGGCACCTGAACCTGGCCTTCAGGAGGCCGAAGGTCCGTTCGATCACCCTCCTAGTTCGCCCATGGGCCTCATTGTAGCGTTCCTCTGCCCTTGTCCTGGGATTCCTCACTGGGGTCAGTAGCCATGACAGGTTGCGGTAACCAGAGTCACCTGCAAATGGCGAGGGACAACTGTTAGACACACACTAACCTGTAGGGATATCCCCAGACCCAGACAACCATTCCCACTGTCTTGCTTCCAGGTGCTCACCTAATAGCCACACACAGTGCCTCTGGAGTTGACCCATCACATAAGGGATGCTGCTATTCCGCAGGATGTAGGCGTCATGCACTGAGCCAGGGAACTTGCCATTCACATGGGAGATGTACTGGTCGGCCAAACATACCATCTGTACATTCATCGAATTATAACTCTTCCGGTTTCTGTACACCTGTTCACTCCTGTGGGGGGGGACCAAAGCCACATGGGTCCCATCAATGGCACCTATGATGTTGGGGATATGTCCCAGGGCATAGAAATCACCTTTCACTGTAGGCAAATCCTCCACCTGAGGGAAAACGATGTAGCTACGCATGTGTTTCAGCAGGGCAGACAACACTCTGGACAACACGTTGGAAAACATAGGCTGGGACATCCCTGATGCTATGGCCACTGTTGTTTGAAATGACCCACTTGCAAGGAAATGGAGTACTGACAGCACCTGCACTTAAGGGGGGGGATTCCTGTGGGATGGCTGATAGCTGACATCAGGTCTGGCTCCAGCTGGGTACACAGTTCCTGGATTGTGGCACGGTCAAGCCTGTAGGTGATGATCATATGTCTTTCCTCCATTGTCAACAGGTCCACCAACCGTCGATACACCGGAGGATACCGCCATCTCCTCACATGTCCCAGCGGACGGTGCCTATGAAGGACAACAGCGAGCACAGAGTCAAACAACTCAGAGGTACCTGCCCACAGCTTACACAAAACACGAGTCATAATCCAAAAAGTGGCCTGTATGTGTGTTGAGTCTAGGCCTAGGTATGTGTGACGCAGTTAAAAATGAAGCCATGGGGGCACCTGAAATGGCGAATGCCTGACCTATAAAGTGGGACAATGGGATGTGAGGTAACTTCGCTGGCGTTGTACACCGTCGCGGTAGGCTGCATTGGTT
The DNA here is from genome assembly GCF_031143425.1 of Pleurodeles waltl. Taxonomy (NCBI): domain Eukaryota; kingdom Metazoa; phylum Chordata; class Amphibia; order Caudata; family Salamandridae; genus Pleurodeles; species Pleurodeles waltl. Next base: position 597,580,723 of record NC_090437.1, read on the forward strand.
AACATTGGACCCTATGGGTCCCAGGAGCCAATGACGATGTACGCCGGCGGTGACGGTACGCACCGCAGCAGACATGACTGCCATTTTCTATCTGTTCAATCACTCGATACCTGATCTTCGACAGGAGAGGACCTTCACTGCAAGTGCTGCTGTGACCTCGGTCTGGAAGAGACAATGGCCCGAGTGTCTGGGGAAAGGGCCCCTGCCTTCACATCGGAGGAGTTGGAGAAACTTGTGGATGGTGTCCTCCCCCAGTACACGCTACTCTACGGTCCTCCAGACAAACAGGTAAGTACTCTGGGAGCATGCTGTATGGGCTATGCCTGTGTGGAGAGGGGTGGATGTAAGAAGGAAGGGGGTAGAGTGCGGCGTGCATGAAACGACGGTGAGTGCATGTGCCACATGCCAAGGGTAGCGATGGGGGCCAAAAACTGTGACGGTGCAGTTGGTAATAAGTTTCTCTTCCCCCTGTACAAATCATGTAGGTCAGCACCCATCAGAAAAAAGATATTTGGCGTGCCATCGCCAAGGACGTCCGGACCCTGGGGGTCTACCACAGACGGAGCACCCACTGCCGGAAAAGATGGGAGGACATTCGCCGCTGGAGCAAGAAGACGGCGGAGGCTCAGCTGGGGATGGCCTCCCAACGTGGGAGGGGTACCCGTCGCACCATGACCCCCTGATGTTCAGGATCCCGGCGGTGGCGTACCTGGAGTTGGATGGGCACTTGAGGGCATCACAGCAGCCACAAGGGGGTGAGTACACTCTCATCCTGCTGATTTAGCGCACAGTGGAGGTGTCTGGGTGGGGTAGGTGGGCTGTGGGTTTCCCTAGGCCAGGGCAAGTTTAGTAGGCAAGGTCCCTCCGTAAGGCAGGCCATGTGGCACCCCACCCCACCTCTGTAGAGTGCCAAGTACACCTAGTCATGACCCTGTGTCATCCATGTGTGCAGATGTCGTCCATAGCCTAGTAGGCCATTTCCCTGGAATTGAACAGTGGAGCCCAAGAGCGCGGCGTAGTGCAGGGGGCTTCTGTGTCTGTTGTGTCCACCAACAGTAGCAGTAATGCATGCACTCAGCATGTCTTTCTTCTGTCGCCCCCCCCCCTTTTTGTGGTCTCCCTGTTCTTGTGTGCATTAGCATCATCAGGCGGAGGAGCAGTGGCACCGGAGCACGAAGGAGCTGCATCACACATGGCCCTGGAGGGCGGAACTACGGACTCGGAGTTCACCAGTGGGACGGAGGGCGAGGGGAGCTCCACGGCAGGGACAGGAGCTGACACCAGCGACACAGACTCGTCCTCTGATGGGAGCTCCCTTGTGGTGGCGGCAACATCTGTGCCCCCGCATCTACAGGTACAGCCACCACCCCCCCTACCAGCACCGCCATCCCAGCAGCCCCTCAGCCTTTGCCCCGTGCCCGCTCACCCAGGAGGGTGGGCATCACTTTCGCCCCAGGCACCTCAGGCCCTGCCCAGTCACCCCTGCTGCCCTCAGTGAGGAGGCCATTGACCTCCTCAGGTCCCTCACTGTTGGGCAGTCTACCATTTTGAATGCCATCCAGGGTGTAGAAAGGCAGTTGCAACAAACAAATGCATTCCTGGAGGGCATTCATTCTGGTCAGGCGGCCCTTCAGTGAGCTTTTCAGACTCTGGCCTCAGCATTGATGGCAGCCATTGTCCCTGTGTCTAGCCTCCCTCCTCCAACTTCCTCCACCCAGACCCAATCCCCTGTACCCCAGCCTATCCCAAGCACACCTTCAGACCAGCATGCACACACGTCAACACACAAGGGAAGCTCAGGCAGACATAAGCACCACACATCCCACAGGCACGCACGCAAGCATCACACACATGCAGACACACCAAAATCCACTGCCTCCACTGTGTCCCCCTCCTCCTCGTCTCCCTCCTCCCTCCCAGTCTCGTCTCCACTCACACCTGCATGCGCTACATCAACAGCCACTACTGCCATCACCAGCACACACACCACCACACCCCGCCCACATGCAGTCACCACCCCCACTACCATTCACACGTCCCCTCTGTCCTATCCCAGTGTGTCTGTGACGCCCCCTCCCAAGATACACAAACGCAGGCACACACCCAGCTAACAGCCATCCACCTCACGACAGCCTCCAGTGCATGCACCTTCTCCCAAAGTCACCAAACGAACACCTCCTACAACCACAACCTCTTCCTCCACTCCCAAACCCCCTCCAGCTACCCGTCCCAGTGTCTCCAAAAAAACTTTTCCTGTCCAACCTTGACCTCTTTCCCACACCTCCCCCACCCCGTCCGTGTCCTAGGTCCCGAACTAGCACCTCAGCCACAACATCTCCGGGACCAGTGGTGCCTGTAATCACCGGAATTTGGAGTGCACCGGCCACCAGGGCAGCCAGTGTGGCACGGAGCCACAGCACAGACAGTCCCCCACCTGTGAAGCATAAAAGGTTGGCCAGTGACCGGCGGGTGAGGGGGAAGACTCCAGCCACCAAAGCCGCTCCCAGGGGTCCCGGTGGGAGTGTGGAGTCAGCTGCGACACCTTCCAAGGTGGGGAAGGGACACAAGAAACCAGGAAAGTCTGGGAAGAGCAGCACGGCGGAGGAGACCGCCATCATCCCCGCTGCCCAGGAGGCCACAGCCATCATCCCCGCTGGCCAGGCAGACACAGCCATCATCCCTGCTGCCCAGGAGGCCACAGCCATCATCCCCGCTGCCCAGGAGGCCATCGCCATCATCCCCGCTGGGCCAGAGAGGACCGTCAGCACAAGCCCCGCTGGGCTAGAGAGGACCGCCATGCCAGCACAAGCCCCGCTGGGCCAGAGAGGACCGCCAGCACAAGCCCCGCTGGGACAGAGAGGACCGCCAGCACAAGCCACGCTGGGCCAGAGAGGACCAGCAGCACAAGCCCCTCTGGGCTAGAGAGAAACGCCAGCACAAGCCCCGCTGGGCCAGAGAGGACCGCCAGCACAAGCCCCGCTGGGCCAGAGAGGACAGCTAGCACAAGCCCCGCTGGGCTAGAGAGGACCGCCAGCACCAGCCCCGCTGGGACAGAGAGGACCGCCAGCAGCTAAGTCACTGCAAAGCACTCCGCCGCTCCAAGCACTGCTGAACAGGGCACCGCCGCTCCAAGCACCGGTGAACAGGGCACCGCCGCTCCAATCACCGCTGAACAGGGCACCGCCACCTCAAGCACCGCTGAACAGGGCACCGCCGCTCCAAGCACCGCTGAACAGGGCACCGCTGCTCCAATCACCGATGAACAGGGCACCGTCGCCTCAAGCACCGCTGAACAGGGCACCGCCGCCTCAAGCACCGCTGGCCCATGAGCGCCAAGGGCACTGACGCTACTGAGTCCGCCACAGGCAGGATGAAGCACTCTGGGCACAAATCCCCCTCCAGAGCCAGTGGAGCGATACATCCACTACCTCTGCCCTTAGCAGGATGAAGCACTCTGTGCACAATGCCTCCTCCAGAACCAGTGGAGACTGTTATCCACTTGAGAGACTGTGGCTTTGCACTCCCCAGGATTGAACAGTGGGCAAGCCACCCACTGTAGAGACTTGAGAGACTGTGGCTTTGCACTCCCCAGTATGGAACAGTGGGCAACCCAGCAACTGTATAGACTTGAGAGACTGTGGCTTTGCACTCCCCAGGATTGAACAGTGGGCATGTGGCCCTCTCGTGGATTTGGCGTCGTGCACTCAACCGGCTGAGGTGCCCCCCTTTCGCTCCCCCTTAGGTGCCTGTTTTCTTGCTCTCTGATGCCCCTACAGTGTCTTCTCAGTCATGGTCGGGGATCTTGTGTGGGCCATGCCAATACCGTGTGGGACCAGTGTTCCACTGACTTAATTGGAGCACTACCTGGACTACTATGCTTGGTGTATATTTTGTTTATGGTGCATATATATATATATTTTTGCCTACTTGATTTTAATATATTACAATGGTTACACTCATTTCCTTTTGTCTTTGCATTCTTCCGGGGGGGTTGGGGAGTGTGACTATCATGTATTAATATGTATTAGTCTGTGTGTTGTAGTGGGTGAGGGTGGGGGTGGGGGTGTTGCATGTGTGTGTGTCTGTTTTTTCCCTCCCCCCTCCCCTGTGTTGTAGGTGCAGTACTCACCGTGGTCTTCGCCGCCGGCGTTCGGGCTCCTGGTAGAGGAGCAGGAAGACTATCGCAGGGAGAATTTGGAGTTCCGGCTCCCTGGTGTCCTAGTTCCCCGTGGGGTGTGTAGAGGGGAGCGTTTTCCCTTCGGAGTCCTGTTTCCGCCGTGTTTTTATCCGCGGTGAATCCGCCCCGGAAAAGTTGGTGGATTGGCCTGTTGTGATACTGTGGGCGGTACTTTGTTTTCCGCCTGTCTGTTGGCGGTGACTGCCAAGCTGTTTGTTTGTACCGCCGTGGCGGTCGGAGTGTTAAAGTGGCTGTCTTTGTTGGCGGTTTCCGCCACGGTCGTTATTGCAAATGTTTTACCGCTGGCCTGTTGGCGGTCTTACCGCCGCTTTAACACCGACCGCCAGGGTTGTAATGACCACCTTAATGTCCAAATATGGTGTCCCAATTTTTGTCACCAATCACGGTGTAGGGCGATCTGGAGTCTGCTAACACCATAACAGTTATAGTCAAACTTAATTTGGTTTATACCAAAATAAAACATAAGAGCATTACACCTAAATATTTAGTTTAGAATAATCTGTAAAATATACAGAGAAAGTTCATACTAGTAAAACATAAAATGTATCCTTTAAAAGAACCAAATCTCACATTGCTAAACACATTAATTCACAAGTTATTACAGTACGTTCTTTATATCATTTCATTTTCAATACTAGTTAAGGCTTCCCTTAAGCGAACAATCCCTTACTGGATCTTGGGAAAGATGTAGAAGTAAGGTATTTTTCCATGATCATTTTCAAGAAAGCTGACTCATTTTTGCTGAGCCAGCCCTGACTCTCCGTATATGTAACCATAGATTGTATATGTGTAGTCAGACACGCTGTGGGGTCTTCATTAATTGGGCTGTAGTATCTCTTATTGGGCATCTGGTGCAAACATTATTTGTCATAGTCAGATTTAGTCATAATGACTATTGTTCCCCCTTTGTCAGCTTATTTAATTATTACTGAGTCATCGTTATTCAGTGATTTCACAGACTGCATTGCTTGCCTAGCCATGTTCTCTACCCTCTTACTTTAGTCTTTGAACGGCTGGTTGGCACCATTCCGTGATTACCCAGGTGGCATTTAGTAGACCTTACTGGGGTGAGCATTGTTGATCATTATTTAAAGGATGGATTTGTAAGCCGGAACTACAGTTCTATATGCTGCATTTTCACTTGAGTGCTCACAGTGTGACAGAGTCTATCTTTATGTTTTGGCTGCCTTGTTGGTCCTTTGTGTCTTTACCATCACAAAGAGTGACTTTAAACTTGCATGGTGTGAGCCTCACCAGAGACACAAGCAATGTTTATTATATGAATTGTGACAGAACTGACCATTACATTGACTGTCACGAGCTTATGTACTTACTTTATCTTTATTATTTTGCTAGCTCAGTTTTACAGTAACTAGGAAGATAAGGACTGGTGTTTAATAGTCCATTATTGTTGAGTGTTTTTGACACTGTTACATAGATTAGGTTTACTGGTCCTGACGAACTGCCACAATCCATAAGGAAAATGGAGGCAAGAAACATGTTGACCATTATTTCTGCACTATCCTGAAGCCGCTTCTAATCAATCAATCAATCAGCGGCCCCATTTTGCAGTTTTTAACCATAACAAGGGGGTGACCCCCCCTTGTTAAATCTAGTTTTAGGGCAGCTCCTTGTTATTTTTATTCACTCGAAATTACCAATCTACAAATCGAGCACCTGTTCCATCCAATTCATTGTCGGCAAATTAAAAGATGACTGGCAAAGTACCCCCATAAGGGGCCTGTTGGGCAGTGTAGAGCCAGCCCAAAGAGGACCTAGCCTGAGGATGCAGCATGACACCCAAATGGGTGTGTGAGGGCTCTTGCTCCTGAGCAACAAGATCTCCTCTTGATCCTGGAGCTCTCCCTATTGCCAATCACTCCTTTTTTCTCCTGCTTCACTACCTTTTTGTTCTCACCTTTTAGGAACTGCATACTCTTTAGATTACAAGATACAAAATAGGAGCATGTATGCTAGACCTCAAAGTGCTCCCAGTCCCTCATGTGTGAGAGACTTATATTGTAGCCAGGGAATTTTATGTGCCTGGTCGAGGCCTAAAGAGTCTTTTCTGATGAATCTAGTAAAATATGTCTCTTCTTTGCACTAAACTGAATGCCACAGGAGAGGGGGTTTGGTTTCCATCACACTTTGTAGGAAACCAATAACCAATTCACTGTGTACAATGGTATCTGGAGTTGATTGGGGGCAGTTAAAAGTCTTCTAAGAAACTTATTCTCCTGGATTTGGATAATTCCATTATCCTCTACTCCTCATATACCGGCTCCATAGCACACCACAGAAACAGTTTTTGCCTTGTATAGGGATTAAAGCTCTCTTATTGGCATTGTGCCTAATTAGGATACAAACATAAATATGCCTTCATTATTCCTTATCATCTTAGAGATGCATAGTTCCCTATGATTCTTCCATTCAGTAATTAAATGTATTTGTACTTTGCATTTTAATCCTATTAATGAAAAATGTATTTGTACTTCACCTTGTTTTAGCACAGCTCATTGTAAATGTTTTCCCTAGATTTATTTTCAGGTCTTTTCCTTCTGTAAAACAGTTGATTAAATTGTGCAGGCTTACTGGAGTCAATGCCAAATGCTACGTCATTGGCATATAAAAGTAGATGTATCTGTTGCTTGTCAATTGTAGGGTTATCAACACCTATCAACCCGGAGTTTATCATCTACTCCATTAATATATAGGGAGAAGAGGAAGGGGGCCAACACCCCCCCTGCCGGACCTCTGTCCCTATATTGAAGGCTTGTGTTAGTTCTCCATTTGCCCCAAAGTGAACGTTTGTAGTTAAATTGCTATACATGTGCACTGAGAGTGTAATTATCTCTTTTGGAGCCCCCAACAGGTCTTTGAATTCCCACCATTTTTGGTGGTTGACCATGTCAAACGTGGAGCTTAGGGCAATAAGGCACATATGCAGGGAGCCCTCTTTCACCAAGGTATATTTCCCCATCAGGAGGAGAATGAGCGATTGTTCAACGTCCCAAAGAATTTGCTAAACCTGTATTGGGCACTGTTAGAATTCCATTTTCCTCAGCCCAATTTTCCAGGCTCTCCAACAAGACCCTCCCTAGTAATTTTCCTGAAGAATCAAGTAGTGAGATTAGTGATAACATTTTGGGACGTACCTTGATCCCTTCTGAAATATGGGGATGATTGTTGACGTGGCCCTAGAGGGGGGTATATAACCTCCCGCTGCTGCATTTAGTACCTTGGTCATAAAGGGGGCCCAGAGATTCACCTCAGACTTATAAGTGTCCATAGGGATCCCATCTGAGCCAGGGGCTTTCCCTTTTGGGCTCCTATTGATTGCCCTTATCACCTTGTCCAAATTAAAGGCTACAGTAATTGGCATACTGGACCCAGGAGTCATGATTTACTCTTCTACCTCTCTTATGTGAGAAAAAATGTTCCAAAACAGTCCACCCTCTATGTGTAGTTATAGGGTATTCCAGGTCGAGGCCATGCCCCTTGGAGAACAAAGGTGAGTTAATAGTTCTCCAAAATAAGATGCTCTCTTTAGTATCTGTGGCTTGAATTGAATTCTCCCATGCTTACGCTTGCAGCTCTTTCTTTCTGGTACTTTTAGCCTTATTGTACCCAAGTCTAGCGTCCCAAACAGCAATCAGGTCCCTTGGCCTTGAAGGTATTAATTTTATAAGCTCCTTTCATGCTTGGAAACATTGGTGATTAAATCAACCTTTACTTTTCCTCCTTTTGCCCTTAGACCTTACGATCAGAATTTGACCAAACTAATTTGAGATAGAGATATGGGCCTCCGTTGTCTTCTCATGATTGCATCCCAAGGCCAGACCTGTCATAAAAGAGTTCATATTCCCAGCCAACAGATCATTTAAAAAACTGGACGGGTGAATACCTGCACACTTCATTTTTATGCCATTTATTCCAACAGAGGTTATATTATCTATTTTACCTGATTCTGGGATTAGATGTAGATTAATCCTTAATTTTAATGTAAACGGATTATGGTGACTGATAAAATCAAATGGGGTCATTCTGTTGCTATCTGAACTGAGAAAATGATCAAAGTTACTGCTACAACCTCTCCCTATAAAGGTTGAGGGCTGACGGTGGGCATTAGGTGTACAAGAGTCTAGCATGTTTAGATTATATTTAATCTAAAGTACATTTAATGCTGATCCATATGCACAATGTTTAAAATGGCCCATATCATTACCCCTAATGCAGCACACCTGTTTTGGTGGAATAAGACAAACAGTTTTGTTGACATCCCCAGCCCATATTATGAAACAAATCCTCCCTAGCCTGATCAATGAAGTGGTCCAGATCTATTTCAAGAACTTCCACCACATCAGCTCTTGGGGAGTCAAAAACATTATACTAAGAGCATAAATGAATAGTAAAAAGACAATAAAAAGTTTATTTTAACTTTAAGTGCAAGACTAGTAGATGTTAAAACAAGAAGTCCTCCCTTTGTCCTGCCCATAGTAAAACTTGTGGCTGCAGTGTGATAAGAGACAAACCCATCAAAGTCAATCAAGTGTGTCAACCAAGACTCTTGGATACACACAATCTGAGTGTTTTTAACATACATTTCCCAGTCCTTTAAATTTTATTAGCCAAACCACGAATATTCCATGAAATTATTGTAATTTCAGAAGGACCTGGTTTGTTGAAATTAGATATCACAACCTCTTGTATGGCTTGGGCCTCGATTGTCGTTAGTGGGCTGTCTACTGGTACTTGAGGAATTGCTGCTCCTTGTTAATTCCAATATTAAGGATAACATTATCAGTGAGGTAGTCCAAATCACCCAAACCTTCTAGAGGAGTGACACGTTTGTTCATGGGGACTGCAATACCTTTGGTTGTAAGCTTCAAGGGTTGGATAGATGGCCTTTGTCTTGTTACTTGAACCCATGGTTCCAAAGAATCCAGCGGAACTGCTCTGATGTTACTTCTCAGACAGGAATTTAAGGGATGTGGGTTCTGAAGTGAATGGAGAATATTCTCCAACAAATGTGGGTTTCTGAAGTTCAATACAATACAGTACCCCATCGTAGTTTTCTGTGATTTTCTAATCCACCCAACCCTTCTTATCATCGGGATTTCTTAAAAGAGTGCATCGATCTCCGGTACCCATTGGCCTTATTCAGTGTATTGTATTATTTTTTAAGTCTTCTCACAATTCTTTAACCCTTGATATCAGGCCAGGGCTCCCTAATAGAATCAAGACACAGGGAGTAGCGTCTGGCGGGAGGTGCAGAACGTCCTTGGAATAGTAGGTCTCCAGTACTTTCCTCCCAAGTAGACCATGACTAATAGGGATTTCCCTAGCACTGGTGGGGTCCCCTTGCTGTTTGGTAGTAAGGTGATTAAAGTTTGAAGCTTCTCTCTCTGATTTTCAGACCATTTGCGGGCCTGAAGTATATCTACCTATGAGTGAATTGGGCCTGTTATGGTCCTTAGCAATTCCTTATTCTGCCCCAGTTGCAAACCTTCGATGGGCTTTGGGTCCTCAAGGATCTTCAGTACCTTACCCATAGTTTTCTCCATAGAGTTCAATTTGCTGCCCACCCCCTCTAGAGCCTGTTTTACCATTTCTTCCACTCCTTTAATCTGGTTATTTAAGACTCAGAGTTGGGAAACATAGTCCAATTGGGACCCCTCTTGGGGCCTTGGTACTTTATTAGGCCCCCTTTTCTTTTTAGCTGGATTCAGACTAACAGATGTTTGTAGGAGGATGCCAATAGGAGTGGACACAATGTCTAATACACATGAATTCACACTTTTCTGCTTTTCCCCAATGTTCTCTGTTTCCAATCTGCTGTCTGCAGATGGTCCTATTGATGCCAATACCTCTAGCATCACCCTTTGTGTAAGCCCCATTCTTTCTTCCACCTCTATAATCTCCCTGTTGATCTTTGACATGGCCCCTGTTAGATAGTTTGCAATGGTACTCGTAATAGAGGAGTTACCCTCCTTCGACAATTTCCTCTTTCTCATTACTTTATACAAACCAGGGATAAACAGGCAGTCCTACTCATGTGTCCAGTAATCAGCCAAAAGGGGGGTGGCCAAATCAGCCTTACCTGGCCGCAGATGGGCCTGCCCTTTGCCTAGGCGCATCCCTTGGGAGGAGATAGGGCACTTTTCAAGCACACAGTGCAGAGGTGATCAGGGCTGCCACTCTCCCTTGGCAAGCACCGCAGTGGAGCGGCAGCGAGTTCCAGGTGGATGTCTGCCTTCTCCAATTGCGTTCTTCCACCAATTTACACCGTATATTCAGTTCATTGTGTTCTTCATCAACCACACCATGCTCCAGAATGCTCATCACCATCTTCCTCTCCTCTTTGGTGCTACTCCTCACTGCACTTTTGATAACACCACCATAACAAACCTGTGCATAGTGTCCTTTGTTCCCACATTTTTTATAGGTGGCAAATCTGACAAAATACCCTTGACTATTTGAAACGTGACCTTCACTTCCACAACGATAACATTTGGGACACTGCTCCTTATTTTCTATTCTATTCATGGAGATTTGTAGAGCGCATGGCTACTCAAAAGGGCCATCCAGCAGTAAAACAGCTAAAAGGTAGGAATGCTGATTCAGGAAAGCTAAAAAAGTAATTCTGACTCAGTTTTCCTTATATGCTCTGGAAGAGCGTTCCACAGCTTGGGGACCAGGAACGTGAAGGAACTTCCCCCAATCCTGGTTTTCCTAATCCCAGGTACTTCAAAAAATTGCTGGCATGTGAAACAAAGTGATCTAATGGGGTTATAGGGAATAAGAAATTTCTGAATCAATCTAGGACCCGTTTTATATACAGCAGTTAACGGAACAGGCAAAGATCCTTAAAATGAATCCTTTTAGTCACTGTTAGCCAGTGCAGGCTCACCAGAGTCGCAGGTACGGAATGCTATCTGGGAATTTCCAACAGTATGCGAGCTGCGGCAGTCTGACTAACCTGGAAACTTTTTATGACGGACTTGGGGCTTCCCAAATACTGGGAATTCCCGTAGTCCAGTCGAGATACAACTAAGTCTTGCACTACAATCCTTCTTGAGGATTCAGGAAACCATACCAGCATCTTTCTCAAGGTTCTTAACATGCCAAAGCAAGTAGCAGCCAGCTTTTTTGGCTTGATTTGCCATTAAAAGCAATTTATCCAGCCATACACCCAAACTCTCAACCTCTAATTTGGGGGTAGAGTGATTGTCAAGAGAGCCAGGTCAATTAATTTCTAACCACCTCCCTGGGTTGTTTCCAATCACATCAGTTTTTCCCCACTTAGTTTTAAACTGCTTACTTTCATCCAATCTACCACCTCCTTAAGGCAGTTGTTAAGCTGGTTAGATGTCTTATCTGTTTGATGGGAGAGGGAGATGATAATCTGTGTGTCGTCAGCATAAGTTATTGAGGAAAAACCATAAACCAGGACATATAGATTGAATAATGTGGGACTCAGTGAGGATCCCTGAGGAATCTCATACTTACAGTGCTGTCTCGGATATGCCTACTTCCTTCACCCTTTTGATTAACACTGGGTGGGAGTCCGTGTCAAAAGCAGCACTAAGATCCAATAGGATCCAGGCTGCAGTCCCACCCTGGTCCAGAATGGATTTAAGTTCCTCTGTAGATGAAAGCAAAGCCATTTCTGTGCTACTACCTGGTGTGAAACAAGTCTGGGAACAGTCTTGTATGTCGTTTTTACTCCAGGTATAAAAAGAGATTTTTATTAACAAATGTTTCCAAGAATTTACTTGGCCCTGGGAGAAAGGAAACTGGCATTTAGTTTCATATTTTAGGTAATCTGCTGATGGCTTTTTTAATAGTGGCTTGAAAATGGCATGTTTCCACGTTGCTGGAACGGTTCCGGTGTTGAGGGAACAAAATGAACAGGTCTATCAACATGGTGATTACTACATTCCCAACTTTTAACATGTGTTGGGGGAGGGAGATGGGGTCCTGGGGGGAACCTGATTTTAATGATTTACAAATCTCCTCTGTTCCTTTCTCTGTTATTTCAGGAAACTATCTTAATTTTATCGCCTGTAATTATGGGACTCTAAAAACTTCTTCCTTGATCCCAAAGTAAGAGGGATCTTTTTAACATTCTCCAGAAAGAAGTTAGCAAGCATGTTACACCATCTCTCAGATGGAGGGGGACCATTTTCACTACTTGTCGGTTTTATAAGGCTACTTACTACGTTGAGTAATTCTTTTGAGGAGTTAGCTGCATTATTGATCTTAGATGCAAAATAATTAACTCTGGCCTCCCTGATTGCGTAATGATATCTTTTCACTGCCGTCTTATAATTATTTTTTTCCGTTACGTCATATGTTTTTCTCCACACCCTAATTCTTTAGATTCTTTCTTCAATTCTAGGAGTTCCTGAGTAAACCAGGGAAAATGGCTTTACGTTGTCCTAAAGCAGTCAGGGTGTTTACTGAGTTCTGCATCTAGGCCTTGAAGTTACTGTAACTGTTACCTATATCCCCAGTTATTTCAGGGACGGAGTTGGTGAGCATGTTCTCCCACGCATCCATGTCTAATTTAGACCAGTTCCATTTTAACTTTGGTTGGGGAGGATCATTGACTAACACTTGTGCTCCATACTTGAAATGATATAACTTTATGATCTGACCATATGATTTTTTGTGGTGTCATCTGTTGTCAGTTCAGGTAGACTGGAGAATTTAGGGTCTAGTAGATGGCCATGCTTATGAGTGGAGGCTCTGACCCGCCTGATTCAACTAGACAGTTGCAATATACATTATAAAGTTTTTGGATACTCAACAGTTAGTGTTTTCCAGGTGAAAATCTAAACCACCCAGCACAGTAAAGTTGGCAATCCAAAGACTTTGTTCAGTCACAAATAAGCAAGGGTCCATATAAACTGTGTGGCAGAGCCGGGCGAAATATTAATAGATCTGAGAATGTAAAGGTAGGAGAGAGTTCTAAACCAAACAAAAAACACATCCAGGAAATATTGTTGGGTTGAATTTTATTTTTAATTCTTCCTTATAGATGATAGCAACTCCCCCTTCCAGTTTGCCTCCTCTTTTCTTTCCTCCTTCACTCTTTCTACACACTCTGCATCAACAGTCACACTCTCCAACTCTTTAACCAGATCAGTCACACCATCAGTGCCATTCTTACAGTTTCTCATCTCATGCACCCACAATTCTGTGTTCTCTATGCCTTCAATAATGGCAGTGGCTTCCTTCAGTTTGGATTGCATGTCAGACGTTTCTCCTGTACCCTCTGGTTATTGGTGCACCTCATTAACTTTTCTCTAATTAGTGAACCAGTGAGGTTCTGAAAGACACAAGTATACGCCAGTGTTTTCAAGGGTGCTACACAGTTCCAATCTTTTCTCTTTTTCCTTGACCTCTTGTGAAAAATCTGTGTCTCACCAAAACCACATTAATTTGTGTTCCAAAATGTCATACCAACATCTTGAAAACATTCATAGGGTCACCTTCTGCAGTTCCTAATTGAATCTCATCCAGGCTTTCATAGATGTTTCTGCCTTACCCCACTCCCGAGGTTGCCAAGCAAGACAGCTTGATTCCTAACCACAGAGACTTTCTCACCAGCAGTAGCCAGTAAGTATGAGTCAAATAACTGTTTCCATCATTTCCATGGTAAGATTGGATCACCATTCTCAAATAAAAACTGCAGTGGTTGTGACATGTTAGATGCTGCCTTTGTGAACACACAAAATTCCCCAACTTGTCAGTATCCTCGATAGAGTTGGTTCATATTCACCTCCTCACTAACCCCTAAGGTTTATACAAGTAGGGACAGATGCTAAGAAAGTACAGTAGCTTGTTTGCCTGGGAATATCAAGCAAAGAGTGCTTAAAGAGGAAGACACTCATTTCCTGATAAGCTGAGCTGATTATCATTACAGGAAAGCCCATAAAAAGTGCAGAATCCTGAAAACTTTGGAGCCCTTAACAACTATGGTGCCCCAAAAGTTCTGAACCTTGGGTTCAGTTGGCTTTGCCCCCAGTTAAGATGGTGCCTGACTTCACCAGGAACGGTTCGGCATGCCACAAGTAATTACGTGTTAAAGGAATTTACACCCACAGTAAAGATGGCACCCAAACGATCTGAGCCTCAAAGAATTCTGGCTCTGCTCTCCTTTAATATGGCGCACCACTTCACTCAGGACTTTTAGGCATGTCTTTGCGTGCTTCAGGCACACCCACCTTCTTCAGCACTTGGGCGTGTGTGCCTTCACTCCTCAGCAACTGTTGCTTTTGGGGACCATAGGGTGTGTCAACTCCTCAGCAACTCCTTGTACTGCTGCCTTTCGGGGCCACTGGGTGCACCAGAGCATATTTCAGGCACACCCACTTGCCACCATTAGACGGCCGTGTGTGCCTAAGCTCTGTAGCAGCACTTAATACAGTTGCTTATCTTCCAATGTGGTGTCGCACTTTCCCTCCAGCTAGAGCGCTTCTACCAACATGCAACCGCCACAAAGACCTCATCTGTCCCGAAGATTTCCTGATTACACTTGGGTTCTTTCGATAAGATCCTGGTGGTTACTGGAGCTCATCGCCAGTGTTAAGATAACAAATGCCAGATCCGGTAAGTTTATAAAAAGATTTATTGGTACAATAGGCAACCATCATTGGCTACAGCCTCCACTGTTAGCGATCTGTGTAACCGCAGGGTGTGGAATTTAATAAAATATCTACTTGTCCATGGGACAGGTTGCTTCATAAATGTAGTTGCCCTGTAAAAAAACTAAATCCACTTGTCCCTTTAGCGTCATGTAGTATGGCGACAAATTATGGCAGCAATTGTATTATATAAGAGCTCAGATTATAGCCTCTCTGATTGTGCCAGGGCTTATACTACAGTAGGGTTTGAATACTAGTAATTCTCTTACACTGCCATCTTTCCACAGATCTACATACTGGGGCTGGAGGTAGAGGTTCAGGGATGGAATGCCTTTTTGACTCTGTGCAAACCTACAAGTGTCCATGTTTTAGGTGTTTTCACCAGCTCGTCCCTAATATTTTCCCAACCTTAGAAAAGGTTGAAAATGTACTTCTGACAAGGGCAGGAGTAAAATTTCTTCCAGGATAGGGAAAAAAGTGGTTAGAGGGAAAATGAACTTGCAAACCCTCAACAGATTGTCGCATGAGCAAATCTACACATGCATATTTACTTGTGCTAAAATGAAGTTCACAAATATTTTGTAGCAGTACGATTTCCTGGCCTACTTCTGTAAATACTTCTGAGTTAATTAAAAAACGTAAATCTGCACTAATGCAAGGACATATAACATGGGTGCACTTTTGTGACTTTCTTTAAGAATGGGGCCCCTAATTAGGTCTGGCATTAACCAAGACCTTTTGTTTTTATTAAAATGCAATCTCTTTCTCTATGAACTGGCTTCACTGTGAGTAACAACATTCTGCTTTTTCACAAGGAGCAGATTGGCACACAAAGTAGTTTTATTCAGTGCCAAGAACGTTGTGGCAATCTGTGTTTTTTTAGAACAAAAAAAATACAGTTTTTTTTTTAATAGAAACATTTTATTGCTTTTCCACAACAAACAATAACAGTTGCTTTGTTCTGCACAGTTTCACAAGCAAAATGATCCATTCTGGTAAGATGGTCCCAAGTCCAGTTCTAGTCATTGTCCCCCAAAATACAGAAAACGGTGTATTGATGTTTTGCTAACTCATCAGTCCAAGGCATTCACACCATTTTTTCCTCATCTTTTGGAATTTTTGGGGGAACAATAAATATTCTTGTTTTTGCGAATGTATCTTATAACGGTGAGGGCCCGGCAGCTCCCACAGCTATAAAGTTGCACAAAAACCATGTCAAAACGGGACACAGATTGACAAAACCAAAAGGCTGACCACCAATGTCAGTCCTTTTGGCTTTGCCAATGCTATGTTTTTCATAATCATGTTGAAACTTGTTACCCTGATTTTCCATTGTGAATATTTTTGGGAAATCGTAGCATGCATCAATACATTTGACTAAAATGATGCTTCAAAGAAGTAGTACCCAAACAGGCCTAGAAAAATCATTAAAATGTTACTAGACCTGCAGGTTGAGTAGCTTGAATAATCTTCTCGACCTAACTGTAATGTACTTGACCCGGAAATGGGTCTCAAAGTGTGTGATCTTAGGCAAATATTGTATTTTACAGTCGCCTTTTTCTTCATTCTCACATATGAGTGCAACTTCAAATATGTGAATTCAGCATTTCTGCTGTAAAAAAAAACCTGTTTTGTTTGATTAAATACACAAAACGTTTGCTCCATGTATAATAAATCTAGCCCACATACAGGGTACACATGATCTATGCATGACTTGCCTCTTATTTTCAAGGCAGGAGTGTTTCTCAGTTTATGTTTAAACACTCACTTTTAATAAATATATTACTAAACCATGATGTGGTAGTGCACTGTCATTTACAGACAGTAAGTTTCCAAGAAATGTCTAAAAACCTTCCCACTAGCTTGCAGCTTTACTGTTAACGCTATATAGTGTATTAACAATAGACTGTGAAAATTGGGTTTCAGAAAACATTTATTATTTGCAAATCACCAAGTAAAGTGTTCTGACTTTTTTTCGGTCTATTAAAATATTTCTTTCTACAGAAGTAGAAAAATAGTCTTTCACACCTATTGAAATACATTTTGAAGTGTGTGTAAAGTTTACTTAGTTATATAAATGTTGTGCGTTAGGAAAAACCTGATACCAAAAGCCTTTCATTTCACATAGGTCAGACAGTTCACCTTATAAAATCCTGCAACTCTACAGTCACAAGGATAAGCATTTTCATTGCAAGAAGACAAACTGACTTTCGACCTCTGCCTCTGAACACAGAGCAAATGTGACAAGAATAAGATTTAAAGGCATCTTAATTGCTAATTCAGTTTTTTACTGAACAGAACACCTGTTCTTTGTCCATTTGCCAGAAGGGTCCAGTGGAATCTAAAAATAGCTCAAAATAAAGCTCACCAAGCCCTGCTAAATTTTCACAGCAGGTTAGCAAAATGCTTTCTGCCATGTTGTCTTTCTGAAATAATCGGTTAGGATACGCTGGCGGCTTATCATGGCTAGATAAATTGGAAGTCACTCGAATTGGAGTTGTTAAATGTGACACACAAGGGATAGTGCAAGAGTGATCAGTATAGGGAAAGGTGCAGAAGGCATTGTGACGCGAAGGGATAATTAGCTTGAGCAGTGTAGATGGGTGTGATGCCTGTTGAACCCCCCCCCCAAACAACGTGGAAAAGTTAATGATATTATTTTCAAGCTTGTTTGTGTAGAAGACTCCGTCTCAACCTTGAGAACGAGAGTACAGGGAGAAGATGGAATGAAAACAAAGGCTGGAGAAGGGCAGAGCAGCCAAGTACTGATAACATAGCTAGAAAATGCCAGAATGAGATAGAATCCAAGCTTCGAGTTATTTAAGCACTGAAGTGTGGGTGAGGGATTTGAAGCTCGCAGATGGAATTGTGGAAGCTGCCATGGCCCAGCGCTGCCTCCCTGCTTGCTGACCGTGATGCTTGAGGGGGAGAGAGGTCCAAGCAGGCTGTAGAGGGCTTCCCAGCATTTCGTGGACTAAGTTAAGTTCCACACAGGGATGAAAGGCCTTTATTTCTCTGCTCTATTATTATGACTGATTATTTATGCTTGCACTGTGTTTATAACCTGAAGTATTCAGCTCGTTTATATTTTGCTTTCTAAACCTCGTAGTATGAACATGCTACAGTAACTGAAACATGCATTTTGGTGTGCAGTAAATCAAAGCTTATCTGAAGTATTCAGTTCATTTATATTTTGCCTCCTGAACATCGTAGTGAGAGCCTGCTGCAGTAATTGAAACATGCATTTTGGTGTGCAGTAAATCAAAGCTTATCTGAAGTATTGATGCTCTTTGTAGTGTACTTATATATAAATAGATGCTTTTCATTGCTATTCCTATTCTACTATTGTTAATGTGCTAAATGCCTACATTTACCTGCAATTCTAGTAAAGCTACATTGTATTTATAATTGGCGTGTGGTCCTTCATTGAGCGTCCTTATTGACTTATACCGAACAGGTGTCAACCAGTCACCTGGATAAGACAAAGAGCATACATGAAATATTATCTATTTATTACCTGTTTGAAGTTGATAATAATTGAAGATTACAACGTTCCTTACTTTCACAAATTATTATGCCCTGAAGAAGTTCACATGCGGTGAATGAAACGCCTTGGCTGTTGTTCGTTATTTGGAAGAAAAAAAAGGATGCATTGGAGCAATTTGATTGGATGATCTAATCTTTTCTCTTCAAATATTGTTGGTGCCCTTCCTATTGGTTTAAGTGGGTTTTTTGTGAACAATTTATTTTGAAAAGCAAAGAATCATCAATCTTGCTTCCAAGAGTCTGCAAATACTTGCATCTTGTCAGAGAGCATTATGGAGGTATTTTACGTAGCCTCCAATTGTTAAGCTTTGCAAACATGTGTATACATTTTTATACTGGAACCACTTTCAGTAGGGCAGTCCGAGGCTTTACAACATTTCCTTAGAGCGCTCACCCTAAAAATAAATGCTCTGCATTAATGAACCATAAATACAAGTTTTAAACGCATTAACATATGAACACAAATATAACCTTAACTGCAGAAAATACCCATCCCTGATCCCCAGTGTACTGTAAACTGCTAGCCAAAGGGTTTGTGATGCAGGGAGTTGGACCTACATGTCCCCTGGTCAAAACAGACATGAAAACTTGTTGTCCTTGACAGCAAACAATATGTCCTGGGCATTGAGCTGTAGGAATTCCACATCCCTGAACTGCTACCAATCAGCCTTCCCAGAATCCCACATTAAATTCCATCCCCAAAAGGATTCGTTAGCTCCAGATACCACATGGTTCCAGATACCATAATGTGGCAGCATGAGATGCCATAGTATATAACCTCCGTGAAAACGGTGGGAAAACATTCAGCTTTAGTAGGGTGTCTGGATTTTTTTAGGACTTTATGAGGATGATGTAATTCTTAAACCTGGCCATTGTTTCATCACTAAAATCAATTCTTCTTTTCCTTCATATTTCTCAGGTGGTGATTCTTCCTTCTTTCTATTCTACTCCTTCTTCTCTAGATGAACACGGTGTAAGCACACTGGATGTTAAAAGTGCTCCCTCAATGTATCTCAACAGGTCACGTGAGTACAGAAAATGAAATATTTTGTTAGTGGCCTTCGGACAGTCAGGAAAAGGTATGAGAGCTACTAAAATGACACTGAGTGGGAAGATTAAGACTACTATCCAGCTAGCTTGTGAAGGTCAGAATGTACGTTTCAATTGAACTGCTCAGGGCCATTTCCACAAGAGGGGTTGCGGCATCCTGGGAAGAGTTTAAAGGGGGCTCTATTCAAGAAATGTGTTTAGCTGCCACCTAGTCATCTGGTTATAAATTTGTATGACTTCGCTGACGGTGGAAAACTGCTGGTTCAGAAACACATTTTAGACTAGATGTTCTTAAATCTGCTATTGTTCCAAACAATAATATGGATTTGTTTATAGTTGATTTCAAGAGGTGATTGATCATTAAAATGCATTAAATGTAGATGTTTGTACAGTTAAGTGTGTTGTTTTGATTGTATCAAATTCCCCGTGCTTTGGTACACCTACAAAAATAGTGACTAAAACAAGGGATGTAGAAGTAATGCTCCGATTAATTATGAAGTATATTAATTACTCTTAGTCAAGCTTGTCCTCGCCAAAGTCATTACATCCCAACAACATTCTCCTACTTTGGGCCTTTCAGTAGGCTTGTGAAGTACAGGAGGATGCTAGGAGTTCGAACCCCTTTATGGCACCCAGTTGAGTGTGATGGGCTTTCATTTTCTGCATTCCTGGTTTGTTTCCTGTCTCAGAGGTGAAATTCATCTCAAAATGTAACAACTGGGATGAAAGCGAGTTAAACTAAAATTAATGAAGTCTTATTATCGGTAAGTAATCAGAGCAACACTGGCTGGCTCTTGTGTTGCACCTGAAAGAGTTCAATGTTTCCATGTTCTTCTTCCAGTGGAGTCTATGTGAGAAGATTCATATATTCTCACAGATGTTCACATATTTGGCTTTGTATTTGGACAAACTCTACTCTAGCTCTAAGGACTGTGCAAGGAAGACAGGCGCTGTAGTAATGATTA
The DNA here is from genome assembly GCF_031143425.1 of Pleurodeles waltl. Classification (NCBI taxonomy): domain Eukaryota; kingdom Metazoa; phylum Chordata; class Amphibia; order Caudata; family Salamandridae; genus Pleurodeles; species Pleurodeles waltl. The sequence continues at coordinate 597,601,134 of NC_090437.1, forward strand.
AAGAACTGTTAGCGCGCCAGACCTTAATAAGTAAACTTACAAGGGGACATGAATAGGTCGATGAACCTTTTGACTCGTATTAAGAAGTTCGTACCATAGCTCCAGTACATAAATCAATAATCAATACACAATAATAAATAATCATTTAGCAATCAATAAAATCAATAATCAATGGAGTCAGTAACTGTCAAGCACCATGACCTTCCAGCCATGAATAACCACACATTTACTAAAAGTTTGGTAAGTTTATTTCCCTTATATTAACAATACTAAAGTCATTTAGATGAATTTCAAAATCAAATGAAACATATATGAACAATACTGGTTGTCCAAAGCAGTGGAAGAAACACAATCTAATCAAAGCTTGAACCACAACATATTCTAGAGCGACAGTGCAAATCAATAATAGAATCAGTTGCGACAAAGTTATAGCGTACATGGAATTCAGCAAGGTAACTCATCAATCATTAGTCCCTGTAATTGTCAATCATTTGTGAGTGCCCTTAACTAACTTCGATTAGCATCAGCATGTTGGGCTTCATGCGGATCAATTTAGAACACAAATTTAGAAAAACATCTAGCTATGGATCTATCAAAACAGCGAAGTTGGTACCTAGAAAGAAAAGGCACAAAATGAATAACAGTCACATTTCATCATATCTACCTATCCTCTGTATGGGTCAGCAAGCAGAATCAGTCTTCGTCCTCAGGTCATCAGTCGATCAGCAAAGCATCAGGCTCTCAGTCAGAGAGTATGAGCCCAATGACAGAATGAATCTGGAATCTCTCCACTAAAGTCTCTTCTTCTCTCAAAATCACAGTAATTCTGAATAATTCTCCTCTGTCGCGTTGTTATATCAAAGTCACCGAAACTGTCCCCTAATTTCCTATTAGTCAGTTAATCGTACGTTTATACTTTACCCAATAATATTTCTACACCAAATCTATGAATTGTAATATTTCTCTATCCACATGCAGTTGATTGGTTCACTTTACAATGTCCTCATCATCCGGCTCGTCAGGTAACAATATTGTTGCATCTTCAGCACCAGTCAATGTCTTCATAGTTCTCGTCCTAGGAAAGTACATCTCACACAGATTACACATAAGTTGTTACACTAGCGGGAACATCCTCTCCTTGCAGTCGGTTCTCATGAAAAGCTTCCGTTGAGCACTTTTAACAAGACAATGGACATTTCACAGTTTAATTAATTCGGTCAGCATTTTATTACACTCTAAAAAATACGGCTTCTGCATGAGGCCTGACAAGACTGGGCCAAGACACTTGCTAAATTAAGGCCTACAATTAATAAAACTAGAGCACACTTCATAACCCTTAATATGACATATTAGTACATTAGTCTAATACATTTTCAATATTTCAGAAGTATTAATCATTAATTAGTACATTTCGTGAACACTGGTGGCCATTCTTCGAGGTCACATTTTCAAATGCGTGCATTATTTTTTCTATGCTGTTCATTTTCTACAAAATTCATTATTCAAAATCCATAAAAACTCACTAATAAATTTCTAATTAGAACACCTGCGCTAGCAATCCCTCCTCTGATGACTAAATGTGTCACACTAATCACCCACAAACTTTTACAATTTGATTTCTTCATTATTTTGTCTACTTCTTGAATTTTCCCTGTAAAATGTTTCCCTTTTCTTTTCTTCCCTCCTCTGATTATTCTTAGATTTTCTCAATTTAATTCTTTTACATAATTTGCATAATCCCTACATCCCCAATAGACAAACCACGACAATTAATATTCTCTGTAAAATCTTCAATAGTACCCCATTCCAAATGTTGCTGAGCCAATTTCCCACTGAAGCAGACCCTTTGCCGACCTTTTCCCCAAACACCTGGTTCTTTCAATTCCTTTAAATCAGCACTTGCATTAGTCAGATTAGTAAGTAAGTCTCTTATCTCTTTAGTATTATCAGGTATAAATGAACAACAATGGCTAGAATTAATCATTCTACAGACTCCGCCATCCTTCGCTAAAAGAATGTCTAAAGTAAGATGATTTTGAAAAGTCATAGCTCTATCCACAGCTAATTCAGTATCTATCAGGAGTATAGCCCATGAAAAATTTGTCAGCATGTTATCCACAATAGTAGACAACTTTCTAATCTTGATCGAATTCAGGATGACTCCCACTGAAGGAATCACTGCACCAAATATGTCTCCTACTATAGCAGAAGAGGAATCCCTCTATCTCTTGTGATGTAATTCAGTCACTTTTGGAAACTTTTTCAAATCCTCCATCTGATAAATCTTTGGGAAAACTACCCCCAAATAACATATCCCATACCATTCTCTTGGAAGGCGGTTATAAGCATTAAGTCCACAAATATAATAAATCCCTGGGATTGTAGGGTCCTGCCTATTCAACATAAATGTCCATTTACTCTGAAACAAAAACACATGCCTGCATTCACTCGTACCCACAAATAAAGTGTCAGTGCGCGATTTAGGCCTATATATACAAAGCTTCCCTACGTGTAGTGCATCTAAACCTAATCTCCCTTGCGTTTTAACTGCACTATAAGCATAATCATTCTTGTAAGTCCTTTTCTCTAAGCCTTTTTCTAATTTCTCCTTTAACACCTTCCTTCTGTCATCAGTGTGATCTAGGAAGCTCTTCTCTCTAAAGGTGTAAGCAAGCATGTCAAATTAGTCTTATGTGCATATGCTGTGCCAAACGTCAATGTAGGTTCAAAGAATCCTCTAACTACTATATCACTATCCTTAGCTATTTTACTCAAATATCTAATTATAGGACCAAATGAAAACATGAGGTCATAATTCAAATAGAAGTACTGAATATACTCCTGGTTATAAAATCTTGTTAGTAACAGACTACAACTTATCCCGTAGGTTAGAGGCAGGCTATAATAGGTGACTCCTTCCTCGACTGATGGAGGAATGTGTGTACACACAAAACAATACTTTGCATCCATTGTCTCAACATACTCACTCAACAAGCGATAGAAAACGTTAGAAGAAAGTTCTCCCTGCGCATTAGTATAATCATGTAAATATATTCTCATCTAACTTAAACCTCTCTAATGCCATTAGTGCAGTCGTCGTCTCAAAAGCAGAAGTATGGTTGGCTCCTTTCACATCAAGAACAGATTTACCAACAATAAACACCACAAACAATATCCCACACATAATTGCCAAACCAATGCTCATATATATACAGCGCCTAGCATCTCTACCCTGTTTATCGAAGCCAGCCATGATCTGTAAAGAATCAGAAGGCAGAAGGAGTTTAGAAAAAAAAACTTGCAGCAAAATCAAAAATAGACAATTTTTCTTTCAGTAGTTCAGTTTTACTTCCAGGAACTCTTCTTCCTTGTCAAAATCAGTTAGCAGCTTTGTCAAAATCGGGTTTCAAAAGTCAAATCAGGTTATCAATGTCTTTTCCGGTTACTTTCAATAGTTTCCTTCTCAAAAATATTTTCTCTCATATTGTTTCCACAGTTCAGTTCATTATATTCTTCACATCACCTCAAAAAATTGACCTGGAACTTCTCTATCAAAACAAAAAGACGTCAATTCTTGCTGCCATTCATTTGTAGTTGCATATGCCCATTCAGGACCTGCGTATCTTCGACTTGCTATTCTCTTTCTCTTCAACTTTCGATCACCATTCAGCTCTCCTTCACTTAAATCTTCTTTCCTCGTAGTATCTACTTCTTCCTCGATTGTTGGTTCGACAACCACCTCTTTCCTTTTCTCCACTTGCGATTTCAGCCACTTATCTCCTTTCAGTGAACCCTCTGTCAGTATTCTTTTCAAGATTGAACTCGAACCCCTTTCTTGCTCTGTGGTGTTTTCTCTTGACGGACCTGCAACCGGTTAAGGAGGAGTAAGATCGCCTTGACTTTGATCCACCTCAACTCCTTCCCCTTCTGTGTCTGGCAATTGCTCTGGATGTCTCTCAGAATCATCTGCTTCTGGGAAAGCCTTCCTCTGACTAGGCTCTCCTGCTGCTTCAGTTGAGATAGGCTCTCTGATACTCTCCTGGGGGTCTCCACCCTCGTCTCTCAGAGGAGTCACTGAACCATTCTCAACAAGCTCAGATCCGGTCTCAGTTCCTCTTTGTTCTCTTTCCGGCTCTGAGACTTGTTGTACTGTTGTTGGTCTTCTCAACAACACTTCTTCATGATCCAGTGGACCTGCCACTTACTTCGTGTGACTTGCGTGAATCCAGTTCGTGATCCCAGCGCACTTCACAGCTGTTGTTAGGACCACTTGATATGGTCCCTTCCAACGAGGCTCCAAACACGTCTTTCTCACATGCTTTCGGATGACAACCCAGTCTCCAGCTCTCAGGTTGTGCCCTGGGTCATGGATCGGTGGCAGTGTGGTGGTCTCCACCTGCTGAGAAAAAGAGCGGACTACATCAGTCAGACCCCTGCAGTAATCCAACACCATATCATCTGTAATGTTGACAAGTGCATTTGCTGGCAACGCTGGTAATCTCATTGCTCTGCCCAATGAGGATCTCATCAGGCGACAGTCCTGTCTTCCTGTCAGGTGAGTTTCTCATTGACATCAACACTAAAAGCAATGCATAGGGCCTTTCAAATTCGTAGCTGCACACATCTTTGCAACTCTTGACTTCAAGGTACCATTCATCTGCTCCACTAGTCCTGATGCTTCAGGGCAGTAACTACAATGCAGCTTCTGCTCAATGTTCAATGTTGCACACAGTAATTTAATCACTTCATTATTGAAGTGTCTTCTCCTATCTGATTCTAAAGAGATCGGAAACCTGAAATGCGGTATCAGTTCCCTAAGCAGCAGCTTCGCTACTGTGAGACTATCATTTCTTCATGTAGGGTACGCTTCAATCAGGTGACTAAAGATGCAAACAATCATCAACACATATCTCAAACCTCCACACACAGGCATCTCAATAAAATCCATTTGCATTCTGCTGAATGGACCTCCTGCTCTTCCAATGTGGCTCAAATTTGCCACTGTCCCTTTCCCCGCATTTAACTGCTGACAAATGACACAACAATGGCAAACTGCTTCAGCAACTTGTCTAAACTTTGGGTTGAACCAATCAATCTTGAATAGACGGACCACTGCATCCCTCCCAGTATGTGCCTGACCACGATAGTACCTTGCCATTTGAAACAACAGGCTGTTTGGCAAAACCAATGGACCCTCCTCAGAAAACCACAATTCATCTTGTCTTTGAACACATTTCAATTTATTCCATGAACGTTTTTCCTATTTGTCAACATTAGTCTGCAAAGATTTTAACTCTTTCAAGGTGTCAATTACTTTCAATGCATAGCTCATACATGTTGCGTCTTCTTCAGGTAACAGTTCCCACTTGTCTTTGAATGATATACAGTTCAATGCACAAAATCTGGCAACTTGATCTGCATATCCATTTCCCAATGACACATAGTCCTGCGACTTCAGATGTGCACTACATTTCACCACGGCAATCTTTTCAGGCAATTGAATTGCATATAACAGCTCTTATTCTCTCACCATTTCTCACTGGTGAAACAGAAGAGGTCAGGAAACCTCTCTGTGACAATTGACCAAAATCATGAACTGTTCTGAATCCATATCGGCTATCTGTATAAATAGTATCTCTCAATTGAGCAGAAACATGGCACGCTCTAGTAAGAGCAACCAATTCTGCTACCTGAGCAGAATACACTCCTCAAAGCCAGGAAGCTTCGGAGGTACCTGTAATCGTGCACACAGCATATCCTGCTCTCAATGTCCCTCTATTGTCTCTCAGACAAGAACCATCAACAAAAATAATTTGGTCATTTTCTTCCAATCGAGTATCTCTAATGTCAGGTCTTGGTTTTGTGCACAACTCAGGGCCTTATTTATACTTTTTGGTGCAAAACTGCACTAGGGCAGTTTTGCCCCAAAAAGTTTTGCACCGGCTTGCACCATTTTTTAGCACCAGCTGGGCACCATATTTATGGAATGGTGCAAGCCGGTGCAAAGGGTAGGCTAGCTTAAAATAAAATGACGTTAGGCAGTTTTGAGTCAAAATAAATGATTCTGACTAGATTAGCATCATTTTTTGACGCTAAGGCGCACATTTATACTCTGCACTGAATTAGCGTAATTTTTTAAAACTCTAATTCAGTGCAAAACTAACTCCATATTTATACTTTGGTGCTAGACCCATCTAGCACCAAATTTATGGAGTTAAAGTCATTTTTTGGAAGTGGAAAACTACCTTGCCTTAATGAGATGCAAGGTAGGCGTTCCCGTGCAAAAAAATGACTCCATGGCCTTAACACCATATTTATACTCCCATGTAAAAATGGTGCAAGGGAGGGAGGAGGGGTCAAAAAATGAGGCAAAGCTTGCTTTGCCCCATTTTTTAAGACCAGGGTCAGGGCAGGTGTTAGGCGACCTGTGGCCCTATTTCCATGGTGGAAAACCATGGAATAAGCCCAGAGGTGCCCTCCCTAGGCCCTAGGGGCACCCCCACCCACACTAGAGGGACTGCGAGGATGGGGGACCCCATCCCAGGTAAGTACAGGTAAGTGCATTTTATTTTTGAAAGTGCCATAGGGGTCCCTGAAATGGGCCCCCATACATGGCACATGGTGCAATGGCCATGCCCAGGGGACCCCTGTCCTCTTTGCTGGCCACAGGGGTGGTGGGCATGACTGCTGCCTTTTCTAAGGCAGGAGTCATGTGGCATGGTAGGTTTAGCACCATAAAATGACGCTAATCTGGTTGAGTCATTTTTTTTTTACACTAACCTGCCTAAAGCCATTTTTTGGTGCTAAACCCTCTTCTTCTATACTGCCAGCCCCACCCGACTAAAGCCATTTTTTTAAACTCTAGCCTACCCTTTGCACCGGCTTGCACCATTCCATAAATATGGTGCCCGGCTGGTGCACAGAAATGGTGCAAGCCGGTGCTAAACTTTTTGGTGCAAAACTGAGTTAGTGCAGCTTTGCAGCAAAAAGTATAAATAAGGGCCAATATTTTGTAAGTTTGCGCCACTTTTGCGTCATAAAATGACGTTAATGCAGTGCAAAAAAAGTTTAAATCAGGGCCTTGGTGCTAGATGAGTCTAGCACCAAAGTATAAATATGGAGTTAGTTTTGCACCGAATTAGAGTAAAAAAAAAAATGACACTAATTCGGTGCAAACAGAGTATAAATATGCCGCAGAGTATAAATATGCCCCAAAATATGGCGTTAAGGCCATAGAGTCATTTTTTGCACGGGAACGCCTACCTTGCATCTCATTAAGGCAAAGTAGGTCTCCACTTTCAAAAAATGACTTTAACTCCATAACTTTGGTCCTAGAGGGGTCTAGCAACAAAGTATAAATATGGAGTTAGTTTTGCACCGAATTAGAGTAAAAAAAAATGACACTAATTCGGTGCAAACAGAGTATAAATATGCCCCTCAGTTACCTCGAGACAGTCAGGTTCAACATCTTCCTCTTTTTCAAATTCAACATTTTCACTTGGAAGTAAGGTTGTTGGGTTCAGCACTGTACATCTTTTCAGTGTCACGTTTGGTGATCCCAAAATACTCGTTTCGTACTTAGTCAACCTAGCATCAGTCAAATATTGAGTTTTCGTCCTTGTCAGTAAAATCTCAATAGAGTGAGGAACCATTACAGTCGGGATATCCCATCACCACACCTTCACACTGTGAAAGACTTTTCCAACTGTGGCTACTGCACGCAAACAACCTGGTAAGGCTGCTGCAACTGGGTCCAAAGTAGCTGAGAAATATGCTACTGGGCAATGAGCACCTCCATGGCCTTGAGTCAAGACAGACAATGAACATGCATCACGCTCATGACAAAACAATGTGAAAGGCTTTGTGTAGTCAGGCATACCCAACGCTGGAGCTCTGCACAAACTCTCTCTCAACTCAGTGAACACTCTCATTTCATCCTGGTCTAGCACTATGGGATCTGTGACTTCCTAATGAGTCAGCTTCTGCGATATAGTTGTAATCCTTTCTCTGGATATCTTCCTCAACCCTTTCTCCGTTTGGTGACCCAAATACTTCACTACTTTCTGAGAGTACTGCAGTTTCAGTGGAGACACTTTATGGACATTCTTTCCCAAATGGTTCGACAGGGCAATCGAGTCGTACTTACACTCGTCCCTTGTCTTGGACGCATTCAATAAGTCATCAATGTACTGCACCAGAGTCGATTGGAAAGGCAATTCCAATGACTCCAAATTCTTTTTCAAGATCTGGTTGAACAAGGAAGGTGACTCTGTATACCTTTGAGGACGTCTACACCAGCAACAGACTCAATCCAGGAATTTGAAACAAAAGAGAAATTGGCTATCCTCATGAAGAGTCACAGAAAAGAACGCTTGTGACAAATCAATTACTGTGAACTACTCTGCATTACATGGAACTTGGAATAGTATCACAGCTGGATTGGGCACTACGGGACAATACTTGACCACAATATCATTTATTTTTCCAAACCTTCCCACAGAGCTTTTTCAAACCCATCATCGGTGAATTACATGGACTGCTCAACACTTCCTTCAAAACTCCCTGCTTCACAAAATCTGCAATTATCTGAGCCACTTTCATCAGGACATCTTGTGTCATGTTGTACTGTGGAAGTTGAGGAAAAACTGCATTGGTCTTTAAGGTAACCTTGACTGGCTCCACCCCTTTAATCAGACCTACTTTTTTTCCTGTCAAATCCCACACGTCCTCTTGCACTGTTCCCTGCAAATCAGGATGGATCTCTTTCACAGTGAATATCGGGAAAAACTCAATCAAGGGGTACTCCTCATTTGTATTTTCACACTCTATTTCTGGGGCTTGGTCCCCCTCATCATCACTATTCGTCTGAATCTCAATTCCATAATTTGAGCAATTAATCAAACACTTTGTTTTACACAGCAAGTCTCTTCCCAGTAGGGTTACCGGACTCGAATCACACACTACAAATTGATGTAGTCCCTGCAAATTGACAATCTCAACTTGCACTGGATCGGTAATCGGGTTTGTTAAGTACTGGTTCGCTACCCCCACAACCTGAACTGTCCTTCCTGAAAGTGGCAAATTCTGAACCTCTGCACTTCTCACTGTATAACGTGTAGCTCCTTTGTCCACCAAGAATGAAACTCTGTGACTCATAACCTTTCCCCTCACATAGGGCCCTCTCTGATCTACTTCTAAAGAAGTCACAAGCACACATGGCTCCTCATCTGAACTATCACACGTCCATTCACCATTTATTCCATCCTCACTGTGTAATGGGAATTGGTGCACTGTATTACTACTTCTGTCTTGTCTATGACCTGTTGAGAAAGCATCATCTGTTGCTGCTCCATCGGGGCTTGAGGTATCTGCATTTGCTGTCTAGGTACCACGGGAATCTGCTGTTGCATTGGCTGCAATTGTGACACTTGTGCACGGGCATTTGCACTTGTTGCATGGGCTAGAAAATGTGCATTTGATTCACATTAATCTGAAAATTTGGATTAGAACCCCTTAGTCGCGGTCCTCTCACATTCTGAAATTAATTGATGTAATTACTCTGCTGAATAACACCTTCCTGCACCATCATTGGACACTCCCGCTTCTAATGTCCCACGGCTCTGCAAATGTGACACGGCAATAGCTTCTTTATTTCCTGCACATCATTCTGAACCACCACAGTATTCAAATCTGGACCATGATTCATATTACTTCCACGACCTCTACCTCTCATCTGAGGCTGCAACATGACATTTCTCTGCTGTTGCGGCATCTGCTGCACAAAATTTAGTTGCACTCCTGTTTGAGCTGCTTTAATCTGCATCACCATCGCCTTCTCTTCCAACTTTTTCTGCTTCAGTTCAATCTCATCGCTACAGTATTTCGCATGCTGCAACACCCCATCAATCTGCTTTGCTTGCCAGCAAATCAAATTACTCTTAATCATCTGACCAATTTCAGGTTTCAATCCTTCCACAAATCTGAACACAAAATGTAGCATGTCTTTCAGCTCAATTGTTTCTCTACCACTATACTCCTTGAATGCCTTCAACAATCTCTCATAATACACACGTATCAACTCCTTTGCTTCCTGCACTGTCCTGTTGATCCTTTGCCAGTCAATACTTTTGGGGGAAATCCTCGATTTCAGGAACTCAATCACCTTATAGTAATATTTTATTACCTCAGGAGATGGTGGACCTGTATTCTTATTTCTATCCGGTTCACTTGTTGGCCAGTCTACAGTCCTTACACTTGATCCATAAGTCAGCTGGAACCACTATCTCCAGTAATGTGTTCAAATCCTCCAACAAACACTTCGCAAATTTCACGAACCTGTCTGTCTGCTGATACCACTCTACTGGCTTCTCTCTAAATTTTAAATAATCATTTGTAAAGGACAGAATATCACTTCTGTTCCAAGGGATGTGAACAAAATTTCCCCCTGGAATCTCTCTCACTGGTAAAATCTTCACTGGATTTTTGTCTCGCTGTAAATTTTTAGTCAATTCCAAAGAATCTCTTTTCTTCTTGTCTCTTTTCTTTACCCATCTGCCTTCCCATTTTTCTAATGCTCTCCAGACCTGAGCACTCTACAATAATTCTTTAAGGTGTGCCTTCATTCTGTCCGACTTCATATGTTCAAAATCTTTTGCCTCAAAATCTAATCAGTAACTTCTCTTCAAATGCTTTGTTTTCTCGATTTCTATGCCATGTTTTTCTGCCAAATCTGTCAACCTCTGATGTACCTTCCTCACCTTTCTCGTAATCCTTCGGCACAAGTATCTCAACTCTGCCTCTTTGTAGGATTCTAACCTATTCTCCCCCATTGTTCGCTCAAGTTCACCCGCTTCCATGCTTAATCTGACACAATTCAAGTGTTCTCCCTTAGAGGCATTCTGTGGGTTATTCAGCTTGTCTAACCATTCAGTTAACTGCTGAGCTGTCGGTCCTTGTAACTAAATGTTACTCGCTTGGACCTGTGGCACCTGTTGTGCCACTGTATTCGGAGTCTGCGTGTCAATAATTTCAGGCTCTGACCTGCATTTTGTCCTGTCACGGCATCTGGAAGTGCAACAAGTGGACTAAGATCTAACAATGATCTCGATCTGTCAAAAGTCTGACCCACAGAAGAGACTACCTGAACTTGTTCATTAAGTCCTCCCCTCATCAGACTCTGGGCCATTGCTCCCTGTTCACTCACAGTCCGTTTCTTTTGTGCAAATAATGGTACTGCTGGACTAACAGTAATCGGCAGCCATATTGCATCCGGGGCTGTTCTAGCACCTACACTCTGTGGGAGAGTAACTCCCATACTCTGATTCATTATTGGAGTTAAGTCCGACTGTGTCCCTGTCATTGGCGTAAATACTGGCATTACCTGCGGCTGCACTTGGGGCAACAAAATCAGTCGGCTTAGTCTGGACCAGTATTGGTCTCGGAACCACCTGCTCCGTAGGCACCACTAAGTTCAAAGTTGTCTCTAAAATGGGCACATCAGGATAAATTATCTGTATCTGTGGTAGCTGCATCTGTGTCTGTACTACAGGAGTAGTCTGCACATTAGAACTACTTTGTACCTCATTCGGTGTCGGGTTAGCATTAAGCTGTACCGGACTCACTGTCCCAGTTTCCTGTGCCGGGGCTGTCGGATCAGCACTAGTACTTGCACCACTCTCATTTACTGTATATTGTGGTGGTCGGTCTCTCAATATCTGTGTAACGAGACCTTCAGTATCTGATTCCTCCTCTACTGTTGAAGACTTTCTAGCTCCCTTACTCTCGGACGAACTTTTATTATGCTTCCTAGTCGCTTTATTTCCTTCCTTCTCATCCTCATGTGTAATCCCTGGAAACAACTTAACCCCCTGCAAGGTTTCTGATCTCCATCTCTTCTGCTCCCACTCCCATTTAGCCTCCACTAAAGTCTTTTCTACCCTTCTCATTCTTCTCTTGAATTTCAATTGCTGTTGCTGTCTAGCTACCATCTCCCAAATTTCTAATGCCTCAAACTGTACTGGTCTCGGAAGGAGCTTTGATTCATATAGCACCATCCGCAATTGATCCAGAATCCTCAAATTGAACGTCCCATTTTCAGGAAACGCTAAGTTCCCATTTTTCTCTGTCAACTTGCACCATTGCTTTCCAAAGACATGGCGCAACACCTCTCTCCTCCATTACAATGTAAGCCGGTGTATTCTCTGGCGGTGTAGGCGCTCCCACTTGCTTTAATATACGTATCTCCCCTTAGGGCACTTTTCAATGCTTTGAAAAACGTCATCTTTTCTACTTGTGTTTAATCGAAATCAAATCAGGAAATGACTTTAAATCCCAAGATTCCTTTCACCTATGTTCTCAACCAATTGCCTCTCACAGACGGCTGCCAATCCGTGCGTGAACCTTCTCACTAACCAACCTATCCCAGCACAGCTCCAATGACGTCACACGTACTGCGGCTGACAAAGTCTTGCAGCTCGTCCTCCTAACCTTCGATTCACGCAAAACGAATGCTAAATACTGCAAGCACTTATCAAAAACCAAAACAAATCTGCTGGTTTACAACAGGAAAGGTAACACAATCGCTTCAGACATCTTACGGATTTTCACTGATGGCTCTCTTCACGCATGCAGCTATCCCTCTTTCTCGGTCTCCCAGATTCGCAAGCAAAATTCGACCCGCAAATTTTACTCTCAACTGATCAATGGGTCTGTCCTGGTGCACATAGGACTCGCCAAATCTCAGTCAAAATTTCCTATCGCCCACTTTAACTCACACACTGGCTTGTTGACCACGCCCGATTAACCTTCTAAACTAGACAGATTACAACATATAACCAAGTGTCTCATACACTTTTCAATATACTACGGAATCTTAGACCAGGCATGGTCCGTAAATCAACAACTACGTGGACACATTTTTTAGCACAAAGCGCCACACACATGTGAAGTTCGACGACTTCCCTACTCCCACACTGTGGAGTATGCACACTCCTACTACAACTTCATTTGGAGTATGCAAACTCCCTAAAAATCCTCACAAACCTCACAATTCACCTGTGATTTCCATAAACTTGGGCAAGCACAACCTATTTCACCCACTCTATTACTAGAACGCCAGGAACATACTCAAACACCACTACCAGGATCTGGGAAAGCCATTTCTGGGCTTAAGGGAAAATCAGTTTCTCTCCAGTTATCATTGAAAAACAAATTCCAAATCTCAATAATACTCAATTTTCGAAAGGACCAATTTCAAACTGTTTCCATAACTGGGAGCACCTGTCACTCTGTACCGAACACATATGGCAAGCTCTTAAAGAGACAAACCACCCTCTGTTACCACAACTGTTAGCGCGTCAGACCTTAATAAGTAAACTTACAAGGGGACGCGAATAGGTTGATGAACCTTTTGACTCGTATTAAGAAGTTCTTACCATAGCTCCAGTACATAAATCAATAATCAATACACAATAATCAATAATCATTAGCAATCAATAATCAAAGGAGTCAGTAACTGTCACACACCATGACCTTCCAGCCATGAATAACCACTCCTTTAGTAAAAGTTGAATATGTTTATTTCCCTTATATTAACAATACTAACGACATGTAGATTAATCTCAAAATCAAATGAAACACATATAGGAACAATACTGGTTTTCCAAAGCGGTGGAAGAAACGCAATCTAATCAAAGCTTGAACCACAACACATTCTAGAGCGACAGTGCAAATCAATAATAGAATCAGTTGCGACAAAGTTATAGCGTACACGGAATTCAGCAAGGTAACTCATTCATTAGTCCCTGTAATTGTCAGTCGCTTGTGAGTGCCCTTAACTAACTTTGATTAGCATCCGCATATTGGGCTTCATGCGAAACAATTTAGAACACAAATTTAGAAAAACATCTAGCTATGAATCTATCAAAACAGCGCTGTTGGTACCTAGAAAGAAAAGGCACAAAATGCATAACAGTCACATTTTATCATATCTACCAATCCATGGTATGGGTCAGCAAGCAGAATCAGTCTTCGTCCTCAGGTCATCAGCAAAGCATCAGGCTCTCACTCAGAGAGTATGAGCCCAATGACAGAATGAATCTGGAATATCTCCTCTAAAGTCTCGTCTTCTCTCAAAATCACAGTAATTCTGAATAATTCTCCTCTGTTGTGTTGTTATACAAAGTCACCTAAACTGTCCCCTAATTTCCTATTGGTCAGTTAATCGTATGTTTATACTCTACCCAATAATATTTCTACACCAAATCTATGAATTCTAGTATTTCTCTATCCACATGCAGTTGATTGGTTCACTTTACGATGTCCTCATCATCCGGCTCGTCAGGTGACAATATTGTTGCATGTTCACCAACCAGTCAGTCTTCATTGTTCTCGTCCTGGGAAAGTACATCTCACACAAGTACATAAATTGTTATACTAGCGGAACATCATCTCCTTGCAGTGGGTTCTCACGAAAAGCTTCCGTTAAGCACTTTTAACAAGACAATAGACATTTCACAGTTTAGTTAATTTGGTCAGCATTTTATTAAACTCTAAGAAATACAGCTTCTGCATGAGGCCTGACGACTAGGCTAAGACACTTGCTAAGTTAAGGCCTACATTTACTAAAACTAGAGCACACTTCATAACCCTTAATATGACATATTACTACATTAGTCTAATACATTATCAATATTTCAAAAGTATTAATCATGAATTTGTATATTTTGTGAACACTAGTGGCCATTCTTTGAGGTCACATTTTCAAATACATGCATTATTTTTGCAACGTTATTCATTTTCTACAAAATTCATTATTCAAAATCCATAAAGTCTCATTAATAAATTTCTAATTAGAACACCTGTGCTAGCAGAACCGTCCCTATAACAGGCATTGCACGAATAAAACGTGAGAGGGAGAAAGTGAAAAATATACTGAATGAAAATAATGCTCTCCTGGAAAAGCTGTAGACTTCAAAAACACATTTGAAAACTACATTGCATTTAGGAGTATTACACACTTTTTTTGTCTGAAACGTGACATCATAACTTAAACGTCACATTATGGAAACATGATACTAACCGTAGCGTAAAGTTCCTCTCACAGAAAAGATTCGTGTGAAGTACGAAAAAACACTAAACTTACAACTTCGCCGCTACTACGAGGGTCACGTGGTTCTACGACCAATTTATAGGTATATAAAAGAAGGCGGACATTTTGGAATGGTGCTTGTGTTTGCCTTACAACATGTAAGCGGTTAAAAACTGTATTTTGTTATGTAATCTGTGGGTAAATCTATTCGGATGCAGAAAATGTAATTACAAAGTAAACGAATGCTGGGAAATAGTGTGGCAACGGTAAAACAAATGGTAGCCGACTGCGAAGATATTAAATCCGTTTTTAGCAATGCTCGATAAATTGAAAACTAACTCAATTTCCGTTAAGCAAAAAGTTCTTGTTTTGTACTGCGCACACCATTTTACTGTCAAACATCCTCGTACCACACGAGCATTTCACTTTTGACCAAGATGTGTTTTATTTTTGTTGCTTTCCTGTGATTGTTTTGGTGGAGCCGGTGTCGCCCAGCGACGTGGCCAGGGCGGTACCTCACCCTCCCCGAGGTCTGTGACTGGCTGGGAGCTCCGTGACTCGGCAGTGCTGAAGCCAGAGGACGGCGGTGGTTGGGTCGCTGTCACGTTCTTTTGGTTTGAAACATCTTGACGAAGCTCGGACTCCAGCGGCAGCTCCGGGCGTCTAAAGTTGGCCGCAGCAGCCGGAGGCGACCAGCCCGGAATGTCCTGGGGCCACTGACGGGGCGCGAGGCGAGGTTCCGGGCCTCTCGCGCTCTGTCTCGCGCACTGGGGGCTCGCGGCGCTCCCAGCCATGGCCTCGGCGTTGGTGCCTGTGCCTGACACCTCCTGGGCCGAGTCGTCCCTAGAGCAGAGCCTGACGGCCAGCACCGCCTCCGCCGTGCTGCCCCCGGCCCGCTCCCGCATCTTCAAGATCATTGTCATCGGAGACTCCAACGTGGGGAAAACCTGTCTAACCTACCGCTTCTGCGGGGGTCGCTTCCCGCAGCGCACCGAAGCCACCATCGGCGTGGACTTCCGTGAGCGCACCGAAGATATCGACGGCGAGAAGATCAAGGTGAGTTCGTGGAGGAAAGTGGGTGAAGCACCATGGCTACCTATCCATTCATCCACTTTCACATGGTTGGGGGGGGGGGGGGGGGGGTGAAATGAAAATGGGAGCACCTGATGCACATCGACATCCACCCGTATTGTCACGTCTCCGTTTTTCACAGGTTTCTGTTTCGATTTCTATTTTTCAAAAACAGGTACCCGTGGATACCAATGTGTCAACATGCACCACTGTAGCAACACAAGTGACCCTCATTTTATTTACTAAAAAGCTTGGGAAATATACTCTAATTTCACCGTCATTTTTTAGTTCAGTGCGCCTAGTTCTGTAAGAAGAGAAAGAGGAGCACCTTCAAGATTTGGCTTTGTTCGACCAATGAGATGCTTAAGAGGAGTTCTGTTAAATAAACCAGTAAATGCTTGGTAAAGAGTGTTTTTTCCAACTAGAAATAGTGTTTTTTTTTTTTTTTAAAGTTACCCCCGACCGCCGTGGAGCTTTGAAGTCACATACTATAATGTTTCGATGCTGGCTAGCCCTTTCACAGAAATTCAGCCATGATTTTATTTGGACAAAGGTATTAGCAACTTGTTGATGCGTCATAGAATCATTGATAGTAGCATCATTTTTGATAGTGTTGATTCTAATCCACCATGACAAATGAAGTGGCAGTCATGTCTTATTTGTTTTTCTTTAGTGTCGTCAAGTATCTTTGATTGTAGCCCACTGAACAGAAAATTAGCATTCCGACTCGTATAGTTTTCTTATTTTGTCTATAAATTCAGGGCTGCAACATCTTCGAACAAAAGTTTCTTGAGTATGAGAGGTTTCGGGTATTACGCATTAGCAAAAGCATGCCTTGGGATTAGAATTCCTGCAATCCAGACGCACAGAGGTATTCCTTGAGAAGTTCTTCAGGGCATCTCTTGTCAATCTCAAATTTCAAACGGATATGAGTAGGTGCCAAATCTGTCACCCTATTCCACAACACACCAACACCACCCAAAACCACTTAACCTTAAGAAGTTGTTAAAAATCTGGCGTTTCCCAAAACCTTAATAAGAGAGGTAAGTCATTGCACCAACAGCAGTGAACCTTTATCTCCAGAAGACTAATCATTCAACCCAAATCTGCTCCAAATGGATCTCTACCAATTTAGTGTTTCTCCCCTGCACTAAAACTAAAAAGTCTGAAGGTTGCCAAAGAGAAATACGTCTGTACAGAATCTATGATATACAATAATAAATTAGTCAAGAGGCCACCTTGCACAACAACGAGTATAACATATTAAACTAAATTTACTAATCACAATAAGACTTCAGAGGCCTCATAGCCAGGAATTCGGACAACAAAATACGACAGTCTTAGCCATACCTATATTAGTAAAATAACCATCTACATAATCTGCTAGCAAAAATGCAAGTCATTCAAACCTGAACACCCATTTCACTAACCAAGAACCAATTTTTCCTTTCAAATATAAAGAAACATCTTTCTGTTGCACTGCAAAATGTGTGACCAGGAAAATCTGGGCTCAAATCCTGGATCCCCCATCGGGTCAAATCATGCAACCTTAACAAACCAGTGTACTTCACTGTGCCTTATTTTCCTTGACCTTCATATCCAAGAAAATGTGGATATAATTCAGTTAAGGAAGTGTGCTAAAAATTCTCCTGTCTACATGCTTTGCTTATAATCTCTCTCCTCTCGCTCCCCCCTCCTCCTCACCCCATCACTATATTCTGTATAAAAGACCAACTGACTTGTATTTTGTTTCCCCAGAAGCAACGTGTCTTCACAGCATGGGGAATTGATTTAATGTTTCTAAGTTCATGTTAAGGAAACTGTTACTTTTAATGAGCATTACTCAATGGACTGATAAAATCTAAAGTTATAATTGTTAATGGAAAAAAAAAACTCAAGTCTTATGGTATTTTCACATGACATTAGTTAAGCGATTTCATTCCACAAAGAAACCTGAAGGAAAGAGTATAGATCACAAAAAGGCAGCCTGAAGGCAGAAAAAAGACAATAGAAGAACATAAAGAGGGGGGAGGGGCACTTTTTGAACATCACATTACCTGGCTGAAAAGTGGGAAAAACTGCTTTTATACGTGCTACTAAATCAATATTGAATCGTGTACACTCTTGAAATATAATTTGTGAGGTTAACACAGTAATGTAATATAATTTGCTGGTCAATGTTGTCCCTTTTTTACTGATCCAAGTAATGATCAATGTAAGAAACTTTCTTGACCTGCAGAAGAAATCTGAGCAGAAAGAAGCTGTTTGAGATCTAATGCCCAGAACACAGTATAGAGTGTGTAAGCAGGTATATACAGAATGGCTCCATCGTACTGACAAAGATGGCGTTGAGAATCCATCAAGAAAAATCTGGTACTGAAGACATTTCTTTAGCTGCCTACTACATCACAGGGAAATCCCTGTCTACCACCTTATAAATAACAGGAGGCCTAAAAATAAAATGTGCCCTCCGCTGAAAGTAAATTAACCCCTCGGCTTTCCAGGACTAGGTGGTCTCACCCTTGGCCATGGGTGCAGAGGAAGAGACCACCTAGTCCTGGTACCAGTCCTTGGGGGAAATGCTAGCGCTCCCCCCAAGTGCCTCGCAGCCTCAGCCCATGGGCAGGGATGGAAGGGGAAACGCTTCCCCTTCCACCCCCCCAGTGTTGTCTGATGACGTCGGCGCGCTGACCTCATTAGAGGCCGCCCCTGTCGCGCTGGAAGCTCTGTTTCCAGCGCAGATTGGAAGAGAAATGCTCTGCATTTCTCTTCCGATCAGGGGCTGGGGGCAGGCAGAGGCATCAAAGGAAAAGAAAGGCATTTCCTTTCCTCTGATGTCTCTTTGAGCATTTCTGCAGCCCAATGATAAAGCAATCTGGCTGCAGAAATGTCCACTAGACACCAGGGATGTGTTTTCTTTTTTTTTTTTCTTCATTTTTTTTCATTTTTATGTATAAGGGGAGCGGCCGCTCCCCAGGGGGCAATTTATTATTAGGCCATTTCTACACCCACCCTCCCCCGAGGCAGATCGGCCTATTTAAATTAAGCTGATCTGCCATGGGGTGGGGGAGGGGAGGGAGGGGGGAGGCGGGCAGGCGGGCAGAAGCCACTAGGCACCAGGGATTTTTTTTTTATTTTATTTTATTTTATTTTTTTACGTAAACAATGAAGGGGAGCGACCCCTTGAGCAAGGGTTGCTCCCCTGTGGGGGCAATTATTTATGAGGCCTTTTCTGCTGTCCCCCAGGGGCAGATCGGCCTATTTTAATTAGCTGCTATGCACCAGGGATCATTTAAAAAAAAAAAAAAAAAAAAAAAAAAACTTGGTGGGGAGCGACCCCTTAGGCAAGGGTCACTCACCTGGAGGCAATTTCTTTTTAGGCCATTTCTGCCCCTCTTGTGGGCAGATCAGCCTATTTTATTATTTTTTATTAGGCCAATCTGCCCCAAGGGGGGCTGAAACCACTAGACACCAGGGATTTTTTGTTTACGTCAGTTTCACGCAAGGTGAGCAGCCCCTTAGGCAAGGGTCGCTCCCCTGGGAGGCAACTTTATTTTAGGCCACTTCTGCCCCCAGGCAGAAACTACTAGGCACCAGGGATTTTATTTTTATTTTTTTACAGATGGGAAGCGAACCCTTAGGCAAGGGTCGCTCCCCTGGGGGGGCAATTTATTTTAGGCCATTTCTGCCCCCCTTGGGGCAGAAATCACCTAGGCACCATGGATTGGTATGTGTGTGTTTTGTTTGGGGGGTGGGGGCAGCCCCTTGGGCAAGGATTGCTCCCCATGGGGTCACATTACTGTTGGCCATCTGGGGCAAATTGGCCTATATTTGGAAGGCCCATGTTCCCCCAAGGGGGGACAGAAAGCCCAGCAGAGACCAGGGATGATTTATTTTTCAGAATGGCCATACCCCCACCCCAAATAAATGGAGACAGAGTTGTTCACTAGTGGGCAGATGGGGCAGTTACCCCCGATCCACTCCCTGGAGGGGAGGGGTGCAGAAAGCCTACTAGATGCCAGGGAATTAAAAAATAAAATAAAAATAGTGGTGGCTACCCACCTGTATGGGCATGGTTATGCCCCCACTCCAACTGAAGTCTTTCAGCTCTTCTCCCCCCCCCCCCCCCGCCCCGCATACTAAAAGATCTTATCCCAACAGCAAGCAAGAGAACATTTTGATTATTTTGGGTTTTAGTTTTACATTTGGGCCATAAGAGCTTGTCTAACTCTCAGAATCGTCCCTCTTCGAATGGTGAGGGCTGCACTTTTTGGACTTTGGGATGTTGCCATGTGGAAAAATCTACGAGATCTAGACACATCTGAAAACTAAACATCTGGGTGAGTCCAGGGTGGTGCCATTTTCAAACCCACAATGCCCTGCAAACCTCCAACCTTACTTGAAATCACACATTTGCCCTACATTTTGTAAAAATATTTTATAGAACCTTCTGGAATCTGCAGGAATCCACAAAATTCCTACCACCCACCATTGTTGCATCTATAACGATAAGAATTCTGCCCCACCTGCCAGCCTAAAACTTTTTTTTTTCCCTTCAAACTGCCCTTTTGGACATACTTTGGTTTCCCCCTCAATTTCGACCTGTTTTTGGATCTTCCCTGTCATAGGCACTTGGCCCACCTACACAAGTGAGGTAGCATTTTTATCAGGAGACTGAGAGGAACGTTTGGTGGTAGGAAATTTATGCCGGTGTGGTGATTTCCACCCCCCCCCTCCCCTGGCAGAAATGTGGGGAAAATGTGATTTCTTTTACACCACTGCACTCTGCCCCTGAACTCTATGCCACTATACTCTGCACTACCCCACTCTGTGGCACTGTAGTCTACTCTGCTCCACTCCATGCCACTGCACTCAATGCCATCCGACTCTACTCTACACCACTTCACTCGCCACCACTGCACTATGCACCACACTAATCTACGCCACTGCATTGTACACCACTGAATTCAATTAGACTGGACTTAATGACACTGAACTCTATGCTACCATACCCTGCAACACTACAGCAGTGCTCTCTACACATTATAGGTGACTCCACACTATGCCACTAACAATACACAACACTTTATGCCGGTCTACAACACTCTACTCCACTCTGTCATTCCATTATGCCGCACTCCACACAACCCCACCCCACTCCCCTCCACTTTGTTTTAGCCACGTTAAACAACAGACATATAGTTGTACAGCATGGATAAAACGTATTTGCAAAGCCAATATCTCTTGCATAGGTGAGACCTTTTGGTTTTGCCAATGTATGTTACGTTTCTTACTGCCTAGATTTGTTAATGTTGTTTCTACCTTATTGCTGTTACCTGCATACGTGATGTAGCTAGGCTAAGCACGTACAGAGTACAAAGAGGATAAAAGGTGCCACATTTCTAAAACTACCTAACTTTGAGGTTGTGGTTTCAAGCCTGCCCTGATGGGATTTGAGCTCAATAGCTTTTTAGCTCAAGTAAATGAAGTGTTTGCAAACGTTTCCATTTTAGTGACCCAATTTCTTAAAGCCCCACTTATTTGTAGAAACCTCAGCTGGCTTTGCTTACTTGAAACAGCTACTTGCTGCTGTCAGCTTTTCTTAAGCATCTTCAACCTTGTTGGAAGCATATTGCTGCCCCTGGTCTTGATCTAGCTATGGGAGCATTTAAGGCAAAATCAGGAAGTGGACTCAAGCATGACTGTCATAGGAGAATATTAGTCATGGGCAAAACCTGGATACCATGTGACAGATGCAGGGTTGAGAGGCTGACTGAATTGGCTTATTGCCTTTTGTTTGCTCTGTGATGGCCCTGTTACCAAAAAGGCCTTGGAAATAGTTATTTATTTAATTTACTCATATGAAACTTAGTCTTGTCTTAGTTATTGGGATGCCAAAGTGGAATGTTCTCTTTTCTAACCACGTAGGTGAGAAGTGCTTGGCAATCAAGCTAACTACTTAAGTCGGAGTGTGCAAATTGGTGACCATCTGCAAAAGTAATTGTTCAAAATTTAGCCAGCAGATGCCATCGATATTCGCTCGTAAATTCTGACGAATATGGTCCCTGGATGTGTATGCTATCAAGTACAGATACACGTGGATGCCCTATTGTATTTTTTTTACAACCGGGGCCCTCTAAGCCCTGCGCAGCTTCATGTAGGCAACACAGTGTATGTGCTAAAGTGAGTGGACTGCAACTTAGTAGCCCATCTCCAATGCAATAGAAATCACTTTTGTAGGCTGGAAGTTGGATGAAACTACATGAGACGTGTACCAGGGATTGTTTTTGCCTTCATCATTCTTTTTCTGATCTGGACTGTTGTGAAGGCTTTTTTTTGGAGATCATAGTGTTCTGCTTCATCCTGTGAGGAAAGCAACTATTGTTTGTAACTGATGCTACAGTGTTGCCATTCCTATTGTGCTCTATTTCGATAGATAACCCAGGTGCTCACTTTAGGCATTTGTCTTTCGAAGGGGTACTGAAGACAAGCAGTAAGCATTGCTATAGTGGTAGGAATTAGAAATTCAGATAAAGCTTGACAAAAGCAAATAACTTCAATAAATCCAGTGCCCAACTTGTGCTGTAACTTCTAAAAAGACCGGGCGGTTCAAACATCTACCAACAAGTGCCGTTTATGTGGAATGGCCCAGGGGACGCTGTCATATCTTCTTTCCATCTGAGCTTGCCTAATATATAAACGAGAGATACGGTCGATCCAGACAGCCGTTGCATTTCTCTTGAATGAAGCCCATCCACAAGTAATAGCCAGCCTCATAAAATATCTGAACAGAGTGGACAAAGCATTAAGGAACTCCTCCACATCGATCACTCTCCCAGGCACCAGCACTCCTCAGTGCGGATGTCAATTGCAGAACAAAGGACCCCGCATGAAGACAGCTGTGAGGCTGCTAGTGGAAGGTTGTCATCGTTATCCTGACTTCATCTGAAATTATCATCAAATGGTTATTTTAAATGTGACAACCTTACCTTTCTTGCCGCCATCAGGAACACAATGATCAATAACTGTTTACTGCAATTGGAACATTTCTGCAGAACAAAGGACCATACGTGAACACAGCGGTCAGGCTGCTAGTGGAAGGATGCCATCTTCATTCTGACCATATCTGAAATTTACTTTGGACGATCATTTTTGTGGCAACTTTACCTATCCTGCCGCCATCAAGAACACAATGACCAGTTACTGTTTACTGTAATATGTCTATGTTCTGCTCCCCGAGTATGCTAGGTTCAGAGTGATAGAGCTTCGTGGTCCGGTGTTTGTTTACATTATCAGCTCTTTCAGCTTGGTTGTGTTTGAAGAATATTTAAAGGGCAAAATGTACAATACTATCCTGAACACGATTCATGTGTGTTTATCGTAGTACATTTAACTTTTATCCATTGAGTATGTTTGCTTTAGAGTGGCAGAGTTCTATGACTCAAATGGTAGTCTTTGACATTTTACAGCCTTTATAGCTCTGTTGTGATCGCAGAACACTTCAAGCTTAAGTTATATAACAAATGGCAAAACGCACACACTTTGTCAGGTCTGTATCAGACTCCTCACTTTATCCTTTTAGAGCACAGCACTTTATACATTATATGAGATTAGGGCCATGTGTACTAAATAATTTTCCCATAGACACAGAATGGGTAAAACCCTTTAATACATCTGGCCCCTAATCTCTAAGACCAACCTGCTCTGGGTTCTCCCCTCTGGAGATGCCGCGAAATGTAACTAAATGTTTCTACTCAGCCTTAAACATTGCAGGCTAAAACTGTTAAAAAGAATCTTATGTTGATGATCAATTCACGACATCTGTGACCATGGCAGTAGTTACTTGCACTTTATATTGGTATGCATATTGAGGCTCTTGTTCTTAGCACTGGGCTAAACGTAATTGTTTTTTTTTGTTGTTTTTTTTTTACCTGCATCAGATTCAGCACTTTATTCTCTAAGTAAAGCACTTTATACGATACTGTATCAGTCTAAAATTTCGGGCCCATTTGCACTGGGTTTTTTTTATTCTGAAAATGTTGCCAAATGTAATTAAGTATTTCTATTCAGCCTCAGGATCTTTGGGCAAAAACTGCTGTATGGGTTAAACAATCTCATGCTGACTGTCCATTGACCACTTTTATGATCATGCTAAATCACTTGGAATCTAAATTGGTATGTAAAGTTAGCCTCTTCTGTGTTTTTTTTTTAAATTATTTTTTTTATTGCTTTTTATGAAATGACTAGGACGGTATAAAAGACACTCTTTATCGGTTTCACATATTTTAATGTCTCATATCTGTACATCCTTTTAAGTTATTTTGTTGACACTTTAATGGACTTGATTGTCTAAATAAAGTATTTTCAAATCTATATATATTGGAAACCTCACAATATCATCCTCTGGTTTCAAGATATGATATCAAATGTTTTTACCACATACTAGATGCTAACTTTTCTCTAACATGTGTCCAATTGCCCATGCTATCATCTGAGGCTGTGCTCTGGTTGATCTGAGCCCTTTGCTTTTTATTTCAGTGTTTACTAAACAGACAGTCAGTGAGACTGAACTACCAAACAAAAATAAAATAATGTACCGGTTTTGCTTGGATATGCCTATTCCTGTGTTCCAGGAGCTCAGAGTTTAACAGTGAGTAGCCCAGTGGACTGAAACATGGCTGCTCATTTTCTCGGTTAAGAATTAGCTACAATCCTGTTAAAATGCCACGACCTAAAAGGTTCACCATCCTAAAATAAGTTCTCAACCAGCTCAAATTGAAGGTATTGTTTCAAGGTGTTAAGCGTCTCTTTAGTCCTTTTCAAAAGCGACTGGGGATTCTCTGACACGGAAAGACATGATTCAGGTTTCAAGAAACTGTACAAGGCTGCAGCTGGTTTCCATGTTTCTCAGTGGGCACAAATGCAGTAGTGGATTACTACACTATTTAAAGTATCCTTATCTGACGCCAGGATTGTGAATGTTCAGTACCTTCTGCTCTCTGTCTGTGGCTGACAGTGGAAGATATGGGCACCTTAAAGGTCTGGAGGAAGATAGGAATGGTGCAGGCTTCGAAGTGGTGATGCATGAACATGTTTTAACTGCTGCTTAATCTACTTGATGCTCGTCTTTGTCTTCTTTCCAGACCATTTGGGCAGGAGGGATCTTTTGCCTCCTTGGTAGTCTCCATCTCTGAGCTGTCCTCAGTCACATCATACTGATCTCCTGGAGTCTGGTATTGTCTGCAACCTGAGTAGGAAGATGACGACCCCATGCACAGTATGTCTCTGATGGTTCCATCTGGGCCTAATGCAGAGTCTCCCAGAACTATAAATGATGTGTAGTTTACTGGCTTGAGAGGCATCGTCATTTATTCAACCTCATTGGCCAATGAAGAAAACACTTTAAAATTGAAGAGCCCCTTAAAAAATTAAGTGTTGTAAATCCTTGTTAAGATTAAAAACAATGAGGACCCCCTAGGAAATAATGTTCCTGTGCATTAAAAAGTTTGTCCCCCACAGGATCAGTGCCAATTTGTCAGAACTGTTGCAGTTTGCGTAATCTAAATGGGCTTGCTTTTATCAGGTAATATGGAAAACCCAATCACAATGACCCACTGCTGGTGTCAAGAGGGTATTATGCACAAAGAACAGGGAGGAGGGGAGAAAAGAGAAAGCCGTGAAAACGAGGGAAAAACAAAGAGAAGGCACACAAAGGAGGAAAAGAAAGGAGAAGGCAGTGAAAACAAGGGAAAAGCAATGAGAGGGCACGCAAAAAACAGAGGGAAAAGCAAGGAGAAGACAGGAGCAAGAGCGATGCAGTAGCGTGGAGGGAGCTGGACTTCATGTTGGTAGAATGTTCAATATGTATTTTGCAAAAAGTTTGCCTTCAAAGCCAAAAGGAGCAATTAGCCTTTACTTGTTTAAATCTTTTTTGAGACCTCTTTGTCGATGGGATGAATAATCAATCCTTTCCATGATGAAGGAAAGGTCCAAGTTGGTGTTAAATTTGAGTAAAAGTGAGTCAGTAAAGCTTCATAAGGGTATGCCCATCTTGACTACTTTGATTGGTATTCCATTTTGGCCTGCTGCTTTCGTCAGACCAGTTGCTTCATCTTGGGTTATTTTAAAGGTGGTTCAAAGAAGCATATATTTACTTTTTAGTATTGCGATGTTGGTTGTGTAAACATTCTATATATGATCTGCCCGAATATATGTTGGAGATGAAGTAGTCATTTGGGATTCTATATGTTTTGGTCCATACCATATCAAAACCCACAAAGATTTAATTATAATTGATTTTAGTGCCTCTGCTAGTTGTTTCCAATCTTTTTCTTGATGGCTTTTTATTTTAATATTTCCTGTATTTTATCTGTTGATGACTTATGTGTTTGATTTGATCATCTTGTTTGCGTGAACTGGCTTTCTTTTGAAGGTCTTTGCAATGGTTTCTTTTTGCAAGAGTGATCAATTAACTATTCGTTGCTCGGCGGTGAATGTTCGGCAGTCCTTTAATCACGGTACTTTTTGCACCTGTGTAAGTATTTGTTCAACAAAATGGTTATTACCAAAAACCTGCAAAAAACGAGGAGTAGGCGCTGAAGATATGTGCCATTCTTAATGGATGTGTTCGGTACGAAGCCACACGTCATGTGGTCGAAGATGCTGTGGGCAATGCACTTACTCCAAATAGCTAAACTTTTTAACGCTGTAAAGCAGGTTTGGATTGGGATTGTGTATTTATTCTGAAATGGTAGCCTGATCGATAGTATCGGTTTGAGTAACTACTTTTGTCCCAGGTTACACTCTCCAACTGCGACAAAACTACCATAGCCATTTGTCAAACTGAGTTTTTTTTTTTTTAAACAAAAAAAACAAATGCACCATAATTTTGATAATAAAGTTTTTTATTATTCACCACCTAACTTTTTTTCATTTTTGGTGTGTCCTATGTAAAAGTGTTCCTGTAGATAATGCTTGTGTTTTAGTATAGTTACTGTGTCACGTTTATCAACATAATTGTGATATAGTGTGCCAGAATTATAGTGTATACAAAATGTTTGAGAATGCAATGTCTCTTAATATTTTAAATTAAATATTAAACTGATGTGTGATCTTTAAAATGTATTGCTTTTTGTATCATTTCAGATCCAACTTTGGGATACAGCGGGACAAGAGCGTTTCAGAAAGAGTATGGTGCAGCATTACTACCGCAATGTTCATGCTGTCGTCTTTGTGTACGATATGACAAACTTGACCAGTTTTAATAACCTTCCATCATGGATAGAAGAGTGCAGACAGCACTCACTCGCTAATGGGATCCCTCGGATTCTTGTTGGGAATAAGTGTGATTTGCAGGATGACATCGAAGTGCCTACTGACTTGGCCCAGAAATTTGCTGATTTTCACAGCATGCCCCTTTTTG
The DNA here is from genome assembly GCF_031143425.1 of Pleurodeles waltl. Classification (NCBI taxonomy): domain Eukaryota; kingdom Metazoa; phylum Chordata; class Amphibia; order Caudata; family Salamandridae; genus Pleurodeles; species Pleurodeles waltl. Next base: position 597,628,715 of record NC_090437.1, read on the forward strand.
AAGCGTCTGCCAAGAATCCAAATGACAGTGACCACGTGGAGGCAATATTCATGACCTTGGCCCATAAGCTAAAGAGCCACAAACCTATGATGGTTAGCCAGTCACTTCTAGATACCAACAAAGTGCATTTGGTGCATGAACAGAAGTCTGCAATGACCTGCTGGTGTTAGCCGCAAACCTGTTCTGTTGGCACGTGCGCTACGGACCTGACAAGTGCGGAAGACGCAGTGGCAAATGTAGCTGAATACATGTTTCTTGGCACTGTCCAGCCTTTTTGTTCTAATATGCCATCCTCTCCTTCCACTGTGCGAATTGTCCTGTCGGAATTTCTGTTCGAACTTGAGACGTTTCAAGACATTCTAAATACTTTTGAACACTGCCTTTAAAAAAAATAATAATAATAACAATAAGTTAGACATGCATATTTTCATGTCCAAGGGGATCTCGCTTTGTTTTGCTATTGAGATTTTCTTTAATAATCAATCACTTATGGTAATATGACTGCTTCTGCGTCAAAGCATTTGACACAACTCATCCACTGTATAGTGGGAGATGGATTTCTAAAGGACAATGGGCTGCAATTGGAGGAAAGTGAACTTGATATGGTTCTTACAGTATATGAAGCAGAGGTCTACGTTAACAGCTCACTATTAACTAGCAAATTTAAAGTACTTTACTTTGGTTTGCACACCCTAACTTTGCTTTTTTTTTTGTAATTGATAGCTCTCTTGAACGTTTACAAAATAAGGAACAAAATGCTGCAGCTACTGTTTGTTTTCTATCCACTGGGATTGTTTTAGATTTTCTGTACGTTGAATTCGGCTCAGCGCTAGGCTAAGCACAAAAGCAAAAGGCCCTGATGACATTTTTTTGGGGAATGCCACCTCTTGTGAAGCAGATGCGTGAAACCTCGAGTTATGTTTCTTCCGCATCCAAGCACCCCATGTAAATCTTTTGACTAACCTGTAATCTTTGAATTTGAGATGGAGATGGTAATAGTATGACTTCAACCATAGACGAGAATGACTCCGTGTTCTTTCTCCCAAGCAAATAATGCCCATTTAGTGAAGGTTAAAGAGACTAGTATCAATTGTGATGCATCATAGGACATGATTTTGAATTTTGACAGATTTTGGCCACTAGCAGTCTGTGCTTTTTTTTTTTTCTTGTAGAAGATTGTTGAAGGTAGAGGTAAGAAAGAATACCACAACAAAATGTGCACAGTGTCGCCGAGAAATGTTGCATAAAATGTATACTCCGCATGCTCCCTGGCTTACACTTCACTACTTGGGTGGAGTTTGAGGCTGCTGTAATTGAGACCTTTTGAATCCTAGGTGAACGTCTACTGTTTTGCATCGTTAATTCTGCAGTCGGCACACTGTCTGCGCCCTTGCCAGAAAAGCATCCAAGTGATGCCTGTAGAACTCTTTAAACAAGCATTATAACAATGATAATATTTCTGCCCTTTTTTATGTTGTAACTAGCCTTAATTTTGAAACATGCCAGTTGGGCACGTGGCACCAAGTAGTGGTTAGATTTGTATTTCCTATGCAGAAAAGTGGAAAGACTTGATCCTTTTTAGAGTCCCACTCTGTTTTTTCCAGTCACTGCAGACATGCCTTTGGGATGTAAAGTAGATTGTCCAATCCCCACTACTGTTAAAGTGTATCTCTGCCTGGTGCGTACTATTACCACGCAGGAAGATTCATGGAACTGGTAGAATTATAGATGATGGTGCTCTTGTAAAACAAAACCTTTGTACGGTTTGCAGTTTGTCCATACAACTGGGTAAGTTGTATGGACAAACTATTATTGAAGTGCTGTGATTGGCTGGGGGGCACAAACGCAAGAAGTAGCGGATTACTGTAATTTCAGCGCTGAAAATAAAGTGCAATTATGTAGTTTTGTTATTTGAGCATTCTCCCGTAGTTCAGGTGAAATATTCTCTACAGTGGCTGCTAATAAGACTTAGTGCATTAACAAACTAGCAAGTGTGGATTTCAAATGAGGGCTGCAATTTCCATTGATTCTGAGCGCATTACAAATCCCAGATTATTCCCCTAACTCACCACCTCAAATAAAGCTGTACATAGCAGCAACACACCCACTCGTCATATTTTTAAATTGTAATTTGTATTACAGTGTGCCTACTTTTTAAAGAATGCAATTCTAATAGTTTAAACATACAAGACGCACACAACCACCTGTTTGTATGAAATAGAAATGTAACCAATGAACATAAACTGCTCCTAGTAATGTCACACTTAACTTACTTCCTCCATCTACCTGTCTGACCCTCCCACTCTCTCTTATTCATTCAGTCGGTTACCTCACCAAATTCCATTCCTTACGGGATTACGTCATATTCCATCATTTTTATGGTTTTATTTTTTACCTGCATGTGTTTTGGCTTTATGCCTACATGGCCTGCCATCAGAGTGACGTGTAACCAGGATGCCCCTGGGCTGCAGTGCTGACTGTGACTCGAGCCAGAGTCCAAATAAAACTGTGGTTGCTTTTCAGCACTATGTATAGCACTTTCTCTAACGTTGTTGAGATTCCATTTACGGAAGAGCTATGTAGGCTTGCATGAGCATTAGCAGGCTTCAAGTAGCATGTTAGCTCTGCTGTAAACGCCCAGGGATCTCGCAGTGGGGTCAAGATCGATTTCTTATCATTCTGAAGTATACTGGTAGAGACAGTTTGTTTCTAGCATTGCATCTTATTGATTCACCAGTTTTTTTTTTTTAATGTTCACTATTTGGCCACTCTCAAGGAAAAGAGGCAGATCAAGTAATATTTTCATCTAGACAGTTTATTTAATAAATGCGTTACGTGTCTGTCACTACCGGCATTACCATTCAGGGAGTGGTGCTTGCTCAGTGTATGGAATACTACAGCTTGCTGTCTAACAAAGGCCTTGTGCAGTGTTTCAGCTGCAGTCATTGCCTCTAGTTGAGTATGTAGTCATTGTCTAGCAGTCATCTCTTTGCTTTTGTAGAACAGGATATCCTGTTTTCGTATTGCTGACATTACAGAATGATCTCACTGTCTTATTTTCTTGCAGATGAACTGGAGTATGGGATTTTGACTGCTGTTTTTTCTTTGCTTTTTCAAATTATGAAGCGTGTAGTTTGCATGATCGCCCTTCCTCTTATTTCTCTGTACTTGGAGTCCGAGAACCATGTATGGGTATGGCTTGTTTATTCAATGCTTCTCAATTCTTGCTCTGTGAATAGATCTAATGGTTTGCTGATCTACATCTGACAAGTGTAGTTTGATTTGCTGCTAAGGCTTCACAGATTTCATGCCGTTTGAGATTTCTGATTCTTATTGCCAAGCAAATCCTGTTATGTAAATGGAATACCCACAAATCCAGTCTTCACTTACTTTTGGTTTAAAAGCTGAAACCTTCAGCAATATGATCTAGGCTACTTCCAAAGTGAGTGGTTTAAAGTAATACTTTGTTCTGCCATGGTGCCTTAACCTCTGATTCTTTCTCTTGAATTCCAGCAAGACTGTGCTCTGTCTTCCCATCATGTATTGCATTGTGGTGTTAGGTGCTTTGATTGTTAGGTTGCTGTCTCCGTTTTTTCCTCTGAGGCCATCCAGTATCCTGTCTTACTTATTTAATGGGCTTTAATACGATGAACAGCCACCTTTAATGAAAGACAGACTAGTTATGTTGCTGCTTTTAAATCCGGTCAGGCCTGATGCAAATTTCCATAAATAAAAACAAATCCCTATAGGAGTTTGATAGTGTTTGTTTTACCTGGATGCATGTTCCAGGACTGCAAATAAGAGACTGATGCTACCAATGCTCATTTTGAAGAGAATGGCAAACTCTGTAGCTGTATGAGGTTCGTAAACTATTCTAAAGAATTTTGAGGTTGCAACGTTCTGGAGTTTAAGGTCGGTGCAGTTATTTTGTGCCTCCTCTACTAATCTTCATTTACTTTCTTTTAGTAGAGAACTGTTCGAAAGTCAATGTATGGCCTAGAGCAAATATTTATTTTTGTAAGTCTTTGTATTTCTCTTTCTCTTGGATATTGAACATCCAGCACTGAAAACAAATACATTATTAAAAAAACAGTTATATGTGCCTCTTTTGCGAAGAGGCTGGTGGCAAAATTTGCTTTTGTGGGCTTTTGCTTTTGTGATGGGCCATCCTCTTAAGGGAATTTTCTTAAACATCTTATTTCCCGAAGTAGGAAGATATCTTGTGATTGCACCTTAGTTACTTTATCCTTATCCTGTATGTGGGGACAGTTGCTTCTCTTCTGACTTTCTGATGGATGTTCCCCAGGCTGGCGTTGTGTCAGAAAACCTCTATCTAACGTAGCTGCCATTGGATGTTGAAGAAAACTAACATTCTTATCACAGTTATGTACTTTATAGAGAACTCTTTACAAATATCTCTTCTGGGTATAGTATGGTTAGTGTGTTAAAAGTACAAGAACCTTTATCGATATATATATATATATATATATATATATATATATATATATATATATATATATATATATATATTGTTATTATTTTTTTTTTTTCACCAACATTTAACTTTCTCCATGGTAAAAGGGAACAGTATAATGGCTCCGTATCCATTTGACCTACTTATATCAAGCGTCAGAGCTGTAGTATCTGACTGCATCATTAATAGTCACTTTTTTTTATCCGTAGGTGCCAACGTGCAACAGATTGTCACTTTAATAGAACATTTTGAACCTAAATGCTAGATTGGTTTGTCAGTACAGTACAGCACAATGTAGATTTAAAGTTTCTTTAACATTAATAAATGTGATTTTAAAGTTGGTGTCTATTAACAATATATTAAATAATTTGTCGACACGTTCTAACACTGTTTAAAGTTGTGTAATTAACCCAATGGTTAAGATTTGTTTTAACTAATTTAATGCCAGTTGATAAATTACAGAGTACCCTCATTCAGAGATTTATTCACACAAAAACCTTAGGAAATAATTGTCCTGTTTCGTTTAAGTCTTTGCACATTTTTAAAACTAAAAAGGGATTTTGTTCCAGTATGTTGAATATGTGTGTTTATATAAATGTAATTTGCCCATTATGTTTTTAAAAAGAAAGCTTCAAATATTGGATTATAACTTAACTAGGAAATGTTTCCATCTTTGTGTAAGACACTCCTTTGGGAAATACATGGTAATCATGCAATAAATTATTTCTTGATTGTGTAGTATTTTGTGTGATCTTTGAATTATTTTGATATCCCTGTATTCCATAAATTCACAATAAAATCCACTGCTACTAACTAACTTACAACCTCTTAAATTGGTCATTCCCTTGTCCAGAAAGTGACTTAAAACTCCTTTACTTTTAACCTCTTCTGTGAATTAGGTGACAGCACCAGTTTTCTCAAATCTGTTCAAGCCATCTCGGATAGGTAATGGACCTCTTGGTGTCGACACAGTTCCAAATGTATCCACAGTGAAGATGGATCAGATTGATGATTGCTGTCTGAAACCTCAGTGGAGAACCCAGAGCTGCAATGATTAATCACCTCCACAGGTTAGCAGCACTAATGTTGAAGAAGGTGTGTACTGTCTAGATGATTCATGGCCAGCATAAAAGTTCCCTAATGTGATACAGTATACATGTGATAACTGTCACAGGCAAGGTAACATTGAAGATGTAGCAGGTTCCAGCAGAGGTGTTCCATATAAAACCTAATTTAAGCTTGCAGTGCCATTAGAAAAGTAAGGGAGTGAATTAAATTCAACGTTATAAGATTTGTTCCCTTCAAGAGACATGTTAGTCATCTGTGCAGCAAACATTTCTCCATTATGGATCTGTGTTTTTTAACTTCATAAACAAGACTACCTATGTCTTTGAGGCTGAGCACCCTTCCTGAAAAGAAGATTCTCTTTTAACATAAGTTATTCTTTGTCTTAGCGGGAGAAGAGATGGAAGAAGTATTTAAAACGCATCTGGTATCACAAATAAGGCTGTAAGCTTTTTCCCAAGTGTTACACCTACAGTGAATCAATTAAGTATATTCTGCTTTTCACCGTCAGCCCTTCTAGAGCAATGATGATGATTGTATGCTTCAACTGCTATATATTAATTTCTAACGATGCTTGATAAGAGTCCCAAAAAATCGGTTGATTAAAAAAAATAATAATAATATAACTCCCAATAAAATGTGGTATAAATGTGTTTGCTTTAATTAAAAAAAAAAATAACATTGTCGTCAGTGCTGGAGCCTGTGCCAGTAAGGTTGGTGAGCCTCCCTGGAGTGACCAAAGTGCTCCCCAGACAAATCTTGGCCCCATGAAACAATAAAGTGCTGGGTGCAAGAGCAGTGGCAGGGGAAAACCAAACCCATCTGGAGACATGTCACAGAAATATAGTGGCCGTCACTGAACTTGAGCGTTGCTGAGAGGGGCAGCCCTTTTCTGATCCGGGGCTCTGACTGTGTGGCATTGCTGTCGAGGTAGACACCTTAGTGAAAAACGGAGTGTGGATGCTAACCTCTTTAGGGCTACCTTGGAGATGGCAGCAAGCATTAAAAGGTTCCAAATTATGAACAAGGGTTCAGGGAAGCTGATAATTTGCCTTCTCCTTTATAGTTTTTTCAACAAAGGGCTTGGTTCTGCTGAATATAATTAAATGAAAGAGTGCTAAGGCATTTTCTGCTTATTGTGTATTCTGAAAGGTTCAACAATGATCAGCTGTGTTACATAAACTAAGAACAAGGTGTGATAGAGAGGAATTTCGTACCAGAGACTTGACACAGAGGTCATACAGAACAGTTTCACCTTTCTTTGCTGATATCTGTCGGGAGGAATATTAAGCCTTTGCTCAGTAGGCTCATAGGCTTGCCTGCACACAGGCAGGTATTTCAAAAGATTGGTAGTTACAAAAATATGTCTCACTAAAATGGTGCACAGTGGGTTGTGGCATGGTTGCATCCCTACTGTCTTTCTGTTTCGGGCTGGTACACTGACAAAGTCCTTGGTACCCGGGGTCTAGAAAGTCTATTTCCGGGGCATTTTCTGGAAAAGATCCAGAAAACATATCAACATGAAGTAAGATAAATCAACCAGGTGCTGGTAGGGTGCCATGGGGGAGGGGGTTTGGAGGATTGCGCCCCCCACTCCATAACTTATCAAATTGTATTCTGTAGTGTTAACCGTTCACAGTGCCAAGTCCTGAGCACATCCACCCCATACCATCCAAACACCTTGAAGCATCTCCAGGCACTGCGCTGCTAGGGCCTGAGAATTGTGTACTTAGAGCCTACTGACGTAATCTGGCCCCTTGGCGAGCGCAGTGATCCTCACTTAGACAGCCACACTGAGGAGCTTCTTGAGCTACAAGGTGGGATATGAGCAGGCTTGCAGCACGAATGTGACTGCTCAGACACATTTTCTGTTATTTGCATGCCTCAGTTTAAATCCTCATTTTCACTATGATGCGGTGTGGATTTGTGTTTTATGGGGAGGCAATAGAATTCTGTTTGATTAAACGTTTAGAGCTTTAGTTAGGTGTTATTTTTTTTTTTTTTTTAAACCCACACCCACAGTTATGTTCTATGGCCATATTTCGGAGTCCTTCCCTTTTGCTTTCATTTTTCTGCTAGGTTAGCAGTCTAGCAGCTCGTTGGAGGTGGGACTGAAGCGTTAGAAGGGGGATATGTGCAGGCTTAGGGCATGGATGCGACTACTAGGGCACATTTTCTGTTTTTTTTGCACGGCACACTTAAAATCCGCATTTTCATTACAATCCTGTATGGAATTTGTGTTTTATTGGGGGGCATTTTAATCCTGTTTGATTAAACATTTAGGCCTTTGGTTATATTTTATTGGTCTTTCAAACTCGCGCCCCATGGGCTTTGTGGGCTAAGTTCTGTGACCACCTGCTGGAGGCTGCCTCTTCAGCCACCACTTTTCCCCTAGTTTAGCTAGCAGTTTGTGGATGGTGGGACTGAAAGGGCAGATGGATATGAGCAGGCTTGCAGCATGGACATGCTGAAGGCGTGCCAAAGGTAATCCCATCTGCACTTGTCCGTGGCCAGGGCCAGCCCCCTTGTCAGTTTGAAACCAGTTAATTTCTCTTTGGTGAAGCTGTTGAGAAAAATGCTTCAGGGGTTTTCAATTAGCAAATGGGCAGCTAAGTTGGATTGGCTTCGATTTGTAAGGTCTGTGGTAAAGTCTCTTTCTGGTGGTCTCATAAATGCACGTTCTCTCACCAAACATTCTCAGTACGTTTTTGGTCTTCTTAATTGCCGCCATCTTGATTTTTTGTTTATTATGGAGTCTTGGCTTAAGACCTGAACTAACCCCGATATATATCTGTTGCTCTACCTTTGTATTATTCCATTCTTAGACGTGACATCTGAGGGCTGAGGTTGAGGGCTGGCTGTCATTGTTCGTGACACATTCCAGCATTGTTTATTCGAGGTTGGCAGTTTAAGAGGAGCAGGAAGCCTTGGAAGTAAGTTAGTCCTGCTCCTTCGTGGTATAGGAGTTTCTTGCTCGCCTGACCCTTGCTGTGATTTCCTGGGCTCTTTGGGAGATGCTGTTTCTCTCTACATATTGCAGAATTCTAACTTCACTTATTGGGTGACTTTAATTGTAATTTTGAAGACACTTTGAACCCAGACATTAAGAGCGTTTGTGTCACTTTGGTGGTTCTGGGTCTTTCTCCATTTCTAGTGGGTCCTACTCATTCAGTTGTTCATGTCTTGGACTTGATTTGTACCAATTTCTTGTCACTTCTTTTGAGGATACCGGAAGTTCAGGCATGGTCTGACCATTGGTTCGTCCATTTTTAATATAAATGCAGACTCTATGCTTCCCACCATCTGACAAACAGATTCTGCTTCTTTGCTCACTTGCAAGTGGAGGAAGATACCATGCTCCAAATTGGTTAACCGGTCAGCTGCTGTCCCTCTCTCTCTTACGCTGAAGTTTCCCAACCACATAGAAGCATTTCATCAGTGGATAAGAAATGCTGTAGATGATCTAGCTCATTTAGTCAGCCCTGGCAGTAGCCACTCATTCCCTCTGCACCTTGGTTTATTCCCTTGGTAGCTAAAGAAAACCTTATCAATAAGCCGTTAGAACTAAAATGCTGAACTTCTTACAAACCTAAAGACCTAACTAGATTTAAAAACACCCTTGAAAGTTATTGCGAGAAGAAGATTTTTCAAATTTCGAAGTCCTTTTCACACCCTAAAGCCTCATTAAGAGCGATTTTTCCATTGCAGTCTTTCTGTGACAGGCTGTCAATTATTATTATTTTTTTAAAGAAAAAATTGAAGCGATTCAAAAGGGTTTGTGGATAATAGCCTAGTGTTGGACCGCTTTGATGGTACTGCACAACAAGCTGTTTTGTGCTCAAATTATTGTATGGGCATTTTTAGACTATCTCCTTTCTGCAGTCGTAACAAGCTGTTCTTTCCTGCAAATCTGGCTCTCCTCCCGATCCTTGTGTGCCTGCCATCTTTCAAAGGGCTATCAAAATTGTGAATCCAGTTATCAATCACATACTGAATACCTCACTTTCTCTGGCAGTAGTTCCAGCACCTTGGAAAGTGGCAGTGGTTGAACCTCTTTTGAAAAACCTTAGGTAGGTCTTTAAGAAACTGAGCTTCTTTATAGATGATCCCCCTCCCCCCCCCCCCCCCACCCAAACACACACACACACATTTTACTCCCTTTTAGACATCTAGATGCTGGTTTTCAAAAGTGCACCAGGGCCTGCTAATTTGACTTCCGAACCAGTGCTCTTTCCTTAAAACTATGTTATGCCACCCTAAGGGACCCACATACAAATTGCACACAGCCTGCCATCCTGACCCTAAAATCCCCTAAGGGATTGTCCCAAAATATGTTGTGGGGTAATTACTTAACCACTTGGTTCTCTGCCTTTGAGAGGGCACATAGAATGATACGGTTACCCCAAAGACACTGGATGTCTCTACACTGGGAGCTGTTCTCAGGCAATTGCAGTGATAGACTCCTGACAGTGAGACAGATGCTGAGTCCTATAATATCATGAAGGAGACCCTGATTGAGGGCTTAGGACTCACCACTAAGGAGTACAAGATTCAATTCAAGGAGACTCCCAAAACCTTGGGTCATATCTGGGTAGATTTTGTTGACTTGTCAGTCTAGAACTGGGTGGCTGGTTAAAAGGTAACAAGGTGCAGGACTATGACGGACTCTACAATTTGATTATGAAATATCACAATTTGTCAAACTGTACATTAGAAAAGTTAAATCCGCATCTAGTAGATAGATAGCTTACTATTCCACGAGTGCTGGTTAAGAAAGCTGATGAATGGGTTATGAAAAGGATTCTAAAAAAGCAATGGGGGGAGAGCACAGCCAAGAAGTTCCTTCAGGGACCCAGCCCCTTAAAAAAAGAGGATAGCGTATCCCATCCCTACCTGTAGTGGTAAACAGAGTAGTGGGGACTCTAAGCTCAAAAAAGTCCTAGAAGGTAGGTCCTGTTTTGACTGTCAGCAGGTTGGACACTACAGAGGGTACACAGCTTGTCCCAAGGAAAAAGGTAGGCACTGGGGGGGGGGGGGTCAGTGTAGCCTTGGAGGATTGCTTCTTAGATGAGGACATCCTTTTAACGTTTAAGTGGGAAGTAGGACCAGAAGGTGGGATGGTGATTCAAGAGGGAAGCAGACACTCCATCACATTCAGGTGAATGGAATCCCAATCACTGCCCTGAGGGATACTGGTGCCAGTCACACCATCGTGCATGACTGCTTGCTATACCCACATACATAATAAAGGATATTCACCAGCTCCTCTACAAACTCTTCCCACACTTGAAAAGTTCGAAATGTACTCCTGTCAAGGGCAGGTGTAAAACATTTTCCAGTGTGGGGGCAAAAGATGGGAGTGTAGGCAAATTATTTTCTCCATGGGGAAAAGTATTGTCTCCCTTGAGGGGAAAAAGGAACAATTGAACCTGTCATGAGTAAATATACTGCATAAGCAAATGTACAAGTATATTTTTGCTCATGTGAACATAAAATTCCCAAATGTATGCAAGGAGAATGGTCTCCATTCCTGCTTCTGTAAACTCTTGAGAATTACTAAAAGCTGTAAATCTGTACCAATGAAAAGTCATAGACCTGCAGGTGCACTTTCCTAACTTTAAAAATAGGACCCTAATTTATTATCATGTTCCGATAACTTTGCCATAACAGCTTTATTCTGAATCTCAAATGCTAATCTTTTTCTAAAATGTTGGCATGCATTGAACAGGCTTTCTTAAATGATGCCTATGAGAAATGGTACTGAACCTTGGACAGTAGATTAGCATAACATTTTCCAAAGTGGATTTTTGTGTATTATTTTGAAAGCAAACAATCGCCAGTCTTGCCTTCATGTTACTTCGTGATCAGGGATTCTTCTGAGAGTATTATCAATAACCCAAATTGGTAAATTTTGTAAGCATATCTATGCATCCTTACATTAGAACCACTGTTAGTAATGCAAGCTAATAGCTCCGTGTGTTTCCTTAGAGTGCATACACCAATGATAGACTTTACATTATTGAATCCTATATACAGGTGTTAGCAATTTATTCATAGTGCTATAAATCTTGCCTTGGTTAAGACAATCCTCTTGCCCACAAACATATTATGTTTAGTGTAAACTGCCATCCAAAGGGTTTGTTCTGCAGGAAGTTGTTGGGCTTGGATTATTTGTCCATTGGACAAAATAAATATGAAGACTTGTGTCCTGGGTGTCAGACTAAAGGAACTCCACATTCCTGGATGTGCAGTCCTACATCTAGAAACTGTTTGATGCTATATCTAAAAGTTCAGAGGGCAACCCCATTCAAATTGACCAAGCCACCAGACATCTTAGTCTGTCTCGTCTCTCTTGAAGATAAAGAGAGACTTCAGTGTGTGGCAAGGAAAAGGAGGGGGAGGGGATAAAATCTATAATGGAATCAAGCTACAAATCTATCAAGATCTTTCTAGAATCATCCTGCAAAAAAGAGAGCCTTTAAGATAGTACTAGACCTCCTCAAGAGCAAAGGGGCAAGATATAAATGGATCACCCATTCTTTATCCTTTTTTAAATGGGAAGGACGACCCCATGAAACAACATTTTTGAGGAATGTGCAATTCTTGGCCTGATGCTGCCGGGGAATGATAATGAGTGCCAGATGGGCCGCTTCAGCTAAGGAGCCATAAGTGGTGGAAGGTCCCATTAGAGTGCTCCCTGTGAGCCTACAAAGAAGAATGAGACCATGGAGGAGCGTAGGGTAGCAGTAGAACCTCAGAGGTCCAGCAACCAGCCCCTCCCAGAGTCAAATGAGGTGAAATCTGTTAACAGTACTGGCCCTACTCCATCATTATATGGACTGCAAAGGGGGTTGGTAGAACCAGGGGTGGGGAAGAGGCCACCCTAGTTAAGGCTTTTCTAATATTTGGCTTATCCTTGTGGGAGCAACACCTTGTCTAATACCCAACTGTACCCCATATTTCCTACTCTCTTGAGGCTAATTTAATGTGAGGCACACAATATATAGCTTATATATATTTTTTTTTAACAACTTGCTGCTGGGATATATTGTTGGTAGTTGGTTACCGAGGCTTGGGGGAAGTCTTTTAAGGCTTCATGTTTTGGAGGTTCAAAATGAGGGAGAGTTACACCCACACACATGACCACCACAAGATATCTGGAATTTAGTTACAAGTCAACAGCATCTCTTCCACTCTAGGTGGTACTAATGGCGTGCTTGATGATCAGAACTTACATGTAAGAGGCATAAATAACTCTAAAAACAGTTTAGAATTCTCCACAAGTTTACAGTACTGACATCCGATTTAGGTATTTAGAAGGAAGTCTGTCTACTGCAGTCTGACCAGACCCATTTAAGATTTAAACCCTTCCCTCATTAATATCTTCTTCTGGGGGATAAAACTGCAGAAGTTTGTGTACTGACACAGGTCAGCTGTGTCTTCAAGGCATAAGACTGAAAGATAAAATGGGTCAATGGATAGCAGTGGAAGAAATCTATGTTGGGAGCCCCCTTATAGTTGCTGTGCTATATTCCCTTAGTTATGGGGCACAAGCAATATTTCCTTCAGACACTACACACATTACCAGAGTGGCATAAACATGATTATGAATGGTAAAGTTGACAGGACATATAATCAGTTTAGGGTGGGCGACTGTAACCTCTGTGACAGGCAAAGCCCAACTTGAGTAACTGGGGCTAGTTGATGGAGGTACAGACACCCACTGGATATGGAACATTCCTACTACTCGGTGGCTCATAAAAGCTATGCAAGGATTGATCATATCTTTGTGAACAAGTGACTACTTACGACTGTCCAGGAAATGAACCAAGAGCCCATAATGCTGTCTGACCACAGTCCCCTATCTTGTGTTGTAAAGCTGCCCAGAATGCAGAGTAAAGTGTAAAACTCCAGGTGCCTTAATTAACCCCTGCTAAAAGACCACCATTGTAATAAGCAATGTTAATAAAACTATAAAAAATTATATTGCAGACAAAGATAACAGGAAAGTCCATGCAAGTTCTCTTTTGGATGCTTACAAAGTTGTAGTGAGAGGTTCTTTCAGTGCTGAAACTGCCCATTTGGAGAAAACGAGGGAAGCCTTCCTGAAGCAGTTATGGACAGAGTTGATGGAGACTAATACGTTGCACAAGTACAATAATCAACATGAGGGACAGTTCAAGGTACTTCAAACTGACAGGACAAACTATATGCTGACTAGACTGGATAATACATTTTATTCACTAGATAACAAACTTAGCAAACCGCTAGCTAACCTTGGGGCAAAGCAGGTTACCAGCCATACTGTATAATACGGGAATAAAGATGGTGTGTGGTTTAGTGCCAAAATTGAGAAAGCCAGCTGCTTCCACAACTTCTAGAGCAAACTATACAAGAGAGACCCATGAAACATAGTTCAGTGCAGGCTTTAACTCGAGGGTATCTGTGTCCTCAAGATCTTTGCTGCAGGTAAAGAGGGCCTAGAGAGACCCGTCTTGAAAGTAGAAATACTAATGGGATAGCCAGTCTGTCCCCTTCCAAAGTCCCAGGCAGCTTTCATAACCCTATTCTAAAAGAACGTTCGTGTACAGCTGCGCTCAATGTTAGTGAAAGTCTACATAGAGATCATAGCTGGGAAAGGGGTGACCCCTTTGATGGCAGAATTAATGATCTCCTGTATCCTGAAGCTGGGAAAGTCCGTAACTGCACTTCTTCTTAAAGACCACTCTACGCTCATTACAGAAACAAACTTTTTGATAAATATATCAATGATCAGAGTACAAGCAATAGTCTGAGGTCTGAGGCAGACTAGCAACAACAAAAACAAGGTCCTGCATCTTCTAGATATTGGATGCAGCACTGGCAGAGTTATGGTCCTCATTTCCTTGAAAGCCTAAAAGGCTTTTGACAGGGTAGATTGGAACTTCATGGAGGACCACGTTATAGAGATTGCCCTTGGGGACAATTTATGAGTGTGGATTATGTTAGGATGTCCTGCTCCAAAAACAAAGATCAAAGTTAACTGCAGACTTTCATAAAGGCTGCACATTACAAGGATCATTGGACAATGCTATCCCTTTTCACCACTCTTATTTGCCTTTACCTTCGAACCTGTGGCACAAAGGGTTAGGGCATAATCAGAGGGATACAGCTGGTAAGGGATGAATTTAAACTAAACACGTTCGCAGGTGAAATCTTGGTTTACTTAACAGACATCTCCCCCACCACCTCTCATGAAGGAACTTGCAGAATACTGTAAGGTGTATGGGTTCAAATTTGATTTTAATAGGGTTGAAGCCCTTAACAGCACTACTTCAAATAAATTACTTCCACTCCTGATGGAAGTTGCTGTGTTGCGATGGGTTGACTCTACAATAAAATATTTAGGACTAGACTTGTGGAAGACCCTGGCAGCAACTAAAGAAGTCAACCTAAAAAATGTAGGTGAAACCAAGTGGATAAAAAGTAAGAATTTTCCTTGATTGGGAACATCAAGATGTCGCTATTGCACAAAATCCATTTATGTTCAAATTTTCCTATTTCAGGTAACATCATTAGACATGACAAACATTTGCAATGCAATAGGTCTCGCATTTCCTTGAGTTAGAGCTACTGGCATTGAATACGCATAACTGGACCTTTCTTGCCATATCAATTGGTCACACTGCTGCATAATTTGGTCCTTTTCTACCACACAATTCCAGTGGCCCTTCATAAAACTCTCTCTCTGCAGCAAAAAATGAAAATATTGCCATTATTTATTATATTTTTTATTTTATTATTTTGGGGTCCCCCCCAACCTAGTGTGGTGACCCAGAGATGACCAAGAGAGAAAGAGTACTTCATGATGACTGTTTTGATGGTCGTCCAATTTTCCTAGAACCACCACATGGTGAGCTATGGGCAAAAATGTTTTGTAAATGGAATGAACCGTAAAGCATTATGGAGCGAGTTTCTAAGTGAAGCGGATATTGTACTGTCTTAACTGTAATACCAAGAACAGCCCCAACAGGGCACCACAATAAAAATAGCATTTTATAGGGTGTAACACAGCTCTCCCAAAGGAAATCCTTTGTTCAGCCTTCCTGGGCTTGAGCTGCTCAAGCAACAAGAGGGCAGAAACCTGTCTGAGGTGGCAGCTGGGGCTGCCTGGAAAACCTCAGAAGGCTGGTATAGCAGTACTGTGGGTCCACTGTGGAGCCCACAGGGTGCATGGAATTGTGCCACCAATACTAGAATCAGTATTGGGGTACAATTCCCAGTTGTTAGACACCTTACATGGCCATATTCAGAGTTACCATTGTGAAGCTGGTCATAGGTATTGACCTATGTCCACTGCACGCGTAAAATGGTGTCCCTGCACTCACGCAGTCCGAGACAATGGTCTTGGACGACATGGGGGCACCTCACACACAGGTACTTTGCACCCAGCTTTCAGGGTTGGAAGGCCTGACATAAAGTGACTGGTGCAGTGTAAATTGCTGCGAAATGGTGCTTGCAGCATTTCACACAGCCTGCAATGACAGTCCTGTAGAAGCCTTTATATGGGCTCCCTATGGCTGGCAGAAGTGATGCTGCAGCACATGGGGATCTCCTGGAATCCCAATGCCCTGGATACCTAAGTACCATATACTGTGGACTTATAAGGGCGGACCAGTATGACAATTTGGGATGAAATACTGGGTTACCAGTATGTAGTGACAAATTTGAGAGAAGGGAGAGCATAAGCACTTGGGTCCTGTTTAACAGGACTCCACAGTGACACAGTCAAGCATACTGACAAGAAGGCCAACAACCATAAGCACTGGGGTCCTGGCTAGCAGGATCCCAGTGACAAAGTCAAAACACACTGACATCAGGTAGAAATTGGGGGCAAAATGCCAAAAAGAGGGTACTTTCCTACACCAACCTGTCCTAAAACCTAGCCCAACTCCCCCCCCAACCCTAAAACCTACCCTGTCCTAAAAAACTACTCAGACACCGCCCTGAAATCTAAAACCTACCCCACCCTGTCTTAAAACCTACCCAGTCTTGAACGCTAACACCTACCCCACCTTGTCCTAAAAACTACCCTGACCACTAAAATGTACCCTGCCCTGTCCTAAAACTACCCCGCTCTGAACCCTAAAACCTACCCCACCCTGTCCTAAAAACTACACTGACCCTCCCGCCCCCGCCCTGAACCCTAAAACCTACCCCACCCTGTCCGACCCCCCCCCCCCCCCACCCCTGCCTTGGCCCCTAAAACCTGCCCTGTCCTAAAAACTACCTGACCATCCACCCTAAAACCTACCCTGCCCTTTCCTAAAAACTACTCTGTTTCCCCACCCTGAACCCTAAAACCTACCAGCACTGTCCTAAATACTACCCTATTCCCCCTCCCCCTCCCCCACCTTGAACCCTAAAACCTACACCACTCTGTGCTAAAAACAACCCTGCCCTGATCCCTAAAACCTACCCTTCCCTGTCCTGAAACCTACCCGAACCCTTGCCCTGAACCCTAAAACATACCCCGCCTTGTCCTAAAAACTACACTGACCCTCCACCTTGTACCCTAAAACCTCCCCGCCCTGTGCTAAAAACTACACCGACCCTCCTACCCCCACCCTGAAACCTACCCTGCCATATCCGAAAAACAACCCCAACCCCGCCCGTACCCTGTATCATAAAACCTACCCTGGGCTGTCCTAAAAACTATCCCAACCACCCAACCCCTGCCCCGACCTTTTAAACCTACCCACCTTGTCCTAAAACGACCTTGACCCCCCAGTCCGCCATGTCCTAAAAACTACCTTGACACCACCAGCCCTTAACCCTAAAACCTACCCCGCCCTAAAAACTACCTGACCCCGCACCCCCATCTTGAACCCTAAAACCTACCCCACCCTGTCCTAAAAGCGACCTCAGCCCGCTACCCTACCCTGAATCCTAAAACCTACCCCGCCCTGTCCTAAAAACTACCTGACCCCCGCACCCCCATCTTGAACCCTAAAACCTACCCCACCCTGTCCTAAAAGTGACCTCAACCCGCTACCCCACCCTGAATCCTAAAACCTACCCCACCATGTCCTAAAAATGACCCCAACCTTCCCCCCCCCCACTAAACCCGGCCACTGCCCCACTTACCTCTCTCTCCTCTGCTCCTTCCTGTCCTGCCCGGACAGGTAGACCGCTCTCTCTCTGCCGTCACCATGCATATGCTTGTTAAAGGCATAGCGTTGCATTGACTGTTGTAAGTGATGTTTCTCACCTGAGCCTAGCATTTGCCATTCTAGTGACGTGGAATACACTTTCCCTTTGGTTCGACACTGTTTGGCTTTCATGCTAATAACGAACCCGTCTCGGCACAAGATTCACACATCCTCCTAGAGGAGGCTAAAGTACCCACATCAGTACAAGTTAATCTGCCAGAAGTGCATTTAGCAAACCATGGGAGTGAGTGCAACCGGACATTGGCAAATCACCCTCCCCAAACAAATGACTCCATCCCTCTGCCTCATTGCTGACCACCCTCATGAGAGTAAACATTTTATATAATTTTCCAGCTTGGCAGAGTGTTGCAAAGGACTATAGGGAGCTCGGCGTAGTCAGTAACATTTCTGATTCATATTAGCATCTCATAATATCCCTTCAGAAAATGTAAGGACTATACTTAGTTCATGCCTCGAGATTGGGAAATCCCTAAAAACAAATCAGTGGGGGAAGTTCCAAAGCACCAGAGGAACAGTGGGGTTTTCCTCTTGCTATTTTCTTTTGAGAAGAGGAAGCCCATTAGAGGGTGAGCCAATACATTTCTGACTCAAAATCGAAAACTGAAATTACAACACAGTTTTCCCATCTTATGTGGACGCAAAATGTATGCTGCCGCGTCCTCATGCTTAAACAAAACATAAGACATTTATAAGATCGAGATCAAGAGTCGGGAATACCAATACAAAGACCACCAGCAGCACCTCAAGCATTCCTGTGCACCAAATGCAGAGTGGTGGTAGCCGCTCGCCTCAGGAGAAAATGGCATTAATTTACACTTGTCTGGATGATTGACTCCTAAAAACCAGCACACAGGACAACATAGTGAGATTCTTTGATGTTACGCCAAGGGGTTCTAAATTAATAACAATAAATTCACTTCTATCCCATTGCAAGAAGTTCCAGACCTATGAGGTGTTCTGGATACAAACGCTACAACAGTGAATCTTTTGGTGGAGAAAGCCTCATCCAGCAACACACACACAGGTCTCGTCATTACTAAGCTTTCTTCATCTTTATTGTAGCTCATAATAAATTGTTTAATACATTTCATTACAACTGATGAACCCAGAAGTCTTGCAACGGGGAGCAGAGGCTAACTAACCAGAACCTCTGAAGCTCTTTTGCCGATTGCTCCAGAAGAAGAACCTGTTGCGTGGAACCTTGTTGCACGATATATCTACAGAGGTATCCATGCATATGGACACTTCTAAGACTGGAAGGGGTAACCGCATAAATTACTTATGAGTTCAAGGAATATGGTACTCGAAGGAAGAAACGTATCAAATCATTATGCTAGAAATAAAGATTGTTCAGGTGGGCCTGAAGCTGATTCTCCCAAGGGTCTCACCAACCTCAATAATCATAAAAAAAAAGACTACACTTAATCATTGTACAGTTGGAACAAGTAAATTAGAACAAGGTCCAGACCCATTTCTTGAGAAGCTTAGTAAATCTAACATTGGCTGTTGTCAATCGACTTTGTTTTTTTTATTTTTTATTTTTTTAGAGCTCTGCCTTTTCCTTGCAAAGATAAATGCAAACTTCCACATTAATTATATTTCTCTTCTGATATTAAGAACACTCAAACATTATTTAGACAAAATCAGGCATGTTCAAGCAACAAAAACGATATTTGACAAGCAGTCTCCAAACAGTTGTGCTAATCTGATAGTGTCATGCATCTACATGATACCAGGTGGCTAGCAAACCTTTTCCAAGTATGTCAAAACCCTTTCCAAGTACGTCAAAAGCCTACTCCATAAGGCAAGGTAGTTCCTGTTGTCACTGAATGTGTCTGTAAAGTATTATAATGTAATATATTGTGCTTTCTTATATAGCGCTTCTTACCACTATGCAGGGCACTGAAGAGCTTGCCTGCATGGGTAGTGTGCTGCTAAAACTAGGTTGGAAGCGAGATCGTTAGATCCAGAAGAAGATCTGATGAGCGCCTCATATATGGTTACTGGGAAAGATCCGGAACAACGCGTCCGGAACCACGCCTGCGTTGTTCAGGCACGTGGAACAACGCTTGCATGAACAACGCAGGCCTTTTTCTCTGCTTTAACCACGCATTTGCTGAACAACACATATGCGTGGTTAAGGCAGAGAAAAAGAAATATCCATCGAGAGAAGACGCTGTCCGGTAAGTGGAGCTGGGGCAGGATTGGGGTTAGTCTTTAGGGGTGAGGACGGGGGTGAAGGGGTTGGGGTGGTTAGGTGACTTTTTCTTTTTTAAGGGTGGAGTGGGTGACTCTGTACTATGGTTTTTAGGGCAGGGGTGAGGGGTTGGGGTTATTTTGCTTTTAGGGGCAGGGAGTGGGGTTGGGGTAATTTTGTATTTAGGGAGGTGGGGGGGTCGGGTTATTAGGGGTGGGGTCAGGGTAATTTTGTATTTAGGGCAGGTGGGGGTTTGGGTTTTTAGAAGCATGGTGGGGGGATCAGGGTAATTTTGTATTTGGGGGGTTGGAGTAATGTTTTTAGGGCGGGTGAAGGGGTTTAAGGTTTTTTAGGGGTTGAGGTAATTTTGTATTTAGGGCAGGTGGGGGGTTGGGTTTTTTAGAAGCATGGTGGGGGGATCAGGGTAATTTTGTATTTGGGGGGTTGGAGTAATGTTTTTAGGGCGAGTGAAGGGGTTTAAAGTTTTTTAGGGGTTGAAGTAATTTTGTATTTAGGGCAGGTAGGGGGTAGGGTTTAGAGGCGGGGTGGGGGTTGGGGTAATTTTGTATTCAGGGCAGGTGGGGAGTCAGGTTTTTAGGGTCGGGTAATTTTATATTTAGGGTGGGCGGGTTATTAGGGATGGGAGTGTCAGGGTAATTTTGTATTTAGGGCGGGCGGGTTTTTAGGGGTAGAGGTTTGGGGTAATTTTGTATTTAGGGCGGGTGGGTTTGGGGTAATTTTGTATTCAGGGCAGGTGGGGGTCGTGTTTTTAGGGTCAGGGGTGGGGGCAATTTTGTATTTAGGGTGGGTGGGGGATTGTGTTTTTAGGGATGGGGTGGGAGGTTGGGGTAATTTTGTATTCAGGGCAGGCGAGGGGTCAGGTTTTTAGGGGCGGGAATGTAGGGGTCGGGGTAATTTTGTTTTTAGGGGTTAGGTAGTTTTATTTTTGGGGGGTTGGGGGACGGTTTTGGAGCTCAGGGTGGGTGGGGTGGTATCGAGGTAGTTTTTAAAGGTAGGGGTCGGGGTATTTCTGTTTTTGGGGACGGGGTGGATAGTCAGGGTAATTTTGTTTTTAGGGGTTGTGTTGTTTTAATTTTGGGGGTGGGTGTCAGTTTTAGGGCTGAGTTTTTAAGGGTGGGGGTCGGGGTACTTCTGTTTTTAGGGTGGGGGTGGCATGCAAAAAGCATGCATGCCGTTTCAACACAAGCCTTTACCAGGCATGCCTTTACAACTAAAAATTGTTGTAAAGGTATGTGTGGTAAAGGCATGCGTGGAAACAACACGGTCGTTCCGACCGCGTTGTTTAGGCATGGGTGGTCACTGCATGCGCGGTCCCATCATACAACTGTGGTTACTTCTTTCTGGTCAGATTTGTGATTGTTGGGTGCATGACCCAGTGTAGTTGTCCTGAGCTGGGATAGCTTCAGATTCCAAGACATGACATTAGCACCTAATTCTCCAATCAGTCTCCACTCTTGGCCTAGCCTTATAATCAGACCTTTAATCTAAAAACCTTTTAACAGTTTACTTTGTTTATAATCTTCTCTGCGTGAATTTCAATAGAATACATATTCTTCTCTTTAAAATAGAAGTTAACCACCCATAATAAGCCACATTCAAATGCCCAAATCAGTTAAAAAAGAACACTTTAGGATCCTTTATGCCTTCAACATCATTTATTGCTATGGTCCCCATTTTGGCTTTCCATTCTGGGAGTTTCCCTCTTAGTCAAGAGTACTACAGTTTAGCCCCACATTACACCAATCTGGCAAGTATTTAAAACATAAAATATATTAGACTGGTAAAACTGAGCTTGAATCGCTGTATCATTCAGATTTCAGTTCTCTGCTGTGCCCTCTCCCTCACTTCCTCACTTGGTCCATTGGAACTAGACTTATGGTGGCACTCAACTGTTGCAGTGCCAAGGCCTGGAGAGCATGGCAATGCATGCCCACTGCCTAGAATCCCTTCTTTGGTTTGCTCATGACATTGGTGCCTTCCTTACTCGCACACCAGCTACCCCGCTCTCTATACCCACTGTCACAAAAAACTATCTTACTCTATCTCCCCCCCACCTCTCCTGCTCCCTCTCCCTCTATACTGAACTTAGTTATTCAATTCCTAAAAAAGTACTTCAAATGGTGCAGAAGTAGCCCAAACAAGGTTTACTCTTAGATCACTGGAGTTAAAATTGAGGATAGTATTTTATTGCCCTTTGGCAAGCCGTGCATAACTATCCGCTCTCCAAGCCAAAAGGCCCAATCAAGGCAAGAATTCTGCAGACTCTGACCAATGTTCCTGAAAATCCCTTATGTTAGCTACTTCCAATTTCACTATTAGGCATTCTCAAAAATGTCCAATGATTACATCTTCTCTACATATTATGCCTCCAATAAACAGGTTCACCCACTACTTTCCAATAAGGCTAACTCCATGTAATCACTTGACTCTTGTTCCCAGCACAGTGCATTACCATTTGTAATACCCCTTAAAAATACAAACCATATTTGCATGCTTACCCCGCAAAATTAATGCGCTATAGTCAATCTACTGTTCTCCCTTTCCGTTTCGGAAATACAACAATCAAGTGGGCTTTTGCACAATGCAAAACAGGACACCAGCAACATTAGAATCTCAAACGCATACTGATCTCCAGCTCGAATGGCAACATAATGCACCCCGATAGCGACAGTAGCAGTGCAGCTAACCCTTGCACTCCTTGCAGCTTTGGCAGCGTCGACTATTCGTTTCTGCTGGTACGCCTGATTGCTGCACAAGCCTGCCGCCTGTCATTTCATTTGATTGCCTTCTCCCCTCACATTTACCGGGCAAATTACCCTCTCCCCTTTCGTTCCCAAGCCCTAACATCTCTTTGGTGGCATCCCTTCTTTCTAACAACAGCTGCCTTCAGTCTTGACGCCACCCCATCTGCTCTTTAGGCTTCTCTTTCCACCGACAACACCTGGAATCTTGTGAGGCCTGTGTCTTTATTCCAAGACACGTCCACCTGCCTGGAACATTGGAATACTCCAGTCCATTCCAGGATCACCTCAAGGTGCTTAAAACTCAACCGTAGCACAACAGAAGCAATTTTCCTTAAAATACCCAACCTTTTGCAACTCTTCTGCTGCCTCCCAAATAACAGCTTGTTTTCTTCTTAACTGTGAACTCTCCTAGATGGATGGGGATGTCAGCTCGTGGATCTACCACCTAGCCATCCTAAAAAATAAAAGTGCTTCATTAATTTACCTTCTCTGATGCATGAGCTATCATATCTTCAAGCCTATACTACAGAAGGAGCCTTTAGCTATGTTTCCTAGGATGTATTTGCCGAATCGTTTTCTGAATAAACTATGAAGAATCACACGTTGGAATTTCTCATCATGCTCATAAAATCACCAAGCCTCTTCATAAAAAGAGTCACAAGTGGTCATGCATTCTGTCACTTCTCTTTTCAGGGTCAGCCATGGCTGGGTCTGTCTCCTTGTTCTTTGCTGTATTCATCCTTTTGCGTTACTTGTGAAACAGAGGCCAAGGGGAAAAGTCCAGCGTTTTTTAATCTTGTCCTGGTTTCATTTATTAGGTCTAGCTTTAAGACTGCTCTCTCATTTAAGGCTATGATGGGTCCTCTGCGATTTATATTCCTCTCATCAAAAGTTAGAACTCCGAGATATTTCTCCTTTCCTGATCTGCTGCTTTCAAGAGTAAGAATACTTGTTTCCATTACTCTCAAATTTTGTGTGCCTGATTATTTTTTAAATATGAATCCTCCACCGAATTGCTTGATTCTGGATCTGCGTAATGTGCTTGTAGGGGCCCCTCAGGTTCAGAGATCTTTTCTCCTTCTCGGTTTTTAATTGTAACATCCATCTTTCCCTAATCTGTTCTTTAGCTTAAGGAAAGGCATTGTCCACAGAGAAGGGTGATTTTGTTGTGTTAGATCTTTAAGTTCTGTTTCAATGGTAGGCGGAGTTAACCACAAATTCATTGGCTCGTTTCTTCATGTTTACATAAAGAGGATATTTTTTTTAGCTGAACCAGATGTTCAGCAAGTCCTTGTTGGATGCTCAATTCATTTTGAAGTTCTTAGAAGCACCTTCCCGATCTGAGTGTCTTCCAGTGGCAGTTTAAAACTTCACCTTGAACCAGGCAAGGCTACTGATCTTTTGTCCTAATTCTAGGTGCAAGGTCCGCCTATGCTTTGGGTCTTTCAAAGCTGTGATGGCGGAACTTAAAAGTGGCAGCTTTGAAAACCTTGCTGAGTACCTCTTCTCTTCATAATAGAAGCTTTAGTTTCTTGCGATCTGTTCTCACAGTTACCCCTGGGGTTAGTTGCTGGTGCAGCTTTGAGCCCTATTTTGCAGAATGTCCACTGTTTCCAAGCAGTGTGGTCACTCGGTGCTGTCTATTAAGGTACAGCCAGTTACCTTCCACCCTCCAGGTAGCCCCTTATTCTCCAGTTCACCTTTAGTTATTTCTATGTCATGCAGGTTCACGTGCTTCACTCCTCCCTCACAGGTGCTATAACTTGAAGGTATTGTTCTCCCACCCTTCTGTCTTTAGGTGAAGCTTGGGCTTAAATCTGCTGCCTTGCCACAGCATGCTGTCCAAACCCAGCCCCTTCAGGTCTAGCACTGCAGTTGTTTTCTGGTCTATTTTCACTTACACTTCCATGGATCACAAAAGTGTTACCGTCATCACCAGTGAAGGATCAAAATGATCCACACGAGATTAGTCTTGGACCTGCATCTAATGACGCTAATGTGGTGCAAGGAGGCGCTAGGCCCTCTTAAATCTGGGTCTATGTGTTTGACATCAAGTACATTTCAGGGGGAAAACCTGAGAGCTGATTGTGTGTCTGGAATGCCATTTACTTCCAGTGGTGATGATGATTCTCATGAGGAAGTTGAGTGTGTAGTTGCAATGGTTGAAGATATAGTGAACGGGAAAGCTACTGCCATGTACCAGGAATGGTTAGATGCTTTAAGTGCTGAAAATATACTGCAGAAAGTGACACATTTTTTCCGAAGTAGGGTGGCCCAAAGAAAGTAACTTAGATGCTACATTAAAAAACATTTGCTTAGGTTTCACAGGAACTCCCAGTTCTTAATGGTGTACTCATGATTAATGACAGGTGTATTCCACCTACTGTGCTTAGAAAGACACTTTTCAAAATAGCTCTTGAGTGTTATTTTGGTTTGAAAAGCACAGTCGGATGTTTGAAACAATTTTATTGGTGGCAATCTATGGCTTCTCAAGTAGTTGATTGGGTCAATGATTGTACTACTTGTTTACTTTTAGACAAACATTGGAGGATTTCTCACACCCCATTGCACACGGTTCCCATGCCTGGGAATGTTTGGGAAAAAGTTGCTCTAGACTCTGCAGGTCCTTTTGAGCTTTTCCATCTGAAAAGAACACATGATTTTTTTAGTTGAGTATTTCTCAAGGTGGGTATATATGAATTGTGCACCATCTCCAAGTACTGACTTTGATCACATTTTGGAAAGATTTTTTTTCCATTGGAAGGGCTCCCAAAAATGTGGTCACTGACAATGGTACACATTTTATTTCAAACTGCATGACACACATCATTAATTCTTTTGACATCAAACATCATCAGGTGGCTTTATATTCCCCCACTTTCAATGTTTTGGTGGAAATAATCATGTATCCTCTTTTTTGAACTTATGTGTAAAAGAGTACCAAGGTCTTTGGTATGTCCAGATTGGGTGTAGGCATTGAAATTTCACAAGGATAAATCTGGTGTTCAGTTCAATCTGGGCTTTCCAAGTCTTGAGGAACTGTGTAAAACATTTTCCATCATGCTGAAGGAACAATAGAGCCCCATTACTGATCATCTGACCGGCATAGAGAAGCGATTGGTCAGTCTGTCCAATCCATGATTAGAAATTACAAGTGGGAAGTGCTCCCACCGAAACTCTAATGGCCATATTCAATGTTGTGTGTGCCATGTAACTGCAGGAAATAACCCTGCTTTTGAAACAGCTGAGCGGAATGCAATTGCCCCAGTTGGCTCCTGTGGGCACCTGCCAGGTCCTGCCAAATTTGTACTGAAACAGCCCCTCAGGTCATCTGTGCCATACCTAATGGGGCAATATCGAAATGTTTTGCAGCTGCAAAATGCCACAGCTTACTGACTTGGTCTTCCAGGTCGCATCAGCGGATCCTTCACATGGAGCCTGGACTAAATGGAGGTTACCGGGCTAGTGCTTGTCACGCAGAGATCTCATGAGAGTTCCAAGAAGCGAGTGAAGTGTACTCGCAACGTTCCAATATCAGTGAGGTCGGACAGGTCCACAAGCATATTCGTACATTCCAAAAGTGACGTACACTGAGGGTAACTGTGCATGAAGGACTGCATTAAAATGAATAGTTTGCAAAAGAACCACATGGGTAATGTGACGATCCCGGTGCAAACATGTTAGCCCCTTGGATTTGACCTAAGTATGTTTCTGACGCAGGCCAGTTGTCAAAAATGTATCACTATGTGGCCTCCCTCTATGTTTTTACTTGCGGGCTCCACCCAACCAAGTCAGCGAATCATTATGATCTCCTTGCACTCCATTACATTAAAGTATTCATGTCTGGAGAGCCAGTGAGTTACCCTGTTTTGCAATTGTCCCCATGATTCAGACTGATTGCGCCTTAAAAGGAAACACTAGCTAAAACCAACACAGAAGTGGGTAATTTGCAAGTTTATTGAGAGACCAGACAGGTTGTCAATTGCAATTAGACAGAATACTTTCATTCGTCTTCCCATTGTGCAGATGGGGAAGATAAAATTATACGCCAATGATATCATGTTGATGCTTCATAGCAATAAATGCTCTCAGGAAAAAGCTTTGGAGATTTTTTGCAATTTGAGAAGGTAGGGGGCTATAAAATAAATAAGAAAAAAATCTTAATTTATTTTATGCATCTGTAGTTCGGATAGGTTACTCCCAGAATTTATGTCCTGCATAAACGTTCAACCAAACAGATATCTGGGTATTAGATACTCTCCAAAGGCTGAGAATTTATATGACCTTAATTTTGACCCTTTGCTTTCAAAAGTACAGCCTACGTTTGCACGGTGGAACTCACTGCCTCTACCCATGCCGGCTATTCATAGCATATGGCTAGTAAGGTTTGGGAGACCCACTTCTCTAAAATATATTCCTCCACAGCATTGATTACTCAACCTTGTATGAACAAAAGCAACCATCAGGGCATTCAGGTCACTCTCTGCAAAGTTGCTGACTCTATTTAACAAAGTGTTAGTGGGAAGGCCCCTGGTCCGGATGGAGTTCCTATTGATTTGATAAAGTGTAATCCTGAAATCTGGGCTCTGTTACTGGCAATGATTTCAATAATCTTGCACCTTCCTCGGTACCACGTTTTTGGACTACATCAACCATTGTTCTTATATTTACAAAAGGTAACTGGTCACAGACTCATTGCTACCGTCATATTGTACTCGTTGACACATCTGTCAAAATACTAGGAGAGTTTTATGTAACAGGATTAAGGAGTGGGCGTCAGACAAGACAATCCTAAAGCCCTGTTAGTGTGGAATTAGAAAACCTGTAGGTACCATTGAGCAATTCCTGAATTTAAATCCAATTAAAGGCAAGTTCACAATAGCCAAGCAAATGCCTTTGTATTTTCATTTATAGATTTGACCTCGGCATTTGACTGTGTAAATTGCTCGAAATTGTGGCAACTTCTTCTTTCTATAGGAATGGATAAAGCAGTCATACAAATTCTAGTCTATTTGCATGAGGGCATGAAACCAGAATAAGGTTCGGCCCAAATAGTGATTTTCCAATAAAATAAAAATATCTTGTGATGTGCCGCAAGCTGTGTGCTGGCACTCTTACTGTTTATATTATTTATTAATGAGCTGAGCCCCTATTTATCTAGCATCACACCTGATGTCCCAAAGGTGAAGGGTGCCCCACTTCTAACACTGCTATATACAGATGACGCAGTGCTGATGGCCTGTACCTGAAAAAGCACTGCATCCACTGGTGCAGTCATTTATTCAATTTATTGCTGCTCTCAACATGCAAACTAACTTTTCAAAAATCATATATTATGGCTTACGGTCCGAAGCATATCCAGCTTTCCACCCTCACCTTTGGTCTACATTTTTTACAAAGCTCACTTTTTCTTATTTAGGGGTTATTTTCGATGCAGCTGGCTCATGGGGACCCAAACATAACACATTGCAGGCTGACGCTATCCAGGGCAATTGGTTCTCTTTTTAGCCTACCTCAGCCTCCTGGGGGTAGGGCACACACCACTATTACAGATCTATGCAACTCAGTGCATCCCCGTTGCAATATAGAGGGCAGAGAAATGGGGTATTGCAAATTGCGGAGCCATTCATGTGGAGGAAAATCACTTTTGCAGGAAAGTTCTTTCTGCCCCGGTTTCCTATTCCCATTTTGTCTGTCACAAAGAGCTGGGTTTGACTTATGTTGGCAATGTGGGCAAATGTATTAGAGACCACCCCCCACTCCTGTGGCTATCTATTTGGAGAACTAAGGAAGCGTCCCTTACAAGAGCTATCATAAATGATTGTATTGCATGTAACAAAGGCCTTACTATAGCATGGATAGCGTATGTAAAGAAAATTGTTCAAAAGATTAAGTTACCCCACGTTTTCCTTGACCCTAGCTCCAGTGGTCGTTCAAGTAAGAAGCATGTGAAAGTGCAATTTTGTAATCAAGCTTTTTAGCATAGATCTAATGTGGACTTGTTAAAGCCCACTGTAGCAGCTTATTCGCGCTTGAGCCTTGATAGATCATTGACTAATTATTTGTTCATTGCAGGTGAGCACTAGGAACTATACTTATTATTTCCCTTTAGGACAGCTACAGTTAAGTATTTACTTTGTTTTCCACTGTGTTATCAAAAGAATCTTGGCACCTGCCCTATGTTGCATTTTTTATTTTTTTTGTGATTTTTAAAAAAATATACCAAACAATTTTCAATCCCTTTTATGAGGGCTCGGAATCTAAGGCAATGTAGCCCAGCCTTTTACTTTTTGCAACAATTGATAGATGATGAGTCCTGTTTCAATGTAGAGCCACTGTGCGGTCACGAAGCACAAGGCACTTTGAGTAATGTTTTAACTCTCCATTGTGATGTGTTTTCATATGTACTGGTTTCACTGCACTGTATTGTATCTTTGTATGCAACGTTTTTGTGATGCTGTTTTGTATTGCATTTAAATGAACATTTCTGTATAT
Source organism: Pleurodeles waltl (assembly GCF_031143425.1). NCBI lineage: Eukaryota > Metazoa > Chordata > Amphibia > Caudata > Salamandridae > Pleurodeles > Pleurodeles waltl. The sequence goes on from NC_090437.1 coordinate 597,657,923, forward strand.
TTTATGCTTTTATCTTGGCTTCTGCAGTTTCATGGATGCATTTTACACCCAAATAAAGTTTATTCTCAATCTGATTCTGGTTATAGTCTTGATGCAATGCTAGGCAGAGTTTCGAAGCAGCAGGGTTCAACAAAGGAAATTATGATAAAAATGCAATGTGAAGGAAATTGCATTCAAGTAGGTGAGTGGGTTTTGGTTAGAAAACCATATAAGATTAAAAAGAGGGCTGTGAATACATGTATCCTGTTAAAGTTTTGAAACTCTCAAAAGGACTAGCCTTACCCGCAGCTGCGACCCCTAGCTTGCCACCTGCAATCCCTAGCACTGCCTTTGCAACCCCTGGCCTCAGATGTGGGAACATCAGGGTCAGGCACACAATAGCAGCTCCACTTTCCTTGTTTTTGTTAATTCTTTATTACACTAATCCTGAATAATCTTATATTGTTCACAATTAGTGTAATAAAGAATGAATTACAATTTGCTGGAATAAAACCCTCTCTGGCAGCTAAGTATAAAAAAATGTTGTATTGAGTTGTTGTAGAATGCTGGGAGTCCAGGTGACTGCTTAGCTACGTGGGGTGCAATTGGAGTGAGGAATGTAATATATTGTAAGGCAGAGACAGTTGCTGACTGGACCTGCCAGGGTTGGATGTATACACCTTGTTCATTAAAAGACTTTAAAAGAAGAGAATTGGAACGGCGTCTTTTTACAGTGGCGACAAGGATGAAATGCCCTTTATTTGAACCAACCCTGGCAATATTTTGAAATTGTGGTGGCGCAAAAGCTCGTGTGGCAGTGAAGACCGAGTTGTTATGGTACGTGGAGGAAAATGGAGTTTGGCAAAATGTAGGAGTGCACCCAGAATACTGAGTCGAGTGGAATGAGGAGCTTCACTGTTGAAACACCTTGGATGGCAACGCTGCGGAGTGCAACACTGTGGCACGGTGTTTTTTTTTGTCCATCTGTAGCCGCAGTCAGTCATATGCGCAAGGACAGTCAGCAAGGTATTTAGGAGTTTAAGTGTTGTAAAAATGATTATTTTAAGAAAGGATTGCATGTTTTGAGTGCATCGCTTATCTTGCACTGAAGCGGCGATGCTGTTTGTGTTTCAGGGAAGGTATTGACAACAGTGCTGCATGTGATTGTTATTATAGATGGGGATGGTGGTTCAGATGAAGAATGGGATGAAGAGGACGTGTATAACAGAGCAATGGGGGCATTAGAAAGTCATTACAGTAGAAAGACTAGTATAGTGGTAAAACGTCATAGATTATTTTCAAGGATGCAAGCACCCCATGAGTCGATCAACCAATTTGTTAGTGCGTTGCAGACTTTAGCGAACACATACAAATTCAGAGACTTGCATGAAGAAATAATTAGAGATCAGTTGATAAATCAAACTAAGAATTTAAAAAATGAAGAAAGGTTGTTGAGTTTAAAAGATCCATCTTTGGATGAAGCAATAGTAGTTGCAAAACACATAGAAGATACTTCACGTTATGTTAGGGAGTTAGGGAAAAAAGATGCAGAGAACATGTCGGTACAAGCTGTTGACAAAGTCAAATATAACAAGAACAACAGCAAAGGGGATGTACAGAAAAGATGCTATAGGTGTGGAAGCATAAAACATTTGGCATCTTCAATGAATTGCCATGCTGTGGATGTCAAGTGTTTCAAATGTGACAGAAAGGGACATTTTTCTAAAGTGTGTAATCAGAGATGGGCACTAAACAAAAAGAAAAGTGTAAATCTCGTCCAAAATGTTGTTCAGAAGCAGGGCATACTTCATCCAATGAGGATGAAGATGATGGTCACATAGAGGTGTTCATGCTTAACGATGTCACCGCAGAAGAAGGGTCAGCGGAGAAGAATATTTTTATGTTAGACAATGATCAATATAGACCTCCAAAATGTGTTGTGAGTATAAATGGCGTGTTGATAAGTATGTAGGCAGATTCATGTTCCCCTAATACGCTTATTGATAAGGAGACAGGGCATAAACTAGGACAAAGTAACTTATCCAGGTCTAAGATAAAACTGGTTGGTTATGGGGGAAACATAACACCCATTGTGGGTTGTTTTCAAGGAAGGGTAGTGTTTAGACCGAGGGAAATCACATGCTGGGTGTATGTGGAGTATGGGGTGTCTACTAGGGTGGAACAAACAAAGAGCGTTGAAGGTTCTGTTGAATCCAAATACTGAAGAACAAGTTTTAACCATGTTGCATGGGAATGCCGAGAAATGGAAAACTGAATTTCCTAATTTATTTGGAGACAGGTTGGGATGTTTAAAAAAATTTAAACATAAAATCGTCTTGAAAGAGGGTGCAGTGCCAAAGGTGCACAAAGTGAGGAGTGTACCAGTAGGGTCGAAGACCGCGTTAAAGGCAGAACTGGAGAAATTGTTGGAGATTGGGGTAGTAGAGAGGATTGAATCATCAGAATGGTTGAGTCTGGTGGTTTTGGCTCGGAAGTCGAATGGCAAGATCAGGATGTGTGTGGATTTAAGAGACCTAAATGACAATCTATGGATATATAGACATCCAATACCTAATATCAATGAGCTACTAGCTGGGATTAAAAGTGGAAAAGTGTATTCAACTTTTGATTTATCAAATGCATACCATCAGATTATGTTGCATCCAGAATCTAAACATCTTACATCCTTCATCATGCCTGAAGGAGCGTTTTGATTTAGACGCATGTCATTCGTTCTTGCATCTGCTTCGGCGGTGTTTCAAAGGGTTATGCAAAGTTTATTAGGTGAGGTTGAGAACGTGAGGTTTTTCCAGGACGATCTGTTGGTGTGGGCAGAAAATGTGGATGAACATGACAGTGTAAGGAAAGTATGTCGAATTTTGAAGGATGCGAGACTGATGGTCGAAGTGAATAAATGGAAGTTTGTAATGCAAAGTGTTGAGTATTTAGTTCATACTATATCTGGAGATGGTATAAAACCGAACGTCAGTTTGATGGGGGCAATTGAAAAGGCACCCAATCCGGTTGATAAAGATCAGTTAAGATCATTCCTAGGTTTGGCGGAGTATTATGCCAAGCTTGTACATATTTTTGCTGATGTAGCACAACCATTGCATGTGTTAATGAAGAAGAACCAGAAATATGTACGGTCAGAAGAATGTCAACAAGTGTTTGGCAGTCTCAAAGGAAGCATTATTAATGCTGTTGATCTGAAACCTTTTGTGGCACAGAATCATACTATAATATCAACTGATGCCAGTATGCATGGTTTGTGAGCAGGTCTGATGTAAGTACATAAGGGAAAGGAGCATGTCATAGCCTTTGCTTCAAGAACTTTGAAGGGAGCTGAGGCAACCTATTCTGCGATAGATGGTGCTTGTTGGTGGAGAGTTCAGTACTTCACGAATTATGTGTGGGGAAGAGAGTTTGTATTACGAACAAATCATAAACCGTTAGTAGAAATTTTTACCACAAGGGGGGCCAGTCGAGCATCTTCCAGAATTGCGAAATGGATATATAGAGTGCAAGAGTATGCTTTTCAGTGAAATATGTACCGGGGGTAGTAAATGTGAATGCAGATTGTTTATCTAGACTACCAATAGAAGGAACAAATGAGGATGAAGATGAGGATTGATTGGGGGCGGATATTCAAGACATGGAAACCAATGCTATATGTGAAGAGGTATGGAAGGCAGCTGTGGATGAGGATAAGGAGATTCAGGTGTTAAAGAAGAATTTGGACAAGCATTGGTCGGGGTTAGAAGAGAATGCCGGGATGGTGGCTAATTATAAGAATGTGTGGTTGGAACTATCTGAACAGGATGGTCTTGAGAGGGGAGGAGACAAGGTGATCGTGCTGTATAAATTGAGAGAGAAGGTGTTGGAGATTCTACATGAGGGACATGGTGGTATGTCAGGTATGAAGAGGAAAGCACAGGAGGATTTTTGGTGGCCTGGTATGGATCGGGATGTGGAAAGGTATGTGAGAAATTGTCAGTGTTGTGCACGTAGTGATAAGACACGTTAGTGATAAAACGTCTGTTGTTCCAATTCCATTTCCATGCAAACCATGGCAGAAGGTGGGGATGGATGTGTGTGGTCCATTTGAATTTGGTGGTAGTGGGAGATACTATGCAATTGTAATGATGGATTATCATTCCAAATGGCTGGTGGGTAGTGTGGTGAAGGAAATCAAATCAGGTATGATTATAGAATTCTGTGAAGAAATATGGATAAGAGAGGTCTAGCCTGAAGATGCAGTAACTGATAATGGTCCTGAATTTACATCTAGTGAATTCAAAGATTATTTAGTATGCTGTGGTGTTAAGCATATTAAGACAGCTGTAGCACATCATAGAGAAAATGGATTAGTGGAAAGGTTCAACACGGTTTTGAATGAGAATATACAATTATCTCTTCAGAATGGATTGGATTGGATGATGGAAATTAAGAATTTATTGTGGAGTTACCGCACCACTCCGCATTCCCTTACAATGAAGACCCCATTAATGTTGTTAAAAGGTAGGAAACCATGTACTAAGGCTGTACCTGGTTGGATGGGCAAAGCAGGTAAGGGGGTGGTGGATGATAGGACATTCTTAAATCGGTGGAGAAGATGCAAGGAAATTATGATGAAAGAATAATGAGAAGGGTGAAGGAGTTTAAGTTTGTGGTGGGAGAATGGGTGTGAACCAAGATGTGGGGAGGAACTAGGAAGGGTTTATCTAAATGGTCCATGCCTAAACAGGTGATCAGAGTGAGGAGATACAGTGTGGATATGGATGATGGTAGGAAATGGAATATGAAAAGTGTAGTCAAATGTAATGATGTAGAAATGCAAGAGTGGACTAAAGATGGTTATGGTAACAATGGAGGAAGTGATAAGAGGGAGGTGGTGCGGTTAAGGAAGAGAGTGGGTAGAAAACCAGGTTATTTGAAAGATTATCACACAGAGTAGCACATCTACTGGTGTTGGGTTGGTGTGTGTGTATTCTGCGTAACTGTTATGATAAGTGGTGTGAAGTGTATTGTGTTTTTTTTTGTCTTTGATATGCTAGATCATGTATATAGTTTTGGTTATTTATAGGAGGGAAGAAATGTTGTATTGAGTTGTAAAATGCTGGGAGTCCAAGTGACTGCTTAGCAACGTGGGGTGGAATTGGAATGAGAAATGTAATATATTGTAAGACAGAGCCAGTTGCTGACTGGACTTGCCAGGGTTGGAAGTATACACCTTGTTCATTAAAAGACTTTAAAAGAAGAGAATTGAAACTGCATCTTTTTACTAAGTATAAAATGATTTTAAATGTTTTTTGGTGTGCACACTTGCAGGTGAGAGTGTGTTTATGTGAGAGGGAGTGTGTGTATGTGTAAGCATGGGTGTGTGAGAGCAATATTTCTTTTTCCACTGTGGCATACATAGTCGTGTTGTGAGTTGCTGTTTCTTACCTGTTCCTTGATTTGATTCAAACGGTCTTGGTATCCACTCTGGAATCCTTCTGCATGAAGTGTTCCAAGCAAGGGCTGACTGAGGTAGTTACTTCGAGACTTTCATGCCGATGGGTGCATTCCAGTGGGCTTCTTATCTTATAAGAATAAACTTCAGTGAAGCCCACACCTCGATCTCCTGACCTATTAACTCTTGACACAAGAGTTGTCAGGAAACTTTACAGCACAGCTCTTGGGCTCTGATCTGACTGTTGGGAAGACACGTAAATCCCTCTCAAGCTCCTGTGCCTTTAGTTACTAGATAAAATGAGGAACATGGAGTGAGGTGATAGATTCTAATTTGTCCCTCCCTTGTCACAGATGGCCACTCAGGGTGCAGCCCCAGGAGAACTGGTATTTAACTACCTTTGCCACTTATCTCATATCTTATCAACAAAACTGCTAACAATGTGAAAATCAGTATAAAAACGGATTTTGTCCCCTTTGAAATATATATTTCAAACAGCAAATGCATGACAGAATCACTTCAGAAGTATTTTCGAGCAGTCTAAATCATTCCTAAATGCTTCCTAGTCTAGTCGAGTCTGGAGTTTTTATATAGAACATGGCTACCGAGAGGTCTCCCAGCTGCAACAGACACCATAATCGTCAGTAGCTGTAAGGGAGATTAGTCGCAGAAAAGCCAGGTCTTCAAGCAAGCACTGGCAGAAACGTAAAATAACAAGGAACACAGACGACTCTGTGCAAATCCTATGCAAGTACGTGCTTCTGGCCCTTCTAGAATCTTCAAACATGAATAAATGTGCAGTGTTTTCACTGAGAAGGATGGCAACCTTAGATATGGCTCATTTGTGTGAGAACACGAGCATTGAACTGTTACTGGGCAAGTCACAATGACTTTCAAGACTGCTGTATGTGACATGGAAACACATGCAAATTCACCAGCACTGATGTTATCAATGGGGCCCCACAAGGGGTGAAGAGACTGTTTTAGCATAAATAACAATTAAGCTTCTTGTGACTCTTGGTGTGTGAAGCACCTTTCATTACTGATACACAAAGCATTGCATTGAATAGCTGATCTGAAGAGGCCGAACGGTGAGATAGACTCCACTCACGAGAGTTGGAATTATACAGTCTGCCTTTGGCCTGTAATTTACTTCAATTAATTTGAGAAAAAGGCTATTGGTATCTCATTATGGTGAGTCATAACCAGCCAAGTAGCATACTAAAGCCTAGAGTTACAATGGGGTCTATTTCAGCACAGCCACACCAACATGAGTTCTAACATTGGACTAATAACTTTGAAATAGTATGGAAAGCAATATCTTGGCTGAGTTTGGGGTCATCACCTAAAGAGTGCAAAACATATGAATAATTTACAGTAACTGTGGATTTGGTTAGTTCTGCTATTAGCCACCAAATCCATTTTGTTAATAAGCCTGATTTATTTCTATGTCAGTATGAATGTATTTTCCCAAAGGGACAAGCGTCCTTTTCACAGGGTCTGCTACTGAAGAGGCTGATGATGTGTAGGATTTGAGGATTACAGGGAACAAAACTTTGGTGTTTTTTCTGTTGTACTGTGGTTCATTCTAAACCCTGAGCAAATTTGAAGCACTAATTATAAAATCATCTCATGAATACTCAAGCCAGTAGTTAGAGGCTCATTCCCTCTTAGTTACGCGTTAGTTGAGCATAATATTTGCTCAGGCTTTCCCTATGTTTCAGTGGCCCGGCACAACCTACTTCCAGTCCCGAGTTATTCATCCTGATACAGGCTAAATGTTGTGGGATTAGGTTACTTATCTCTTTCTCCACCTGACCTCAATTTATTTGTTCCTCACCCGCATGGTCCCGCTTTGTTGTATTCTTTTATTGGCCAATTGCTACACTAGGTCCTTTAGTTTCCCCTCTGAGATTTGGCTATTTTAGTCCTAATTCAATGCCTGGATGCTCTGTCCCGGATGCCATTCCTCTTTATTTCCTCAGTATCCAAGAAGGGTAGGTTTACCTGATTTTTTCTGGTCTTCAGGACCTCATCTCCTCTTTTGCCCTATTTTTGGTCCCATGCACTGCTTGTCCGTCTCGTCACTCCTTCCGATTCTTAATGGTGACGCCTATGCTTATCTCTGTTATGAGTGCCCACTGCACAGTCACCTCTCTTTGAACTGGTGACTGAGTCTCTCTGTATCTCTCCAGTTTTCTTCCCTCCAACGGCCAGATGCTGTCGGAAGAGCACTTCCTCAGTTGCAATCCAGACCTGTTGTTGGAGTTCAGTAACCTTATTATCTAGGGGTCATTCCTACCATCGTATGTAACTCATATCCAGCATGCAGGGGCTCCTCAATTGCCACATCACCCTTGCTTCAGTTAAGATTGCTATGCACCTTATTAACCAAGTTCAGTGCATATTGATTCAGTGTGTTTTATGAACTGTTGAATTACATGGCATATCATGGTAGATAGGAAACATATATCTGGTGCTTTAATTGGGAACGCCCCTCCCTTCAAAATACATTTGTGAATGGTCGCATCTTTTAAATGTGAATGCATAAGTCCTCTAAGGGCGTCCACAAAAAGGTAATTCTAAATGTCGTGCCAAGTGACAAGCCACTTGTCTTTCTCTGGGCTGATATTAATTAATAGAACACACCCCAACAGGCTGTTTACGTCTTCATCGGCTGATCAGGGTGGGACCCTGATTCTCTCATGTTTTCTAAAATTCTCTGTAACTGCAGTAGGGAGCCAGTCACAAATCTTCTTTTCTGTAGTGTCTGTTTTGTTCTTCACGTCTTTCAACTTATTGTCTGCTACAGTAATTTTCATGTTTGGCTTGTTTGTGTTAACCTCGACCCCTAGTAATACAGAAGTAAACAGATGAGTTTATTTCTTCTCCTTTTTAATTCTCAAGTTGGGCTTGTCTGTTTTAACTCTGAGCTCTAGTAACGCAGAAGTACACAGATGTGTTTTTTTCTTCTCCTTTTTTAGACCAGTGTTAGGGGTTTGGGAAACAGAACAGAAACATGTCAACACAGCTCCTAGATCAAGTCTTGGTGCAGGCTTAGAGCAAGAAGACGGTGAGGGCTACGGTAACCAAAAAAGTGACACCTTTTTACCAAAGCGTGTGACCGATGCCTGATTGTAATATGCATACCCATGGAACCTATACCTAAAGAACTCATACCCACTGAAATTACCAGAGAGGGGTGGACATACGGGTGTGTCATGGGTGGATTCCCACAGCAAAGACCATCCAGAGGATGACATATAATTTGACACCCAGAATGTCAGGGTCTATGACTCTTCCCTATGTAGCACTACATAGGCACCTATATTAAAAGACAGAATGGTGGTTGTTCGTTTACCTGTATACTGAGCATGTGCAATGAAGTGTAGTTTGCTCATGGAGGATGGAGAGAGCCCTGGAAAACTCAGTGCTATTGTGCCAGCACTGGGACACTGACGCTGATGCACTTCCAGGCTAAACCCCTATAAAATGAGCACAATTCCCCAAGTTGTGTGTCTAACAATATGGGATGCATCTTCTTCTGAGGTGGTCCTGCAGTTTGAGGTCCAGCTGAAGTGTTCTGCTGATGGTCCATGGTGGCTTGTTTAGTGGGAAACTTAATTTATTTTTAATATTGAAGGAACTTTACTAGTTAGGGCCAGGCCAATACCTTGATGGACCTGCTGGTCAATTATTCAGACATTTAGTTTACCAGGTTTCCCCTTGAATAAATAGAGATAATTCACTTTCCGGGCCATTTAGGGTTTCTGGAAGTCGGTAAAGTCCAGTTACCAAGCAATCGATTTTTATGTGCAGTGCCTGCCAAAGGCCTGTGCACTCACTCTTGCGGCTGCTTGATGCACACATTTTACTACTTTTCTTCATAAGTTATCAACATAAGGGCTAGATGATGATTGTTGTTGTAGCAGATAAAACTGTGATTGGTCCTCGTTGCTTGTTGGATTGTTTGTGAGTTTAAGAATGGCAAAATAAAGTGGAGGTAAATATGGGCAGGACTAATGTTTGAGCGTTACAATCTTTGTTGCTGTAATAGGAGCATTTTACATTACTTGCTATTTTGCTTAATATATCCCGATTTGAGAAGAAAGCAGAAACATTCAAATGGTCAAGGACAAACTGGAATTGGCAAGTAAAACTATGTGACCTTTTTGATCATTCAGATCCTTACAAAAGGGAATCTGGCCATAAATTTATTTTGTTGTTATACGGCAGCACACAGTCAACCCTGATAAAGCTGGCATCACTTTCCAGGACAAAACCTTGTCCTTGCAAAGTTAATTACAGTTATGTGGGATTTGTGTGTAAATGTGCCTTATTGGTGCCAACATCGGAGCTCTGAAGGGATTTCTTCATCATTGTAACAACAAGAATTTTCCAAAAACCGACATGCTTTAATATCTTCTTATTTAATATGATATACTGTTAAAATATACAAGAGTGATTTGGTTGATAAGGTGCTCTTGCCATTTATAACCTTGAAGGTCTATGAAAGATTGGTCCAGTCACAAAGAAGTCATGGCTCTGAAACTGAGGAAATGGTATTTGTTTGTTAAAAAGCCTCCAGGCCCCAGACAGCATCATATGTTGAGCTGCTCATTGGTGTAACATCCACAGACTGTACATACAAACTTAATGGCAGATCTTCAGGGATCTAGTGAAGACCAAACCATCTTTATTGGAGTGGACTTCCAGAAGGGGAAGTTCGATTTTTTTTACATTCGGATAGGAAAAACACAACCTCCTTTAAGGACACAATTTATGTGTAGCAACCTCAAAAGTTATAGAAATCATGATAAAACATTACCACCAAAAACGTTCTGTATCGCCCACTCCAGAATTCGCACATTTTAATCAAAGAAATCCAACTCTATACTTGGGTTATGAAAAAACACGAGCTTCTTTTGTGCAACATGCTTTGTATATGAAGCCAAAATAAAATATGACCCACTGGCTCTCCAGACATGCCCTCGGCTCCAGGTAATCGTATGTTTTTTCCAGTTTGCAGTCCTTGGTGCTTGCTTTTCTTGTGCTATTTTCAGATTCGGCCTCCAACTTCCAAACGTGACACAAATACGTTCTAAATTTCACACAATGTACAAGGGTTGGCCATAGACAGATTGCTACAGTTTTACTTTTCACCTCGAAAAGTCTGCCCAATCCAGGATAATCCCTCTCTAGCGTTTCACCCGAGGAGCTCCAATACAGTAAGGGGCATATTTAAGAAAAGTGGCAGCGCACGCAGTGCAGCGCCACTATTCTTGCGCCGTTTACCGCCCCCCACCACCACCATGTGTGCGCCATATTTAAAATATGGCACACCATGGCAGGGGGCAATAGTGTCATTTTTTATGACGCTATTGATATATTCTGCAGGAGTAGCGCCAAAATTTTGGCGCTACTCCTGCAGAGTACATCGGCGCCCATTGTAAACAATGGTGTGCCCCTTTTAACACCTGCTCTGAGCAGGCGTTAAAAGTACCAAAATAAATGACACAAGGAAATCGCTTAGATTTCCTTGTGCCATTTGTTCGTACTCCCCACCCCCATAACAGGGGAATGCCCTCTTTGCATATATTATGCCTTGTGCAGGCAAAATGTCACACAAAGGGTTACAAGATGACGCAATGCAAACATGTCACCACTTTGTAAATATGGCGTGGGTATTTTGGCCTCGTTGGGCCACATTAGCATAAAAAATGACGCTAATGTGGCACTAGGAGGCGCTAGGGGCTCTTAAATATGCCCCTAAGTATCCCACTTAGTGAAATTCCACTGGCATGGTAAGATGGCAGCAGTGGCAAATACTTTTAATGGGTTTTAATGGCTCTTAACAGGAGTACAAACCTGCTCTGGGTTTTACACAAACCTGTTCTTGGTTTTACACAGTTTGAACTCCTTTAGTTTGTGACTGGTGCAGTTTGGGGATACTCGAAAGTCAATGGCCTTGTATCATAATTTTGATTAGTTGCAGTAAAGAGTCTTTCCTAAGATGGAAATGCACTGAGCTGCATTTAATGCAATAAATGACCAGTGGTCAGATCAGATTAAAGCTTCACTCATGGCACTTTCTACAATCTGGAACCTCGGCTTTGAAATGTTTATAGATTACGTTTCTTACAAAAAGGTGTTCTGCAAAGTTTTACTCCAGTAAAACAGCTACTAAGTTGTATGGGTTCCCGCACTTTGGATTCTTCCCTAGACCACTCGCCTTTTGAACTAGTCTCACAAGATTTACTCATCCTGTGTCCACTAGGAACAAGGCCTTGAGGACACAGCTCTCTGCTTCAAGCAGCTACCGCTGTTGTTTGTTCAACCCCTTAATGAGACTGCAGCTAAAAGACACAGCACTTAAAGCTCTATAGCACTTGTGTCACCGAACATCAGGTGGGCTAGTGCGCCAACAGCTGGTATGGACCGACCTACTCTTGCTGTGGTTCATAGTTCCTGTATTTTCCTTCCCACATTGATCCCTACTTAATGACCATCTTTACCTACATTGCTCCAGGAACCCCACTAATTTGCACTGGTGAGCATGGCTCCAAAACCCACTCCTACAGGAGAGCACGACTTCCACTGATGTCTGTCACCCATCCCATTCCATCTTCCACTCGTCTGAAGCCGTTCTGGTAAAGGGAAGAAAAAGCTTTCAGGAGTCACAAAGTGACATGGGTTAATGTCAGAGCTATGTCTGCTTGGGCGGTGTAGCTCCTTTATTGCAGATAGAAATGAAAGAATGATTGTTTTAGAGGACTGACTCTTCAAGGCCTGCTTCTTGAACTGTACTGCTAACGCCCATATAGTTGTGCAGGGCTGGGGATGGCAGGTGATATTGGGCCTCCGTCACCTGTCAATACATGTAGCAATATAAGCCTATGTCTAAATATGGCCTAGTACCCAGTAACAGCTGTGGACAGGGAGAGATACACAGGAAAAGGGAGACATTTAGGGAATACGTTGCCATTGGGGCATACACTAACTGGTATAAGGACAGGGAATGCAATGGGACATAGAAAGACAACACACTCATACTAAAAGAGGGGACAAGAATTGGCAATGCCAATGGGTCTGGCTTTAAAAGAATGTTGTATAGTAATGTGAAGCTTTACGAGTAGATAGAATGGGACTGGATATGTAATTGTGTAGAAGCAAAGCACTGTAGTGTTAGAAATGGGTTGGCTAGGGTATGCACCTAAGCCAGGCAGAACCCACCCACTCTAGTCAGGGCGAGGGAGTTATACACCCAAGGTAACCCCTGCTCACCCCCTTGGTCGCTTGGCACGAGCAGTCAGGCCTATCCCAGATGCAATGTGTAAAGCATTTGCACAACACATGTGATACACTATCCCCACCACAAAGGAAACACAACACCATGTTATATAAAAAATAAACTGTATTTTACACAGCATTATTAGACCAAACAACATGTCAGTAATGCCCTGCTACTCAAGCAGTTGTCAGAACGTTACACAGTACTATTACTCTGCAGAAATCAGCAGTACTCACATATAACACACAGGTTACTCATTATTCTGCAACATAAGAAGCAGTCAAGAAAAAATCAGTATAGAAATGCACTTGTCGTGAAGGTATCATGAGTGCCCAAATCAGGAACATTAGAAAACATATGGAAAGTCATGAAAATATATTAGCATAGAATTCCCATAAAAGGAACCTTAGCATATATATGGCACATCATAAAAGAAACAGGTTAGCATAACATTCCCAGCATGCTCATAAAAAAAACATCAGAAAAGTATACGTTCATTCAAAAGTACCTGTTTTTTTATGATGAAGGCACCTCCAGTGCCCTAAGGAGAGTCCTCTGCACTCAACCGGGGGCTGTTTTATGGTTGAGGGGATGGGGCAGCACGCACCCGCTCTGAGTTTGTATCGGGGCCCTCTCCTGGGGCCTATGCCCAAACCGGGTGCTCCTTGACTTTGTGGGCCCCCCCTGGCCATGACAGACCCTCCTCGGGAGGACCTGAGGTCAGGCCCAAAGTACGGTGGGGGCGTTCTTACCCCTAGTGCAGTGGCCTGGAGAGAGGGACTCACCCTTCATCCCTGTGTCCTGCTGTATTGGTGGCAGCCGCCCGTGTCCTTGCGGTGGCTGCACTAAGGGACGGCTTCCGAGCATGCTGCAGTCCTTCCTAAGGAGCGCGCCCGGTGTCGCTCCCTCCATCACTTTGGGACGGCTGAGCCCAGGAAGCCTCCTCAGCGCTGTCCGGGCGAGCCAGCTCCTCTCTCTCGGTGGCCCGGCCGCCTGTGAGAGAGCCACCAGAAATGGATGCCTACTTGTGCCCTGGGGGTGCCTTCTGATGGCCTCCAGCGCCCCGGGGCACCACCGGGAGGGCTCCTGCTCCCTCCTTCAATTCACTCGTGCCCTGGGGGCACTTCAGGGAGCACGCTTTTGACGTGCTCAGGTTTCCAGAACTGCCTGGATCATGGCAGTGATTCCTCAGTGGCAATGACGTGGGAGCGCTTCCAACATTCTTGAATAAAACACAAGGCACATCTCAAGGCGCTAAATTCTTCAGAAGGAAGGCGCACTCAAGGTGCTATAGGAAAATAAAGTAGAGTGCCCCTCAAGTGCTTTATCTCTCAGAAAGTGAGCATGAGCAGCACTCCTCACATGCTGCAGCAGGCAGTTGCAGAGGTCCGGGGCCACAGACCCTGGGGGACACAAAAGATGGAGCACAGGGCGGCAGGTCCCAGCAGCAGGCCTTCACAAAGGGGATGCAGACAGTGGCAGTTCCTCCAAGTGATCTAGCAGACCACAGGTCAGCGCAGCAGGAGCAGTCCAAGGTGGTTCCTGGTGAGTCCCTCCAGCAGCATTCTGTGTCCAGTTACCAGCATGTTAAAGTCCAGAGTGTCTCCAAATTGTGGGGAAAAATCCCCTATGCTTATACTCAGTTTTGCAAAGGTTTAACAAAGAAGGGGAGAGGAGGTTCCAACAAGTTACATCTGATTCTGGGAGTGCCCCCTCTCTCCTCCAGCACAGGCTCCAAACATCAGTTGGGGATAAATAAGCCCTATGTGTGAGGCCAGGGCACAGCCTTTACAAATGCATGTGTGCCCCGTCCCCCCTTCACTCAGCCCAGGAAGACCATTCCAAATGCAGATGGACCTCTTTGACATCTCCACCCTCCCTGTTTACAGGCTGTCTGAAAAGTATGCACAAAGCCCAACTGTCACTCTGCCCATACGTGGATTGGATTCAAGCTGCAAAACACCAGAGTCATAAGCACAAAGAAATGCTCACTTTCTAGAAGTGGCATTTCTGTAATGATAAAAAAAAAATCCACCTTCCCCAGCAAACAGCATTTCTCACTACCATCTCAACCATACCAAACATACCTCTGATACCCCTCATAAATAAGACAATACCCCCTAGACATAAGGCAGGGCATTTCCAATGCAATCCTATGAGAAGGCAGCGCTCACAGCAGTGAGAAACCAAATAGGCTGTTTGCCACTACTAGGACAGGCCAGGCAACCAGGCACATGTTCTGCCTTCTACATACATAGCACCCTGCCCATAGGGCTAGCTAGGACCTACCTTAGGGGTGACTTACAAGTAGCAAAAGGGGAGTTCTGGGCCTGGCGAGTACATTTAGATGCCAGGTCCCTGTGGCAGAAAACTGCGCACACAGGCCTTGCGCTAGCAGGCCTGAGACAGGTTTGAAAGGCTACTCCAGTGGGTGGCGCAAGCAGCGCTGCAGGCCTACTAGCAGCATTTAATTTTCAAGCCCTGGGAATAGGGATACCACTGTACAAAGAACTTCCAGGTAAATTAAATGTGCCTATTAGGTATAAGCCAATCATACCAACTTTAGAAGAGAGAGCACCTGTACTTTAGCACTGATTAGCAGTGACAAAGTGCTCAGAGTCCTAGAGCCAACACACGAGGTCAGAAAAAAAAGAAGGAAGGAGGCAAATAGCCTGGGGATGAACCCGCAAAAAGGGTTAGGTCCAACGTGTAGAATAAAACTGGTGTGGGTTAGAGTGAGGTGACAGTAGCACTGTCAAGCCAGACCTAAAAATCATTGTGGGTCAATGACTGCCCTCCTCCCATCTGTGCTTCTGCCAGAGGAAAACACCATAAATTATTTAGTTATCTAAGAAAATTTAATAGCATGTATGTGTCCTTGACAGTTCACCTCATGCAGCTGGTTATAGAAACACAATGATCACAGCTGTGTGAAGAGCAAGCACTTTTTTTGTGGACAAGCACCTTCTGTCCAATCAAAACATATGTCGCAGCCAAACCCCTCCTCCTGATGTTCTCACCTAATTGCCTGGTGACAGTTGCTCTATCATGCCAAACCATAAATACGGATACAGTCACTGGGATAGATGGGCACTATGCATGTATGGAAAGAGAGATGCTGACTCACACCTTGCGCAGAGCTACATTGACACTGGAAGAGAAACACATATGTTAACTAAGAACATGAATACGATGGGAATGGTAATCATGTTGCTGCTGCAAACGTTTTGTTGCACCTCAATCAAGATTACAAGTGGGGTAAAAGCCCTTTGACACATCAGACCCCAGGTTTGGAGAAACACCTGTTTGCTTAATTTCTTACAAATGCAACTGCAAAAATGTTGTAAAATGAATTAGCTTCATTTTTCCTCACCCCAAACCTATTCATATGACCCTGTAGTGCTTTCCTCTTATTTAGTTTCTAAGCACTAACATAACACAACAGAAATGCACTTCTGAGGTCAAAGAAGACTTTTATTGTTATTTTATTCTTCCCCAACCACAATGTTTATGAATGAATGACGAATTAGTAGCTTTCCAGTCCGCGTTAATCAAACAAAATATATCAGTTTGCAATATACACAGCAGGTTATATTTATAAGATATTGTATGCAAAGCAAAACAAATACTTCACCGTGTGGGAACTATTTACAGCTACATCTTTCTAAGGTCTGCAAGCTGATGACCCCTGTCAGCCGCGAGAAAGAGTGATTCATCTACCCACACGGGATTGCTGGCAGCCTGCGCCAAGCTCCAGCACGAGGTCCGGCAGATTCGAATCTGACTCTCTGCAGCCTGTTACATTCGTTACAAAGGTGTGCCCCCTCCTCTCAGACCTGGGAAACTGAGCAAGCCTTTTGGAGACTGGCCAGGTCTCCAAGACTACTCCTGTTCCCAAGCTCAAGGGAAGAGAAACGACGCCCATGTACTCTCTCTTATCAGGTCTAGTCTACTGTGAGAGCAAAACATCTTGGTTCTCTGGTGCAAAAACACAGCTTGGAAAAATACAGAACTCCACGTTAAAGGCAATGGGCAGCTAACCTAAATATCAAATGCAATGTCATGTTAAAGGCAATAGGCAGCTAACCTAAATATCAAATGCAATGTCTAGTGTCATGTCAAAGCCAATAGGCATCTAAGCTGAATACAAAATACAATGTCTTATATCATGTCAAAGCCCATAGGCAGCTGAGCTGAATACAAAATGCAATGTATAATATCATGTCAAAGCCAATAGGCAGCGGAGCTGAATACAAAGTGTAATGTATAATATCATGTCAAAGCCAATAGGCAGCGGAGCTGAATATCATGTCAAAGCCAATAGGCAGTTAAGCTGAATACAAAGTGTAATATATGATATCATGTCAAAGCCAATAGGCAGCGGAGCTGAATACAAAATGTAATATATGATATCATGTCAAAGCCAATAGGCAGAATATCTAATAGCATGTCAAAGTCAATAGGCAGCTAAACTGAATACATCATGTCAAAGCCAATAGGCAGAATACAGAATGTAATGGCTAATGCAATGTCAAAGCCCATAGACGGCTAAACTGAATAAAACATACCATGTGCTACTGGTGAACATTGAGCAACTAATATGCGCAGTGGTGAAACACAAAGTCATTGGTCAAAACAAACTTTATCAAATGGCAGGACATTCCGCCCTTTGACCAATGAATTTTTGTTTCACATATCTCATATTTCAAATAAACAAAAAAAAAACATCAGCACAAAAAAACATTATGATCAAAGCAATCCCTGTAAAGCAATAGAAGTGAATTAACACATTGATTTCATGACCTTTTCACATCAGATACATCTACATAGAGAAGACTGGGCAAATTTTTTTTTTTTTTTTTTTTTTTTCTCTGAATGAGTCTCTAATTCAACAGTGTTAGCAATTTGATGCGGCATGAGTTCTGCTCATGTAAAGGTGCACGGTCCACCTGAAAGGTTTGCTGGAAGATAAGCAAAAGTGAGAGTTCCATACGAGAGGGAAAAAAAAAAAAAAACACAGCAAACAAGTTGAACTTGAACTGAAGGCGCAGTTTGCGCAAAATGGATCCATGGTGCTGGCACTTTACTCAGCCAGGTTCAGGTTGGGGATTCGGTCCCTTCCCCGACCCCACACGCACACACCGGAAGGGGGACCACACAGCGCACTCAGGGACAGTGGCGAAACGTGGTCGGATCTGCAAAAGAAACAAGTATGACTTTTCTTGCAAATAACATTTTTCATTTAAACTGCACCCTTCCTCTTTCTTTCCCTGTTTTATAATCAGCAGGACGTTTTTGGGGCCCTTTGTTATATTCTCTGCAGGTTCTGGAGGGTCACTTGGGGCTTCAGCCCACACATCAGCACTGAGGTTTTTATCTGCTGCGCCACAGCTTCCCTTTTCTTGCACTGTCAGAAGGGCTGGGGCAGACTCCTTCTTTACCAAACCTCCAGTCACTGCATTTTTGCCAAGTTGGGCCATTCTGTCTCCAATTGTATGAATGAATCAGATTCTTTTCTAGGTATCAGCATAATTTCGATTTTTCCTTGGTAATTTGCAGCAATCACTTTCCCTAAAACCTGATCAATTTGCCATTTCTGTTCTGGCAACTTTCCTCTCCCCAACTGCTCTGTGACTGCTTGCATGACAGATTGCTTTTGTGCATGCTGCACAGTTTTTATCAAATCTAGGGGAATGGGCATCTCTCTCATCTCTGCCCACCTGTAAGTGGCCTTTTCACATTTCTGGGGCACCCACATAGCCATCCCCACTAAGGCAGAATTCTGGGTGAACACTTCTCTCTCTGCATTTTTCTCATTAACATCTGCAAGGTAATTGAACCAGTTAGGTACACGCCATGTGGCTAAAACATTATCAAAGAACCAAAAATCAGCATAAAAATGACACATCTCATGTAGCTCTTGCTTTAAAATCTGACACACATTATACAACGCTGTTCCTTCTACTGTGCCAGAAAGCAACATTTCAGTCAATGAATCATTAGTAAAACAAACATGCTTTTTATCTTCAGTGGACACGAATTCAAATGGTGCACACAACTTCATTGGTAATTCTTTTATCTGTGGTACTCTAGCCCTGTCTTGCAAGTACCAGATCCATTGTATGATTCTAGCTAGGGGCACTATTTTCTTTCCTTGTTCATGATTTAAATATACATAAGTATTTCCTTCTTGCACTGCGCAGAAACCTAAAGTCTGCATTATTTCATTTGCCAAATCACAAGCGCGCAGCTGCATATTATTTTTCACAGTGACCATGTACAAAAGTGTTAGGATTTCTCTCAAATGAGGGCTATTCTTTTTCCAAAAATCAAACAAGCTTATGAAACTCGGGGTGTCTTGCTCTAAAATCCTGCAACGGTAACTCGTAAATCACATTCTGGTCTCTCTCCTCCGTGTTATCAGTTAAGGAATGCATTTTGGCTGCCAAAAACCCTGGCTCACACGGAAACTCAGTGCAGCTCGGAGCTGTCTTAACCCCCTCATTACTGGAATGGGACAAGAAAGATTCTTCATTTTTATAACTTTCAGCATAATTTTGAATTATCGTATCCTGGCTAATTTGCTCACGTAAATTCCTATTTTCATGTTCCAACTTCCTACATTTCTCCTGCATTTCTCTGTAAGCAGATAAAGGTATCCAGACCTTTCTGTCATCATTACTTCCAAAACACACGTTTTCGACATATATACAACGGGAATTATTTCTCAAAACATTATCAGGCCTTTTAGCTACACATGCATTTTCTTCTGTAATTCCCCAAACAGAAAACAATTCACAGTTTTTCTTAGCACCATCAGGCAGTTCATCAACACATGTATTCTCAGACATGGTCTGCCGTGCTACTGTGATTCTCCAAACAGAAAACAATTTCTGTAATTCTCCAAACAACAAAAAACAATTACACTTTTAAAGTGTGCACTTAGAAATCTACTAACTCGTCAAACCCTTTAATCACCTCTTAATGACCGACCCCACGACTCCAGGTACCAATTGTAGTGCTTTCCTCTTATTTAGTTTCTAAGCACTAACATAACACAACAGAAATGCACTTCTGAGGTCAAAGAAGACTTTTATTGTTATTTTATTCTTCCCCAACCACAATGTTTATGAATGAATGACGAATTAGTAGCTTTCCAGTCCGCGTTAATCAAACAAAATATATCAGTTTGCAATATACACAGCAGGTTATATTTATAAGATATTGTATGCAAAGCAAAACAAATACTTCACCGTGTGGGAACTATTTACAGCTACATCTTTCTAAGGTCTGCAAGCTGATGACCCCTGTCAGCCGCGAGAAAGAGTGATTCATCTACCCACACGGGATTGCTGGCAGCCTGCGCCAAGCTCCAGCACGAGGTCCGGCAGATTCGAATCTGACTCTCTGCAGCCTGTTACATTCGTTACAAAGGTGTGCCCCCTCCTCTCAGACCTGGGAAACTGAGCAAGCCTTTTGGAGACTGGCCAGGTCTCCAAGACTACTCCTGTTCCCAAGCTCAAGGGAAGAGAAACGACGCCCATGTACTCTCTCTTATCAGGTCTAGTCTACTGTGAGAGCAAAACATCTTGGTTCTCTGGTGCAAAAACACAGCTTGGAAAAATACAGAACTCCACGTTAAAGGCAATGGGCAGCTAACCTAAATATCAAATGCAATGTCATGTTAAAGGCAATAGGCAGCTAACCTAAATATCAAATGCAATGTCTAGTGTCATGTCAAAGCCAATAGGCATCTAAGCTGAATACAAAATACAATGTCTTATATCATGTCAAAGCCCATAGGCAGCTGAGCTGAATACAAAATGCAATGTATAATATCATGTCAAAGCCAATAGGCAGCGGAGCTGAATACAAAGTGTAATGTATAATATCATGTCAAAGCCAATAGGCAGCGGAGCTGAATATCATGTCAAAGCCAATAGGCAGTTAAGCTGAATACAAAGTGTAATATATGATATCATGTCAAAGCCAATAGGCAGCGGAGCTGAATACAAAATGTAATATATGATATCATGTCAAAGCCAATAGGCAGAATATCTAATAGCATGTCAAAGTCAATAGGCAGCTAAACTGAATACATCATGTCAAAGCCAATAGGCAGAATACAGAATGTAATGGCTAATGCAATGTCAAAGCCCATAGACGGCTAAACTGAATAAAACATACCATGTGCTACTGGTGAACATTGAGCAACTAATATGCGCAGTGGTGAAACACAAAGTCATTGGTCAAAACAAACTTTATCAAATGGCAGGACAGACCCATAATGCCTTTCGTGATCTCTTTAATTATAATCATATGCAGCAATTGCTGGGGTTACAGTTTACAACTGTATGATTCTTGAGCAGGTAGTGGTAGTATGGACTATGATGATGTGCATATATTACAGAGATGTCCTCCATTTACACTGTCAAAGTCTGTCCAAAGATATGTATGTAAACATAAAAAACTAAGTCAATGTACAGCATTCTTTCAAGTCTCCTTCCGCCCATCAGTCTCCCAACCTAAGTTTACAAAAATATCTGCATCAGCCGACCAATGCGTGAATTCGTTTGTTATATTACAATGGCCTAGATTTCCTCTTTCGTGCCACGAAGTAAGGAAACCACAACGGTTGTGACATCTAAAAGACCGCAGTTTGATAATATGAAAATCAGACCATGCTTGGACTCTGTTGAGAAATGGCAATTCCAAAGAGGAACCCGCACTTCCTCTCTAAATAAACAAGGTTTGTGACAGTGCAGACGTACGTGACTAAGAGTTTCTGTTTTAAGTGTGGACATTTCTTGTCAGGGGTGCATAAAGGGGTGGGTGCTGTGGCCACGACCTTCCTCCAGGTGTGTTCCAACACTGGGGGTCTCTTCTCAAAGGCATCTTGAACTATTTAAAGCAGTACTCCTGTGATACTCTTTTATGTACTCTTACAAACCTTTGTGATTTGGCCCCAAAACATCTAAAATGAGAATATTCAGGGAATGTTCATATTCAGTTATTGCAGACAGAAAGTACTGTGCTCCCTTTGTATTTTTAATTACATGGAGTTAGTCTTTTCGGTGTCAAGTTCTTGGCCTAGAACTGATCCAGAGGCCTCCTGCACCGTGGATAAGTTTGAAGGACGCAGCCGGAAAGGGATATGCAAAGAAAGACGCACTTTTTATTGATGCCTCTTTTTTATGCAGGTGGAGCTCAGCAAGTAACATGCTGGAACAGGAACAAGCACCCAGACTGGAGAGAGCCCGGCTCACCCTCCAGCACTGCCAGAACCAGAGGCGGATAACCTAGCTGGAATATTGAGACATCTCTCAGAAGGATGCTTTGAAGGCTGGTGGTGAGCAGCATCAAGCAGGTTCAGCATCAAAATATCCAGACAACGTGTAGTGTTACAGACAACAAAACCTATGGCCGTATATTAAATATGTACAAATCAGTTGTAAAGCACGTGTCCCTGCGGCTGATAATGTCATAAGTATAGTAGGTCAAGTCTTCTTTCCCTTGACAGATGACTAGATTAGATTAATGAACATCTTTCCAGTTTTCTATCCTACATGCATACGTTGTAGTCAGTGCGAGCTCTATCACTCTTACTCATCTAAGAACTTTGATGACTCATATGAATTTTTGCCTTATTTCACAATTCCAACTAATTTAATCTTCAATGGACGGATAGGGCATCAACTCTGGCACCCACTTTTGCCATCTATACAGTTCTGCCACGTTAGATGCATGGCTGGGCCCTCCTCATCAATTTTTGAAGATACCTTTATTTCTGGTCGCAGTTTTCCATCACTGATACCATATAGTGGTAAACAATATCGATGGCAAAAATATTGTGTGAAGAATATCCTTTACCACAATATTGTGCTCCTATACTTATAACTGCTAGTACAAAAATGGTGAAAAAAATATAATTGACACTAATAATGTACAAAAGTAGACACAAATATCGGTTTTATTATAGAGTTTAAAGTAGTAAATGTTAAATATTTTATTCTATAAATGTAATATTGTGTAAATTTAATATAGTCCACAAATGTTTAATATGATATATAAGTATACTTATATAAAAACATATATGTGTGTTTATTTAAATATATAGTGTAACATATTTATTTCACGTCATATTATAGTTAAAATACAATACTACATATATAATTAGTAAAATATGTATTTTCATCTATCTATCTATCTATCTATCTATCTATCTATCTATCTATCTATATATACATATATATATATATATATATATATATATATATATATATATATATATATATATATACTAGGTAGTTATGGTTAGGACCTAGTTTCTATAGAAAAAGAGTTTTTTGTTTTGCTAATACCTTTGGCGCCGTTTGATGAATCTTCACAAACTTTTTCAAAAAAATACAATGCTCATCTCAGTGTCTAGTTATGTCAAGTCACTATAACTCGTGCCCTAAGGTAATTATAACTCAAGCGTTGACATGCACTGCTTATTACCCCACAAATTACAGCACTTGTGACATCTTTGATAACATAATCGATAATATCAATCTCATATTGCAGTAACATTTTTGACAAAAAAACTCTGCACGGTGGGGGTGCAAGTTATAGTTACCTTAGGGCACGAGTTATAGTTGCTTGAGATAATTCTAACCATAACAGGTGAATTTCTATGGTTTTGTATGTTCAAAATGTGAGCCTAACTATAACGTCCCTGTAACCTTTGGTTTGTTAAGTGAAGGTCTATATTTTTTACCTAAATATAACTTCCCTGTAATCTTTGTTTTTTTCAATGAATGTGTATGTATTTTTTTTAAACGAAAAGTAATTTTAATTTACAGGGCCTATGGTGCCACAGCACTGCTAGCAGTGACTCCCCGGGGCCCCAAAGGCCAAGTTGAAAGTCTTACCCTCGCCTGGGGTATGGTTGAGTTCAGTGGTGCAGCAAGCGCCCTCTCCGTCGGTGCTCCCAAGTCCTGATCCTGTTTGGCGAAGTTGGGCTGTTCACGGTACACCCGGGCAGGTGCAGACTCTTTAGATTAGCGCTGCAGGTTTTCTTTCAAGCAATCACAACTTCTCCTTTTCCGCAAACATGAGGTGAGTTATTTTTCCCTAAACAGGGGAAGAGACAGGGAATTCAATCCTCTGGCGGTATCCTTGCAGTTCTCCGAAAACCTTCAGGTGCAGATCAGAGTGAGCGGGCTTCACCCACTGCTCACAGCAGTAATCCTTCCATTCAGACAATGACCCGAATCCTTTGCCACAGAGGTACCGGCAGTCCCTCCTGGCAAAAAGGGTTGATATGATTGCCCTTACTATGGGCATCTCCTGGCGTCTGGCGTTACTGATATCGGTGGACAGAAGTTTCGGGCTCCTGGCCCAAATAATTTAAACTTTTGGCATACAGGATCACAGTGTTGAGATGGTACACGCCTGGTGCTCGCCACACGGCGCTCCTTGCATGGCTTAGATCACAGGAGCCCTCTCTCGGCATAGAGGGATTATTGGACCTTTCCTGCACATGGCTCAACCGTTCTCCTCACACCTTACTCAGGAAGTCCTCTTGGTTGGGCTTCCACTGAACCTTGCTCCCCCCAACGCTCCCCTCTTTTTCCCAGGGCACACTGCTGTTGGCAAACAGGCAGGCATTGGTGCTGCAGACCCAAGGGCAGGCGATCTTGGATTCCCTGGGTGACGTCTACTCATCCAGAAGGGAAACTCGCAGGCCTTGGCCCCCAGTCCTGGTCACAAGCAGCAGAACTTCCCCTCCTCACACAGCCTGTCTGGTTGCTTAGCAGATGACAAGGTTTGGTATTTCAATCTCCCTTTCTTATAGTCCATTTACAGACACCATAATGTGATTTAGGGTCTGAGTCTTTGAAGTTTTATATTGTGGTTCTGCTTCTTTTGAAGTGTACTCTTTTTCTCCTCTTTTTATTTCTTCATGAGAGGCTGTCTGTCACCTCATGCAAGACTCCGAAGCTGACTGCCCCATAACACAGTTCATGGGAGTGACCAGAGTTCAGACCTGGATGTCAGTCACAGTGATATGTGCATCAAAATGTTAATTCTGGGCTCCCAGTTCTGCTCTTCAGGATTCCCTTATCATCCCCATCTCCTTCCTGAGATAACTCCAGGCCCCTTCTTGGAGATCTGCCATTGAATCGAAGTGCAATCTTTTGAAATGTAAAGGGAGAGCTCCTGCCTCCAGTGTGTGTCCCACCCAGCTCATGGATACACAAATCTGTCTGGGGGGGCTTTCTCTACTCCTCGTGTTTTTCCAGGCAGCCCTGGGCTTACCAAAATGGAACCTACGGTCCTCCACGTAATGCATCATTGCAGGCACTCTTGCACCCAGTGTACTTTCACAGCTCACATACTCCCCAGTACTGTTATCTTCATGCATAGCTTTTTTATATTGTACCAGAGTGTCCTATTTGAAATCACACACTGTCAGCACCCAGACTCACCATGTGCTCTCTGCACAATACTTCACTCTTCAGGTATTGTACTTCATGCAAGCACGCATGCACCCAGCACATGCTTTCATTGTGCACATACTGCACAGCACTACATCTCTCATCTAATGTATTCCCAACAGGTATACATACACTCAGTACATGCACTAACCACACGTATACTGCACAGTATTGCTCTATTCATGTACTTTACCCTTTTCAGGCATACATACATCCTGCACTATGCAGCACGCCATATCTACCTTGTGTAAGGCAGGGGTGAGTTAAGCACATAGCAGTGGAGGTGAGTGAGCCTGTAGACCTCGCTCCAGAGACACAGGGTAAAAATAACTTTTTCACTACTACTTATCACTACACGGTATGCTGCCACCATTGCACTCATGCTGCTTAACTCTTGGTGAAGGCAACAGACTACCACCACTATGAGGTTAGTGCTTTGGTTGCCCCTCCCTGTCCAACAAGGTTGCAATTGGTGAGCCATGCCTCATGGCGCACACACATGATTTATGTTCCTCTGTGGCAACAAATCAGCATTAGTGATCCAGACAATAATATTGTTGGGTACTAAGGGAAGGGGTACACGTCCTTAACCGTGCAGAGGACATTTCTATCCCAACAATTGTGATTCACCATCACTTTAGAAATTATACATCTAAACCATTTGTAGAGTTTGGCAATTTAAGGTGCACCATGGCTTTGAGCAGGTTTCAAATGACTCAAATTTATCTGAATTTAGGATTTATATGCCTTCCCACTGGCCACTGAGAAGCAGACATTATTTAATTCTGATGGCATTTGCCCAAGGGCTTCAATTTTTACATAAGAGATGTTTTAAAGAAGCCTAAAACCATACAAGTCAAATTGACAATGAGTCATGTTTACACAGAAGACAACTTATTATGGAATTTAGGGACTGATTTAGAACTCGTGGATGGGTTACTCCGTCACAATGGTGACGAATATCCCATCCGCTGCATTCTAAATTCCATTATATTCAATGGGATTTCGATTTCAGCGAACAGGATATCCGTCACCGTTGTGACAGAGTAACCCATCTGCTGAGTTATAAATCAGGCCCTTAGTGCCTGATGCATACACATCCTTTGTATGATGTGGGCTATATTCCTCATGTGAGAGATATAAAACAGAAATATAAGAACCACATAAAATCTATGAAACTGAAGACTATTTAAAACTATGTAAAGTGGATAGAGGCTAGTAAAATAAAAACATGACTGTTTTTTGACAAATGTTTATTGGATGGTCTACATGTGGTTATCTGAGAAACAGTATGAGTAGTAGGAAGGGATACCTTTAATCACCATATTAAAAGTGACAGTTATCCCGCCCCCCGGAAGTGACGTAATTTCCGGTGGCTGGGACTTCCGGTGTTCCTGAAAGCCCTCCCCGGAAGTGGCATGGGTGCATGGGGGTGTCACGTGGTCTGTGACCTCATGGTGTCACGTGTTAGCCCTGTGTCTGGGTCCTAGCCCCTGGGTATTGGCCTATGAGCTGTGTAAAAAGTATGACTTAGTGATGTGCAAGTGGTTTCAGAGCTTGAGAGGGACAGGTCTGGACATGTCAGACATTCATGCCCAAGTGGCTGTTAGGGGGCCTCTGCATAGGGCGGCAAAGTGGGCGGTCTGGCCAAACCTCCACACTGATGGCTAATCCAAAGAAGAAAAAAAAGTGGGAATGGTCAAATGTTGCTTTTGTTAGAGCCAGCCTATCAATTTAGAGAGGTAGATCTAAAACAGAGGTGTGCCTACATTCTTTCCAGGGGTCACAGAGGGGTTTAAATTAGAAAACGGACCCAGTAATTAAAAGTTTGAAACACGACAGAGGTTGTTGTGGCATGGCTAATCTAAAACAGATGTGTGCCTACATTCTTTCCAGGGGTCACAGATGGGTTTAGATTAGAAAACTGACCCAGTAATTAAAAGTTTGAAACACAACAGATGTTGTTGTGGCATGGCTAATCTAAAAAAGAGGTGGGCCTACATTCTTTCCAGGGGTCACAGAGGGGTTTAGATTAGAAAACTGACCCAGTAATTAAAAGTTTGAAACACAACAGAGGCTGATGTGGCATGGCTAATCTAAAACAGAGGTGTGCCTACATTCTTTCCAGGGGTCACAGAGGGGTTTAAATTAGAAAACTGACCCAGTAATTAAAAGTTTGAAACACAACAGAGGCTGATGTGGCATGGCTAATCTAAAACAGAGGTGTGCCTACATTCTTTCCAGGGGTCACAGAGGGGTTTAAATTAGAAAACTGACCCAGTAATTAAAAGTTGAAACACAACAAAGGCCAAGTATTGCTAACCTATAACAGATGTCTATTTCCAGGTCCCACCAATCATAGAGCACAGGCATAATTACCACTGTGAGCATGGTATAAGAACCCCCCACCTTCACAGACCTCTTTGTTCTGAACTACATACTGACATTTGTGGCAAGCAGGGCTGCATCAAGACATCATGGCTGGAAACATGAAGGGCAGAGCTCAGACTGGTGATGCTGAACATCTTCTACTTAAGGTCTGTAACAGTGTGGTGTGTGTATGTGTTTTACTAAAGTTTAACAATGACATTAGCCCCAACCTGTTTAACTATACATAGATATGTAAAATGCCTGCTTTTAAAAAAAAAATAAAAAAAAAATACATATTTAAAAGCTATTAGTGTATTTTTGAGATACTGTAATTACTTTATGGGATGCTTTTGTTTAATTGGTACTTGTAGGGTCTTGTGCTATGTATTTGTAGGTATTTTTACGGGGGCGCAATTATTTTGGGGATTGTATTGGTACTGCTTAACTTGTACCTGTGGCTTCTGGGCCTGTGTATGGGCATGTATTTTTGAAAATCTACACTCATTTTGTGGGATGGTGTTCTTTTAATGGGTATTTGTGGGGTTTGTGTACTAGGTATTTGTATTTTTTATTTTTTTTTATTTGCGTGAGCGCCCTTGTTTTGTGATGGTGTAATGGCACTGCTTAATTTGTACAGGCTGAATCTTATGTTGAGCATTTACATGAGTTTCTGATGATTTGCACTCATTTTGCGGGATTTGTACTTGTAGGTTCTGGGGCTATGTATGGGCATGTATTTTTGAGGGTCTGCACTTATTTTGGGGGCTGCTGGCCATGCTTAATTTGTACTTAAGGGTTCTGGGGTTATGCATTTGTATGTAGTTTTGATGGGCTGCACTTGTTTTGTGGGGTGGTGCCATGGTTTAAATTGTACTTGATGTTTCAGGGGTTGTGTATGGGCGTGTATTTTTGGGGGTCTGCACTTATTTTGGGGGGCTGCGGGCCATGCTTAATTGGTACTTGTGGGGTCTTGTGCTATGTCTGGGCCGGTATTTTTGTGGGGTTGCACTTATTTTGATGGCTGTGTGGTGGGCTTAATGTGTACAGAATGGTTCAGGGGGGGTAGGGGGTGTGTAGCTGATGGTATTTATTTTTGGTGTGGCTATATTTAATATGTACAGGAATGTTATGGGGCTCCTTAGGTATTTTTTTTTTATGTGCATTTTATTGTATGGGCCCGCATTATATGCTCCCACAACTAATGGCCGCAGTAGTGTGTTTAAGTGGTGAGCTTTTGGGGGGCATAGTTATTAATTTTAGAGCTCAGCGCCATGAGTTCCGGGGTGCAGAGCTCTAAAATGAATAACTATGCTCCAAGGAGTCAACCAGCGCTCTGGGGGGCCCATGCTATGAACTTTTCGGCGCGACTCTCAAGAGACCGCAATGCCTCTAGAGAGCCGCGCCAAAATGTTCATAGCAAGGGCCCCCCAGAGCCATACTGCGCTCTGGGGACCCGCGTGATTAACTTAGCAAAACTGTTTTCAGAGGCCTCGAGGTCTCTGAGACCAGTTTTGCTAAGTTAATCACGTCTCCAGGTGTCTGCAGCATCAGGAGCCCTGCGTGATTAACTTAGCAAAGCTGGTCCCCAGAGCTCAGGCCGGCTCTGGGGACCAGCTTAGCTAAGTTAATCAAGCTGGTCCCCAGAGCCGGCCTGAGCTCTGGGGCCCTCGTGATTAACTTAGCAAAACTGCTCTCAGAGACCACGCGGTCTCTGAAAGCTGCTTTGTTAAGTTAATCACACGTGTCCACAGAGCCGTCCTGCGTTCTGGGGACCCGCGTTATTAACTTAACAAAGCAGCTCTCAGAGACCTCGTGGTCTCTGAGAGCAGTTTTGCTAAGTTAATAACGCGGGTCCCCAGAGCCGTCCTGCGTTCTGGGGACCCGCGTTATTAACTTAACAAAGCAGCTCTCAGAGACCTCGTGGTCTCTGAGAGCAGTTTTGCTAAGTTAATAACACGGGTCCCCAAAGCCGTCCTGTGCTCTGGCACCCGCGTATTTAACTTTGCAAAACTGCTCGCAGAGGCCGCTAGGTCTCTGAAAGCAGCTTTGCTAAGTTAATAACGCGGGTCCCCTGAGCCGTCCTGTGCTCTGGGGACCCGCGTTATTAACTTAGCAAAACTGCTCCCAGAGACCTAGCGGCCTCTGAGAGCAGTTTTGCTAAGTTAATAACGCGTGTCCCCGAGGCTGTAAACGCCCGGAGACAGCGTTATCAAGTTAGCAGATCTCTTCACGGAGATCTGCTAACTTGATAACGAGGTCTCCGAGCGCTTACAGCCTCGGGAACCTCCATTGTCAGCATTAACACAGCGGCTCTCAGAAGCCGCTGGGGAACACCCCAGCGGCTTCTGAGAGCCACGTTGAATGTTTAATTAGAGAGAATGCCGCGCGTGTTTCAGCGCGGCGTTCTCTCTAATGAAACCTTCTGAGCGGCTCACAGAGACCTCGGGGTGTTCCCTGGGGTCTCTGAGAGTCGATCGCTTGCCGTCAAAGTATGGCAATAGTTGAAAAATGTTTAGTAATAGCGCGTGGGCGCCATTATTAAGCATCTTAAAATGCGTGTTTTTTTTTTTTTTTTAAAAAGAAGGAGTAATGGCGCGTGGCCATGGTCTGTGGGGCCCTGACCACGCGCGCTAGGGCCCTAGGGCCCGTACATATATATAAATAAAAAAATAAAATAAATAGTGTTTTGGGGGGCCTTGGGATTGGGGCCCCCAAGGTCCCTTAGGGCAGCATTTTTATTTTTTATTTTTATTTTTAAATACAAATAAAGTTCGGGTGGCCATGAGGGCCCTGAGCACCAGGCTCAGAGACCCCAGGTCTCCATGGGACAGCCTTAAAAAAAAAAAATTATATATATATATATATATATATATATATATATATATATATATGGCAAGTGAGACCAGGGGTTTAGGAGACCCTGAAGTCTAGAACATTTTAAAAATAGAAAATCACATAAATAAAAATAAAATAAAAGATGTTAAAATAAATACAAAATAATAATGATTTAAAAAAAACTATCCCTGGTAAGGAGCCTCAGACCTCTCAAGTACCCCACACCACTCACCGTAGTTCAGGATGGCATTGGATCTGATGTTGTTGCCCTGAAAAACCCAGGACCTCACACATGTTGCATCCACATCAGGCCATTTTCTTTTTTTTTTTTAAACAAAGACTGTGTGGTGTTGGAACTGGCTCAGCTTGGAGTTTAGACTGAGCTCCGCCCCCACACATGGTTCACAGCCTTGTTCAGCTAAGGTGAAAACCAGGCATGGCTCCTAGGATCCGGTTTCCAGGCTATGTCTTATAGAGACAATCTTAGAGCTCGTATTATGCAAGAGCGCCACCATGTGGAATTTGTTTATTAAACCGTGTATAGTTTTTTGAGAAAAGTTTTACAGTTGTCAATATGTATTTATACTTACAGAACATAGGGATTCAACAATTTGAATTTCGATGTATATATATATATATATGTATATATACTTTTTTTTTTTTTTGTTCAAAATTCTTTTTTTTTTTTTTTTTTAAATGTTAAAAAAAAAAAAAAATCAACACTCGGTGTGCTTTTATGAAGGGTTCTGACCTAGAAGATGAATTGTGGGGTGCTTAAAGGCAAATCTGTCTCTCTTGTACACAGGACTGTCAAGAGTCTGGGGAATCCCATGTGGAAATGGAGACCGTGCAGCAAGGTGAGTTACAGGCCATAGGTCGTTCTAAACTACGTTGTCAGGAATGTTATTTTTTTATTTTACTGCTAATGGGAACCCATGTGTTTGCATAGGTTATGATGCCGAACTCAGGTGTGCGATTGCCTCTCTCCAACAAATCCTTCATGTTCAAGATGGGTCAAGCACCTTGTCACAGGATAACGTTTCTGCAGGTAAATATTAGGGTTCTTTTTGTAACCCCTCTGAAAACCTAACAAGCCCTACAATCAGACCTATATTTGGTCATCTTAATGAGTTTGTATAGTCTATGTATTATCTTGTATGTGTAACATTATTTTTTATGTTTTTTATCCTGAGGGGTGCCTATGGATGAAGCGATCCGTAATTTGGATGCAAAGCTTAAAAGCCAGCCCGCAAAAGGAAGTTCCCTGGTTCTAAGGACGGCCCGCCTATTAAGAAGGGCCCCTCAAGCCGAAAAACCCAAGGTGATTTTTAGAAAATGTAGTGTCTGGTGTATACAGTCCTTAGTGTGTCTAAACGTCTTTCACACCCACCGGTATAGCAGCTATAACTAGCCCTAATATGTATTTTGCTATCTTTACATCCTAGAAGCATCACACCAGAGCTCCGGAGACGCTGGCACTCAGCCTAAGCAGCGGATGTCGTCTTTAAAGGTCTGCACTGGGACTGCTCAAAACCCCGCAGCGTCATCAGTACACGTGAACCAACCCGAACACCAAGACCCACCCTGCAACCTCTCTACAGCCACCGATCATGGTCCAGGTACAACTCTTAACGGCACCACACCAACCGTCATAAAGGGAATGCCTAGTACAGCGAACACTTCTGCAACAACTATCCCGGGGGTGGGGCATGGACAAACGGACATTATCGATCTTACAGCACCAAACGCCCAACGGTTTGCACCGTGGGTGGCCTTTGGAGGGTCCCCAAAACAGTGCAGTAGTCCTAAAATAAATCGGCTGTCCTTAAAGGGTCGTAGGAAGAAGTTCCAGACCCCTGAGCTGCAATCTGGGCCTTTAGACCTGTCTTTTAAAAATTCTGTTAAGGTACAGCCGGTTCCACCTAGGGCCCAGAGTTCTAATACAGGGGTGTCTGGCCTCACCCTAGCCCCTCAAGGTTGTACAACTATCCCCTCCCTGTTATATGACCCGTCCTTGGAAAATGATCACCCTGTAGAGGATCCTTATTCCCACTGTATAGGACTTCTTAAGGCTCTAGCTGGTACTACCCAGAGTTCTGAAGCCCCGGCATCCACTTGTGACACTTCTAAGGTGATCCCCTCAGGGTTACAATCAGTAGGGTCTCAATCAGCAGCGCCCAGCCACAGCACTGCCTCTACATCAGCGGCCATCCGTTATTGCGATAAACATTTAACCTCCCATGTCTGATGTCCCCCGATACACCCCCGGGGGCATACGACCCCACCAGTCCTACGCCAAGTGCCTGTGCGCAGTGGTCTTCATCATCCTCATCAATATACCCCGACAGCAGTATAGGGTGTAGCGGAACGCAAAATCAGAGTTTTGGAACACCCTCGAGCGATGATCAGGGCTCTCAAACTCCTGGATGTTCACACTGGAACCCTGTTTTTACGTCCCGCTCTGGTCCATCAACAGTGAGTGGGGGTGATAACGCCAGCCACTGTCCTATAACCGGGGTGGCTCAGGGAGTTGGCAATCATACCTCTAATGTCATAAGTACTGGCCTTGAAACCAACCTTTCAAACCGTACTAGAGTTCTAGACAGCTACATTAAAGAAATCCGTCTAAAAACTTTAAAACTGTGTAAGAACGACTGTAATAGAGGGGCATCCAGAGCTAGCATAAAGGCTTTAAAACAGCTGATGGCTTGGTGTAGAAACACAATGGCCCAAACTTGCGCTTCAACAGTTATAGCCATGGGTAACATACCATCATGACTAGGCGCGCGTACATACACGGGGAATGTTAGAGCTACATTTACCAGTACAATGGGCCGTAGGTCTAAATATGAAAAGAAGCCACAGCACCTGCTTAGTAGAGCTCTAAGAGTTTTACGAGCGCTCAATAGTCAGAGGTCATGTCAACCCCCAAAACCAACACCCATAAGATCTCAAAATATAGAGTTAGGAGGTGCTGTGGTTAGGTTTGTTAACCTAGATCGCCTACACTCCTCAGATCATGGCATTATAGCTATACATCAGGCTGTGCAAACGCTAATCGAACGATTGTTACACAATGTGGGTCCTAATGATTTCTTTCAGATGCGTTTTCAGGGACAGGGTCTCAATAGTCCCCTGTTCACCAGACGGTCATCTCGGGATGTGTTTGACGCTGTAACGTTTTTAGAAAACCTATCTAAACTTTTACAGAGCAAGGCTGAATTATTGGCGTACGGGTCCTTTAGAATCATCGCCCTCGTTGTTAGGGGTCGCGAGGGTGGTGCTTCCAGAGCCATAAAGAGCGTTATGTACAGTAAAATCATTGGCAAGAAATCTCGGTGGTTGCTCGATTTTAATACCGGAGCTACCAACATGTGTCTGGCCGCAAGCATTGCAGGCTTATTGATGGACCGCTCTACCCCAGACGCCGTCATTATGTCGATGGCTGTAGCAGCACATGAGACGCTTCAGATACCGGCTGACAAAATGGTAGGTTTTGGGGACCTGGGACTTTTTGAGAATCACTTTGCCGTGACGGTTAAAGTTCTATACCATGCCGGTTCTTGGAAGTACTTCACTACCAATGAAGGTGTGAAAAACAAGACCGTGTATGTGCTGCATCATGAAAACCACTTTTACAGTGTCTTGAACCTGAAGGGTTTTCTAGGGGCCAAGTATGTGTGCGAGCATTGCGATCATATATACAACAATCGGACCAAACACCAGTGTGAATTACACTGTAAAATTTGTTAGAGGGACGGTTGTGTCAATGACAATGCTCAGAAAGTGAACTGTACAAAGTGTAAGCTGTTTTGTCGGTCACAAGACTGCTTAAACACGCACATCGGCCTAGCCCAATGTGTTCTTAAAGCCGACTGTGGGACATGCGGTCGCTATAAACCTGTCGACCACAAATGTAAAGGCATGCAATGCCCTAGGTGTACCGAGGCTTTTATAGCCGGAACAACACATGAGTGTTACATGGTCAGAAGTCACCACCAGAAAAAAACAGAAGACTATGGGGGTTATTCTAACTTTGGAGCAGGTGTTAATCCGTCCCAAAAGTGACGGAAAAGTGACGGATTTACCACCAGCCGTATTACGAGTCCATTATATCCTATGGAACTCGTAATACGGCTGGTGGTATATCCGTCACTTTACCGTCACTTTTGGGACGGATTAACACTCCTCCAAAGTTAGAATAACCCCCAATATCTTATTTGATATAGAGTGTACGCAAGAGACGGGTGTGCACCAGCCAAACTATATTTACGCCCACCATCTAACAGGTGATGAGAGCTGGGAGTTTGAAGGATGGTCATGCGTGAATGATTTCCTCATCACGTTCATGCAACCTCGATACCAGGATTATACATTTCTGGCTCACAACTCCAAACCATATGACTCATTCTTCATTATCCGTGCCTGATACATGAAAAGCTGCCCATTAGTCTCATAACGCAAGGTTCCAAACTAATGCTGCTTAAGGTTGTGCCTTTTGACATTAGATTCATAGACACCTTGAATTTTCTGCCCATGAAGTTGAGCAAACTGCCAAAAGCCTTT
This sequence comes from Pleurodeles waltl, assembly GCF_031143425.1. Lineage (NCBI taxonomy): Eukaryota > Metazoa > Chordata > Amphibia > Caudata > Salamandridae > Pleurodeles > Pleurodeles waltl. The sequence goes on from NC_090437.1 coordinate 597,692,901, forward strand.
GGGTTTGAAGGCTGTAAAGGTTATTTCCCTCACTTTTTTAACACCTGGGCTAATCAGAATTACAGCGGACCTATGCCTCCGCCCGACAGTTATGGTTGCGAGTACATGATGCCCTCTGAAAAAGAGAGTTTTCTACAGTGGTACGATGAAAACCGTGAAAAATGGTTTCATTTTCAAACTGAATTGAAAGCATACTGTCAGGCGGATGTTATGATATTGCGAAAAGCATGCAACCTTTTCAGAGATGTTGTGGTGGTGATGACGAAGCGGGTCCGGTTTATTAAAACCAAATCCCGCAAGAGTAAAAAAAAAATAACAATATACCTGGACCCATTTCAAAACATTACTCTGGCTTCAATGTGCATGTCTATTTATAAACACATGTTTTTATTGTATGGAACTATCGCCTTAGTACCACCTGACCTCTATAACGGCAAGCAGAAACGTTACTCCACCCCCTCTATTCAGTGGCTCATGTACGTCTCTGCGAATGAGAGCATCTTCATTCAGCACGCTTTGCAGGGCGGCGAATACCGGTTGGGTCGCTACTATCTAGACGGGTATGCATTAATTAACGGTGTACCAACGGCCTTTGAGTTCAACAGGTGTTTTTACCATGGATGCCCTCAGTGTTACAAGCCCCATGAGTTTAATAGACTGCAGGGAACCACGTTTGAACATCTGCACCGCAGGACTATGGCTAAGGCGCAGTATATTGAGAATTGTGGGTTTGTTCTGAGAACTCTCTGGGAACATGATTGGGTAACTGAGCTATCGAAAGATGGTGAACTGAGCACTTTTATTAAGAGCCAGCAGTTACCTTCACCGCTGGAACCCCGTGACGCCTTATTCGGTGGTCGTACAAACGCCATTCAATTGTACCGTGTAGCTGGCCCTGGTGAGAAAATACATTACTACGACTTCACAAGTCTGTATCCGTTTGTGAACAAGGTGAAGTTGTACCCTATGGGCCATCCTACAATCATATACCGGAACTTTAAACCTCTAAAAGAGTACTTTGGAATCATTAAGTGTCAGATTCACCCACCGCGGAAACTTTACTTTCCGGTGCTCCCTTATAGAGTCGAGGGTAAGCTAATGTTCCCCCTATGCCGTACCTGCGCTGAAAGTAAACAGCTTAGCGAATGCCTGCATAGTGATGAGCAGAGGCTGCTGGAAGGGACATGGTGTACCATTGAGGTGCAGACGGCCCTAGAGAAAGGGTATCGCCTAGGTAAAATCCTGGAAGTCTGGCACTTTCCAAACACAACAACCCAGCTCTTTTCTGAGTACATCAACTTGTTTCTCAGAGACAAGCAGGAGGCTTCGGGGTATCCAGAATGGTGAGTCGATGAGCCCTCAAAGAAAAAGTATATCGCTAATTACAAAGCTCGCGAGGGTATTAAACTGAGACCTGCGTTCATTAAGGTTAACCCCGCCCGCCGTCAGCTAGCTAAGCTCTGTCTCAATTCCTTGTGGGGAAAGTTCGCACAGCGTACCAATTTGTCAAACACATCCATCGTCACAGATGAGCTTTTTAAGTATATATTCACACCGGTTTATGACATATCCAGTTGTGAATTTATTGACGACGAGACGGCCGTTCTATGCTGGAAATACTCCAAAGACTACCCCACAACGTGTAACAATATAAACATCTTTATAGCCTGCTTCACAACCGCTCACGCCAGGCTAGAGCTTTACAGGTTGCTGGACAAGCTTCAGGAACGGTGTTTGTACCATGACACTGACTCGGTTATCTTTGTGAGTAAAGAGGGTGATGAAGATCCTCCGCTGGGTGATTATCTAGGGGATTTGACCAGCGAGCTCGAAAAGGGGGAGTATATACAGGAATTTACCTCATCAGGCCCTAAGACGTACAGTTATAAGACCTCAAACAACAAGGTTTGCATGAAAGTCAAAGGTATCACTTTAAACGTCAACAATACAATTAAAATAAACTTTGACAGTCTGAAGGGTCTGGTGCACGAATACTCCGCCTCGAGCGATCACAAAAATAGCAAAGCCATTGTTGTAAACCACCCGAGCATTGTCAGGTCCAAGAAAAAATTGGAAATTACAACCCAACCTATGTATAAAACCTTAAGAGTAGTGTTTGACAAACGGGTCCTCACATCGGACTACAAAACACTGCCTTACGGTTACTAAAAGACATTAGAGGATCGAACTCCACCCAGATATGGACACCAGACTACAACACCCATTCTCCTGCGTTTTAGCAGGTCCCTCCAATAGCGGTAAATGTTTTTTTATAAAGAAACTGCTAGAAAACGCTCCCGGTGTTTTATCTCAGACCCCTAACAACATTGTGTGGCTTTATTCATGCTGGCAGGATCTTTACACGGAGCTCACCCTAAAGTTCCCCCACATTCGGTTTATAGAGGGTATCCCCGATAATCTCAACGACGATGACTTGCTACCAAAACAACTTGTAAACATGGTCGTGGTGGATGACCTCATGCGTGAAGGCGGGGACCACCCTGAGATTGAACGGGCTTTTACGCAATATTCACACCACCGTAATCTGAGCATATGCTATATAGTGCAGAACCTGTTTTACAAGGGCAAGAGCAGCCGGTCCATAACTCTCAATGCCTCATACCTGGTCTTATTTAAAAACCCCAGAGACAAACTTCAGATCTCAATTATAGCTAAACAAATGTACCCCGGAAACACCCCGTTTTTCATGGAGGCCTTTAACGATGCTACAGCAAAACCCCATGGTTACTTACTGGTGGATTTGAAACCCAACACTCTTGAAGACTACAGACTACGAGCCGGCATACTACCACCTGACTTCCCTGTCGCCTACACGCCTAAAACAATGCCCAAAACCTATAAAAAGAACAAGTAAAAAGATGTTTATAACATTTACACTCTAAACCTTGTAATATAAGGACCCCACAATGTCTGCGAGGTTGCGGCGTAATTTAGGCCTTCTAAAAATGTTGATCACAGCCAGCCCCTCTAAAAGAAAAGCAATCCTTTGCGCTGCCTCGGACGATTTAGTGGCCGCCATTTCAGAAATAGCCCTAAACACCCTAAAAGGTAATGTCCCGATATCAACGAGCCAGTTCCGCGTTCTGAAGAAGAAGCGCCACATTATTAAGAAGCTCAGCAATAAGAGGGCATCGCTCCTTTCCAAAGGAAAACTGTTCAAACAGTCAGGAGGCTTTATAGGGTCGCTGTTAGATATAGCTATACCCCTAATCACAGGGTTACTGTCGAGGTCCTGATGGAGCACGCCCACAAAATGTACCTCGTACCACGGCAACAGCTGGAACATCTTGGCCCTTCTAACACGGATGTCTGGGACATACGCAAAAACGAAACGCAGCGTCTCGATGCTGAAATCAAAGCCATTTTGAACCGAACTGATTTAAAACCCCACGACAAAGCAGGGCTTTACTCAGGAGCCCTTCAAAACTTTCTACAATACTACAAGCAACTAACCTCTGAAAAAAACAAACTGACGCTGTATACCCCAGATGCTGAACAGCAGCCAGGACCCTCTACGGCGTCTCAAGACATAGGCCCCACACCCACAACTGATGCCTTTGTCTTAGACCTTTTAAAAAATATCAGTCAGAAATATAGAGGGGCTGCTCAAATGTTGCTCAGTAAAATGACTACTACTAAAGATTTGACCACTTGGAACGACCGGGGTGATTTCGTTTACAAAGGGCAGCCGGTTGCTGGTTCCCATATGTATGATCTGGTCCGGGGTCTCACACACGGTAAAACCCTATCGACACAACACGCTCCTAGAGGCTGGGAGCAGTTCCTAAGTGCAGCTGCGGAACTCAACATTCCCTCCACGATTATCGGTAATGCAGAGAATCGCTGTAAGCTTGAAAGATTAAAAGATCCGGCCTCCGCTGTTTTTACAAGGAGCCCCGCTATATCGACATCACCTTTCTTTCCACAACTAACACCCGTTCGGAACAGTGCTGCTCTTCCTATGGAGCCTAAAAAGAGACTATTCAAAATGAACACCTGGCTACCGCTCTAATTTTGCACACCTGTACAGTTTTTGTTAAAAGTTTTGACGGTTCGAAAAATTGTGCTTCATTTTATATGTTTAACCTTGTAAATGTTAGTGTTGAAACATGCTTGTAATAAACACTTTTACATTTTCATCAGTAGTCTGCCATCTTTTTGTTTATAAATGGTTTGAAAATGTGCGCAGTGTGAATTAAAAAAAAAAAATAAAAAAAAAATGCCAAGGATGAAAGCATGTTTAAAATGTTTTTTATTTTAGGCACACATAAGTACAAATAACAGCTTTACAGTACCTTACACTTTTGACAAAGACCATATTCTGCTTTAACAACGTGCGACATTGTCCTGGAGTTTTCATTCACATATTTCATAACAACACCATCGTTGTTTACTAGATCATCTGAGTACAGATTTTAAAAAATTCTAAACGTTATACCTTCAGACATTTTACTAATAAAGTATATACAATGTTCCCCACATGTGATGGCCAAAGGATCATGTACCCGAAGTTTATTATACACAACCGTGTGTGATGCTTTTTTTACATATTTGAATATCGGCTTTGTATAAATACTATGCTCAGGGAATTCGGCTAAACTATCAAACACTATAACCTTGTCCATATCCAGAAACAGAGCCGCCCAATGTGCACCACCCCTGTAATGGGGATCGGTGTTAAAGACGAGGGTGCGGGGCCTTTCTGGACCTATCTTTTCAGGTAGTCCATCGCTAGGGTATACCCCTAGAAAGTATTTCTTAGCATGTTTATGTCTACTTAAGAAGTCCCGTATCTCTGTAGTGTCCATTTTATATATTTAAAAAATGTTTATTTTTTTATTTTACACTCTTTCAATGGTAGTCAAACATAAGCTGACGGGCGTGGTTGACCTGGATAACGCTGTCGAATACCGAGAACACAACCATGTTCACATTGGCCGCCAGCGCCTGTGTAAAACGTATTTCCGCTTTTAGATTTCCGTTTTTGATCAGGTTGTAATGGTCGCCGTCTTCCATGTCAGGCGTCAGGTCGAATGCAAACAGAGTGTAGCCGGCAGCATACCCTTCTCTTGAAACAACTACACCAGAGTCCCTCAGCTGTTTCCCCGTTATCGAGACCAGTCCTAGATATTCCCGGACCAAATTTGATGTTCCAAAATTCGGCGTGAAAGGTTTTGCGGGGATCACGGCGACCTCGTGAACCAGAGCAGCATAGTTCATATCATAGTGTTTGAAGTTGAAAGGGTTTGAGTTGTAGACGCCACTAAAAGCGGTATTGTCCACAAACCCTATGATGATGAGTTTTGGTAATTGCCCCAGAAATAGATTCTGCTGCTGCGTTAATCGGGTTCCGGCGGGGATGCTGAATATCTTCAGAGCAACTCTTTCAATGGCATACTTGGCGTTCGATAATTGTAAAGCTTCAGCATGGGCCAGTCTGACACTTGGGGACACTTTCACTCTCTTTACAAACAGGCTCGCTGACAATATAACCAGTTTATACTGCTCTGCATCACCGCTGATGAGACAGAAAGCGTCCTTGTTACGATTGAGTTTGATCTTAAGATCGATACCGTTGACTAACAGTTTGTCTTGGAAGAAAAGGTCTGAATGTACGCGCCCCAGGAGGTCAAAATGCCTACTGCCGGCGACGAAGCGGGCTCTTTTTTTAAATCCCTCATTGTCCCTGTCCAAAGCCGTGTTCTCCAAATGCGCTTCGGTATCTCGGTAGAAGAGCCCCGCTGAAAGATGTGTGTCCAGCGCATCGCGACTATAATTTAGAATACTCTCTATGTAGGCCCTGTAGGCATACATGTTATCACTCTGTGTGACGAGGCGATCGCCTAGGTTAATGTCCACTTGATTAAACATTGGTGCGATGGGGTAGACTATCGGGGCCACTCGATGTTGTCACCGTTCGCTTTGGTTATTTTACAGACGAGGTGCAGGAGAGTGTTGTTGAGTTCAAGGTACATATCCGTGGACCCCGACACATAAAACTCTATTTGTGCAAGGGGTGTCAGAGCGGCCATCGGCGACACTTCCATGAAAAAACTGTTTTCAATGCTGGTCTGTGTGGGTTTGAGAGAAAACAGATCTAACTCAGATTTGGCGCATTCACCCGATGCACAGTGTACGAAGGCCATGATCGATGTTTTAAAAAATATTCACACTAGAACGAGTTCTCTTCTTCCTGGTCGATCTCGTCCGTCTTACGGCTCTTCTTTTGTGAGGGCCTTTTGAAGTAGTCCGGCGCTTCTTATAGGGTCTTGGTGGACCCCTACGCCTCGAAGCCCTGCGCTTCCTTTTAACACCACCATGCGCTTTATACAGCAACCCCGCTCCTTCTTGGGGCTGTCTATTCATGCGTTCGGCTACCGCAGACGTTACACTACCCACGACATCCTGGGCGATGTTTGTAGCAGACGCTTTAACATGAGGCTTTGCAATTTCAAACCCTCTTCTCAAAAAGGGCATGGCTCTCCTAAACATGCTCCGGAAGAAACCACCCAATCCCGCCCCATACATAACCGGAGCCACTTGAAAGTAGGGCTGGTGGCCTCCATACCCAGCCTGAACTCTATAATAGTCCCTGTACATAGATGGATCCCCGTAGGTTTTCATGATGACCATTGCAGCTGTCTAATAGTCACCTTCGCGCCGTGGCCTTAAATGAAGCTTGACAATAACTTTCCCGTATTTAAAGGAAACCGGCTCCGACTGATCATTGTACATCATGATGGTTATAGTGTCAAAATGGTTTTTAGAAATTGCAACATAGTCGAGTTTGTGATGTTGTATATTAACGATCGTGTTATTTTCGCCCTGCACAGGGACCCACCTCAACAAAGGTGAATAACTGTCCCCGACCCTCTGCGGCTCTACAATATCGCTATAAACGTAGAGTGTATAAAATCCTCCGTTAATATCGGGACATGTAGGGTCTGGATCCACCTGCCTTTGCTGATGTTGTACGGTCCCTAAAACCCGTTGTAATTTACTACTACATTTAAACACAGTACTGAGCTCTGGGGCTTTAAGAAACACTTTTCTTCTAACGTAATCCAATACCAGATATATATTCGCATACGTCTCGAGGCTGCCTATAGATTTGTTGATTGCCTCGACCACCGTCGCTACGGTAGGGTAATAGCCGTGTGGGAAAGACAGGTGATAGGTCAGGGCATCCTGAGGGCGCTTTATATGAAATTTAACATCGGCCTTTGTAAAGGTATTCCAAGCTCTAGGGTACTGTATTTCTGTTAGTGCCACCTCCCACGAGACTTTCAAATCCACTGGCTTTGCAAGTTTCACCGTATAACTCGAAATCTGATTGTCTGGGAACATGTCCTTCGAAGCATTGGATGGCAGCGTGATATAAAAAGGGGAGTTCTCCATCATGGCGCTTACAGCTTGACCTCACACACCGTGCAATGAGCTGGCCAGGACCCAACTGTTAAATTTCTCGGGCCACCCGCGCCATTTGACCAACGCCTGTCTCCGGGCACCGCTCCCTTTCCTTTTCAGAACCTTTTCAACCCTGTACACCCTGTTCGGATCGTAGGGCACCTTTTGCAACTCTTCAGTGTAAAAGACACCCGATACCTCTTCCCCCGCGTAGTCTTTTAACCTGTAAATATATATCCCTTCTTTAAGCTGCACACTTTCCACTATGAATATCTCATCGCTGAATGTTTGCTGGTAGCCTTTGGTGAAGACCCCCTTCAACTTTGAAACCCTGACATGATCCCCTTCGTTTAAATTCGGTTTCTTGACCTTCGGCGTGAGACGCCCACCGTACACCGTTCTCCACACCGTTAACAAATTATCCCTTGTTACCTTAACAGGGGCCATTTTGATTGTCCTGTGGTAGGTGGCGTTATAAACATCTATAAAAGCCTTTAGAACATCCACTTATCTGTAGGTGTTGTTGGCAGTGAAATATCGCCACATCTTCGACTTTAAAGTATGGTTAAAACGCTCTACAACAGCAGCCTTTACCTCTGTGTGCGTTACAAAATGTTGAACAGCGTGCTGGTCTAATAATTTTTGGAAATGTTTGTTTAAAAATTCCCTTCCGGCATCTGTTTGTAGTTTCTGGGGCACACGCCCGCTAGCGAAGATGTCTTTAAAAGCAGATGTAACGCTGGTACCACTTTTATCGTTTAATGCCTCTGCATAGGCGTACTTGGACAAGACATCTATGACTGTTAAAATATACATGGCGCCATCGTTATGTTTTGCTAGATCTTGAAGACTGATTATGTCGGCCTGCCACTGATAATCGAGCTGTGCGTTAACAACGGTGGCCCTCCTCTTAAAGCGTCTCCTGGCAGGTTTGTGCAGCGAATAAGCCTCTTCCCCAGCTAACCAAGTCTTCACACTGGCACGTTTTACAGATTCATTTTCAGCTTGAGCCCTTCTAAATAGAGCTTCGGAGCCTCCGAAACTTCCAACCCCATGTTTATCGTAATAAAGCTTCCTTAAATCCACATCCGTCATGCTGTCTCCCACCAACACCACGAAATGAAAGACGCCTGTTTTGTGTAAGGTCATTTTATTAAACATGAAAAACATAAAAGTGCGGCTGGGCTACACAACCAGCGTGTATTTGACATTTTGTGCTACATAGCTTATAGATGTCATAACGCTGGACCGCTGTGGTCTTTTTACAATCGTATACATAGTACAACACCCACTACACCTGTTACTCAGAGCATGTCCTTTTACAAACCCTAAGCGCCACAAACTTTGATATTTTTATAGCTATACTCTCAATAGCTCTAGACATGACTTCCCGCTCCCCACGCCTATAACTCTGAACGCTCAGGATGCTGACAGAATTCAACAGTTCATACAGTTCTAGCCAGGACCATGCAGAACCTTTATTTGTGAGATAATCTTCAGTCATGTTCTCCAAAGCCGCGTGTATCCCCGTCTCAGGTGAAAGTCTTAACTCGCGATTGTGATCTTTGTCCGAGGTCCGGCATTTAACAGATGCGTTTAGCCGTCCATTGATACACCACTTGGCGATACACACATGACTGCTACATTGCAACAAGGCCGAAGGTTCCGAAATGTTCAGATACCGCAGAGTCACAGGATGTATTTCAGCTATTCTTTCCTTAACCAGCACAAAAATCAATCTCCTGATACAGATGTAGCCCGGGTGTAACTCATAGACATCTTGCATCTCGATACCCGGATTCCCCGCCTAAAAGTGAGTAAGTATGGAGCGTTAAGTAACACATTTATGGTCTACTTTTTTTAATTTTTTTATTTATTTATTTATTTATTTTATTTTTTAAAACAGCTTTTGTGGGGCTAAAGACATCATTCTTCTGTTTTTATAATAAATGTCACACATTCGTCTTTCTATAACCCGTTCTAACATACTTATGTCAAAGTGGGGACACATCCCGTGCATACGGTCGAGTTTTGAGCAGGGCTCAGCAGCGTATCGGATCTCATTGACAGCCGCAGCCAAGACCTTAATCATATCACTGTGGACACCTTTCTTCACAGCAGACAGCCCATACACAACCCTTAACAACTTATATACCCGGTAAGGGTCTATCCGGCTACAAATGTGGCGAATTATTCTTGCTGTGTATGCATCGTATAAACATTCATGAGCCTCCTGTTGAGGTTCATTAATTTTATGCCCGTAACAAAGATCATAATAATCCCGTTTAACACAAGCGTTCACAACGGCTGCTGCAAAACCTTTAACTGGCCATATGGTGGCCCAGGGTACGCCCGGAGCTTCCTTTTCAAAATCGCGGCTAGTGTAGGTGCAAACACATTTCTTACGAGGCTCTTTGTTCTGGCTTGTAATACTTTCAGACTGTCTGGAACAGCATAAGAAGTAAAAATTTACGGCGTTAACCTTTGGAGTTGACCCTTCTAGAGGCTCTCTTTCTTCAGCTACGTTCTAGGGTTCAAACAGAAAGCACAAGACACATTATTAGTTAAAAGTATGACATTAGAGTATACAGGCATAAAAAAAAAAGAAAAAAAAGAAAATGTCATTACCAACCTCCATATTCGCGTCACACTCAGAGGCTCCTCTGAAATCTTGGGAGTCGCAGAGGTCCATTGGGGTAGAAACATCGCCGGAGCTTACACCTGATGGCTGTACAATAACGGCCTCTGACTCGGGGTCCTCCTGGAAGCCCATGTCTTCATAGATGCGCGAATTCGGTGGTGCTACACATTCTTCAACATCTTCAATGTCTATGAAGTTAGATGCAACACTTAATTCATCTTTCGAGGCATTGCTGTCGCTGTCGGCCCCCTTAATAGGGGATATCAGGGTCGACACATCCTTGAGGTTGAGCTTTTCAAGCCGATGGCAAAGTTCCTCTTCAAAACCGGTAACATCGGTATCCTGGGTGGCAGGGACACCCTGTTGTGCATTCTCATCCATCGCAAGAGGGGCTAGGGTCCGGTAATATCTACCAATAGTGTTTAGGGCCCCTGAGGAGGCGGCTTTTCTTGCGATCGGATTGTATCTCTTCATGGCACCTTGCCAAACTGTTTCAGCCCTGGTTCACGGTTTGACAGCCGGTTCTAACCAGCTCCTTATATGCAACATTTAAAAAAAAAAAAAAAAAAAAGGGGGTGTCACGTGGTCTGTGACCTCATGGTGTCACCTCCATGCACCCATGCCACTTCCGGGGAGGGCTTTCAGGAACACCGGAAGTCCCAGCCACCGGAAATTACGTCACTTCCGGGGGGCGGGATAACTGTCACTTTTAATATGGTGATTAAAGGTATCCCTTCCTACTACTAGTATGGTTGCTCTATGTATTTAAATTATAGGAGGGTACTAGTATTCAACTGACTTTCATATTAGACAGTCTGCTCTTTGATTTTAATTTTGTCAATCCCATAACAGCTTCCCTGCATATCAGCTTTCTGAGGTAACACACACTGAACATTTTTATAATATGATTTTGAAATAGGTTAGATTTTAGTGGGCAGCAATTTTGTTATCTCTGGTCAAGGGGTGTGGTTTATCTGGCATAGGCCCTATTCTTGAATGAGTTGCATTTTTCTTCCAGTCCCCTACATGGGAAGTCTAACTATCAATTTTCGATTAGAAATTCAGTTTTTTCTCTCCTGCTACCTTCCTTGGAGTTTACTGTGGGAAGATTGCTGTTTCCCTAGTTTATGGAGATGAGGTGTGGCTCTCATCCTCCTGTATGAACTGTCATAAGATTGGAAGAGGTTTTTCACAGATGATCTGGGGGTTTAGCTGGATACCCCAACCAAGTTAGCTGAAAATAAGTACATTGGTCTGTCTTTATGTTTTTCTACTGTTAGCCTACAGAGACACAGTGATATATGCTCCTTTTGATTCAACCTGGAAGTTAGATGATGGTAGAGGGTAAATTTGTTACAATCTACCTGTAGTTTCCACCCCAGTGCATGTGTTGGCCACTGGGCGACACTGGGAAGGTAAATAAAGGCCCCTCTGATGTGCTGCACCAGAGGGGGTCCTTTATTTTTTTTTAACATCAGGCTGCTCTGAAAGACCTTCCTAAGCAGCCTGAATTGCTTGTTTAGGTCGAGCGTAGCTTTCGATGTGTTATATACTTTTTAAGTATACTTATACTGTGGTTCCAGTGATTTCATTTGGTGGTTCCACTGTCATTCAAAAATCCTTGCTTGCTAGTGTTCAGTTCTGCCTCTTTGTCCTGCCTTTTTCTCTTTGGGAGCACCACAAACTACTGTATAATTAAGCTATGTCCTGTTTATCTCTTCTGAAGGGGACTTTTTCTTTCAGTATTGAGCTGTTTGTCTTACACTGTGAGTGTATAATCAACCCCTCCTCCCCACCAGCTCCCTCTGTAAATATAAACCAACAGCAGTAGTGGGCTTTTCCAGGGCCAGCTCTCTATTGCTCTCTTCCTCTTGTTATTTTTAGTCTGTGTGGCAAGCAAAAGTCCAGTCAGTAATTTACAACGCTAAGAGCTCTAACTCGAGCAAACATTAGACTATTGCATTCAAAATGCTTGTTCCTTTTGTCTCTCTGTTTGCGCTCCCGGCGGCACTTTGAATGTGCTTGCTTACGTGAAACTGTTTAAATTTTTATTTTCAGCTTGTGTGGCAAGAAAAGTCCAGTTAGTAAGTTGCAACTCTAATAGCTCTCACTCAAGCAAATGCCAGGCTCATTGCATTGCAACGAGCACTTCCCACAAGTGAGAGTGTTTTGTTGCCTTTGATCAGGGTGGCGACCGATTCACAGTCGACGCGCTTCTGCTGCTCTCTGTGAATGTTTCCCTGTTTTGTTAGTCTGTTAGTCTCCTGCTCGTCTTTGTGAGCTCTTGCGATGTAAGACCTCTGCTGTACTCAGGGCTGTAAATCGCTCTTGCTTGTGCCCTATCTGGTGAATGTACCTTGATTACAGAGGTCCTGCGCTGGTGTGCAATTGTTTAAGAATAAATTCATTTGTACAACTGTGATATCTGAGTCAGGGTTCGGGAATGTATAATACCCGGTAACTAAGGGGCAGTTAACTGGCTGCAGACCGCTCAGAGCAGAAGCTGATAAGACCATCCATCTTCAGAGAGATGTGTTTAGTATTTACCCAACTAGGTCACCATTTCACAAACAAAAATAGTTGGAAAGCAGAACTACGTTATTCTGTACCAGTTAAACGCTACTATATGTGATTTATATTTAAAAATAACTTCGTATGTATTTTAAGTACATACTGCTGCATTAAAAGTAAAGGGGAAATAATGAGGAATGTTCATGCATTGACACTTCTAAGGCACTGTTTTCAAGCTGTAAGGTTCAGTTATAATAAATAATCTCAAGGCAGAGCCAGGACAAATACAAAAGAAGTATGTCCCAAGATGGCGGCATTCGTCGCAATGTTCCTCATTTGTTTTGATGTAATCTTTATGGAAGAGTGCACGCACAGTGAAAGCATAGTGCCACAGCTGGCAGTTGGACACCTTGGCTGTGATATTTATTAGGAGCGGCTTCAAAACTGACAGCATCATGTCTGTGCTGTGTAGAACCGCCTGTCTGAGACTGCTGCTCTGCCCCGGGCCCCCTTCCACTCACCAGTAAGCATACATAAGTTTGGGGCCTGCCTAAAACATACATTTGTGGAAGATGCACTTGTTCCTGGGATATAAATAATATTTATTCTTGAGTCTGCCTCATTATTTGGCCCATATTTTAAAATACTAATATATTTCTGCCCAGAATAAAAAGTAGTCCCTCCTGCGTGGTTTACTAGGCTCCCTTTATTGCTTCTTGAATGTAACTAATATCGTAGTGTGTTTCTGTCGAGGTGTTGCCTGCCAAGGTTCTTAACTGCACTCAGCACTTGACCTGTGCCCTTTGCCTCATGGTTATCATGTCCTGAGTTTTTCCTTCTTGATGCCTAGGAAAGTAACCCCTGTATCCCGCAGTGCGCAAACTGTCCCTCCTTGCTAATACTTCTACTACTCCCTCACCGCACCTTCCCAGCCTAACTGCAACGTCCCCTCACAGTGAGAGGCTCGCATCTTCACTCCACTGCACATCATTACTATATAGTAGTTTAAAGAACTAACTAGATAATGTCTCTTGCTACTTCAAAGACTTTGCGGCATTAACCTGAAGCATATGGCTTTTAAGCTCAATGCATATGACAAGAACAATTTACACCCAGAAGCCACCCTGTCATGTCTTACTGCTGGCTCTAAGGCATTGCAAGGTGAGCCCTACTTCATTTGAGTAAGAGCATTTTGCTGCAGACAGCTCTGGATCTTGGATTAAGAGGAAGGACGGTGAGGTAAAGATAACCAGCCTTGCTATTGATACTCGTATCTGGTGCCCTTGCTGCATCTCCTGAAAAGCACATCATTCACTAACCGAGAACTGTGAAGCTTAGTCCACCATCCCACTTCCCCTGCATCCTGCAAGGCCTGAATGATGCACGGCAAACTATCCTTCCAGTATAATGTTTTCTGAGGAACTGCAGGTTTCATGGTGAGTGGCATGTTTTCTTAAGCTGAGAAAGGAATAGATTCACATTACAAATGGAGAATGCATTGCAATAACCTACTGAAAATGCTGCCTTAAAGATACAGGACACAGGAATGCACCGCTTTCCCATTAAAATCTCGTTCTCACTTCAGTGGTATTGTCATATTGTATTTCAGGCTGGCGGAAATTGAATTTTGGGCTCATAAAACATAGCAAACATGTCTGGGAGAGTAAAATAATACTATCTTGGACAATATGTGAGTGGTATCTGTAAGACCTACCTGCAATAAATTTGATTAAAAAGCACACTACGGATGAGGTTTTTGCTCAAAAATAATAATTCAGAAAATCAAACCTGCAGGACTTGCTCTTTAAGATTTTACCAAGTACTTGTATATTACAGTCATAGGCAATGGAGTGGTAGCTGTGAAAGGCAAAATAGTAAGATGTTTAAGTTATTGTTCCTGAAACCAGGTTTAGTCTAGCCAACTAGGAAAACGCACATGGTTAATTGCTCTAACTTCCCCATTAGTGGCGTTCAGTTAATTTGCAGATATTTGTTAAGTATGAGGGAGAAAAAGGGGTGAGGCATGAGTTATATTGCGCAGTTGAGACACAATTTGTGATACCCATCGTGGGGGGTTGCGACTTTAAGCTTCCTTTACTGCTTTGTTACAGCTTTGACTCAAGAATCGCAGTATTATTGGTTAGTGCAAGTTAATTACTTACAGGTGTCCACTAGTCTACTTTTCCAATTGTCATCAGTGCACATCAGAACTTTAGGCCTGCGTAAAATGAATTTCCCTTTAATGGTAAATATCACTGTGTAAAGCTAACTAGCGATTTTAGTTAGAACTATAATGCCTAAATGTACCTGAAACCTTTCATCTGTGCAAGACATGGGCTTAAAGTGTAAAATTCACTCTCAGTCATCTTTTGAGCTTAAAAAATGTGAGTTTACTCACTGATGTCTTTTTAGTATAGTACAATTCAACATAATTCAGAATCAAAGGTTGTTTGTGGACAGACTCCAAATCAACATTTAGGCATCTTTTTATCATCCCAGCTTCCCTTAACAAAGCAGTGTTCGTAGTCATCTAGTACGTAGCATCTTACTAACCAGTTTCTTGGGTAATCATATGATAAGAAACCTCCGTGAAAAATATTTTCACATTAAGTACATATTGATTAAATCATGTAATACTCATTTCTCATATCCTACTTTGCAGGTGACCGTTATGCCATATAATGGGAGGCTGTTCTAAGATGTGATGGTGTATGCAACATCAATTGCAGTTTTGTCAAACTTCCATGACTTCGCTTTTCTTTTATCACCTGCTGAGCCTTCATATTTCCTAAGTCTTTCCATGGTTTGCTGAGCTTTCTTTTTTGACTTATTAATAAAATGATTTTACTATCAAAATTTAGAACATAAGGCCACCCTCTGCTTTCACTTCCTCTTAACCAACCTTCATTTTAACCTTCAGCACTAAATAGCAATAAAACAACCAGTACCAAAAAAGTGTTGTCCAAAATAATAGGTCAAATATATTAGTAGGGATTTTGTCAAAATAAATGCACTCAACACCACTACAATTACTATACTCCATTCTATTACACTCCACTCAAGAACAATCTACACCACTTTATACCACTGAAATCTACAATAATCTACTTCACACTCAAGCAATTTACAAAACAAATACATTCACAACGGAGTACACAAACCAGCAGCAACACACCATGGTACCTTACACCACTCTATTCAACAACACACTAATTTAGTCTACACATTCACACTATACCTCTCTACCTCATTATAACACACTAAACTAATCCACTAAACTCAACACCACTCAACTTTACAACAGGCTACTCCACTCTATAATATTCCACTCCCCTACACTAAGCCGCTCTATGCCACTACACTCAATACCACTCTCACAATCTACTTTAAAACACTCTACCCCAAACTACAAAACAACCTTTACACATCTCAGCTCTGTTCTAAAACACCGCACAACACTCTAAACCATCAGACAACATTGTACTTCACTCTAAAACTCTACTCCACTCTAACAATATACTCCACTCAACTCTACACCTTTTCACTAAACAACACAATACTACCTACCACACACTACACAGCATTCAAAACACACTGTGTCTGAAAAGGAAGTATCCGGGCTGTCAAGCAGTCTCATTGTCCTCTCAATATCATCTGTCAAAGGCGCATGTCATCACTCTTAGCCTAAGATAGGACCACATGTCCTGTAGTGTTGAGGTGCTACATAAATGCCCCCATTGAGCCAAAGATGGCTAATAGGCTGCCCCCAGCTGCATTCAGCTTCCATTATCTGGGGGCCTGCACTGGCTGCATGGGCCAGGCCAGGGGCGCTGACAAAGCTTGTCTTTAGCCTCTGGCTCCTCCTACAGCTTGTTTTGTTTTGTTTATACCTGTTCACATAAATGTCAACGTGCTGTGACTAGTCACGGCAGGGGATGTCTCTAATTTCCAACTCTCTTCAGCTTTTCCATCCAATGTTCTTAGCATGAACACATATTATTACTCTTTTCTCATGAATTAGTTTGCAGTTAATCTTATGCAGTCTTTCTGCTACAATCTCATGTCTGATGTGACAAAAGTCCACACACCCACCCAGTGTCCTTCGCACACACTGTGCCCCACTCCTCTGCAGCCTTTAACATGTTGCACTGTCTATAGTTTGACATACACAATCAATACTACTATGCTACATAATTACACTCCACTCCATACAATATAGTTACACTCCACACAACACAATTCAACTTCAGATAATTCCACTACACATAGTTACACTCCAACCTACATTTCTCCCCACATATGTACACTCCACATATCTTCTCTAAATTCCAAAACCCAGAATTACACTCCACATAACTATTCAAATTTGCAACATGCCACTTAGGGCCATATGTAGGAACACTTTTTCCATAGACACAGAATGGGTAAAAACCTTTGATACATCTGGCCCTTAGTTCCAACCCCTATAATACTACTCCACACCATGCCACATAATACCACTCCAAACCATCCCTCATAATTCCACATAACACCACACAATTCAGCACCACAAAACATTACACTCCACATAATACCACTCAGCTCCACATAATTACAGTCACATAATTACACTGTACTCAATACAACTTAAAACACCCCACATAAATGCACTTTATGACACATACCAGCAATCCACATAAATGCACTATGCACCATGACAATTCCAATAAGCATCATTTCACTCAAAACCACACAGTTCCACGCCACACAATTCAACCCAGATAATTCCACTGCAAACCACATACATCCTCTCCACTCCAAAACAAAACACATGGGTAAAAGACATTGTCATTTTCAACACCAATAGCTCTAACTCTCTCAAATGTGAGACCTACTGCATTGCAAATGCTTGTTTTTTTACTACAATGATGATTAGCGCTCAGGGCAGGTTAACGTCATTGCAATAAAAGTGAAAGTCAAATGAGCTAACAATGGACGCATTTTACTATTTACTTTAACCTGAATCAGTGTTCTGAGGCATTGCTGAGCCCCAGCGCACTGATTCTCACATGGGAGATATAGTTGGAAAGGGGAGAATCTCCCCTTTCTAATAGTATCCCTGCCCAGTGGATCCCTGCTTGGGGATCACAACACGAGAACAATAACGAAGCTGGAATCCACCCACTTGACACCAGGTATGGGGAAAGCGGCCCCTTGAGCAAGGGCTTGTGCTTCCCCTTGGCAATTTATATATTTTAGTCTTTCTGTCCCCTTGGGGGCCAGATGTGGGCAATAACCCCCAATCTGGCCCTCTGGTGGAGAAAGTCCACTAGACACCAGGGATTTTTTAGTTATACAAAATATAGGGGATGGGGCAGCCCAACATAGACATGGCCATGCCTTAATCCCAAATAACTGGGGCCACAATGCTTCGGCACCCCCTGGAGGACATTTTGGAATAATTACCCCTGACATGCACCCTCGGGGGCAGAAAGCTCACTAGATGCTAGTGATTTTCTTTTAAATAAAGGGGTGGAGCCCCCGTCCAAAGAAATGTGGCAACAATCTCCCCCCACCGGGTGGCAGATTGCGATAAATACCCATTAGATACCAGGGATTTTTTTTTAAAATATAGGGGTGAGGGCTGACCAGCATGGGCATGGCCATGCCCCCACCCCAAATAAATAGGACAACAGTGTTTCTGCCCCTTGAGGGGCAGATGGGAGTAACTACCTCTGATCTGTCCCACACAGAATGAACAAAGCCTTATTGATGCCGGGGAAGGTTTTTCTTTTGAAGAATATAGGAGTGGAGGCTGTCCATCATGGTCATAGCTATGCCCCTACCCCAAATAAATGGTGCAACAGTCTTTCTGCCCTTCTTGGGGGGCAGATGGGGTAATTAAACTTGATTTGCCCCCCACCCCAGGGAGCAAAAAGCCCACTAGACACCAGGGAATCTTTTTAGACGTATAATATAAGTGTGGGCGCTGCCCAGCATGGGCAAGGCCATGCCCCTCTAAGTAAATGGGGCAAGCCCGTGGCAGAATGCCCACTGTATGGCAGGAATATATATTTTTAATAAAATAATGTGGTGGGTCTTGCCTATCCTAACATCAGTCCCCACACTTACCCCTAAAACCTCAACAGTCTTTCTACTCCACTACGGACTAAAGCATCCCATGCCAATGGCAAGTGAGAGAACATTTGATTCTTTAGGGTGTTATTTTTACATATGGGCCACAAGAGTTTGGCTAACTCCCAATATTGTCCCACTTGCAATGGTGAACAGTTCACTTTTTGGGCTTGGGTAGGCTGCCACCTGGAAAAACCTACCAGACCCAGACAGCCCGGGTGTCCAGGGTGGTGTGCTTTGCATGCATCCCATGCAAATTTCTTACCCACAATGCCCTGCAAACCTCAAACTTTGACTAAAAACACGCACTTTCTTCACAGTTCTGGGAGGAAAACTGGAATCTGCAGGGAGCCACAAATTCCCTACCACAAAGCATTCCCCCAAGTCTGCCGATTAAAATGGTACCTAATTTTTGTGGTGGGCCAAGAGACCTTGACACAAAAGGCCCTAAAGTGCTACAAGGATAGATCAGCAATACGGGTAGCTGCAGGCTTTGAGGCCGTGCTCGACCACCACCCATGGAAACCTACCAACCACAGTTGTTTTTTTAAAAGTAGACAACTAGGGGATTCCAGGGCAGTGTGCCTTGCATGAATCCCACAAGATTATCTTACCCACATTGCCCTGTAAACCTCATACTGTGCCTAAAATCATTGACATTTCTGTAATGGAAACTTCTGGAATCTGCAGGAATCCACAAAATTCATACCACCCAGCATTGCCCCACTTGTGCTAATAAAAACGCTGGGCCACTTGTGTGGTTGGGCCTAATACCTGAGACAGGACTGGATGAAACAGAGGTCAATGGGAGTCCCCATGTAAGGGTATCATTTTTATCGGAAGACTTTGGGGAATACTGCATAGAAGTTTGTGGCTTTCCATCATAGAAATGAGAGGAAAATGTTCTTTTTTATGTCAGAGTTTGAGGTTTGCAAAGGATTCTGAGTAAAACAACCTGGTGAGAGCCATGAGAGTCACCCCATCCTGGTTTTCCCTACGTGTCTACTTTAAAAAAAATTACAGGTTTGCTAGGTTTCCCTGGGTGGCGGCTGAATTAGGGCCCAAAATCCACAGCTACCCAAAAAACAGGTCCGTTTTGAGTAGAAGAATGTGATGTACCCATTTTACGTTTGGGCCATTTCGTGTTGCAGGCACTAAGCATACCCACACAAATGAGGTACCATTTTTATCAGAAGACAGGGTGGAGCATGTACTATTAAAATATGTGTTCATACCAATTGTATTTCGCTGTATTTATGCCTACTAAGTGTGTAAGAAAGAAGAAATTTTGAAAAAATACCCTCTTAGTCATATGCTTGTACGAGTATCCACAAATCCAGAGCTGTACAAATAACCACCGCTACTAAATTCCATATCTTGTGCCCATTTCAGAAATACATAGATCACCTTGATACCTATTTTTTTCACTCTACGTATTCACCATATTCATTGGTCTACACTCAGTACACAATGAAAACCCATTGTACAGTGCAGATCAGTTATTTTCAATATTTCTTTATTTCAACAGTTAGTTTCTTTGGGAAAACCTTGAGATATCTACACATATGTCCCGTTGTTGAATTCAGTACTTTTTATAACTTTCAGAAACATATCGCTTTCCTGAATCACTCATGGGTTTCACACTGGTTTCCACCACAAACTGGAAGTAGGTTGAAAGCCCGAAAAATAGAAAAAAATGGGCTACCTCTTTGAAAAATGCCAAAACTGTGGTAAAAAAATGTTTTTTGATTAAGCTCTGCATGTTTCTAAAAGTTGGGGATATGGTGACTGTAGCACAGCAAATTGTTTGTTGAAGTCATCTTTATGAAAAAAAACGGACACTTTTATCCAGAACACTTTTTCCTATTTTTCCCCAAAAAACTCAAAATTTAGCTATATTTTGTCTATTTTATTGGTCCCCTCCGGGGGGATCCACTAACCTTGGATAACTTCAGAATATCCAGTATGTTGGAAAAAAGGACACAAATTTGGTGTGGATACCTTATGTGGACAAAAGGTCATAGAGGCCTAAGCACAAACTACCTCAAATATAAATAAGAAAAAAGGGCTCGGCACTGGGGCAAAAAAGGCCCAGGAGTTAAGGGATTATTAGCCGGGGTGAAAAATCTGACACTAAGTTCTTCTGCTTTAATAATACCCTAGCCACTTACTAGAAGTTTTAGTCTTTCAGAATGGTCCAATAATATCTACCGAACTGCCCCTGTGCCTGCTGCACCTGCAACCTAAGCAGGTTAAGGTGTCCTGAGGAAGCATTGACGACGAGTTCTAGAAATAGAGAGTTTTTTCCTTGTATGCTGTGCAGATGAAGACCTATAGCACATGTTTTTGCTAAACAATGCACATGTAAAAGTCCTTGTGGTTAATCTTGTTGCATTACATGCTCGCAATATAAATTGACTTTACCGCTGGTAGCTACTATTAATATCTAGTAACAAACATAGGGGTGAATTAGGAGTTTGGCGGATGCAAACACCCGTCCTCCAAACTCCTGACGGGGTGGTCGCCACCATGCTCGTGACCTACCCGCCGGCCCCATTATGACCAAGGTTTCCGCCGGTCAGCCCAGTGGGAAAGTTGCGGCAGCATTGTCGGCGGCTCACAATAGAGCTGGAGGCAATGCTGCCACACGCAGGGGGCGCCAGCACAGCAGATAGCATAGCAGACAGTGCACATTTCGAGGGTGCTGGATAGGGGGACCCCTGCACTGCCCATGCCGCAGACCCTCCTGTGGCCCCCTGCCCTTGTTATCCACCAGCCGTTTCATGTTGGTGGAACTGCCATGAAAAGGCTGGCAGAGAACAAAGTTGTAATCAGCAGGGTGGCGCTGAGTTCAGCGCCACCCACGCTGATTACAACCTGCCCCGCCGTCGAGATCTGAGATCCTGGCGGGGACGTTGGTAGGTTGGCGGGTCTGCCCGCCAACCTTGTAATGTGGTGGTCAGACTGCCACAGCCGCGACGGTCCGACAGCCACTGCGAGGCTAGCTGTCTTCAGCCCACCAGCCTCGTAATCAGGCCCATAGTTTGCACTACATTTGAAAAGAATTTTAAACTGTTTAAAAACGAAACCACTAATGTAAGCAGGCAGTTAGTTGTATGAATTGTATTGTTTTAGCAATGACTTTAGATATCTTGCTTGCTTTTTCATTCTTTGCATAAACCACAATAAATGATTATTCAAATAAATATTTATATCACACAGTGAAGACACCGACATTATAAATATTTATCCTATCATAACCACATTCAGAAAAGTAATATCATGTTTCAGTTTAGCTTGCACAAATAGTGTATTATGGGTGTTTATGTTGTTTAGGTATGTTTTTATGTGTTCCTATCTTCATGTTATTCTTATTGATCTTTTACATTTAAAATAAGGTTATTGTTGTAACCACACTCAACCATCTCAAAATGTCATATTATATTGCCATCTTCACTGAAAACCTCCAGCCAACATGTGTTTCATCATGTGGGTTGTCGCCCTATCAACTCATCAGGGCTACAATTGATTAAATTTATAACAGCACTGTATGATTAAACTTAGCACCATAGACACAAATAATGCTTGTACACTTTATGGTCTTTCCAAGGAATTCAGTGAGTAGGTGACGTACAATTTTTTGTTTCTCGAATTTTCTCTTGATGAACTTTTAAATAGGAGAGGATTTTGGACTAGAGAGTGAGGTAATTGTTGGTAACTATTACTTTTTATTAACATTTGGTCGAGAAACTGCATCACAAAATCAGTGTCATGCTATGTTATACTGATTTGTATAGTGCACTAATCACCCAAGAGGGCATCCAGAGAAAGCGAAGATGGAGGAAATGACAAAACTTGAATCCCTCATCATTCGCCTGAAAAAGCACCACCTTAAACAGGGCTCTGACACTATGAGACATCAATTGGAGCTAGCCAGGACATCACTCTGTTAAACTGCTCTGGAAGAGGCCAAACAATGTTGGAGGTCCACAACACAATGGGTGTATGAACACAGAGATAAATCCGGGAAACAACTGTATTGGCTGGCCACTATGGACACCTTTAGTAGAATAATTCTTGAAATCCTAGTCCAAGAGAAATTGCAGTACCGTTTCTGGCCTATTATTTAACACCAAAACCAATTTCCGCAATGCCATAACCAACATAGACGACTGGATGAGAGACAGCTCCCTCAAATTGAACTCCAACTAAACAAGGTACTGATATTTGGAGAAAACACCTCCGCTTGGGACCACAGCTGGTACACAGAAGAACTCAGACCACCTCCCACACTGACTGACCACGCTCACAACCTCAGAATAGTCTTGAACAGCCAACAGACCATAAAAAGAATGTCAATTCAGTCGCCTCCGCCTGTTTCCACACTCTCCGCATGCTCTTCAGATGGATGCAAGTAAACACCAGAAAGATCATCGCACAAGCCCTCATCACCAGCCGCCTCGACTACAGCAATGCGCTCTACACCGGTATCGCCTCCCAGCTCCTCAGAAGACTCCAAACAATACAGAAAGCGGCAGCCAGACTAATCCTGGACCTCCCCAAGCATACCCACATTACTCCTCAACTCAGGAAACTCCGCTGGCTTCCTGTCCAGAAAAGATGCCAGTTCAAGACATGCACACACACCTACAAAGCCCCCCACAAACTAAGACTGTCCTACATCAACCACTGGCTGAACTTCCATCTTCCCTCGAGACACCTTTGCTCCACTTGACTCGCCTTCGCACATGCCCCCCACATCCATCATTGTGGCAGACTTGAGAAAGCAACTCAAGACCTTTGACGGAGGCATCGTAACCTCAGCACCCAGATACTTCTAGGGGTGATAGTGTTGCACTTTACAAAAGACTGATTGATTATCAAGAGCTTTACGCTCACCACCCATGCCCGCTTTCGAACAGCAGTACCCTCTTTTAAACAATATCCTAATATAATAGATATCAACTGTAGAAAGAATAGACCTGGAGTTGCTAGTCTCCACTGAATAATTTAGCGAGGCTATACAAGTGATGAATGCCAGTTAGACACTGGGTCTAGATGGGTTCCCATTGGGATACAACTGTACTTTCCAAGATCTTCTCATTCCTCATTTAGTGGGAGCATGGGAGCAGCTGATAAAGGCCACTTCCTCCTGGATCTCAATATGCTCACTATAGTGGTCCTCCCCAAATCGGGCCAAACTACAAAGCGCTGTGCCTCGTACTGGCCAATATCCCTTTACAACACTGAAGTTAAAAGATTTTCAAAAGTCCTGGCCAACGGACTACAGTGTGTCCTACCCACCCTGCTCAACCCAGATCAGAGTACATTCATTTCATAGCGTAGCACTTGCCAATGTATATGGCGGTTACAGGTGGCAATGGTCCACCTTGAGGAGCTGAGGGCCCATGTGCCATTCTTCTCTTGGACTTTCAAAAAGCCTTTCACTCTGTTGACTGGGACTTTTTGAAAAGGGTGATAGTGAAAATGGGCTTAGGTCCTCAGATGCGAATGTATATGGGTGCTGTCCGACTCCTTCCCTATTCGGAGGGGCACTAGAGAGGGTGCCCTCTCTCACTGCTCCTGTTTGCCCTGCCCAACAGCATGGATGGAGATGGGACGAGGGCCCAGAGGGACTAATTCTGCTCTATGTAGATGATGTTCTCCTTTTCTTGTCAACCCCCAATCTACAGGCCTCAGTTGCCTACAGATACTTCACCTCTATGCAGAGGCATCTGGTCTTAAGGTAAACAAGAGCAAATTCTTGATGATCTCCCTTGAGGGTGACACCCCGACCTCAACATGGCAAGACTCCCTACTCATTCAAAAGCTTAGATTCAAGTACTTGTGGATATATGTGTCTTCTGAGCCCGATATGACCTAGAGTCTCAATGTGAACAACTGCCCCCCCGAATTCCAGGTAGGAGGACCGTCAGCGATTGGTGTCACTCCTTCTCAATGTGCTGGGACATGTAGCTCTGTTTAAAATGATGGTACTCCCCCGATGCCCATATATCCTTCAAAACTTCACACACACTGGTTCCAAGACCAGCAGGTAAATCCAAAATGAGGCGGCCCGCCTTATTGATAAGTTTCCAAGGCATACCCAAGTCTCCATTGTTCTGAAAAAACCTTCCCTGCCAGCCTATCAAGCAGAGGATTCAACTTAAGTTTGATTGAATAGAGTACAAAGTTGTCAACTGTTTTCGAGGCCAAAAGGTTAAATAGATGCACCCGAGGTTGCGCACTTAGATCTCAGAGTGTCAATTACCTGAGCACCCGCTCGGATTCGTTGGCAAAGAATGAGGAGGTGGGGGGGGTTTCTCTGTCCTCCCCACCTCCAGTACTTGATTTGTAAAAAAAAAAAAAAAGTGCCAGGGCTCTTGACAGGAGATCACTGCAGCTGGTACCACCCAATGTCTCTGTCAGTGCTACTAATGACAATTTAAACCTTTTATACATTAAGAATGACTAATGCCAGCCACCCAAGCAATTATTACAGGTTTTTGGCAGGTATCAGTAATTTTTAATGTACATAGATTGAGTAAACAACTGTTGTTGTGTTCATCACAAAATTAGACAAGCAGCACCACCATTTTGCTGGCTGCCATAAGTCCCGGTGATGAAAGTTAAGTGCCAGTGCTGAGCACCGGAAACCACTGGCTCAAATTAAGCACTGCTCGCCCCTTCCATTTGGAATGCCCTTCCTTTGACTGTTCGACTGGAAACAAACTTTCTAAGATTTAGGAAATGATTAAAGGCCTGGTTGATTAATTGGGGACCGCAGACTTGTTTTCCTCCTGTCTGACTTATTCATCGCCATGTATATGTGCATTTAATAAATATCTGCTAACATAACATAACTGCTCTCTTTCTGAACTGGGTTCTGTATGTATACTGACTACTGTACCATGATAGTCCCATTGGTTGAAAATCTTGATGCTGTTCGAACTGGCGTTTGGCATCATAATTCATTTTTTGCAGTTGGGTAGGATCTGAGGTCCAGCTGGGTGATGAGTTTCTGAGCTTACTATTTTATGGACTATCTAGCTAGAAATTCGGCAGCACATGCTCAAGCCTTGTGCCCAGGTCTGCCGTAGAAATATTAGCAGACGCACATATCACAAGTTTTATACAGTGCTGCATTCTATTTGGCACCTCTGCCCCATGGCTTTTTGTCACTTGTACTTTCTTTTTTGCATTATTTGATTCAAGGCTTCAGGAATGGAAATGCGCCAATAGGTGGCGGTGTTGACCGTGGAAAGCCACAAAGGCTGAGTTTTTCAATTCAGAGATGCATTGCACCTAGTTAACTGCATTTACTTACGAAATATGCCTGCCGCTTTCTGGAAACATTGAAATAACCATTAATGGTAAACTCAAACAATAGGGGTGTATTCAACTTGATTCGGAAATACAACTGACAACTCGTAGGTTTGCATAATAAACACTGGGCCAGATAGTAATTGACAGCTGATGTGTACTGTGTATTTCGTAAGACAAAGGCAGAGGTAAAACTAAAAATAGTTTAAAATCTGCAAGCTAATTTAATATAGCCTTAGAGCCCGCCGGCAAATTAAAGGCCCGCTCCAGCGTTAGGCTCTGGGGAGCAGGACTTTAATTGCCGCGGGGTCTAAGGCTATATTAAACTATTTTTAGTTTTGAAGGGTTATAAGGCTATTAGACTATTCTGCCATTGGAGGGCAGAATGTTCTAATAAATAAAACAAAGTCCTCACAGCGCCCGAGGGAATTAAAATCCCCTCAGGCTCCCTGAGGCCTTTGTTCATGTTCACAGCTGTTACTGTGAACAAAGAACTTTGGAATGTTGAGGCTCAGGGCTTTTACCAGTCATTAGAAGCCCAGAGCACCCATTGTCTCCAATGGAGCTCCCACCATTCCAATGTTCTAATAAAAGTTCAACACTGATCTTTAAATCTATATTTACTGGTACATTCCTGATAAAGAACCTATGTGCACATTTCGAAAAAGGCATGGCCTCTGAAGTGGTGAGAAGGTCTGCACTTCTGGGATACTGGAGGTTAGCCAGCAGGGCTTCAGGAGAAAAGTGGTGTGTAATTATTTATTTACTATTTGTGTTTAAAGTTAATGCTCAAAGTATAGCTGATAGCCGTTCCGGCGCGCTTTGGACGATGTAGGAAGTTACTAGGGGATCTGTTGGCACATCTGTGACTTTGAAGGTGTTTTACTCCGGGTCAACCCATGGAAGGCACACAATGTTGGTCTAAAAGTGCAAGGTGGGGGGTTGACCAGGTGGAGTTAGATGATATTCTATTGAGTTGTAAAATAAAACTGGCTCTCGGGAAAGCTCGGAGTAGTGTAACGCATATTTAATGCAAAATAGGCAGCGAGCATCAACATAAGGTAAGTGCTGATCGCCATACTAATGGACCATACATTTTCTCTCTACATTTATCCACTTTTTGTCAATGCAAACGAATGGAGGAAAGAACACATGGTAAAACTGAAACTACATATAGACACTAAAGAGCAGGTGCCGGGATCTTCTCATGGGCCAAATGCGAGAAGGCCTTGAAGATGTTACAGTAAGCTAAGGGTAAAATTGCAGCCTTCACTAATTTCTGAAGTTTTCACTTCGATGTGTCAACTCCAGAATGAGGCTACGAGTACTAGAGTAGTTAAGCTACATGTGCACAAAATAACTAGATAACAAAATGTCAGTGCCTTTAAAATACATGTAACTGTGCAATAAAGCTAAGTCTTTAGAGTGCTTTGAGCCGGGAGCAGCTCCTCCATAAGGGCAGAGGAGCATCGCCCCCCGTCCCCGCCAGCAGCAGCAGCTGCAAAACCTTCCAAAGACAACAATAATAAACTATGTTTATTATTGTTTTCTTTGAAAGGGGCGGGGTCATGGGGGTGACATGCACTAAGGGGGAGTGCACAGCACTCTCCCTCACTGCGAATGTATGTTTGGCCGGCCGTCTTGGGCCGGCCAAACACACATGCGCACAGGGCTCTCTCCAGCCCAGCAACACAGTTGCTGGGCTGGAGAGAGCCTGCACAGGCTCCCAGTCTGCCTGGGAGCGCCCTGGCTAGTTGCTCCCACACAATCCTGACGCTGCCCTGAGCAGCGTCAGGATTGGCCGCAGGGCAGACTGGGAGCCTGTGCTTGCACCAAGAAGACGGAGGAGCAGAGCGGAGCGGCGCAACGGTGAGAAGCTGTGTTTTTTTAAATTTAATTTAATTTTTATCCCCCCCTCAGTGCGCCGCCCGCCCCTTCTGTGCCTCTCGAACTGCCACTGCTTTAAGTAGGTATGAAATTGCAATTGTTATTACCAATAATATATGAAATTTTACGTTTTCAGAGTCTCCGTGAAACCAAATGGGGGTGGGTCATGGCAAGATGGATGGTAAAGACTTCATGGGAAAAAGCATGAACCATTATTCAATGGGCCAACAGATTAGTGAAAAATGCTGGCTGGTCTAAGGCTTCTCATCAGAGAGCAATGGACAAAGACAAGAGTATATTGATGTTTTATGCACCAGGAGTAATTTTACCTTGAAATGTGGCGAGACAAATAGTCATAAGTTGATCAAAAGAGGTGGGTTTTTAGGGCTTTCGGAAACTTGTGGAAAGCTCCAATGCATAGGGATTCTCTGAAATATTTTTGGAGTGCCCCAACATATGTATCACTGTTGATCATGATAATGAGCTAACAAAAGTATTTTGGGGTGTGGGCATTAAGTGCCTTGTGATTGATATGTATACTTGTGAACTGTGTTCTTTACTTGATAGGACGCAAATTAAGAATTTTCAGAGCATGTGTAATGTAATGTTGGTGTTGCTTTCGAAGATTAACTGAGCCATGTGGTTCTGTACTCTAGGATGGCTGGGGGACTCCTTTTTTGCAGGGCATTGTATATGGCATTGCAGTAGCCAGGCCTCGAAATCAATGGAAGCCTCTTGCTAGTTCTGAGTGAATGCTGTACCACAGGCAATATTCCAAGTCACTATAGCAATTGGACCATTTGGTGGGGGGTACACAGCGCTACCTTTCAACTTGGAAGTAGATTTGGGTATCATCTGCATGCAGCTAATAGCCAATGTCAGCCAAGGTGGCCATATAGGAGTTTAAGAAGTTTGCAGAGAGTGTTGATCCTTGAGGTTTTCCACAGTTGATATGGATTGTTTTAGAGTAAAAAGAACCTAGCTGGATTACTCCTTTTAGACTTCCATTTGGCATTTAAAAGGGTTGATTATTCTATTCTAATACACAACAATGCCACGGTCAGAATCATCAGTCCTGCTCTGGAGTGGTTAAGCCTTTTTTTACATGAATGGACCCTAGTCCCGATGCCCTTCAAGTACAAGATGATCCCAGTCACTTGAGGAGTGCTCAGTTCTCTCTCCATTCTGTTGAATATCTATATAGGACTAATCAGATCCGTAAGCTTCAAGGGTCTTTCGAATGCCAATAAAACTCAGCTTTTGCTCACATATGACATTCTGCCTTCCAGTCACATGAGTCACCTTAAAGTGTCTTTCTGCTGTGCAGACGTGGATTACTTGCAACTTCTTAAAATCGAATGGGGGCAAGACAAAGATTCTGTTGATGCGGATATCTGACCCACTGTCTGCATGTATATCTGTATGAGTTATAGGTACAATGGCAGCAGAGCGCATTACCTGGTCAACATCAAGGTTACACTCAACAAGGGGGGTAGGGTGCCAGAGAGCTATAAAAGAAGATGGCTGCCTGAGCAGTGAGCTCCTCTGGCCCATTGCTAATAAAGCAGCTGTTCTTCCGATGCCACTCACTGATACCGTACGGTTGCATTTTGAGTGGCTGTACTGCCGAAAGTGTGGGAGACGATCTGGGTATACTCTGTTGCTTGGAACACTGCTCCAAGATGTGGGGGGCTGCCTGGGCAGGGTATGACCTTCAGCTGAGCCTGGAGTTACAGAAAAGGAGGTGTTGTGTGTGTAGATGTCAGAGGTGAGATGCTGCCAAGTATGGGGCTGAACGCGGCCAGTTGGGGCCCTTTGCCGCCATTGGGTTGGTGATTGATCATGTGTGGGCCTCAACTTCACTCGTGGTGGGGGCTACACCGTGGATGCCTTTTAAAGCCCATGCAGAGCGGGCCGCATTTTTGAGTGAGAGTGGTGTCAGAGTGGCCGAGGTTTCTGAGTGCCGCCCAGTTAAAATCGTGCTTTGTGGGTGTGTCTGCTGAGGGGCCTTTGGGTGGAGCTGTGCGCACTGATTTGGAATCCATAGCTGTGCCCCTGGGGGATAGGGGGTCCCCCGATCTGCTTTATGAACCTGTATGAAGACCATGTGCAACTCTGCAGTGTGAGACTGTCAGACATTGAATATACTTGTGGAGTGGCTCTCTAACAAGTATTTCATCCTGTTGTCTGGGAAAGTTCTTTTAACAGTGTTGCGATATACAAGTGGGCCTTGCACCAGGGGCGGCTCCTCTGTTTGGGCGGAGGAGCGTCGTCACCCCCCTGCCAACAGCAGCAGCTACAAAACCTTTACAAGAAAACAATAATAAACTGTGTTTATTATCATTTTCTTGTAAAGGGGTGGGGCACTTGCGATGACGAGCACTGAGGGGAGTGCACAGAGCACTCCCCTCAGTGCGCATGTATGTCAAACACACATGTGCAGTAGTCTCTCTGGAGAGAGCTTGCACAGGCTCCCCTGTCTGCCTGGGAGCACCCTGTTTGGATACTCCCAGCCAATGGATTGGCCGCAGGGCAAGCTGGGAGCCTGCAGTCTGGAGCACCGTGGGACACAGGAGCGGTGCAGTGGCAACGGAGGATGTACATTTTTCTTTATTCCTTTTTTTTTTTTATTTTTATTAATTGCCCCCGTATGCCCCTTCAGGGAGCAGCGAGCTGCGACTGCCTTGCACTCTGGAAATCCTAGGGCGTATTTACAAGAAAAGTGATGCAGCCCGGATCTGCAAGCCATCTTGCAGCACCGAGCTGCACCATTGGAAAAGTGAGGAATGCGTCCTATGTACAGCAATATGCTGTATCCCTGTACTTTCCTCAGCACTGGTGTACAATTGGCAGCCTAGCACCAACGCAGCATCCTTGCACCATGGTGCAAGGGTGCCTGCATTGCAGGGATGATTGTTTATGTGCAGGAAAGGACCCCTTCCTGCACATAAACAATCATTAACAGTGTTTTCCTCCTTATATATGTGCTACAGAATGCACCGCACATAGAAAGAGGAGAAAATAAGGAGAAATAAAGGTATTTCTCCTCCTTGCGACACTTTTACGTCACCTCTGGGGTGGCATAGGAAATTGACACATTCCCAGGTTTATGAAAGCTTGTAAATTTGGGAATGCATCAGATTCCATGGGTGTTGTGTGGGAACACCCACACGAACACCCATAGAATGGCCCTTTCACACAGAGTAATGCGTGAAAGGGGACCATATTTACAAGTGCTTGCATGGCTTTTCATGGCCGTGTAAATATGGGCCGTCAATCTGTGCCACAGTGAGTCTAAAAAAAGTGACGCTTCAGTGGTGCTACGAGCTTGTAAATACACCCCCTGTGTTGTGACGGAGAAATCAATTGAATACATACTATACAGCCATTCCTCTGTAAAACATGCAAAAGGCCTTAGGAGAAAGACAGATCGTAAACAGACCAAGCTGCCATTTGACAAAAAAGAAGGCTGCTGATCACAGGGTGCACCCATCAACATTGCCTGATGTTACTTCTGGTGAAGTTGTGTGCTGCTGCTTGAAATGAGGGAAAGTCTCATATCTATAGGAGGGGAAAAAAGACACCCTGATGACGAGGATGGACCATTTTCAGGAATGTGTTGACATACAGGATAAGAGATTCGCACGGGCAATAACAAGAATATCACACATTGAGGACTCTCATGGGCAAGCGGCTAGCTCATTTGCTGCACTCACCGATGAACTGAAAACTATAAAAGCTCAATATGGAGACCTGGAGGGTTACTCTTGATGCAGCAATGTTAGCATCATTGGAATAGCTAAGACTATGAATATTAGCAATAGGGGGAGGGCAGAAATCCCAACGGACACCAGGGATTACTTTATTTTATTTGTATAGGTGGGGGCTGCCCACCATGGACATGGCTATGCCCCCTACCCCTCCAAAATAGAGAAACAGTCTTTCATGCCCCCCGGGGGGACAGATGGGGCCAATTACTCCCATCTGCCAATTTGGGGGGGGGCGGGCCGAGGCAGAAAACCCACTAGACACCAGGGATTACTTTTTTCAAATTTTTCATCGGTCATCGCCGCCCAGTATGGGCATGGCCATGCTCCTTCCAAAAAGAGGGAAACAGTCTTTCTGCCCTCCCACGGGAGCATATGGGGCCAAATATCCCCATCTGTCCCCCCCCCCCCGGGGTCATAAAGCCCTCTAGACACCAGGG
This sequence comes from Pleurodeles waltl, assembly GCF_031143425.1. Lineage (NCBI taxonomy): Eukaryota > Metazoa > Chordata > Amphibia > Caudata > Salamandridae > Pleurodeles > Pleurodeles waltl. The sequence continues at coordinate 597,725,012 of NC_090437.1, forward strand.
ATTACTTTTCGCGTGGGGTGGGGGCTGTGAAGTATGGGCATGGGCATGGCCATGGGCCCACCCCCTCAAAAATAGGGAAACAGTCTTTCTGCTCCCCTGTGGACTAAAGCATCTCATCCCAATGGGAAGCAAGAGGGTATCTGATTCTTTTGGGTGTTGTTTTTACAAGTGGGCCAGGAGAGGTTGGCTAACTCCCAGTATCATCTCAATTGCAATGGTGAACCATGCACTTTTTGAGCTTTGGTAGGCTGCTGCCTAGAAAAAATTACCAGACCCAGACAGTTCTGAAAAATAGACATCTGGGCAAGTCCAGGGTGGTGTTCTTCTCATCCATCTCACTCCATTTTTCTTACCCACAATGCCCTGCAAACCTCAAATGTCGACTAAAAAACACACATTTTTCCTCACATTTATCTGATGAAAACTTCTGGAATCTGCAAGAATCCACAAAATTCCTACCTTCCAGCATTGCCCCACTTCTGCTGATAAAAATGATGTGCCACATGTGTGGTTGGGCCTAGTGCCAAAGACAGGAACGTATCCATCTGATGCCATTAGGCGTCCCTAAGCAAGGACTCCTATTGCTCTTGGTCTGATAAGTTCCTGACACTGGCACTAGGCCCAGCCACACAAGTGAGGTACTATGTTTATCAGAAGACTTAGGAGAATGCTGAGTGGAAGGAAGTGTGTGGTTTTGTGCAGATTCCAGAACTTTCCATCACAGAAATGTGAAGATATGTGTTTTTTAGACACATTTTGAGGTTTCCAAGGGATTCTGGGTAACAGAACCTGGTGAGAGCCACATAGGTCCCCCCATCCTGGATTCCCCTAGATGTCTACTTTTCAAAATGTGCAGGCTTGGTAGGTTCTCCTAGTTGCCAGCTGTGCTAAGGCCCAAAATCCACAGCTAGGCACATTGCAAAAAACTTGTCAGTTTTCAGTGGAAAAATGTGGTGTCCACGTTGGGTTTTGAGCTGTTTCCTGTCACGGGCACTAGGCCTACCCACACAAGTGAGGCACCATTTTTATCTGGAGACTTGAGGGAACATAGATTAGTAGAAAAAGTTTTATTCCCAATTGTCTTTCTCTACATCGCACCTTCCAAATGTAAGACAATGTGTAAGAAAGAAGTCATTTTGAGAAATTCCATCTAATTCATATGCTACTATGGGTACCCACAAATTCAGAGATGTGCAAATTACTACTGCTTCTAAACTACATATTGTGTGCCCATTTTGGAAATACATAGGTTTCCTTGACATCTATTTTCCACACTCTATGTTTTACCAAATGAATTGCTGTACATCAGGTACACAATGAAAACCATTGCAGGGTGCAGCTCGGTGATTGGCTCTGGGTTCCTGGGGTTCTTAGTGAACCTACAAGTCCTATACTTCCCCACAACTAAAAGGGTCTAGAGGACATAATGGTATAATGCTTTTGAAAATCTGCCATAGTTAGAAAATGTTACAGATGAAAACAGAGACACAACGGCTGCTTTTTTCAACTCAATTTCAATATTTTTTATTTCAACTATTACTTTCTATAGAAAAACCTTGAAGTATCTACAGAAATGACCCCTTCCTGAATTCAAAAGTTTGTCTACTTTTCTGAAATGTATAGTTTTCTAGGATTCACCATTGGTTTCACACCCATTTCTAACACTAACTGGAAGGAAGTTGAAAGCACAAAAATAGAAAAAACGGGCTGTCCCACTAAAATGCCAAAACTGTGTTGAAAATGTGTTTTTCTGATTCAAGTCGTTTTTAGCCCGGCTAACCCTTTGTTGATGCCATTTCGCAGGGGAAAAACAGACACTTTCTTCTGCAGCACATTTGCCCCATTTTTCCCCCAAAACACCAAATTTTAGCTGTAGTTTAGCTATTTTCTTGGTCTCCTCTAGGGCAGTGGTTCCTAACCTGTGGTCCGGGGACCCCTGGGGGTCTGCAAAGCCTCCTCAGGGGGTCCGCGGCTGCTTAGAATATTAAATGATATTAACAGATCAGGTACCCAGCTTTCAGTAATGACTCACAGGGGGTCCCTGGATTCCAATAATGATTCAGTGGGGTTCCCCGGATTCCAGTAATGATAAAGTGGGGGTCCACAGAAGTCAAAAGGTTGGGAACCACTGTTCTAGGGGAATCCACAGACCCTGGGTACCTTCAGAACCAGGATGTTGGGAAAAAAGGATGCACATTTGGCGTGTATACCTTATGTGGACAAAATGTTATGTGGGCCTAAGCGTGAACTACCCCAAATAGCCAAAAAACAGCTTAGCACTGAGGATGGGGGAGGCTTAGCATCGAAAGGGTTAACTGTATTATTTTTGTTATTGTTGTGTTGGGTATTTGCTGGCGTTCGGGGATGGTGTGGGTGGTGGGAGTTTATGGGGGATTCTTTGGGGAGTTTATAATTTTGGTTATATAATACAACTGACAAGTAGGTTTTCACATGCCAAGAGACTGGGCACAGTCAAGGGGGCAAAGTGGTTCTTAGGCTTGATGCAATTTATAGCCCTGTGCACGTCCACTCTCTATGTTGATATTACCTAGTTTCTACTATCAATGCAGCTTTATAGGCTATCCAACGTTCATAGGCAGGCTTCTAGAGAGAGTGTGGCGCTTTTGCATATAATGAAGCCATATAATATAGTGGACATCTGTATAATGATGCATCTGAGTAATGCTGAGTTCACCTACTATTATACAGTACATTGTACCTGTTCCGTATGTGGCTAGACTCCTGCTCCTAGACTGACAATGTTCATGATACTAGGATACATCCCACAACTTTGTCTGACTACTCTCTGATCAGTCTAATTCTTCACAACCTCCCTCCAATCTCTCCTTTTATGAGCAGGTGTTTGAAGAGTACAGAGCTCTGAGATCAGGTATTCAGTTTGGAGGGGAGATCAACAATAATAGAATACTTTAAATTGAATGATGGTGCGGTTGTTGAGACTCCACCTTTATGGGAGGCGTTTAAGGCGCATATAGGGATCTGCTTATTGAAAGAGTTTAGCATACTGACATCGCTCCACACTATATTGGGGTGCCTTGAGGATGAGCTCAAAGCACTAGAGAATGCTTGTACCAAAGACAGATCCATATTAGTTACGCCGCAAGATAAATTGAAGTCATTTCAGGAAGCAGTGGACTGGGAAACTCTCTATTAGGTTAAACATGCACAAACCTGACTTTTTGGGGAAGGGGGATAGACCAGGCAGGACCCTGGTGTGAGAACTCAGGTCCAGTATCAACAGTAGTAATGTTTCCTGTATAAATACAAACACTGATGAGACCACCTCTGTGCCAGATGATATAGATAGCTTTTGTTTCTGTTATGCACATTTGTACAACTCCAGCATAAAATGTGATACCTTAGAAACAGCTACATACCAAGACACCATTGGTCTATTTGGATTGAAGGGATATGCGAGAATCACTGAACTCCCTCCTCACCCTGGAGGATGTCAATTGTGCAATTATGAGCCTACCGAGTGGTCAGATCAATGGAGGCGACGGTCCTACCATCAAATGTTATAAAGACTATATAGACCTTCTTACCCCTGGCTACTTGATATCTATAATGATAATGTAATTAATGTATAGCTACCCTCAACTGTGAGGGAAGCCAGAATATCGGTCTTGGAAAAACCCAGCAGGAATCAATATTTCTCCTATAGGCCGCTGCCCTAATTAAACTGTGACAATAAAATATTCGCTAAGATACTGACACAGTGGTTGCAACTACAGATGAAACTCCTGATACCACCAGAACAATCTGGCTTCCAAACACAGCAACCTACTGCCTTTAATATGTGCACTCTTATGTCCATGCTTGCTCGGGTCCAGCCAAAGCTATTGGCCTTAGTGGCGCTTTTGGACGTTGAATAAGTACTCATAGCCCTGGAGTGGCCAATTATGAAAGAGACCCTGAGATGTATGGGGTTTGGAACTCATTTCTTAAAATGCATTGTCTTGCTATATACCTCACCCAATGCCAAGGTCCAGGTCAATAGTCTATATTCTAAGCCAATACCCATCAGCAGAGGCACCCATCAGAGTTGTCTCCTGTCATGTATGATTTTTTCATTGGTAAAGGAACCACCTGCTTGTTTTAGCATGATTTTCTTGCTGATCGTGGACTGTATATTGGGGGCAGTCCATTGGTGATATTCACATATGACAATCACATTGTGCTATATATTAAAAATTCCAAGGACAAACTCACACCTACTATAAGAGAATTAATATGCTTCAGGGGCCACTTAGGTTTACAAATTAACTGGGGAAAAACAGAGACCTTCCAACTGATAGACTTCACTGAACCAATCACTGTAGAAAGGTTGAGTGATGTCCACTGAAATGGAGTATAGATGGCGTGAAGTACTTTTTTCATCTACGTTGCTTGTGACCAACTGGTGCTTCTTAGATGCAACTTTGGTGTTGCGCTTCAGACCCTTAGGACACTCGTAAGTGCGAATACAGCTACCTTTCCGTATGCTCACCTGTAGCTATCTCATTAAGAAGATAGTATTAACCAAGTTCTTTTTATCTGTTCACCAATATCTCTATTTGTGCACGGCAGAATTTTCAAACAATTGTGGCAAACACTGACCAGACTGATATGTGGGGACTTTGGGTGGGGGAGGTGGTACACAATCTTGTATGAAGTGGGCGATCCTCACAAGACCAATGTGTAACACCAGTCTTTCTGTTTCAGGTTTTCATGTATATTATTTAGTGGCGCAGCCAGGGGCGTATCTTCAGGGGGGGTGTATGGGGTGGAACACCCCCTTAATTATATTTCAGAGTCGGGTCACAGTGGTGCCAGTTGGGTCCAGTTGTTACAATGCAGGAATGCTGAGTGTTAGGTTTGTAACATGCAGACAGGCCCCTGGTGCGGCCTATAATGGGCCGGGTTTAAAAATGGGGCACTGCTCCATTAATATGATCCCAGTGATCCAACCTGAGGCCTCCCAGGCAGAAATCAGGGCAGAGCGCCTGATTTTCACATCGGTGCTGGAGTCGGGGTTTTAGGTAAACACTGCAGTGGGAAGCCACGTTTTAGACTGATTGTCCCAGTTGTTGCACTGGATGTCTTCTCCCATCCCCGTTTGTAAAAGTGGATGTGGAGAATAGCCCAGTGCTAATAGGTAGGCAGGAATTTTATGAAGAAAAATCCCTACTTCTAGGGTAATGCAGTACCTCAGGCATTTCAGTGTGCTAACCTAGGCCTGGGTTCTTGCAAAGCTGCCCATTGCAATGAGTGCCTGTTGTTTCAAGAGGCTGAGGAAATGTGATAAATAAAAAAGAATATTGATGCCAAGTTATTCACGGGTATTCTAGCGCAGCGCCTTAATCCCTATATGCCGGGACTCATTGATCCGGACCAGGCAGGTTTCATTCCCCATCGACAGTGCGGTGACAACACGAAGCGGCTCCTACACTTAATAGATAAAACTAATAGATCCCATAGGGAGGCGCTCCTCCTCTCCATAGACGCGGAGAAAGCATTCGATCGGGTGAACTGGCCTTATCTTCTGCGGGTGCTGGAGCGCTTTGGGGTTGCACCGGCGTTTTGGACCTGGATTCAGTGTATTTATAGTGCGCCTACGGCCGCAGTCCGCGTGAATGGGGCTTTGTCGCTTCCGTTTCCGATAGGGCGGGGGACGAGGCAGGGGTGTCCGCTCTCCCCACTACTGTTTGCGCTCTACATGGAGCCCCTCGCTCAGCGTCTCCGTGATGATACTCATACCTCCGGCATCAAGCTTGGGGGAGAGCCAAACCTCATTAGTCTCTATGCTGATGATGTGATTCTCATGCTGGCGGATCCCATGGTCTCACTGCCTGCGCTCATGGAGGCCCTTAGCGCGTTTAGCCGGGTATCTGGGTTTAAAGTGAATACACAGAAATCCCAAGTCTTAAGTTTGTCAATTCTACCAGCGCATGAAGACGCCTTACGGGATCGATACCCCTTTATATGCTCAACGTCCCATGTGCCTTACCTGGGCATTGCCCTGGCAGCATCGGCGACAAGAACGTCTAGCATGAACTATACTTCCCTATCCCGGGAGATACTGAGGGACCTGGAGAAGTGGGGGAAACACGGACTCTCCTTATTCGTCAGGGTCTCCGCGATCAAGATGACAGTCTGCCGCGCATACTCTGTGTTTCAGACGCTCCCTTTGACCCCGCCACTTCGCACCATAGCGACACTCCAGTCAGCGATCTTGCAATTCGTATGGGGGGATGCTGCGCCGTGTCCTGTATCGTCCTAACGAGGAGTAGGGCCTAGCTGTTCCTTGTCTGCTGAGGTATTTTCAAGCCGCCCAGCTGCACTACTTGCTGGAGTGGAGTCGACTGCTCACTGAAAAGCACTGGTGTTTTATGGACCAGGCGGTGGCCGGGTCTCATAATTGGAAGGAGCCCTGGCTCCGGCATAGGCATAGAGCGTCAGGGCTTTATTCCTCTCCGGTTACGGGTATGGCGTTCCGGGTGTGGGACGCTGTGGCGGTGAAGCGGGGTTTGACGACCTTCCCCTCCCCGATGTCCCCGATTTGCGAGAACCCCGACTTCGCTCCGGGTCTTCGGGCAGAGCGCTTTCAGTGCTGGTATGAAGGGGGCTGCAGAAGGGTTGGCAGCATATTTGATGCGGATGGAGTAATTGCCTTTGATCAGATGAGGGAGACTTATGGGCTCACGGAAGCAGACAGGCTGACGTACTACCAAGTTCAGCACCGGGCCCTCCAGCCGGCGATCAGGCTGTTGGTAGCTAGACCGCTGACTCTGTTTGAGAAATGGTTTATGGGAAAGAAAGATGACAAAAAGATGATTTTGGAATTGTACAAACTGTTACAGGCGGAGATGCAGCCTGCTAAAACCAAAGGGCAGAGGCAGTGCTTAATTTGTAAATTAAGAGGTGCCGGTGCTCAAAGCCCTTCTCTTAAACACAAGGCTGCTGTAATTAAATCTGCCAGCACTGAATACTGAGGCTGCGTAATACTGAAGCCATCTTGGGCCTCTTCAATCCATTTACGGCCACCCCTGCCCCTTCAGCTCATCCTGCAATTTCCTACTTTCTCCATTTATGACCCTTTTTAGTTTTTCCTTCTTCCGTCTTTCACATATGTGTCCTTTGCTCGCAGCAAATGCTTGAGGCATAAGAATACGCCCCGGCTCTCACAAATAAGCCCCGGTGCTCAGCACCAGAATCAACAAGCACAAATTAAGCACTGGGCAGAGGAGATGGGAGGAAGAGTTGGGGAGGGAGCTAACAGAGGAAGAGTGGGAGAGTGTTCACTATAGAGCGCATCACACAGCCTACAACACGTCAGGGACAGAGACTGCCTACAAGCTCGCCACACCCCGGCTAGGGTGAATGCCTGGGACTCCGCTAAGTCTGACCTTTGCTGGAGGGGTTGTGGCAGCACTGGCACACTTATACACCTACTATGGCACTGTCCCAAGTTAAACAGATACTGCAAAGGTATTCTTAATGATATAGACAGAGTATTTCAGACAGAGATTCCTAGATTCCCGTCATATGTTATCCTGGGCCTACCCAACCCTCTTACCTTTCCTCTTCGCTCGCGGAAGGGACGGCAGATGGCTCTGTCTCTTAAAGCAGTGTTACATGCGATACTAGCTCTTTGGGGTTCGGACAGGGTCCCGACTTACAACTCCTGGCTATATAAGCTCTGGTTGATCTTGGCAATGGAGAAACTAACATTGGCATCTAGGCAGAGGGGGGAGAGGTATGCGACATTTGGAGGCCGTTCATCCAGATTCTCGCCGCGGAATTCAACAAATTAACTTGCCCTGCATACCTAATGGTGTTGGGGCTGCTGGGGGATGCCTGATGAGCGGAGGCTAACTGGTGCAGAGTAGAGGAGATGGGACCCGGGCCGCTCCTGGAGAACGGAAGACAAGGGGGGGGCAGAAAGAGAGGCGCTGCTGGGGTCTGCAGGGGGAAGCACAGTTTTGTATATTGTATTGTGTGTTGTGGTTTGTTTTTGAGTTTCTAATTGCCTCATAGACTGGCTGTCTGGACATCTGGGTTATGGGCGATGGCCTCCAAGAGAGGGCTCTGGAGATAAGGGAACGTGCTTCATTATGTCTGTTGGCTTTAGTTACAGGCCCGTCTGTTAGCATGTGTGGCAGGATTTCCTGCGAAACTTGATTGACGGCCGATTCGGATGTAAGCACAGAGCTCTGTATTTGGTCTGTCTATGTTATATACCAATAAACAGGTTTGATCCATTAAGTGTACTAGAGGTGCCCAGTGCCTGCACATCAAATGCTACTCCTGGCCCTGCACCACTGGTTGTGTCACCCACATGAGTAGCCCTGCGAACATGTCTCATACCTGCCACTGCAGTGTCTGCGTGTGAAGTATTGCACTGCTAATTCCACATGGCAAGTATACACACTTGCCAGGCCTAAACCTTTCCTTTTTATACCTGTAAGGCACCCCTAAGGTAGGCCCTAGGTAGCTCCATGGACAGGGTGCAGTGTATGTTAAAGGTGGGACATGTACTGATGTGCTTTACATGTCCTAACACTGAAATACTTCTTAATTCGGTTTTCACTGTTGGAAGGCCTACTCTCTCATGAGTTAACACGTAAAAAAAGCTTCTGGCATTGTCTTGCACGGAAACAGCTCCAAGCTTCTCCCCGCTAAGATCTTGCTACCTCAACAGTCCATCCTAATCAAACTATACTCACACATGACCCTGCAAACAAAGTACACAGTAGATACCAGCCCAGTGTTGCCTACAAAAGGGCATGGTACACTTCAGTGAGGACAATGAAGTGAAATGCATAAAATGTAGTATGCCCGATATGGGGTTCCTTTATGTGACATAGTCCTGCCCTTAGGGTTTGGACCAAAGTGTTTGAGCTATTGAGCTGCATGATAGAGACCCCTGTAACCCCCTCCCTCTCTGTGTTGTTGTTGGGTGCCAACATGGATCTGCCTAAAACAACGGGGTGGTTTACTGCTATGGAACCGCTGTTCAATAAATGGAGGGTTTACTATGCGGTGGATGCAAAGTATCATATCCGAGCATGACCAGTCAGTAAAAGACATGATCTACTGAAGAGACCAGGTTGAGATATATAATGCAGACCTACACCCAAAGGCACGCCCTAGAGATTTCTGGGGCCCTCTCCTTGCTTATTTAATGCAACAAGACAGGACTGATAATGGATGCTAAACTGTTCATTAGTCATTATTGGTCTGAACATATATCCCTTTTTTAAATGTACTGTGGACTTTTTTTTTTACTCCTTTTAATGTTAAACCTGTGAGGTGTTGTACAAACTGCTATATACAATGTACTCTTATCGGTTGATACTTTGTCCCATATTTATACTCCATTTGCGCCGGATTAGCGTCATTTTTTTTTACGCTAATACAGCTAATACGGCGCAATCTTAACACCATATTTATACTTTGACGCTAGACCCATCTATCGTCAAAATAACCTAGTGTGCTTCATTTTCTGGATGCGTGAAACCGCCTTGCTTCAATGATATGCAAGGTAGGCGTTCCCGTCCCAAAAATGACTTAAACACCCGTGCGCCATATTTATCCAACTGGGCAAAAATGGCGTACGGCTGGTAGGCGGAGACGGAAAATGACGCAAATCCCGATTTGCCCCAAATTTTAATGCCTGGGTCAGGGCACGCGTTAAAATGGGGCAAACACATCACTACTTAAGGAAAACTCACACAAGCAACATAATTGCTCAAAAGGAATACATGGAGGTGCTATTCACGCAGCATGCTCGAAGACGCAGAGCACAGTACCAACAGCAGCAGCTACCACCACACCAACATGGACCCCAAAGGCAACGCAGAAGGCAGGAGAGGATATTCAGATCCAGGATTACCCTTCAGGACCTCAGGGAACATGACATCACCAGAGGTACAGACTAAACTGGCAAGCTATACAGCAGCTGCTGCGCCACATTGAGCCACAGTTGGCAGCCAGCTTGCAGACACCCCACATCATCATTCCACAAGCTGCTAGCTGTCCTGCACATGTTGGCAAGTGGCTCTTTTCAAACCACTGGTGCCCTGGTTGCCATGATCTCACAGCCCTTATTCTCTGCCTTCCTTCCCAAGGTACTTGATGCCATCATCTCCCTCACACCTCACCACATCAGCTTCCCTAACACACAGCAGAAGCAGCAGGAGACCAAACAGGGGTTTTATCAAATTAATGGCTTCCCACACGTGCTTGGTGCCATTGACTGCACACATGTCCAGATTGTGCCACCTGCTGCAACTGAGCACCTATACCGCAACAGGATGCACACACACTCCATCAATGTGCAGGCCACTGTGGATCACATAGGATTGTTCACCAACATCATGGCAAAGTATCCTGGGAGTGTACATGATTCATTTATCTTCCGCCACAGCACCATCAATCGGCACTTCCAGGATGGACGATATGGCAATGGCCTACTTGTTGGTAAGTACAGAAACCTAGTAATTTACACACAGCACAGCAACCCTGTAGGACACCCAACACATACACCACTACATTGACACGTGGCCAGGAAGACACTGAGGTGTGACACTGGTAGTCATGTTTGATATCCTGACCCAATGGGATACACACCTATGAACAAATGACAGATACAAATAACAACAGATGCCACTCTAGAGCCACATAGGACAAATTTAAAACCACACAGTGACAATGAAATGGCCTTAACTGTCAGTACAACTTGGAAGATGAACCTTTCAATATCACATAAGGCTACAGTCAATCCCACACACTTCCAAGCAATACGTCCTGTGTAAGGGGTGTGTAATGTGTGTTGCTGTAGGTAAAATACCATGAGACACATAGCATGATGACGCTGACTCTAATGAAGGTGACATGGAATTATTGAGGCAGTACCAACATCTCACATCACTCCTGGGGTGACATTGCCAGCTAGCAATAAGGAAGTGGACTGTTCTATGAAAATATGTGGATGTGACACTAATGCAAAGTGCTACACATACAGATTGAGACAATTCCCCATATTCATAACAGATGTACAGGGAGATGGACCTTCCTATGCTAAAAGCTTCACCCCCACAACCAAGTTAGCCAGCTTACCTGGAGCAAGTTCAGTAGTGTAGGTGCACGGTTGCACATGAGCCAACTGGGTAAGGAAACAAAAATAGGTTGGCATAGAACTTGTCACACATGGGATAATTGTACATTGTCAATTGTGAACACTTCAGTGCTGCCAACGTATGGAGATGTGTTGTGCATTGTCACCTAGCCAAATCAAAGGGCCTCACTGTTGCATTTCACATGCAATTACATATGTCGAATTGGAAGGGATATTCAGGCCATATATTGAAAATATGTTAGCACCACAGTGGAATCTATTGTGTGTGTGGAATTATCATGTCACCTCCAGTGAAGGCACACGGACACTTTTTTCTCACTACATAACGCATGGGAGATACACACTGAACAGCAAGTTTCTAAAAATACCACAAATATCATGTTAATCAGCCAAACACCAGTTTTTCTAGTCAAACAACCCAATGCAGAAAGAACATCACAGAAGCCTAGGATCCCACACAATACCACAAACACAGATGAATCACAGACAACACAAGATAACAACTGCGATGCAAAGTGACAATCAAGGTGCAACCAACAACAAAATACTTACCCTCATTTTCTCTTTCAGCTGATCAGGGTTACGGGATCCAGCCATGGATCATGACTCCATTTGCCAATCCAAGCACAGCAGCAGAGCATGCCTATAATGAGGCACATCGTAGGACACGCACCATAGTTGAGCGGACTTTTGGCATCCTGAAGTCCACATTCAGGTGCCTGGACATCACTGGAGGCAGACTCCTATATTACCCTGAAATGGTCTGCAAGGTCATTTTGACCTGTACCATCCTGCACAACATCTGTGTGAGGAGGAACATTCACCTCTATGAACTAGATCAACAAATGCCTGAAGAGGAGGAGGAGGAGGATGCTGTCGGGGAAAATGAGGGGGAACATCCAAACACAGCTGCAGGATTGCATCTCAGACAACAGATCGTACACAACTTCTTCTAACTATAGTCACCATCACCACTTTGTTATCATATGGAATTAAACACCTCACTTCATCACTCAATCATGCTCTGGGTAATTATTTATGCATCACATGATCTCTAGGAATCATGATCAGAGTTTTGCCTCATGGAGCATTGCAGAAAAACACATTTGCATACTGCAAAAGCCACATCACATTTGATGGGTATGAATGTACAGCAAACATCACATACAGTGTTAATGACATATATCCTGTCTATTTCACATTTGAAGGGCAATATCAGAGGACCACAGCTATGAGACACATCCATGTTGCCAACATGGTCCATTGCTGCATATGACACCCAAGTAAGACACCATCAATCATAAGGACAAAATCTGCATCATATGTGGCAGTGTATGTGCAATTGCATTGGTAACATGAATGTTTGACCACACCCTTGACAGCAGTAAGTGTGACATCAGCTATCTCTGCAAGGAGCATGTGTGACAAGAAGTGCATCAAACATGTTTTAAGTCTCTCTCCACCCTTCTCTAGGGGGTGCTGTAAATGAACTATCTGTACCCTGAGAATCTTCAACTACACTCACCCAGACTCCCATTCTGACTCCTGTGTGCTTCCCTCTTCAGTATGGCATGCCATAGCCATAGTTCATCAGTCTGCATGGACTTCAGGTCCGATAATGCACTGCCTGGTAGTCGGTAAGACCTGTAATCAGCTGTCCATTGCTTCTCATGTGAAAGGTCCGGTTGGTCCTTTGAACTTGATTCTCAACTCCAGGACTTGTGAGAGACTGAAGCTGCACACACCTGTGAGCACTTCCATGCAGACCAGCCATTTGAAGCTGCCCTGCCCTTGCTGCTGCCTGGAACTGCTTAGAAGCTGCCATTTTCTGAATCTCCTTGTTGTGCATTGGCATACAAATCACTTGTGTACCAAAGCCCTTGGGGGATTGTGTAACAGTGCAGACCACAGCAGAAACTGTTCTTCATTCCCACAGTGTTGTTCCTGCTTGTCCCAGTCAGAGTCTGCTCACTGTGTATTTGCCTTGTTCATGTTTGTTCCTGACAGACCCTGCATCCCGTTAGCCAGACTGGTTCCAGTCTTTGGGTTAACTATAGAGGTTCCCTGTGGCTACATTTGTCTCATAGTTGCTTTCCATGCCCTCTGTTTCCTCCTAGGTTATTGTGTCTGGTAGGTCTACGATGAATCCTCAAATGTATAGTATAGTTTAATCAGTTTACTTATTGTATTTTGTTCTAGGACATGTATTCAAATGGCCTAATCCAGCCCCCATCCTTTGTCTGGTTTTGCATGTATTCATGAGTGCCAAACAGTGACAGTGTGCTATGGCTGTATGCATGGATTTGGTACTGTGAATCCAGCACAACAAAGAAGGGTTGCTAATGTGTATGTAAGGACAAAACATGTTTGTGCCCTTACGGTCCAGACACAGATTCACTTCTGCCGCCACCTTTTGATGGGGCTTGCGTTTGACTAGCTGTGAGATTAATCAGCACAGAGGCACTGATGTTCCCTGTTGCAGTGGGAATTTTAGAGCCCGCCCTGTGTACAAATGTGATGAAACCTGCCTGTTTCCTATTACAGATCCATAATGTATTTGAGCACACCAAGGTTGCTCTGTTGTCAGCCTTCTAAAAGTTCTGCTGTGCCATAGCTGGACTATCCCCATGTGTGCCGTTAGTTGATCTTTTGGCTTTTGGTCAAATCTGCTTTGAAGGATACTCTGTTAATTCAAGGGTTGGCTCCTCAGACTCATGACTAGACCTGCACGTAACGGTGACAACATGGAGGCCAATACTGACACAGGGTACACATGGCCACACACTTGAAATTGACACCTTTGTGCAATGAACCATTGGAAATATGTAAAAATATGCAGCATGGCCTGGTGGTCCACCACAGCCACAGGAGAAACATAGGTCATTTACATGACTCAAACTGTGGTGTACATAACAATTTTAGGATTGGATTTGAGACTCTGTCACAAACACTGTATCTACCTAGCATGTTCAAATGCCTGACTCATGGGTAGTATACACACAAGTGACCATGAAGTGGTATCCAACATTTCATTACATGTGAGGGGTAACTATCTGACATGTATAGTTAGTCATGGGAAATGTTTTGTCCCCAATGTTAAGCAGGTATACACAGCATAAGATGCAGCAGATATTAGCAGATATTACAAACACATATCATGACTGATGTACCTCAGTGAATGGCATCTGATGGTTATACCCATTTATAACACATTCATACATGCACATTACGCCAAATGTTTTGCATGCCGTTCGCACAGAGTCACAACAATAATTTGAACAGACAATTCACACACATAAACACAGAGGCCATTTGTTTAGTAGTGTAGCCTTGCTGTCCTCTATTGATGCAACACCTGCTCAAACTAGAAAATTCCTATTGTATTTCCAAAGTTTGTGTTGCTGTTGCGTCAGTTAAGAGTGCTAATCCTGCACAACAACATGAGTATTATGGGCCGCAGTAGTATGGTCTGCCGCATGTGCCCAAACACTAGAAGACACACTGCAGGTCATACCATCCTATCTTTGTATAGTTATAGGCTGCATGCATGTTAAAAATTGAAAAATCACTCAAACACAGTTTAAGACCGATTTTTTGACATAAATGCGTCAAAAAAGACGCATATGCATACAAATATGATGCATATGCGTTAAAAAATGGCGCTCACACACATTATGCATCAATTGGTCCCTAGCGTTAATTCCACCAACGCACCACAGGAATGCGGTTATCCATTGAAAATGTATTGATCCTTGAATGCGTGGGAATTTTCAGGCATATGCGTAAACAAAAATTGACGCAAACTCCGTAAGCATAATAAATTTACATGCAATACAAAAAAACAGGCCGCAATTGACACAGGAAGTGATGTAATAGGATATCCTGTTTGCAGAAATGGTACAGTGGGTGTACTTTCAGTTTCACTTTGCAGTCTGTGATTATTCTAGACTGTGTGGCTGTGTCTTGACTTGTCTCTGTGAATATTGTGAATTTGTCTCCTGTGTGCTATTGATATTGTCTTTTGGTGTTTTGTAAGTGTCTGTGGTATACTGCGTAAGTGTTTATTTGTCATTTATTGTAATTAGATTTATCTTTGTACTGTTTGTGGGTATTGTTAGTTGGGGTATTGTTGGGCTGTTAAGTTTCCTCTTCCTACCTCCTTTCCCTGTTTTTCCCTCTTTACCCTTTTCTTTCCTAATTTTGTTGAGATGTTGGGAAGGCCACGTCTGGGGCGAATGGGTGAGGAGGAGCTAGGGGCATTTGTGTGGCTGGTGTGCCACTTTCTCCCCCTGATGTTGGAGGCTGGGGGCCGTGTGATACAGGGGTGGAGAAGTGTGGCACAATGGTTAGAGCGGCAGACCCTGATGCAGAGATCTGGCCGCGGACCAGCGTTCAATTCCCACCTCGGTGGCTCTTGGGCTCAATTCCCTTGGACCAGATCATTCTCGCCTCGGTGCCTAATCTAATTAAAGGGTCCCACTCTGTAACTCTGGGCAATAGCTTGCTTAATCTCCACGATGGCCCTCACAGCGCTTGGATGCCTGGCTTCACCCTGGGGCTGTCCAAGAGTGGGTGCCTCACAGGGAAAAGCCAGGAGGGGTTCCACAGCAGTATGTGTACAGCGCCTTGAGACCCTAATGGGTGAGGAGTGTGCTATACAAGTGCGAAGTTTACAGTTTTCAAGTAGGCTCAGGTGGGCAAAGGTGCTATCCCACCTGCGGCGCAAATTCAACAGCCAGCGCAACGACCACCAGCTGAAGCATCGCTGGGCTGACCTGGTGGCCCGAGAGCAGGACCTTCTGGGCCACCTGGGTGTGGTGTTTGGTGGCCCTGTTGGTGAGTACAAAATTGACTAATGTGTACAGTACAATGCTCTGGAGTGACAGTAGCAGATTTTGTGACATGCTGCATGCAATGTTTGTGGACATGTGGAATGCAAGCTGAACAAACTGTGGCCCTGATTCATACAATTTTTGCAACGCATTACCGTCATTTGTTGATGCAAAAGCCGCGCAAACTTACAAAATACAATTTTATTTTGTAATTTAGTGCTGCTTTAGCATCAATAGATGATGATAATGCAGCACAAACAAAAGTATGAATCAGGGCCTGTGAGTGTATCAGGAATGGGATGTATTTCACATGGTAATACATGGAAACAATATAGTCCCCAGTTTTGTGGAACCATGCCCGAACAGTATTCATTGCCATACGTACCAAGCTCTTCATAACCTCTGCTATTATCTTAGGCCCATATTTCTACTTTGTTTGTGCTGCATTTGTGTTATTTCTGGATGCAAAAGTATCACACACTTGCTACAATCAAATTTATTTTGCTAATTTCCATAGCTGTAGCGTAAACAAATGAAGCAAATGCAACACAAAAAATGACACATCTGGCCCTAAGATCACTGTTTCTGTGCGTTTACGTCTGGACAGATAATCTTTCACATGGCCAAACCCAAATGGACCAGGATGCTACCAGATTGCAGTAGCACAAAACAGGTTAATCTTGTGGCTTTTTGGAGTAGGCATTTAAATCCTATCATTGAGTAGCAGGGCCCAACAACATTTTTGGCTTGGGCGCAATTGCTGGTACTGAGCTAGTGCAGGTAACATCTGTGTCACTTTTGTGCCAAACAATTTTGTAAAGTGAATGGGTCATCATGAGATCCCTGCTCTTTGTGAATGCATGGTCACAAACTATTTTTGAGCATGATGTTGTGCAAGGGACCACTGACTGCTTCCATTATACTATTTTAGTGACGAAATAGGTTGTTATTTTACTTTTGGTACACCCCTGCTGATATATTGCAGCATTTCTACAAATGTTAACTTCTCAGTATGAAGGCTGTCACAGACATGGTGGTGTGCTAAGATCAGCGGGCCAGCATTCCTGTTAATGCCGCCATTCCCAAGGTGCTTTCAAATAGAGACCTACCTCACCATGATTGCAGAAGTAGGACATGTGCTAACCCATGTTTTTATTAGCGGACAGTGTCAGTTCGGTTGTACTACCACTGATCACCCAACTTGGCAATTCTAAGTTGCTGATTCAGGCAAAGTGTGATTTACAATACACGGTGCACAGCCCCAGAGTAACACATTTCAGGTGCAATAGCTACATCTGTGCCCATGCATTCTGTCAAGGATGATCAACTAAGACACTGTCAGCATACATCTTTTTGTTGTTTTGAATCAGAAAAGTGGCCAATCCATGTTTAGCGTAACATTGTCATCAAGTAACACACAGGATCCCTGCCATCATGTTGTCTTAAGGGGCATATACTGCTCAGGGTACACTGCCAATGTGGCATATGTAACCTACATACAGCACTGGCACACCTATTATGGACCACTGAAAGCACAATAATTCATAAACGCAAATCAACCCACATGAGCATCACACAGTTACTCATTGTCCCTTGATGCACAAGCCACAATACCTGAGTCACTGGTATTGCAGTGCACCAGGAATGTGGCATTGCATGTGTCTCCCAATTACAAATGATGAAATGGAGTACCCTCTGGAATTAATTAAGCACAAAATTGAGTATTCATGTTTGGCACCACATGATTGTTAGGGCCAGTGCATGTGTGCATATGTGTGTCTATCACTCACTGGAGTGACAGTGTCAATGCATATTTGCAGTGGTATGTCTGTTGGGGTGTCTACATGCCTGATGTGCAGCTCTATCATATAAAATGTCACACACAGTGATTTATTGTTCTAACTTTTGTACAATGAGCAGACATTGAGCACATATCACCCTTCCATGTTTTACAGGTGGACCAGCACCCTACACAATAGGTGAAGTGGCTCGATTTGGGGACCCAGACGTATCCAGTAAGTGTTAATTTGTTTGTCCTGTGTTGTGTTTGCAGCTGTCGTGTGATTGACTCCTGTGTGTTGGACTCATTGCAAGATATAATGTGCTTGCACGTGATCTGATATGTGACTTGACTGGAGGTTGACATATTGTTCCATGGAAGAGTTAGACATTCAGCGGCGGAGAGTCATATATGGGGAGTCGAGTGCTGCGCAATAGGCATGGGCAGGTGAACAAGGTGATTTGTTGCTACATGTATGCCAAAAATGTATTTGGAGGTGGCCAGTGTCATAATTTAGTCAGCAAGTCATACCCTAATTCACACAGAACATTGATGCATCAGTTTTACACACAGACTTACGCATCCCTGTTAAGTAATGAACATGTAGGACTGTATGGGTGACTGACCCACAGCATCTAGCTCCACATGTTGTACTCCATTTATGTGGCACTCGAGTGAAATGTCATAGGTGTGCATGCAGGTCAAGGCCAGATGGGTGCTTGCATCAATGTGGTTGATTTTGGAAATGTGTCAGAGAGATCTAATGATGTTGAGAATTTTCCGCAAATAGAACAAGCATTTGTAATGCAACGGGTCTCGCGTTTGCTGATGTTAGAGCTGATAGCGTTGTAAACTCCTAACCCGACTTTTCACCTATCGGCAAAAGTGCATTTATGTACGTAACCCGAAAAAGTGCAATTAACTATGTAAAGCGCTCGACTTCTGCCAAGCGAAATCGCGCTAGTAAATTAGAGAAAAAGTAGTCCACGAGCCGGACAGAAAACAGCGAGCCTCGCATGTTTTCTGTACTTGGTCGATGCGCTCGAGGAGGGCTAGCCACCGGAAAAGGCATGACGTATGCATGCCTTCGACTAATGAAAGCAAGCAGATTTTATTAGACAAGCCCACGAACCAATGTAAAACACTGACGTGACGTCGACAGGGCTCCGAGCCCTTTTCTAAACCCTAAAGCGTCTCACTGCGATACACATGCGCGCGCGCATGCAACGCAGGCTCGACCCTAAAAATGAATGTAGATGTGATTATCCAATGGTTGACTCAATCCTAGTTGGCAGGCCTCCTTTCCTGTGGTGGACTGACTAAACCCATGTACAGATGTCCAAAGCTTTGCGTTGTCCTTGATGTTTGAAAGTATGTGTTGCATGTCCGTCCGTCCCGAGGCACAGGGTTAGGGGTAGAAAATATGTGTAGCTAGGTGTGATGGTCACAGTGTAGATGACAGACATGTAATTCAAGCATTCATGTGTTCCAAACTACAATGCCCCCTTATGATTACCAACTGCATACCGTGCTGGCAGTTCCATATACAAATCACAGGTCTTGTGTGCGATTGAATTTGATCCAGAAGATAGTGATTGGTCAGCCTGGCACATGTTGAGTACTTGCAGCATTTGTTGTGTGACTAATAGCAGTACAAATATGCACAGATCATTTAATTAAGTACACACCTTGTTGTGCATTGCTGTGCTGATAGATAGTTGATGGGTAGGCTGCGTTGGCATGTCATTCCTCAGGGACATTCTATCATCTGTACTGTGAATTGGACTGCATGTGCTATTTTTGATGAAGTGTTAGAATATCATCTGTACATGTATCACACAATGATGTCACTAATGTTTGCCTGTCTCTATTTTTACAATTGCCAACATGAATGCCCAGGATATACGGAAATTTTAGAGGCGGGTAGTGAGGTACCGCTACATACTCAAGTGTGGAGGCTGGGTTCCGTAATATGGCAAGGAGATATCATCATGAGAGAGCCACAGGGGCATGGAAGGCATTTAGCCAAGGGGGGGCCAGCATTGCCCACAACTGCCACCACCACAACAGCTCAGACCACCGTGGCCCCAGGGATGACAGCCACTCCAGCAGATCCCTCGACCTCATCAGCCCAAGGCCCACAAGCAGCACCTTCTGCACCTCCCCCTCCAACCACGGCACCAGCACCAGCTTCAACAAGTGCTACCCAGATGACCCCAGCTGCAGTATTGGACATGACCGAGTTCAGGACACTACAACGTGACATGCAATGTATGTTGCGCAGGATGGACAGGCTGCAGCAGGAGGCGGCCCGCAATAGCAGGAGACTGCGAGGAATTAAGAAAATCCTGAGGAGGGCCAATTTGTGACTTGTTGATCCTCACCCATAATTCCGTCCCCTCCCTCCTCTTTCCTTGTTCTTTTCTTTAGTGGGTTTAGGGGGCTTAGTGTTAGGTTAGAGTAGGCTGTCAGTTTAGTTAGGATAAGTGGGCTGGGGTGGGGGGTTGTAAAGAAATGGCTCCCTGTTGCAGTTACCCCCCACTTTTTGCCTGATACTGATGCTGACTTGACTGAGAAGTGTGCTGGGGCCCTGCTAACCAGGCCCCAGCACCAGTGTTCTTTCACCTAAAATGTACCATTGTCTCCACAATTGGCACAACCCTGGCACCCAGGTAAGTCCCTTGTAAATGGTACCCCTGGTACCAAGGGCCCTGATGCCAGGGAAGGTCTCTAAGGGCTGCAGCATGTCTTATGCCACCCTAGGGACCCCTCACTCAGCACAGACACACTGCTTGCCAGCTTGTGTGTGCTGGTGGGGAGAAAATGACTAAGTCGACATGGCACTCCCCTCAGGGTGCCATGCCAACCTCACACTGCCTGTGGCATAGGTAAGTCACCCCTCTAGCAGGCCTTACAGCCCTAAGGCAGGGTGCACTATACCACAGGTGAGGGCATAGGTGCATGAGCACTATGCCCCTACAGTGTCTAAGCAAAACCTTAGACATTGTAAGTGCAGGGTAGCCATAAGAGTATATGGTCTGGGAGTCTGTCAAAAACGAACTCCACAGCTCCATAATGGCTACACTGAATACTGGGAAGTTCGGTATCAAACTTCTCAGAATAATAAACCCACACTGATGCCAGTGTTGGATTTATTAAAAAATGCACACAGAGGGCATCTTAGAGAGCCCCCTGTATTTTACCCAATTGTTCAGTGCAGGACTGACTGGTCTGTGCCAGCCTGCTGCTGAGAGACGCGTTTCTGACCCCATGTGGTGAGGGCCTTTGTGCTCTCTGGGGACAGAAACAAAAGCCTGCTCTGGGTGGAGATGCTTCACACCTCCCCCCTGCAGGAACTGTAACACCTAGCATTGAGCCTCAAAGGCTCAGGCTTCGTGTTACAATGCCCCAGGGCACTCCAGCTAGTGGAGATGCCCGCCCCCTGGACACAGACCCCACTTTTGGCGGCAAGTCCAGGAGAGATAATGAGAAAAACAAGGAGGAGTCACTGACCAGTCAGGACAGCCCCTAAGGTGCCCTGAGCTGAAGTGACTCTGACTTTTAGAAATCCTCCATTCCCCCAATAGGGATAGGAATGTGCCCCCCTCCCCTCAGGGAGGAGGCACAAAGAGGGTGTAGCCACCCTCAAGGACAGTAGCCATTGGCTACCGCTCTCCCAGACCTAAACACACCCTTAAATTTAGTATTTAAGGACTCCCCAGAACCTAGGAAACCAGATTCCTGCAACCTAAGAAGAAGAGGACTGCTAAGCTGAAAAACCCTGCAGAGAAGACGGAGACACCAACTGCTTTGGCCCCAGCTCTACCGGCCTGTCTCCCCACTTCTAAAGACACTGCTCCAGTGACGCTTTCCCCAGGGACCAGCGACCTCTGAAGCCTCAGAGGACTGCCCTGCATCTAGAAGGACCAAGAACTCCCGAGGACAGCGGCTCTGTTCACCAAAGACTGCAACTTTGAAACAAAGAAGCAACTTTGAAACAACTTGCTTTTCCCGCCGGAAGCGTGAGACTTGACACTCTGCACCCGACACCCCTGGCTCGAATTGTGGAGAACAATCACTTCAGGGAGGACTCCCCGGCGACTGCGAGACCGTGAGTAGCTAGAGTTGCCCGATGCCTGGTAGGGACATTGCACCCGCAGCCCCCAGGACCTGAAGGATCCGAACTCCAATGCAGGAGTGACCCCCAGGAGGCCCTCTCCCTTGCCCAGGTGGTGGCTACCCCGAGGAGCCCCCCCTTGCCTGCCTGCATCGCTGAAGAGACCCCTTGGTCTCCCATTGATTTCAATTACAAACCCAACGCTTGTTTGCACACTGCACCCGGCCACCCCCGTGGCGCTGAGGGTGTACTTTCTCTGTGGACTTGTGTCCCCCCCGGTGCCCTACAAAACCCCCCTGGTCTGCCCTCCGAAGACGCGGGTACTTACCTGCTGGCAGACTGGAACCGGGGCACCCCCTTCTCCATTGAAGCCTATGCGTTTTGGGCAACACTTTGACCTCTGCACCTGACCGGCCCTGAGCTGCTGGTGTGGTAACTTTGGGGTTGCTCTGAACCCCCAACGGTGGGCTACCTTGGACCCAAACTTGAACCCCGTAGTTGGTTTACTTACCTGCAAAAACTAACAAACTCTTACTCCCCCCAGGAACTGTTGAAAATTGCAGTGTGTCTAGTTTTAGAATAGCTATATGTGATTTATGTGAAAACTGTATATGCTATTTTGCTAATTCAAAGTTCCTAAAGTACCTACCTGCAATACCTTTCATTTGAAGTATTACATGTAAATCTTGAACCTGTGGTTCTTAAAATAAACTAAGAAAATATATTTTTCTATACAAAAACCTATTGGCCTGGAATTGCCTTTGAGTGTGTGTTCATCATTTATTGCTTGTGTATGTACAACAAATGCTTAACACTACTCCTTTGATAAGCCTACTGCTCGACCACACTACCACAAAATCGAGCATTAGAATTATCTCTTTTTGCCACTATCTTACCTCTAAGGGGAACCCTTGGACTCTGTGCATACTATTCCTTACTTTGAAATAGTGCATACAGAGCCAACTTCCTACAGGGGTGTTATATTATTACATGTTTGTGGGTGGGTGGGTTGGGGATGATGTTGGGGTTTATGTGTATAAAAAAATATATACAATAAAAAAAAATATATATATATTTTTGTTTAGCATAAGTTAGTATGTGTTTAGGTTAGTATATGTTGTCCTACATGTGTCCCGTGATATAAACGGGGGGTAGGAGGTTGATGTTTAGAGTGTTTAATTACATGTGGTAAGTAAGTTTAGCTTAGGGTAGTTAGGGCCAGTTGTGGGTAATGTATAGTTAGGATGGGTTAGGTTAGTTTAGGTGCTTCCCATAGTTTAAGTTTCCTTTCATACTGATATAATAACGTTTTATGTACTCATTTACAGTATGTAACATATGCTTGGGGATCAGGGCCTTTGCATGAGTGTACAGTGTCAATTTTGTATTTGCATTTGTGTTCCATCCTGCATCCAGATCCCATTCTTGACATGGTTATTCCCACTTCCAAATGAGCTGTCACATTGGCAGCTACAACAAAGCTACTTCTCTATGCATCTGCCATCCATTGCACCCACCACTCAAGGTAACTCTGGTTCCCAATGTGTTGTAAAGGTTGGTGTGATTTTAAATCTGTCATCGTTTGAATCCTGTGATGGAATCTTGGGCACTGTGGGACGTCTTCCTGCAGCCTGATGATCATGTGAACCCTGATAAGCTGAGTGATGTCATAATCTTATGAAGTTCAGTATACATAAATCACACCTATGATTTCTTACATTGTACTCCCAGGTTACATAATTGTCCATATGCTCGTACACATCTATTCCTGCTGTATGGTGTGGGTGTGTGATTAAAGATTAGAGTCAGATGTCACATACATAATGATTGTCTTGAAGGGAATGTGGGCCACATTGAGTTTCATCTTGTACATACTTTGGACCTGACATATTCAGTTCTACACAGCATTATACTGTTTATGATCTTTTAACTTCAGAAATAAGCCTAAGGAAGCACAGATGATGATAAAATCCAGACCCTTGTGCATAGTTATCAGCCCACATTCTTTCTACACTGTTGTCTTGACATTCTGTGGCCATTGACATGTTACACGCATCACAAATCTCCTACACAGTTGATGTGTCACATTACACAGAGACAAAGTGGTAGTGTAAGTGCTATTTATTTAAAGGTGCTGTAGTGCAATATTTACATAGTCCAGGATTGTAAGTCCATTAGTGTGACGCCTTCTATTGTGACGCAACACAAGTGCAATGGTGAGGGACATGTCATTGGACATGCTGTGGTGAAGTGTCATTCAGTGCAGAAGAACAGGAATTGCCAATTAGGTAGTGACAGACAATTGCAGTGCATAGTGGTAAGGTAAGCAGTGTGCTGGAGAACAGTTCATGTTACCAACTGTAGCAAGACTGGCGTGTGCACAAGCACAGGATATAGGAAATCAGTGCCCATGTGGCAAGGACTGGTGCTACCGGGTACTCCTACGGGTGAAGGTGATCTGTTCCACGTCTTCATCTTCTGATGTGTGTGTTGTCTCCTCTGCCCTTGGCGGTGGTGGGTTTGAAGGGGCAACACACACTTCAGTGTTTGAAGAAGTGGACTCAGAATTCCTGGTAGCTGCCAACTGTGGGGCTGTTAAGGGCATTACTGCAGCAAGGAGGACCTACTGGTTCTTGAGTATAGCAGCTACATCGCTGTGGTAGGCAGCCAGGTCGGCCCTGAGGGGGTCATGATTGCAGTCTTGCATGCAGTGAAATGTTTGGGATGCCAGGTGTTGTGGCAACTCCCTAACTGCTGTGGTGAAATCCCTCACACACTGTTGTAGTCCTTGCAGTAGGGATTGTTGCACTTGCATGGCTGCTGACTGTTCTGCACATTACATCATGCACATGTGCATCCCCTCAACGCTGGCTGTCAAATTTTGCATCCCCACCCGCACCTCCTTGGCTAGCTCCTGCTGTACTCCCACTACTGTCCTCTCAAAGGTAGTACCAGTGTCATCAGAGTCCTCAGCTGTGTTGGAGCTGGCAGATTGTACTATTGGGGTGGTGGGTGGGTCATCTGTGATGGCTGCTACATCTGTGCTCCTCCTTGCGACTGAAGGTGGGATCTGGAGGGTTCCAAGGACATCTTGGAGGGTTTGGTGGCTAATGGTTGTCAGCTCGTCATCCATGTCATCAGGGAAGTCCAGGACAGGCATATCAACAGGAGAGCCATCGTCCTCTGCAATGAGATATTGTACAATTAGTGTGTCTGTGTTGTGGCAGTTGTAATGTGACGTCACTGACTTTCTATTAGTGGGACATTGTAATCTTGGTTCCAGTTCATTGTTCCTGTCATTAATATTAGCATTCTCACAGGTCTATGCCCCACCTACATGTCACATGCAGTGTGGGCAGTTTGGGGAATTGTCTGTGTCACATCCTCTAGGTGTAGGTTCTGTCCAAATTGTGTGTTGCCACCTTCTTGTCCTACTCATCCCTCCCTCTAATTCCATTAGCATGGTGAGGCCTTGCAATGTCTGTGGGTGTTCTGATCCCACTTGCACCACATTTAACAATATGGGATTGATCCAGTCTCGGATATTTCACATACACCTATATGTTGCTGAGACCAAGCACATACTGTGTATAGCATTGGCATGGCACAATACAGGTGTCAGCATTGGTAGGGCGTCATGTTGATGTTTGCCAATGTGTGCTACATTGCATTGCACTGATGGGCCTGGCAGAGTTCCATTTCCTCTTATGACTGTGGGTGTGTTTCACTAGCTAGACACATATGTCCTCCCCCTCAATGCTGTTGTCTTAGCAGTATGACAGTTGAGATGTTGCAAGGTGGCATTGCAGCTATTGTAACACAGGCACGGGGTGGACCCTGGAATGGGCAGCATGGGTATGACATTACTGCTGTGTACTTCATAATGTAAGTAACAATACATGATGTTTATTGCGCATATAGACATGAGCATTTCACAGGATTTACACTTTGTTAGGAATTACAGGGAATTGATAACGTCGTCATCCTTAATCCTCTATTCTGGGTGCGTTTGATCCATGGGCACCTAACTGCCATTTGCTACTTCACCAGCACACACAGCACAGGTGGTAGTGGCAACTGTTGTCTATTGTAAATGCCACTTGCGGATATGGCCTGAGACTGGAAATTGAGCCCTAGTTCATGTTGTGACAATACCAGCTGTCCTGTGACAGCAGCCCAGTTTTATGTTCTACCCTACCCTCCTGGACTGGCTTTGCCTTTCCAGCAGCCTTGGCATGGCAGAGTACCCCCATGCAAAGGTTGTTTGTGTAGTGTTGTGCTGTGCCCCTGGTTTCCCCTGCACAGCCCATGCACTAGTCCCATGCCCCTTTGACCTTTCCACTGCCTGATTTCCATGGCTGACATGCATTGTGTAGTAGGTATGTACCTCCCCCTGCTTGCAGTTAACATTTAGGCATTTTTGTCCCCCATTCAACTTACCCTGCATCTGTGTTGTTTCCTGGTAGTCTGCGCTGTCCTGTCCTTGAATTCCTGTGACAATCTCCTCTGGGATGACGGCTGCCACCATCTCCTCCATCTGGTCCAGGGCCCCCTGCGGTGTTGGACTCCCACCTCCGGTCTGCAGTGCTGCCTTTCCTGTTCCTTGCCATTTTTTCCTTGGTCCTGCGCTTGCAGTCATGCCAGCGTTTCTTGCACTCCGTGACTGTTCTACGGACCTCTGCCACACTGTTGATCTTGTCGACAATTTGTTACCAAATTGCCTTTCTCCTCCCAATTGGCAATTTTGAGGTGACAAAAAGTTGATGCTGGTGTTCCGTCACCTCTCTGACCAGTATTGCCTGCTCCTCTGCACTGAAACAACACTTCCTTTTCTTCTTCTCCCTCTCTCGGGTCTTGTCTGTGTCCTCCTGGCTGGTTCATGGTCGATTGGGGTCTCCCTGGGGTCTCTCCTGGCTTCAGGGATCCATTTTGAAGGCTCCTTAGCACTGTTTGCAGCATTTGCGCCAGTTCTTGACGCTATTGTGGGGAAAAATGGCGCATATCCGGTTTGCGACATCGTAAACCGGATTAGAGTCATTTTCTCCACGTTAATGTTGTTTTGCTTTACGACGTGGTGCTATGGTTAGAGTAAAAAAAAAATACTCTAACCCGTGCTTTGCGCCAAGGTGCGGCAAAGTATAAATTTGACGCCCGGGTGGTGCAAAAAAATGGCACTAGCTGGCGTTAAAGTTTTTGACGCAAAACTATGTTCACGCAGTTTTGCGTAAAAAAGTATAAATATTGGCCTTTGTGTCATGCTTACCTGTTGTAATTTATTATAATATCATCAATAAAATTAATTTTGTAAAAGGAAAAGCCAACAAGTGATTGGAGAGGTTGCTGGTTTCTGGGAGCAGAAGAGTAATGTTAATGCATTGTGACGTAGTGGTCTTTCAGAAGTGCATCTTCAAAGCATTCTTAAATTGGAGCAGGGGGGAGGTAGTTCTGATGGTTACAGGGATGTTGTCCTGTGTGCATTCTATGAAAAGGCCCATTGTCTTTTTTTAATTTTTACACTTATTTGTCTCCAGTCTGATGATGGCTAGGCTTCAGGTGTGCTGAGGGCCACCAGAGGTGACAAGCTTGTCAATTAGATAGGGGAGGCTGCTGTTTGTGATTGCTTTGTTAATGATGTAGATACTTTTAAAGATTTTGCAGGCTGGCAAGGGGAGCCAGTGGAGTCCCATCAGGATGGGGGATATGTGATATTTTTTCCTTGGGCACTGAATGAGATGCCCTGTACTGTGTAGGATGTCCTTAAGAAGGGCCAGTGTGCAGCCTGTGAGGCTATGGAGCAAGGTGTCTCCACTGCCCAGATGTGATAATATCAGGGCTTGCAGTTCTAAAGTCACTTTATGAGAAGGAACAGTTTTACTTTCTTTAGTAAAGAGAGGTTGTGCCAAGCTTTGTTTTCTTGGCAATGTATTCTTTATGGGTGAGGTTGGTGTCCAGGACATACCTAAAAGACTTGGCATTGGGTGAAAGTTAGTGTTTGAATCTATGAAGGTTCATGTCATTGAGTCAGATTGAACTATTTCTTGCTCGTTATTCTTGTCAACGGATCCTAGTCAGACAAGCTCTGGCCTTACCTCTATGGGGGACTTTCCCACTCCTGCAGACACCTTATAAATCCTTGCAGTCTTATCCTATCAGTACCTCTCCTTTGACATGCAGATTCAGTGAGTCTGGTTTAGCTGCATATTAGCCCTTAAAGCACTCACAAAGGTCCTTCCTATTACTCCACAAAACACATGCCCTTCTGTGCTTGGCACCCTGATTTTACTCCTCTTGGACTATGCCAATAGGGTCTATTAGGTTCTATTAGTTAAGAAACCATCAGACAATTCAGGATACAGGCCGTCATTACGAGTTTGGCGGTCCGAGGACCGCCGTGGTGGAGATGGCGGTCACACCGCAGCAGGCCCGGCGGAGTAGATTGCCATATTATGACCATGATGGTGTTCTGACCGGAACACAGCCAAGTCACCGCCAGTCCCGCCAGTGCGGACGGGCCGCCGCGGCCAGTGGTAGGCATCTCCAGGCCGGCAGGGAGCATGTTTCTGCTGGCCACATTACAAGGTTGCACACCACCAGGATTTCTGCCGCGATCGCGGGCCACGAAAAGTCTGGCAGAAATTAACAACATTAAAGGGAAAAATCACCTTCAGGAACACAGCCACGTCCGCAGCCACCATGGAACCCGAACTGGAAGTCTTCTCAGTGCTCCTGCTGGCCATACAACTCCAGAATCCAGTGACGAAGACACTAACCATAAGTACAGCCGCCTAGCACACGCTGGAGGGAAGGCCATTAGTACACATCCACACACAAAACACACCCGGCAGTTATCGACGGCCACACACACACGCAAACAAACACCCGTAGCAACACACACACACATACACACACAAACCACACACAACAAATCACACATATGCAACACATACATGTGGAAGGAAAGCCAGGACAAGTTTGTTACACTCGACACCAACGGGTCTCTGGTGCATATATATTAGATAGAAATGTGAAAACATAAATAACTATATACAACATAGGCCTACTGGCCAGTCCAACTGTATTGTGTTCCCCAGGCACAAGGGCAATGTCCAAGGCCCCAACTTGACTTCTGACTGCAAAGTGGCCTCCGTAAGGCAGGGGCATCAACGGGGCATGTAGGCACATTGGGGGGGGGGAGGCAAGGTGTGGTTTCGGTTTTGAGGGGGGTCCTTAGTTTTGGATTGGAAGGGGGTCCTTTGGTTTGGGTTGGGGGTTTAAGTTTGGACTTTGATTTTGGGGGCAAGGGCTTGGGTTTGGGAGGGGTAACCTTAGGTTTTGTGGGGGTAGAAGTCTTAGGTGTGGGAAGAGCATGGCTTGTACCAGGGGGACCATGGGAGGACTGGGTTTAGGGAGGGTATCAGGGCGCTTGGGGGGAACAGGAACTGGGACAGTGGGAGGGAACAGGGAAAATTATTTCAGGAAACATTTTTTAGGGGCACAAGGTTGATAATGAGATAAACGTTAGGGAGTGGAGGGAGAGGCAGTGGTTGGGAGGTGTATATGGTGAGTGCCTTGGGTGCAGGTGCAAGTGTGGATGCCATTTGTGTGCTGTGTGACTGTTGGGTGGGTGAGTGTGATGTTTAGGTGTAGTGAGAGGGGGGAGGAGATGCAGGGAGATTGCAGTGTGGATGTGTGAATGTATGTTGTGGTGATGTCTGCAGGTAGGGTGGATGTACTGCATGTGAGGTTGTTGACAGTTGTGCTGAGTGCGCATGTGTATTATGGGGTCCATGTCTGGAGGTCTGCTATTGTGATGACGGTGGGAATGAGTGTACTTGTAGCAGAGTCTAGTAGTGATGATGTGGTGACTGCAGGTATGAGTGGTGTAGTCAGTGTAGGGAGTGGATGTTGTTGTGTCTGCATGTGTCTGTTGTGTGTGTGCATGGCAGTGGTGTCTTTTATGGTGCCTGTGTTTGTCCTTGCGAACCGTGTCTGTTGATGTGGATGCATGTTGGTATGAAAGTGTGCCCTGGATGGGTGAGGGGAGAGGGTTGACGGATTGGGAACAAGTAGTTGAAGGGGGGACGGATGAAGAAGGGTTACTGGTTGCTGTCAATGAGGAGGCCAGAGGCTGAAAAGATCTCTGCAAGGCAGCCAGGGAACCGTGAATGTCTTCCAGGTAGGCATTTGACTGCTGCATCTATGATGACAGTCCCTGGATGACATTCACGATGGTTGACTGCCCACAGTGATTGACCTCAGGAGGTCAATAGCCTCCTCATTGAGGACACCAAGGCTGACTGGGGCAGGGGCAGAGTTGCCTGCGGTGACGACATGTCCACTGTCCTGGGTGAGCAGGCATTGGCAACTGGGTGGGGAGCTACAGGGAGGGCGGTGCTAATAAAGGGGGAGGCGGACAAGGATGGTGCTGGGATGGCCCCAGATGTTGTCGTTGATCCTGTCTCTCCCATGGCACTCCCTTGGCCCTCCGTCCCACTGGTCCCCTTGGCTCCCCTGGTATCAGCCGCCTGGGTCCTGTGAGCTGCAGCTTCCCCACTCACTGGTGCCCCTTCTCCTTTGCCTGATGATGCTAAAGCACACAAAGACAGGGGAGGAGAGGGAGGGTGGCTGAGAAAGACAGGGTGCAATGGGTCAATACCAACACAACGTTCACAAAGAGTAACAACATCATTATCTGTGGCTATGCCATGGCAGGCCATACCCTCACCTATACATGCTACAACAGTAGGACACCACAGGGGAAACTACAGCAATGTTGATGTAAACGGCTGATGGTGGAACAATAGCACTCATGTACTTGATGAGAGTCATACTAGTCACACTTGCCCAGTGCTTGGCCCATTCCGATGGTTGTTTATGGAGACATATCCTGTACCCCTTACTCAACAGAATCCTGCATGGGTAGGTAGCATGCCCACTAATCCATTGATAAATAGCACAGTGACATCTGGGCCCACTGTGTCTATCTACACATACAGTACATGGCAGCTGATTGAGGACTCACTAATTACCTCTGTCACAGAGGTAGGCTGATGTTGATGGCAATGCCCTGACACTTCAGGTGCACTGGTGGTGATGGTAGGAGCTGGGCTCTTAAACTTTGTTGAGGGTGACCACACAAATTCCAAATTGGAAGTAAATGCCCTCATAAGTCACTGTCTGCATGGTATGGGCACATATCTTTTAAACCAATCCTGCCAGGGTGGCTGATACACATAGTCAACGTGCATCTACCAAAGACCTACACTACATCTTCCCACTAGTAGTCAACCCAAAGCCATACAAGCATTACATTATCGAGGTGTGAGTGTGTACTTACCCCTTGTGGCTGCTGTGCTGCCCTCAAGTGCCCATCCACCTCAGGGTAGGCCACCACCAAAATGCCAGCCATTAGGGGGGTCAGGGTCCGAAGGGCACCCCTCCCTCATTAGGTGGACGTCCCCACCTGGGCCTCTGAGGTCTCAGGTCCTCCCACCACTTTCTGCAGTGGGTGTTCTGCCAGCTATGGACCCCAGGGTCTGCACTTGCTTGGCAATGGCACGCCAAATCCCCTTTTTCTGATGGGCGATGACATGCATGGGTGACACATACAGAAGGACAAAGTCAAGTAGACTGGCATCACAGGGAAAGCAGTGGACATCACACATCAGACACAACTCATGACCACACTCCTGTGTCATCACGCCACTAAAGCTCAGACTTCTCACACATCTCCATGCATCCACTCCGTTTGCCTCGTCCCAACTCCTTTCATCCTCACACACATCACTATCAGATAGGACAGTGACATAAGATTCATCTGCTGCCCCATACAACTGTCCATAAAGTGTAGGACCCCGTCCACAAGCTTCTCCAACTCCTCCTGGGTGAAGGTTGGGGCCCTGTCTCCTGCAGGATGTGGCATATTGGCTCCCAGAGTTAGAACACAGCAGCACACGCAGTGGAGGTCTTGCTTGCATGAGTGTCAGGAGTCAAGTGAGCTATGCCACAGTAAATGGCAGTCATGTCTGCCGCATACATGACCGTGATCACCATTAGCCCCAGTCTCACATAGGCAACAATGTTATCCAATGAGAAGTTGCACTGTGGTTGAGACCACCTACCGCCATGACGACTAACACAGCGGAATGAGGTCACTTCATCTGCATGCAGGACAGGCGGCTGCCATTTTACATGTAATTTGTGAATAACATTTGAATTTTAGGTGCGTCCTGGATGAAATATAGTGACTACTGCATGGATTGACTAGGTCCACACATGGAATACATCAACTTTTGAGTTCTCCTCTCTACTATTCCCAGATACAGTGCAATGGTGATAAGGAGACATGCCCATGTGCACCAGCCCCTAGTCGACCTTGCTACCCTGGAAGAGAGACATATCATATAGATGTATCGTCTGAACCGTCAGACCATCATGGAGCTGTGTACTCAGCTGGAGCCGAATCTGTTGCCTGCTGTACGTCATCCCTATGCCATCCCTCCCACAGTACAGGTGTTGTCAGTCCTCCACTTCCTTGCCTCAGGGTCGTTTCAGATTACAGTGGACTTGGCAGCAGGGATGTCACAGCCGATGTTTAGTAATGTATTGAAAGATGTACTGTGTGCTTTGCTCAAACATTTGTCCTACTACATTAGGTTCCCCCAACGTGTGGATTTGGCCACAGTTAAAGCTGCCTTCTGCGATTTGGCACATGTCCCTCATGTGATAGGGGCCATAGATGGCACCCACATTGCCTTGGTTCCACCCAGGATAAATGAACAAGTGTACAGGAACCGGAAAAACTTTTATTCCATTAATGTTCAGGTGGCGTGTCTCACTGACCAATATATCTCCCAGGTTACGTCCAAGTTCCCTGGTTCTGTGCATGACTCATTCATACTGCAGAACAGCAATGTCCCACACATGATGGCACAACTACAGAGGGACCGGGACTGGCTCATCGGTATGTATCCAATAGTATGTGTGCCCCTCTAATCTCACCTCTCTTCACAATCTGCCCTGTGTCTCCACCAGTTTTGAGATGAGTCCAACCTTTGTGCACACAGGTGACTCTGGCTACTCTAACCTTCCCTGGCTGCTGATACCTGTGAAATATTCGACTACAGATGCTGAAAACCATTTCAATGGGACCCACGGCAGGGTGAGACATGTCATGGAGAGGACTTTTGGGCTACTGAGGGCCAGATTCCGGGGCCTACATGTCTCTGGAGGTGCCCTACTCTACAAACCACTTAAGGTCTGCCAGATTGTTGTTGTCTGCTGCATGCTACATAACCTGGCCCTGAGACGTCACATCCCATTGCTGGATGTAAAGGAGGTGGCAGCTGGACCAGTGGCTGATGAAGGGGACGTAGTGAGAGATGAGGAGGATGCAGCTGATTCTAGAGCAGAGTTAATTCAACAATTCTTCCCACGTGAAACAGGTATGTGTCAACTGTTTTGTATGTGACCTGTACACCTGTCGGCCATGTGACATATCTCCTCCTGGTGTCTGTCATCAGGGGAGGTGTTGAGTGCAGCTCTCCCTGTGGGTGGGTTTGTGGGGAGAACATATTGCCCATCAGAGGAGGTGTTACTGTTCAAATGTCGGTGCTATTTCCACTCTGCTGTTGTGTTGCATCACCTATGCAATTTATTGTCCATGTTATATGTCACCCTGTACTACTATGTCAACTGCAATTGTAGTGCCAGACATAGTGGTGTCATCAGTATTGCTACTTATCCTCACAGTCCACAATAGGAGAATGTGTAACCTAACTGTTAGTGACTGTGGAACATGCCTTTAGTTGAGTTTTGTCAGCTGTGCCTTTAGTTGAGTTTTGTCAGCTGTGAGTGAAGGACAATTGGGTATGGATGTCTATGAAATGTGGATCTGACATGAGCATATGGTTTGAGCTTCCACCTGCCAAATCACACTAGGGATTTCAATATTGTACTGCATGTGTGTTGAGTGGCCAACATTGACTCCTATTGTGATAGTTGTCCCTGTCATGGTCTATTTTCAGGGCATTCGTGTGGTGCAACTCTGGTTCCTGCCTTGCCTTTTGGCTCCCTTGACACATGTATCCAGAATATGTCTTCTCTAATATCATCCTTGCTGCATATTGCTCCCCTTTCTATCTATCTCACAGATTTTTGCAGGACAATGGGTTGACTGTAATGACATGTTTTACAACAGAAAATCTTACTTATTACAATAAAAACACATAGGCAGTAGCTGTGCTCAAAGGTGTTTAATGTGATTCACAAGTACAATGGGTGATGAGTAGGGTCATGGTTGGTAAAATCATCAGAGTAGTTGGACTAGATGTAGGTAGTCCAGGTCCAGTATCCAGGGGCCATGGGATATAGCAGACATGACAGTGGACAGTCAACAAGGTGTGTCAGTGGCAGACAAGGGACAATGTTCAGGAGAGGGTCACTTCCGGGCAGTGGTCTTGGTCTTAGCATCAGGTCCTGCAGGAAGTCTGGATGGATGTTCTCACTTGCGTGGGGGTTCCTCAGCTATAGGGGAAGGGGTGCTGGTGGTCTGTGGGTCTTCTGGCAGGGCCTCCATTTCATTAGCTGGCGCAGAAGTGGAGGGTTCTGTTGGAATGTGGCTAGTGGAAGGGGCCTGCTGGTGGGTGGAGGACGCACGCAGGATGGTGGTCAGTTCCTTGAGCACCCCTGTAATGGAGGCCATGGTTGCATTGAGGGTCTGCCATTGCTGCATGGCCTCATGGTGTTATTCCCTCCGCAGCCTCTGGTTCTCCTGCACAGATGCTAGGATCTGGCCTATAGTGATAATAGTGGTATGCTCCCAGGACTTGTGGATGGCCTCCTGCCAGTCGTTTGGTGTGGGTGCCCCATCCTTTGGGCCACAGGCGCCCTCCCACTGCCCCTGGACCCCTGTGCCTTTGCCCCTGGTACAGTGTGTCCATTCCCAGTTGCACCAGGACCTTCATCATCTTGGATGTGTAGCCTTGACTCTGGTCCCTGCACTGTGGGGCACACTGCTGATTGACCTGTCCTTGTGACACAGGTTTGGGGATGAAGGTAGTGGCCATATGGGTGGGGGACTTCGATGTGTCCAGGGTGGGGCTGGTGGTGGTGAACTCAACAGTTGTCCCAGATGGGCAAGACAAGTCGTTAATATCCAGACATCGACTAGGGCCTTCATCCTGGATAGCGCTATCTATCTTTGGCATCCACTGCTGGGTGGCAGTGGCAGTGGGGCCTGTGGATGGAAAGGGAGAGAGTTCCATTGTGGAGATGTACTTGTTCATATCATCATCTGATGCATGGAGTAGCTTGACTTGCTTCCCAGTGATGGCAATGACAGATGCAGCACTGCAGACATTACTTGCGGGTGACGGATTGTGCCATTGTTTCCATGTCCCATTGGGGGTTGAGGATAGTGGATAGCATTGCTGTCATAGCCATGTGTTGGAACGCAGTCAAAGCATCCAGTTGGTATGGTATGTGCTATGGTTTTCCGTGCAGGTGTTCCACTGTGAATTGGGACTGTGATCTTTTGATTTGTAGGGAGTGATGCATTTTGGGAGTTGGGGTGCTTGGCATTGTGATTGACATCCGTGCATTAGGGAGGGACTGTGTGGGGATAGTGGCAGTGGGGTGGTGTGGCATGCAGGAGAGGGGTGTGGGGTGATTGGGGGGTGCAGAAGTGTGAGATGGGTTGGATTAGGGAGTGATGGGTGGTGGGGACACATGCTGGACCGGGGTGGTTGGTGCCTGGGGAGTGTTGTTCACTTACCAGAGTGGAGTCGTCCGATAATTCCAGTCAGGCCCTCAGGATGCCTGGTGTCCAAGACCTTCTCTTCCCACGGTGTGAACTCAGGGGGAGGAGGTGAGGGCCCACTGCCAGTCTTGTTGATGGCAATCTGGTGACGTGATGCCAGGGAATGCACCTTCCCCCATAGGTCGTTCCACCTCTTCCTGATGTCCTCCCTTGTGCGTGGATAGGTGCCCAATGAGTTGACCCTGTCAACGATCCTCCACCATAACTCAATTTTCCTGGCTATCGAGAATTGGTGGTTCCGAGCTCCAAACAGTTGTGGCTCTACCCTGTCGTTTTCATCTACCATGACCCTCAACTCATCATCTGTGAAACGTGGGTGCTTCTGAAAGGACATGGTGGTTGTGTTGTGGGTGGGATGTTGTGTGTGTGTAGGGTGCAGTGTAGGGTGCTTGGTGGGGTGGGGGTGTTTAGTTGTGTGTGCTGGTGGTATCTTGTGTTTTTGTGCAGTGGCGATGTGTATATTGTGTTGTTGGTGCAGTTGTGTGGTGTGTGATGTGTGGGAAGTGTGTTGGTGCCTATGGTATCGACGTGCAGTGTCTTCCGTTGGTGTGCCTCTCGATGTCTCTGTTAGTAGTTGTTGTTGCAAAGGATTGTGGGGGTGTGTGAGGGTGTGTTATATAGTGCAGTGAGCAGGTGTGTGTATGTGTGTCAGGTGTGGGGTATTCAGACTATCCAATGAGGTGTCGGGCTCTTGTGGAGGTGAGTTTTAAACCGAGACAATTTGCACCGCCAATGGTTTTCCGCCGTACATTGACCGCAGTGCAGATTTGTTGGTCGTAAGATGGGGAGCAGGATGTTGTCAACATGGCAGAGCTGGTGGTGGAACCGTCTCTCTCCCACCCTCAGTCAGCCTGACGGTTTGGGATTTGTGGCTGTACTTGGGCGGTCTTCAGTTTGTGACTTGTAATACGGCGGTCACAGTACTGCCATCACTGGTGGTCTTTTGGCAGCCGCCAGCAAAGTGGTCTTGCCAAAAGACCACCAAACTTGTTATGAGGGCCATGGTGTTAGGACTGGTCTCCACAAAAATGTTCATGTGACTGCATCACAGAAGGCACTGTATTAGCTCTCGCATTCACAAAGGATTCAATTGAATGTCTTTTTCTTTGTACACAGAGCCAGCCCTGCGTGCACTGGTCCAATATTTCTATCAACATTATCTCTCCCTATCTACCTCCTAAATGCCTACACTCAAGCTCTCTCATTCTTGCTATTATTCCTAGTTTTAAGAAATGTTTATAAAGCTTATTGTGTGGTGGTGATTTCAGAGTAAAAGTATTTTAGCTGTGGAACATGCTGCCTCTCTTCCTAAGACAACCGGATAAGTTCTCCACATTTAGGCAGGCATTTAAAAAGTTCCTTTTTGGCTAACTTCTTGATTTTTCTTTCCCAGTATGGACCAATTAGGGACCTATACATTTTCCTGTGTTCAGTTTATACTTTCAGAATCCACTGGGCAATGGTGCATTCTATAAATAAATAAATACACCAAGTTTCACTTGCTTGGTGCGATTGATGAGAAACAACGAGAACCAAGCCTTTATCAAAGGCTGCTGAGAGATCCAGCGTGATGAGTTCACAGCCAGGACTGCCCTTAGCCATTGGTGGAGAGAGGTTTATTTGATGATGAGCAGTGTAGTTTGTGTTCCGCACTGTGGTCAGGAGCTTGACTGAAAGTCACTCTGTAAGTTGATAGTTTCCAAATGATTGGACCATTGGCTATATTCCATGAATCAAAGCCTTTGGAATACAGGAATCACTCAGTAGTTGGTCAGAGTTTAGGGGAGGCTGGTTGTCTCAACAGTGCAGATATATTTTAGAGGCAGATAGTCTGAAGGAACATAGAAGGTCTTAAAAACATCTACCACTGGCATGGAGGAATACAGAAAAGTTGTACGGAAGTGTCAGATCTGCAAGTGGAAGTGAGAGGTTAGAAAGAGGGTGTGAGGTGTGCTTGTATAGTTTGAATCTTGTAGCTATGGGGATTTTAGATTTTCCCTGGGTTGTTTGGAGGGAAGAGGACTGAATTGGAATGATTTTTGGGCCACCATGTCATTAGGAAGAATAGTTCTTTTTAAGAGCACTCTGTATTTGCTAACTGTAACTGTGCTTTGGCAATGCCCTCAGGCTAGGATTTAGCATGGCATGTGGCCTGGTGTAGCCAATATTTTTTCTGGGTTTCAGAGGAGCTTGGTAGCCAAGAGCTAGCACTGCTTTTTAACTGGGTGCATAGGAATAATTGAATGTTTGCCTAAAAGAATGATATTTGTGAAAACTGTCTGGGTTGGCTCTTTTATTTCTCTGTGGAAGGGCTGGAGTTACAGTGAGTTTCTGAGAAATGAGAATACCTGAACCGCACCATGGAGATATCATGGAATGGTGCTGAAAATTCACAACCCTTCCACTTAAGCCTTCAACCCTCTGTCACAAACTGCCTTTTTATATATGCTTTGTGACAACCAAAGAATATAGCACACGTGATCTATTTGTTTGCATACGTACATACACTATACACATTATTCATTCAGTTAACAATATGCTCATCTTTGTCTCACATAAACTATTTTATCAAGCAAAGTTCTGATTCTACGATACAAATAGAGTTCTCTAGTCAAATAAATAGTCCAGATGGGAACATTTAACCCAAAGACTACAACAAAAGTTCTTAACTGCATGGGTACTAATCCAGAAGACAAACAATATCCTGATTAATGATCTACAAAACAGAAAAGAATATGTTATGGTTTCACTCAAATATTGAGGAGACTCCATGCAAATCTCAAATATCCATGTTACACCTTGAAACTGAAGTCTTCATAAGGCTGCCAGAAGGACACAGCATTCCGCAAAATGCGAATAGAAGTTTCCATGTTCTGCTTCCAGAAGTTGAAATGTTCCCTTGCTACCTCAAGGAGTTCCAAAGTAAACAGGATCGGAACTTGGTGGCAACCTGATTTGCTCTGAGCACTGGGACACTTCATCTGAAGCAGCCGCATGCTTAACAAATGTCTTTTGACTAAACATTCATTGCAACCTTAATACATTGTAGATATTCCTCTACATTAAAGTTACAACAGTTGACCCGTTGGATAAAGCTTAACTTGCCATCTGCCTACCTTTTTAGGTCACCACAGACACTTTAAGGCATGGTTAAAGTAGGCAATTTAACCACCTGGTTACAGCTAGGGACTTCTAAACTGCACCATCCAGTAAGCTCCCCTTGTTCAACTAGCGAGTTGCCCATCTCACTGTATCAGCTGTCAAGTACCCCAAACACTAAGATAGTATCAGAATAGAGAGCCAACTTCCCACAATTAATCCATTGAGTTTAAAATCACAGCTTTAGACGTCTTGAGACAAATTTGTGATAAAAGACATTTCTTTACTGTTATTCAAAAATATTTCATACGATAAAGTCATGCAGACAACGCATTTCACTCTACTCCACGAGCTACCTCAGGGCTGCAAATGACAAAATTGCAAATAATTAAAAAATATAATTAAATACACATAAAATGAAGTAGGAAACCTATTGCAACAAAAAATTCAATAACCTACATACAAAGCATAGGGAAAAAATGGATACCAGACCAAAGATTGTATGGAAAGCTCAATTAAAGAAAGAAGAACATTGTTTGTTCACCGCATTCAGTTTGTTGCAATTCAATAATGGACTGAAAGACAAACAGAAGTAATAACTTAAGAACTGCACAAATCTCATGATTCAATTTGAAAGACTCATCACATGTTTTAAATGTTTCACAGCAAAAAGAGATGCATTCATGTAGCATATAAACAGCCCAAAATACAAGACTCTAACTTATTTATTAGACCTCAAAAGATCTATTTTCAAAAGCTAATTGTCTTATATTACGAAATCATAAAAATATTATTCTTGATTAAACGTCATGCAACAGTTTTTTGCTCTAAAACTATTTATATGGATTCAACTACAATTACTTTCTTTACTGTTATACAAAAAAATGTTCATACGATAAAGTCATGCAGACAACGCATTTCACTCTACGCCACGAGCTACCTCAGGGCTGCAAATGACAAAATTGCAAATAATTAGAAAATATAATTGAAATACACATAAAATGAAGTAGGAAACCTATTGCAACAATCTATTCAATAACCTACATACAAAGTATAGGGAAAAAAATGGCTAACAGACCAAAGATAATATGGAAATCTCAATTAAAGAAAGTAGAAAATTGTTTGTACACGGCATTCAGTTTGTTTCAATTCAACAATGGCCTGAAAGACAAACCGAAGTAATAACTTAAGAACTGCACAAATCTCAAGATTCAATTTGAAAGGCTTATAACATGTATTAAATGTTTCACAGCGAAAAGAGATAGTCATTCATGTAGCAAATAAACAGCCCGAAATACAAGACTCTAACTTATTTATTAGAACTCTAGAGATCTATTTTCAAAACCTATTTGTCTTATATTACGAAAATACAAATATTATTCTTGATTAAACTTCATGGAACAGTCTTTTGCTCTAAAACTATTTATATGGATTCAACTACAGTTACTTTATATTCTCAACAGGTTGTCCAAGAAGCCTGCTTTTTATTCACTCATCAGTCAAAACTCTATTGGCGCCACAAACATTTCTATAAAAAGTCCTTCAATTCTGTGCAAAATTACACCGTGAATTAAAGGAACATATGTACATATGTATGTCATTTCTTACAGTGCATTTCTTATTATTAGTATATCCGAACACATTATCCTGCCTATTAATAGGGCAATTGGTGGGAAAACAAAAATAGTCAAATAGCACGATTTTTCAACATTATTAAGGACAATAATCCCAGCTATGCAGGCCAATTCTGACCACTGCAAAATATATCAAATTAGCATTTTAGCAACAGCCCAGCCAAAATAAAACTCATTACTACGCCGGTTGTTTCAATCCACTACACATACAACATTCCCAGCCAAACCACAGCCAGCAAATAAGATTACTAATCCTAACACACAACAGGTACCCTCCATTCAAAAGCATCTATAAAGCCACACTTTACCAATAGTATCTAAACTTTTACCAACCAAAATATATGCTCTTCTTTATCATTCTTTCAATATTATCAATCAGACTTTAATGAATCAGTATACCCCACATTTCACTCAAGCAGCAAACAATCTTGTTGCTATACTGGGCACCATCCTGCACCTGCGCTTATACGCATGCACAGTCCAGTTCAGGGACCATCTATTAGCAAGCATAGCACAAACCCAGTTATAGGTTAAAGCCATTTCTCTAACTACAAAAATGGGGTACTTTAAAAAGCACTATTTGTCCGAACATAAGTACACATCAAGCACACTATAATGAACACAACCCCAGAACACATTCCAAACCTACCTGTGTTCACCATTCCATCAGCCAAACAGTTTCTCATGCACCTGATACCAAAATGTAAGCAACTGTCATCCAATCAGATAAGCGTTCATTTGGAGCACACATCAGTGTATCATCATCTTGACCATGCACATCATCTGTAAATGGCAATCTGTAGTGTTGGACCACTACACAGTAATGACTCTCCAGTCTTCTGTTGAAAATACAGGGTTGTATTTATTTTAATTGCATTTAGCAAGCAAGGTAAGCTCATCAGTGTAGGAGGCTGGCCTGGTTTGTAGTGGGTACCAAAGTTACGTAAGCCTTATACCAGGTCCAGTTATCCCTTATTAGTGAAATGTAGGCAGTGTGTAGAAGCCAGGCTGTCTAGGGGTAGCTGTAGCTGAGCAACCAGCTTATCTAGGAGACATGCAAAGCTCATGCAATACCACTGTAGTCACACAGTACTTACACACATGAAAGGAAATACTCAGTTACAAAAATAAAGGTACTTTAGTTTGGTGACACAAATGCCAAAAATACCTTAGAGACTATACTCCCTTAGGAGGTAAGTAATATACACAGTATATACACTAGAATGCAGTAATAGCTGTAAAAACAGTTAGAAAACAGTGAAAATTGCAATAGGTAGAAATGGGCCTAGGGAGAACACAAACCATATACTAAAATAGTGGAATGCGAAAGTCGGTTTCCCACCTAGGCAAGTGTAGTATGTATAGGGGCGCTGGGAGTGTGTGAAAACACCAAAAGTAAATCACAAGAACACATGATTATGCAAGAACCAGAAGAGATTGCAAGACACCAACGATGGATTCCTGGACCTGAAGACCTGTGGAAGAAGGGGACCAAGTTCAAGAAGCACTGAAGAGTCCAGGGAGAACAGGAACCCCTGCTAACCCGGATGAAGGTGCAAAAGAAGAACCACCGGTCAGTACTGCACCCAAGAAGACGAATGCGGGTCCCTGGTTGGTGCAGATGATGTCCCACGCCGGATGGATGATTTCAGTCTGGTTTGCGTCGCTGAATTCCGCCAACAAGCCTTGGCACACGCAATGCATTCGGTTAGTGGAAAATGGTGCTGCCCGGTCCCA
This sequence comes from Pleurodeles waltl, assembly GCF_031143425.1. NCBI lineage: Eukaryota > Metazoa > Chordata > Amphibia > Caudata > Salamandridae > Pleurodeles > Pleurodeles waltl. Next base: position 597,767,173 of record NC_090437.1, read on the forward strand.
GGACGGACCTGGAGGGTGAGGGCGAGGGGGCTCTCAGCAACTCAGAGAGCCCTCAGAAGACCAGGCAGCATGCACAGGAGTCCCACAGCACGGGGACAAAGAAGGTGCAGAAGGAGGCCCATGCAGCACTACACAAAGGGATCCCACGCTGCCGGAGAACCACGCAGGAGGCTGTGCATGACAAGAAGGAGTGCTGGGGGCCGGAGCTGTGATGTGCATGGGAAGTTTCACACAAGCCTTGGCAACTGCAAAACACAAGGTGCACGGGGGTACTGTCTTGCATGGGTAGGCAAGCTCTTACCTGCACCAAAATTGGACAGCTGGACCTTAGGACTGTCGGACCACTTCAGTCCATCACCCGTGTGGCTGGATCCACGCATTTCATCAGGAAAGGGGACCCACGCCAATGGTCGTCGCTGCAGAGGGGTGCCTGCTGAAGCAGGGAAGTGACTCCTTCACTTCAAGGGTGATTCCTTCATTCTTCTGGCCCAGACTGAAGACAGGCAGTCCTCAGAGGATACACGACCAGGAAACAGTTGCAGTTGCTGGCAGGAGCTGAAGATACAATGTTGCAGAAGTCGCCTTTGCTTCTTTGTTGCAGTTTGTAGAGTTCCTGGAGGGTCCAGATACAGTTTTGTCAGTAGAAGGTGAAGTAAAAGATGCAGAGGATTCCTGCTGGAGTCTTGCAATCTGAATCTGAGGAAACACCCAGAGGAGAGACCCTAAATAGCCCTGAAAGGGGGATTGGTCAGCTACACAGGTAAGCACATATCACAGGAGGGCTCTGACATCACCTGTTGGCACTGGCCACTCAGATGCTCCCAGAGTGCCCCACAACGTTGGAAACCTTGGAATCCAAGATGGCAAAACCCAGGGACACTCTGGAGGAGCTCTGGGTACCACCCCTGGGGTGGTGATGGACAGGGGAGTAGTCACTCCCCTTTCCTTTGTCCAGTTTTGCGCCAGAGCAGGAACTGGGGGTCCCTCAACTGATGTAGACTGGATTATGCAAGGAGGGCACCATCTGTGCCCTTCAAAGCATTTCCAGAGGCTCTGGGAGGCTACCCCTCCCATGCCTGTAACACCTGTTTTCAAAGGGAGAGGGTGTTACACCCCTCTCCCAAAGGAAATGCTTTGTTCTGCCTTTTTGGGCTTGAGCTGCTTGAGCAACAGGAGGACAGAAACTTGTCTGTGAGGTAGCAGCAGCTAGGGCGGCCTGGAAAACCTCAGAAGGCTGGTATGGCAGTACTGGGGATCCACTGTGGAGCCCCCACAGTACATGGAATTATACAACCAGTGTTAGAATAAGCATTGAGGTATAATTCCAAGATGTTAGACACCTTACATGGCCATATTCGGAGATACCATTGTGCAGCTGGACATAGGTATTGACCTATGTCCAGTGCATATGTAAAATGGCATCCCCGCACTCACGAAGTCCGGGAAAATGGTCCTGGATGATGTGGGGGCACTTTTGCTAGTGCAGGGTTGCCATCACACACAGGTGCTCTGGACCCAGCCTTCAGGGTTGGAAGGTCTGACATATAGGTGACTTATAAGTGAACTTGTGCAGTGTAAATGGCAGTGAAAGGGTGCATACACCATTTCACACAGGCTGCAATGGCAGTCCTATAGGAGCCTTTGCATGGGCTCCCTATGGGTGGCAAAAGTAATGCTGCAGCCCATAGGGATCCCCTGGAACCCTAATGCCCTGGGTACCTAAGAACCATATATGAGGGACTTATAAGGGGGCACCAGTATGCCAATTATGTGTGGAATACTGTGGTAACAGTATCCAACAACCAAACTCAAAGGGTAGAGAGAATAAGCACTGGGGTCCTGGTTAGCAGGATCCCAGTGACACAGTTAAAAACACTGACAAACAGGCCAAAAATGGGGGTAACCATGCTAGAAAGTGGCTTCTTTCCCACAATCAGCTAGCATCCATGTAGTGCAGCTCCAACTACCCTAAACCTCTCTTGCAGGATTCTAGAGTTAGAATACATGCATGCAGCCAGATAAAAGAACGCCCATCATAGTTGGTAGAATGTAAAAACACAGGGAAACAACATGTCCCAGGATTCAACATCTCCTTTCCCAAAACATAAATAAAACAATACAATATGCAACAAAATAAATGGCTTTCTAAAAAACTATGAATTAATCATATTTCACACATTACTTATCAAATTCCTTTAAATATCTAGGTTTCTTGGACACACAACCACACCTGGTAGTAACAAACTCATTGTCTTTGTTTGTGATCTCCTCATTATTCTGATGATGGTTTAAAGATATATCTTCATGATGTGGCCCAGAGCATGCAGTCAAAGAAGAAGAACCTAAAAAAGGTGATGAATTGATACTTGACCTTTGCTTTACAGCATCATTATGCTGCAAAACTTAAAAAGGAAATAGATCATCACCTGGTACACATGTTTTTTTCAGTATGACATTTTTGTGATATTCATCTAGTGGAATTAAATTCCACTTGGACCACTAACGTCCATCTGCCAATTTTACACATGTACAAGCAACACTGATCACTTTAAATGGGTCATTAAAGTGAAATTCATCTTTAGACTTCTTAGATCTCATGTTTTTTAGCATCACCCAAGTTCCTACAGCAATTCGTTTGTTTCCCACTGAACAACTCAGATCGTGCTATTTTTACATTTAATCTGTGAATCCTCTACTTTGAGTCTTAGGGCCTTATTACTACCTTGACAAAGGGGTTTCCTCCATCACAGATCTGAAGCATTTTCCGTCTGCCATATTATGATTGCATTATATTCTATGGAGATCGTAATACGGCGGATGGGATATCCTTCACATCTGTGATGGAGGAAACCCGTCTGTCAAGGTCATAACAAGGCCCTTACGGTCTGATTTATGAAAAGTTAATGCTGCCTTTGCGTCATTTTGCGATGAAAAAGCGGCGTAAACTTACAAAATATAATTATATTTTGTACGTTTGCGCTGCTTTTATGTCAAAAAATGACACAAAGATGGCACTGACTTTTGATAAATCAGGCCCTTAGTCTCTCCATATCTACCTTATTGTGTACATTTCTGAAAGATGATTTATCATCTAACCAGCTTGGGACCACACCCGTATGAGAACCTCTAACCCTCAACAAAGAAAAAGGTGATACACCAGTAACACTGTAAGGAGTATTATGATATGCCAACACCTTGTTTCATAAAAATTCCTCTACATTCTTTCCACATGTCACAACTGTTTGAATTCCTTCCTTAAGTAACCTATTCACTCTCTCCACAGCTCCATTATAATTTGGACTATATAATGCCACAGTGAAATGTTTTATACCCTTGTTCTAATGGAAAGACTCAATTCTTTCTGATATCAATTGAACACCATTATCAGTTACTAATTCCAAAGGATAACTCTCCAGAGCAAATACTTTGTTCAAAAACGCAATAACCACTTGTGCTCTTATTTCATTCACAAACACATAATAGACCAATTTAAAAAAAATAATGTGTAAATACTATCATATACCTTAATCTGTCTGGTAGTATTGAAATGGGTCCAGAAAAATCTAATGCTACTTTACACCATGGACAATTTGGCAAAGGAATAGGCACCGAAGATGTTTCCTTCAGCTTCCAAGGTTTGTTTGGATAGCAAACATTCTTCACATTTGTCAATATCATCTTCCATATGTTTGTCCATATAGGGCCACCAAAAATGATGCCTTAAAGTTTTTTTTGTGACAGTCGTTCCCAGATGCCCAAAATGTGCTAAGCTAATCATTTTAGATCTCGGATTCTTTGGTGGTACAAACCTGCCTGCTGGCAACAAAAGACCAGATTCTATCGTGAGCTGAGATTACATCTGACAAAAACAATGTAGATCTCCCTGTAACTGTTTGAGTGGTGGCCTTCCCTTGTTGACAAAGTCTACCACTTTAGATAAAATAATGTAATCCGCATAGTCCTTGTTCCACTCTTCCTTACTGATAGTTCCTTGACACACATCAACCACATCAATACCATCTACTACACATTCTGAAACAGAATTCACACCCTCTGTCTTTTCTTCCTCCATCAGAGGTAATCTTGACAGACAATTTACATGAAAATGTGTCCCCCGGTAATGTACCTGATTTCAAAATTGTATTCCTGAAATTTTGAGAGAATACATATTAGTCTAGAAGAAGCTGAAGACTATCCCTTGTCTCCTAAAAGGTACATCAAAGATTTATGAACATTGAGCATTGGACAATTTTTATTCCCCAAACATACCTCTTGTACTTTTCAATTGCCCACGCACGTGCTAATGCCTCTCTTTCTATTGTACTGTGTCTTTTTTCTACTTCTGAAAGTAGTCTTGAAGCAAAAGCTATGGTATGTTCTTCTTACCTATTCACAGGCCAAGGACTGCACCAAGTCCCACTGCATTAGCACCAACAGATATGATACATTTACAACCACTGACACAAGTAGGTATATTTTTTGGTGTCACCCCAAACAAACTTCTATTTCTTTCTCAAACGTTTTTTAGTGGCTCAATTAGAGTTGCATAGCCACTCACAAATCTCATACAGTAGTCAACTTAAACCAATAAATGATTTAAGTTCCTCCTTGCTTTGTGGACACAGTACATTTCTCAAGGCCTTTATCCAATCTTCCTTTGGTCTAATACCTTCGGATGTTATGCAATGACCCAGAAATTCTACAGTATTGTTCATAAACGTGCATTTGTCACAAGATACAGTCAATCCATGTTCATTCAAAATGGACAACACTTTATCTAATATACAGTTATGTTCCTCAATGTATTTGGCAAAAATTAAAATGCGCCCTAGGAGCTTCTTTAAAAAACAATACATTCGCTTCTGGAAAATACTAGCGGCAGACGCTAAACCGAATGGTAAGCGCAAATAATTAAAAGCCCCAAAAAGAGTAAAGAGTATGGTAAGTAACTGAGATCCCTCTTTCAAAGGCACCTGATGACATGCTGATTTAAGGTCAATATTGCTAAGAAATGTTTCTCCACCCAATCTTGATTATACTTTATGAATTTTCAATAGGAGATGACAGTCCACAACAATATTTTTGTTTAGTAAGCGTAAATCAGCATATAAGTAAATTTTGCCATTTTATTTCTTCACTATCACCACTGCTCTAACCCATTCTGCTTCATTCATAGGTTCAATGATTTTATCCGCACACAACTGATCTGAATGTTTCCTCAATTCCTCTCTTATACAGAAAGGAGCATCACATACTTTGTGCACCATATGTGTAACATTATGCTTCAAAATTATTTCATATTCAAATCCCTTCACAGTATTTTATTAGCAAAAACTTGGGGATACTTGTTTAATATTTGATCCACCTTGTCATACTTTTGCTTCACCAACATAACAGAAATGTTGGAACCTGGTCTGAGCATAATACCTAAATTGCCCTGATATACCTATCCCATAATGTATTTGCCACTTACTGCTCCATATAGTTTAGTGACAATCATTCTGTCACAAAAATCCAACTCATCCTCAAAACAAATCAACATCTCTATTTCTGAATCCCAGTAAGCTACTGCTCTAATATCCGCTTTCTTAAGCTGCATATTTTTCCATTAAGGCTTAAATAATTATTCCAACAACATCATCACAGGTGAAACTGAATATGCCAGAATGAATAAATCCGCATCACCAATCTTCACCGTACCATACGGTCCATTCTTATTTGCAAATTCACCTGCATCGTGATTCAGTTCCACTGTAAGAATTAAAGTTGCTGCAATATTACTAACTTCTTGTTGCTTAACATCAGAGACAAAACTTACTTTTACCTCATTCCTTACATTTTTACATACTCTCATGAAGTGACCTATTTTATTACACCTGTTGCATTTCTTCCCCTGTGCTGGACACTTTGCACTACTGCCCATATGGTTTCGTAAACCACACCTATAGCATGCATCACTGCGAAGCACAACATTATTACTTCTTCCTCCATCTTGAATTTTTTTTAACTACACTTACATTCATACATTCTGACTTGTCACATGCATCCTCCAATATTTTCACAGATTGAACAGAACGTTCAATCCCCTCTGCATTTTTTGTCAGTTCTTCCAGTGCAGGATTTCTACTGCATAATCAATACTCCTTAACTTTTTTACTTTAACAATTCCATTTAATCTGATCCCTAATGCATTGATCAACTGTATGGTCAAATTTACATATACAAGACAATACCCTTAGAGAAGCTACATATTAGTCAATGGTTATCCAGCATCTGTTTTGCAAGAATAACAATGTAAATGTTCTAATAGAATACAAGGTCAATCTGAAAAACATTGTGATTGTCTTTTCTCTGCCTCAATGAAAACATTCCAATTACCCGAATCACCTGAATCATCACTAGGTGGTTGTATTTCTGGCAGATGGTGCTAGCGCAGGTGTATTTAATAAAAATTTATTAATGAGTGTTTTGAATAATGAGTTTATGTATAAAATGAAATGACATAGAAAAATAATGCACGCACTTGAAAATGTGGCCTCGAAGAATGGCCATCAGTGTTAACGAATTGTACTGATCAATGATTAATACTTAGGAAATATTGAATATGTGTTAGACTAATGCAGTAATATGTTATATTAAGGGTTATGAAGTATGATTTAGCTTACTAATTGTAGGCCTTAACTTAGCGAGTGTCTTGGCCTATTTTGCCAGGGCTCATGCAGAAGCTGTATTACTTGGCGTTTAATAAAAATGCAGACCAAGCGAATTAAACTGTGAAGTGTCTATTGTATTGTTTAAATGTGCTTAACGGAAGCTTTTCGTGAGAATCGACTGCTAAGAGATGAAGTTCTTGCTAATGCAACATTTTATGTATAATGTGTGTGAGACTGACTTTCCCAGGACAAGAACAATGAAGATACTGACTAGAGTGGAAGCTGCAACAATATTGTTACCTGACAAGCCGGATGATGAGAACATCTAAGGCGAGCCAATCATCAGTATGAGAACGGAGAAATATTAGAATTCATAGATTTGGTATAGTAGTGCTATTGGACAGAGTGCGAACATACGATTAACTGACCTATAGGGAATTAAGGGATAGTTTAGGTGACTCTGATATAACAACGCAACGGGGAGAAGAAGAGTTATTCAGAACTTTAGGCAAGATTTGAGATTTTAGGAGAGAGACATTCATGGGGCTCATATGCCCTGACTGAGAGCCTGATGCCTTGCTGATTGACCGATGCCCTGAGGACGAAGACTGATTCTGCTTATCTGACCCATACTGAGGCTAGGTATAAATTGAAATGTGATTATCATGCATATTTGCTTTTTCTTTCTAGGTACCAATTGTGCTGTTTTGATGGAACCATAGTTAGATGTTTTCCAAACTGGTTTTGCTAAAGTGTTTTGCATGAAGCCCAACATTCCAATGCTAATCTGGTGTTAGTTGAGGATTCTGACTTATGACGAAAAGACTAATGTTTGATGGATTTCTCTGCTTAATTACATGTATTACATCTCGTTAACGCAGCTGACTCTGCTACTGATTTGCACTGTAACTTTAGAATGTGTTGTAATTCAAGCTTTGATTAGATTGTGTTTCTTCCGCTGCTTTGGACAACCAGTGTTGTTTTTGTGTGTGTTTCATTTGATTTTGAGATTAATCTACATGACCTTAGCATTGTTAATATAGGGAAATAAACATTTTAAACTTTGACTAAAGGTGTGGTTATTCATGACTGAAAGGTCATGGTGCATGCTAATCACTCACCCCATTGATTATTGATTTATTGATTTTGAATAATTGTTGATTATTGTGAATCGGTTATTGATGATGTACTGGAGCTATGGTAAGAACTTCTTAATTGCGAGTCAAAAGGTTCATCGACTTATTTGCGTCCCCTTGTAAGTATACTTATTAAGGTCTGACGGGCTAAAAGTGGTTAAATAATAGAGACAATTTCCTACTTGCTGAATAACCTCCAGCATCCATAGCTACTAAATAGTTTTGAAATGACTGAAACCAACGTCTCCACTCCAAAACTGGCTTGACAGGATTCGTCAAAAAGTGTGGAGGTTGCTGGACATGCCAATCACTGGATATAATGAATCTTTGTACTCAGGAAGTAATTAAGTAATAAATCTTTGTGCTTAGCAAGCAATTATATTAGTAGAAACAAGTCACTCACCACAATTTGGAATTCTTCTCATGCTAAGTGGGTAGCAATTTGCTTTAATGAACAAAGCTTCTGATGACGCAGAAAAAGAGGGTCCTACATATATTCACGCATCATGTAACCAAAATTGTATAATGTAGTGTGATTTTAGAAAAGAAAATAATGTACGGGGGAAATTGTGCCCTCGGGGTAGTTCGCCAATATTATAAACGTGCTTTATTAATCATGAAGAATTGAAAATGTAGTAATCCATCATAATTGCAAATATGTGCCATGATTTCTTATTGAAACTGTTTGTGCTTAGCTTAAATTTAGTAGAGGCTTTGGCCTAGTCGCCTGGTCTCAAATTCTAACTGCGTGGCTTTTCCTTGAACTAATGTAACATATATTCTTGCTTGAAGTTGTATTTTTCCAGTAGGAGATGACTAATACACTTATCTCCAAGGTTTCGTACTAGGCCGGTTTCATCCCCTCTGATCCAAGGTCAGTCTGCAGGTGCGGACAATGAGGGTATAGATATCAAAATAATTGGCAAACCTTGTTGGAACTTGTGTTCCAAGGCTCCGAGGACAATGTATGCATAAAAGAGTACTAGTAGAAAGACATTTTCATTGGTCAATTTGAAGCTACCCTATGAACCCTCCAATGGAAGACACTGCAGAATTCGCAATGTTTCTTACTTAAACCCACTGGACAAAGAGAAGTCAGCCATTTTTCCTTGATGCCATCTTTGAAGCCAAACGCCAGACGCCATCTTAGACGACATCTTGATGCCCTTTTCTCTATTACAGAGAAAGAGACTTTGAGAATTCTCACCCTAAAGACTTTAACTTTAATTTACCCCCGTCTTGCCCATGCAGTAATTTTGCCCATTTTCCTTGCTGCTGCAAGGAAACTTGTCCTTAACTTTGCAGATTGGAAAGTCATTAATCTAGTGGTCCAACACTACATATTTTGTGACGAGCGATGGCGAGGATTCAAGACTAGGTGGCCCATCAACATATTAAGCGGAGAGTGTCAGCAGAGCAAAGTTTTCATCCTTGCATGCTGGAGTTACGCAGTCGGTGAAGTCAAGTGGTAAGGTGGTGCCTGCAGGAGCAGAGGGGACATGGAGAGGCTTCCAGCAACGGTTACGGCACTTCGTGAACCATCAGAGGCACTTCGTGAACCATCAGAGGTGACATTTCGGTCTCCACGTATCGTGCCAGTATATGTACAGACATTTATGTACGCCTTTGTGTTCAGCTAGAAGTGCGCAATGTGCGGACGCACACAACGCAGGGAGGCCAATGGGCACTAATTCAAGTGCCCATTGAATGGATTAAAAAACAACACAACTGACCTACACTGACCCAGTGGATACACCTGCAAATCACACTATAAAACACACCCCTCTCCAGACTATTTTTCTTTGCCTCTCCACTGCAGCACAGCAAGACAGAGACCAGACATTACTTTTGTTTACCAGAGATAGATATGTCACCACTTTTTCACCATCACATTTAACACCTTGCATGCACTTCTGTCCATTTATGCCCTATTTCACTGACCCTGTAAAGTAAGCCACTGTCACCCACTTTAACTTACATCCATGTCACGTTCCAAAAATCTCCATTTTTCTGGAGATGAGTTGAGAGTCATGGTGGATGAAATCATAAGGGTAGAGTCACAATTGTTTGCGCCCAGGCCAGCATACTCCTCTCATGAGGAAAATGGAAATGTGGCAAAGGCCCATCGACAGAGTGAATGCTGTAAGCACTATCCTTCACACAAAGAAGGACATTAGGAAGAGGTGGAATGGCCTGAGGGAGAAGGTGCATTCCCTTGTCTCCAGGCAACACAACGAGTCCCAGAAGACTGGTGGTGGTCCTCCCAGTGCCCCATTATAGGAAAGTAGCCTCTTTTTAGCATGGTTACCCCCACTTTTTGCCTGTTTGTCAGTGTGTTTGACTGTGTTCACCAGGATTCTGCTAACCAAGATCCCAGTGATTATGCTCTTTCCCTTCAAACTTGGTAACTTGGTTACTTACACCACACATTTGGCATACAGGTACACCCATGTAAGTCCCTAATATATGGTATCTAGGTACTCAGGGAATTTGGGGGCCAGGGGATCCCCATGGGCTGCAGCATGTATTATGCCACCCATGGGGAGCCCATGCAAAGTGTGTCTGCAGGCCTGCCATTACAGCCTGGTCACTGTAAGTCACCCTTATGGTAGGCCCTCCTAGCCCAGAGACCAGGGTGCAAGTACCTATGTGTGAGGACACCCCTGCACTAGCAGAGGTGTCCCCACAAACTTCAGTTCCATTTTACAGGACTTCATGAGTGTGGGAACGCATTTTATACATGTACTGGACATAGGTAACTACCTATGTCCATCTACATAATGGTAACTCCGAACCTAGGCATGTTTGGTATCAAACATGTTGGAATCATACCCCAATACTGTTGCCAGTATTGGAAGTATGATTCCTTGCACTCGGGGGCTCCTTGGAGGACCCCCAGCATTGCTCCTACCAGCCTTATGGGGTTTTCCGGGCAGCCCAAGCTGCTGCCACCACCCCTCAAATAGGTTTCAGACCTCCTGCTGCTTGAAGAGCTCAAGCCCAGGAAGGAAGAACAAAGGATTTCCTTTGGGAGAGGGGGGTAACACCCTCTCTCTTTGGAAATAGGTGTTACATGGCTTGGGAGGGGTAGCCTCCCCAAGCCACCGGTATGATTTCAACAGCACATTTGGTGGCCTCCAGGCATAAACCAGTCTACACCAGTTCAGGGTCCTCCTGCTCCGGCTCTGGTGCGAAACTGGACAATACAAAGGGGAGTGACCACTCCCCTGTCCATCACCACCCCAGGGGTCGTGCTCAGAGCTCCTCCAGAGGGTCCCTGAGTTCTGTCATCTTAAATCCAAGGTTGGCAGGGTCCTCTGGGTGCATCTGAGTAGCCAGGTCAGTCAGGTGACATCAGAGCCCCCTTCTAATAGGTGACCATTCCCCCTTTCAGGGCTATTTAGGGTCTCTCTCTTGGGTGGGTCCTCAGATTCGGCTTGCAAGATTCCAGCAGGACTCCTCTGCAACCTCTGCTTTGACTTCTAGCCACTGAAACCGTGACTGGACCCTCTAGGAACCGACAATCTGCATCCACGAGAAAGACTCTGCTTGCAACATTGTGTCCACAGCTCCTTCCAGCTTCTGCAACATTTCCCTGGCTGTACATCCTCTTAGGGCAGGAAGTCTGCAATCTGCACAAGAAGGAAGAAGGAATCTCCCTTGGAATGAAGGAGTCACTCCCCTGCATTCACAGGGACCAACTGTAATGACGATCAGCAGCGTGGATCTCGTCTCATCCTAAGCTGCGTGGATCCTGCATCACGGGTGGTGGTCTGGAGTAGTCCTCTAGGTCCTCTCTGCCAGTTGTCCAACTTTGGTGGAGCAGGACAGTACCTCCATGCACCACGTCTCTTGCAGCTACCAAGGCTTGTTTGCATCTTCTCCAAGGGATCTTCAGGCTCTGTGTAGCCCCAGCCCCGAGCACTCCTTCCCGTGACCCATAGCCTTCTGCATGCTTCTCCTGCAGCATGGGACCCTTCTCCAGTTGTGCTGCATGTGCTCCTCTGGGACTCCTGGTTCCTCGTCCAGTGGTTCTCCTGTGGGAACTGCCTCTTCTTCTGTGGGCTCTCTGCCTTGATGAGGGTCCCCTAGGGCTCCCCCGTGGGATGAGTCCTCCTGGAGCTTGCTGGTCCCCGGCAGCTCCACTTTGTTCTTCACTGCGACTTCTGCCTTTGCCAAGGCTTGTTGGTGGCTCTTCCACGCCACTGCCTGACTGCAATCATCCATCCGGCGTGGGACATCGACTGCATCATCCAGGAACTCTTCACCTGCTTCAGGTCCTACCGTCGACCAACTCCTGCAACCACAGCTGGGTGGGTAGTAGCTCCTGCTCCCCCTGGACTCTTCTGTGACTTCTGGACTTGGTCTCCTTCTTCCACATATCTTCCTCTTCAGGAATCCACTGCTGGTTTTCTTCATTCTCTTTTTTTCATTCCTTTTGGGTGGTTTGGGAAAATCAAGTAACTTACTCCTTTCTTCCAAGTTGCTAAGTGGCACTGTGGTACTTACCTTTGGGGTGCTCTAGTACCCCCAGCTCCACTCTACACGTTCCACTTACCTAGGTGAGGCTCATGTGCTCGCTTTCCATTTTTTTAGTATATGGTTTGGGTTCCCCCTAGGGTCATTATTGTCTATTTGTATTTGCACTGTTTTCTATCTCTTTTTATGTGTGTTACTGATTACAAGTGTACATATCGAGTGTGTTACTTACCTACTGTTGGAGGGTTGCTTCTCTAGTACTTTTTGGTATTTGTGTCACTAAACTAAATTACCTTTATTTTTGTTACACTGAGTGTTGTCTTTCATGTTTTTAAGCGCTGTGTGACTACAGTGGTATTGCATGAGCTTTTAACTCTACCCCTCAACAAAGAAAAAGGTGATACACCAGTAACACTGTGAAGCGCATTATGATATGCCAACACTTTGTTTCCTACAAATTCCTCTACATTCTTTCCACAGGTATCAATAGATGTACATTTACAAACATTGATATATGTTTACAGAGACGGTACACAAGTAAGCATATTTTTTATGTCAACAAATATTTTTTGTTGGATGTCGCCCCAAAGAAACATTTCTTTCTTCAGCAAAAGTTTTTTAATGGCTCAATAAGAATTGCGTGTCCACTCACAAATCTTGCATAATGGTCTCCTAAACCATTAAACGATTTAAGTTCCTCCTTGTTTTGTGGAGATTATATATTTCTCAAGGCCTTGATCAGAGCTTCCTTTGGTCTTATGCCTTCGGATGTTAATCAGTGGCCCAGGTATTCTACAGTATTATTCATAAACATGCATTTGTCAAGAAATACAGTCATTCCATGTTCATTCAAAGTGGACAACAATTTATCTAATATACTGATATGTTCCTCAGTAGATTTGGCAAAAATTAAAATGTCATCCTGAAGAGCCTTCAAACCAGGTACATCTTTAAATAAACAATACCTTAGTTTCTGGAAAATGCTAGTGGCAGATGTTAAACCAAATGGTAAGCGCAAATACTTTAAAGCGCCAAACGGAGAAATGAATGTGGTAAGTAAATGAGATCCCTCTTTCAAAGGCACCTGATGATATGCTGCCTTAAGGTCAATGTTGCAAAAAAACATTTGCTCCACCCAACATTGTTAATACTTCATGAAATTTCAGTAGGGTATCACAGTCCACAACAATATTTTTTTTTTAGTGAGTGTAAATCAGCACATACGCTAATTTTGTCATTCATTTTCTCAGCTATCACCACTGTACTTACCCATTCTTCCGCACTCACATGTTCAATGATTTTATCAGCACACAACTGATCTAAATATTTCCTTAGTTCTTCTCATATGCATAAAAGGACATCACATACTTTATGCGCCACAGCTGTTTAACATTCTGCTTCAAAATTATATCATGTTCAAATCCCTTCAGAGTACTTATATTATTAGCAGACACTTGAGAATATTTCTTCAATATTTTTCATCCACCTTGTCATACTTTTGCTCCACCAAAATAATGGGAATGCTTATTCCTGATCTCAGCACAATACCTAATCTGCTCTGATCTATCCATCCCATAATGTCTGCCGTTTTCTGCTACATACATTTTAGTGCCATTCTGTCGCAAAAGAGCAACTCATTCTCAAAAAATACAATATCTTAATCTCTGAATCCCCATAAGCTACTGCTCTAATATCGGCGTTCTTAAACTGCATATTTTTCCATAAAGACTTAAATGTTTTTTCCAACAATATCGTCACAGGTGAACCTGAATACGCCATAATTTTTTAATCCACATCACCAATATTCACCCTAAAATACAGTCCGTTCTTACTTGCAACGTCACCTGTACCGTGATTAACTTCCACGGGTAGAATAGTAGTCATTGCAATATTATTAACTTCTTCTTGCTTAACATTAGTGACACAACTTACTTTTACCTCACTCCTTACATTTTTACATACTCTCAGGAGTCAACCTATTTTATTGCACTTGCTGCACTTCTTCCCTTGCACTGGACATTTTCCACTGTTGCCCACATAGTCACGTGACCAACACCTAAAACATGCACCACTGTGTAGCACAAAATTATTAGTTCTTCCTCCATCTATATTTTTTAACCACACTTTCTGCTTTCTCACCAGCACCCTCCAGTATTTTCACAGATTGAACAGAATGTTCAATCCCCTTTGCAATTTTTATTGTTTCTTCCAATGTAGGATTTCTACAGCATAACAAATGCTCCTGATTTTTTTTAATATAACAATTCAAAACAAACTGATCCCTAATGTATTGATCTACTGCATTGTCAAATGTACATGTACTAGACAATACCCTTAGAGCAGCTACATATTGATTGATGGTGTCTCCAGCATCTTGTTTGCAAGAATACAAATTAAAATATTCTAATACAATACTAGGTCACCCTGAAAAAATGTTGTTATAGTCTTTTCTCCGTCTCTATGAGAACATTATAATTCCCAGAATCACCTGAATCATCACTAGGTGGTCGTATTTCTGGCAGAGGGTAAAATATTTTCTGATCCTCGTTACCTTAGCAGTTAAATAGTAGAGCCAACTCCCTACTCAGGGAATAACCTCCAGCATCTGTGACTATTAAATGGTTTTGAAATGTGCGAAACCAATGTTTCCACTCTAAAACAGGCTTACCAGGATTCACCAAAAAGTGTGGAGGTTGCTGAACATGCCCACCACTAGCCCTGATGAATCTTTGTGCTCAAGAAGTGCTCAAGAAGTAATTAAGTAATGCATCTTTGTGCTTAGCCAGTAATTATAATAGTATAAACATATCACTCACCACAAACTGAAATTCTTCTCATGACATGTGGGTAGCACTTTGCTTCAATCAACACAGCTTCCTGGAAAAAAATAAAAAAATAAATACATTTCTCGCTAATGTCTGAGTTTCTCTCTGTGACACTGAGCATGCCGATGCTCAATTTGCTCGTCTGAACTGAAGAATGGAGACATTAATACTAAATTAAATAATTAAGGGCCATATGTACGAACACATTTTCCCATAGACATAGAATGGGTAAAATCCTTTGATACATCTGGCCCTAAATTCCATGCTCCTGTTAGCTCATTGCTCAGTGATGCTGACATGAAGCAGTGTTGCATCAATATGGCCGCCCTTGCTTTGCGTGCGTCCGTTCATCGCGCATATCTAGCTGTACCCCGAGGCATTACGTGTGTCTGCGCATATACTCACATGATGCCTGAAGGTCGTGTCACCTCCGATGGTTGATGAAGTGCCTCTGATGGTTCACGAAGTGCTGTACCCGTTGCCTGGAAGACTCTCTGCATTTCCTCTGCTCCTGCTGACACGACCTCACCACGGGACTTCATCGAATGTGAACTCCACATCCCTGATAATTCCAGCATGCAAAATTGAAGAGTCGGCTCTGCTGATGCACTCCGCTGCACTTAATATGTTGATGGGCCGCCTAAACCTGAATCCTCGCCATCACTCGTCCCCAAATATTTAGTGTTGGACCACTACTGAATAATGACTCTCCAGCCTTCTGGTAAAAATACAGGTTTGTATTTATTTTAGTTGTATTTTGTAAGCAAGATGAGCCCATCAGCTAGCATCCATGCAGTAGAGCTCCAACTGTTCTCTGCGCCTCCTGCAGAATTCTAGAGTTAGAATACATGCATGCAGCCAGATGAAAGAATGCCTTCAAACCACATTCTGCAACATGTGGAATGTACAATGTTCATTAAACGATAAAAAACATACAAGGAGACAACATGTCCCAGGATACAACACAATCACAATAGTATAACCCATCTACGCAATCATGTCTACTTTCTAATATCCAATCATACCTTACACATGCCCATTTGTGGATCATTTAAATCCCATTTGCTTGGTAACAACAGTCCAATAATCAAAAAAAGATTTTTGTTTTTTTTGCAAATTTATGTATAAAAATATCTCAGAGGGGCGCCATTTTTTTAAAGAAAATATTATGGGTCTCATCTCGAAAGAACTGTTAGCTACCAAATGGTCAAGCACAATGTATACCCCCAAATGTAACCCACGTTTTTGTTGACACTGTCAATACTTTCATCAAACCAAACAAATTATATGTGCGAACCTGAAAACTACAAGCGAAATGGAGACTCAACGCTGGCTAAATAGGGTATTGATAAGCGCCATCTTATAGCAGGTTACTATCACCTTTCATAAAAACAAACAGATTAAATGGGCCAATCTGAAAACCACAAGCACAATGGAACTCAGCGTTGGTTAACTAGGGTATTAGTAAGCACCATCTTAAAGCAGGTTACCATAGATAACAAAAGACCACCAAAAATGACACTTTTTTTTTTAACGAAAAACAACACACTGTAGTGATGCCCCCTTGTACCCACGTTGGTTCCCTATTTTAGTTTCGTTTTATATTTTATACGTTTTAGCTGCATCGCTTTTAACAGTGAAATTTTACACACTTCGTGTGCATGATATTAACATAAGAATATACTGTACAAGTTGGTTGTTTTAGTTAGCCTTTTCTTGACATATATTTAGTACATTCTGTTCAAGGCTAGGAATACAGTACACAATATCCTAGTGCTTGTGCTGCCTATTCGCGAGACAGCTTCTAACATCTAGCCATATCATTGCATCAGAACTGTGCTTCTAACACAGTGTTGCTTATATTATATAAATGGTGCACTGAACCAGAAGGGGCAGAGGGGCACTCCAGCCGCTACTGTCCCGGATGAATGCTGTATTCAACATGCAATTCTGCTGGAGCTAATCTACCAGCTTCCTTTATGGATTGCCATCCGCACTACAGGCTGACTCCTGGCACAGTTTCAAGGTATGGGGCAAAGGCTAATCCCTTAGAGTGTGCAAAGGCACTATGCTCTTAGTATAGTCTTAGGGTTATGTAAGAACATCTAGAAATCATTTATCATGGTTGGTTTCTTAATCCTCTTTACCATGTTCATCATGCTGGTTACTTTGCTTTGTTTCATCTGCCTAATTATCATAGTTCATTCTCTCTATGCAAGACTATGATCGTTTCAATAAATGTGTTGAATATTTATCTCATATCATTCTTCCGTTTTCACCTGGACATGCATGAGTAATACAACGAAAGGGTGAGATTTGTTTCCACGATGCCCCTGGGAGTCAGAATGTCATGTTCAGGCTGCCACAATCACCTTCCACCCAGGTAGGGTTAGTGGTTTAGGTGAGGCACTGTCAGCTAGTCAGCAAGTGGATTGACTTAGTCCACTATATTCTGAAGTTCTGTCTTCCTAATACATAGTCCTATTATCTTAGTAGGAACCGTATAAAAATACTGCAAAGGCGCCAAATGCAACAGACAGTTAACACCAACTACTCAACATGTTCATGAACTCCATTTTTTAAAAAGGGGTATAAATAACAAAACAGCATCATGATGGAATTAATTTTTATCACAACTTTGTCTCAAGACTTCTGAAGCTGTGATTTTGAACTCAGTGGATTAATTGTGGGACGTTGTATCTCTATCTGGATATTGTTAAAGTAGGGAATCCTTAGCACCCTACTCATTTAGGAACACCAAGATAGTGGCTTACCACATACCACCCTAACAGTGGCAGCTGGTAATTCCCATAGGAAGGGGGGTGGGTGGTCCACACACACATACACTCATCCATCTACGTGCGCACTCACTCACACAGATGCATTCACAAGTGTGCACACATACACCCACTATTCATAAGCACACACTCACAGCATGCACATCTACATGCATTTATACATACTTGCATGCACAAACACAATTTTTTTTTTAGAAAAACAACATACCAGCAGCATCAGTGATCTCGAGCGGTGGGAGACTTCTTTCCCACCACTCAGGATTACTGTCACAGAGTGGGATGATGTCAGTGAGACTGCTAACCCTGCCCCACTCTGTTACAAGCATTCTTGATGGACAGTCTGTCTTGGGCACTTCACAGCCTAACCCTGAAGTTCCTAGGTCTAGGCCTATCAGTGATGGTCCCCCTTGTCATGAAGGGGAGAATTTTAGTAAGATGGGAAGGTGTGATAGGTGATTACTGAATCTGTGCAGATAATGTTGTTCTCATGTTTTTTTCACCTACTGCAATGTTCACTAAATATGTCCAACAATGAACACTATCACACAACATATATTTTCACTAAGTACCAAACACAAGACAATAGTAACAGCCTTTATTGACAATGATTAAAAATGGAAGACAACTGTGGCATCAAATTATAAACTACAAATCACATACATCACAAGAGCTTCCGGAACAAGAACTTCTCTGTTACGAGCTCCACCCCTTCTTTACATTTTCCTGTGTACAGTTCTCTTCTGATAAAGAGACCTAGAAACCTAGAAACGTGATCCATTAAATAGTTTTGATGCATATTCAGTACAAACCGCTGCAGCTCTGTTTGCTTAAACAATGTCATTATTGTGGAAGTATGCTTTAACAACTGCTGCTGCTGCTTTACTTCTTCTATCTTAGCATAGTATGTGTGCGGTGGGATATTCCAAAGCTGTTCCCTTTGCAAGAATACATACAGCCCACCCTTTAAAGCATGGATACTCAAAGTACGGCCCGCGGGCCTCATGAGGCCCCTCTGACCTTTACATGCGGCCCCTTGGGCAACAGGAGCACTGGCAGCTGTTTGCTCGATTCTGCACTAACAACAAAAATATTAAATACACTCACAATCATTTATTTCAAACTTAATTGGTGTTAAAGAAAAGAAGTAACTAGGGACTCCTGCACTTAACTTTAGAAACGTCTTCATTTTTAAAGACATCTTGCAGCACAAGTGTAAAACTAAGACAGTCTTTAAAATTAAAAAAGTGTATTTAGTTAACATGCAGAACCTTTTTGCCTTAGTACAATTTATTTTATCAGTGCACTGAGATGTATTCCTTTAAAAGTGATAGTTTTCAAACATACATTTGGAAACATAAATTTCTAAACATTAATCCCTTATCCTGAGAACACAACCAATAGTAAATTGAAGAGGCCAGTCACTTGGTATGTGCACTTTATGGGTGGCCTGGGTTCCTATCATACATTAACAACATTATAGTTTATTAAATCAAACATAGAAGTAGGTTTTGTGCAGCGCACACCATGAATCATGTATTTCGAGGTCATCTTAAATGTGATAATGCAGAAAAAGGAGTGAAGTGAGACTAAACAATTGCCTAGGATCACACAGTTTGGAAAAGTGGGTAAGCCGAGATTCGTTCCAGGTTTTCTGGTTTTCCATTGTTTATTTCAGCCATATCATTTGCTTCTCCTACACCTACCTTGCCCCCAATTCCCCCAGCCACCCCACTTGACCGCCACAACCCTGGCATCAAAGCAGCCCCCAGGAGCGTCACAGACCAAACTTTTTTGCCCCTGGGAAAATGCTTGCGAGTACCCATGCTTTAAAGCATGTCCTGAATAGTTCTCAGCAAGAGACCAAAGCAAGCTAGCCCAATTGTCTCTTGTAAGCTTTAGGGGAGTTATCCCGTCTTAAACAACAATGGGGGCAAATGGTGCTTTCACAATCAATTTCAAAACAATAAGCTACAGATTCTTCAAGAAGATCTGTTTGGACACTAGGCAAATAATCCGAAATATTCTAAAATATACATGACTGTCTACTGAAGCTGATCTACCCCAGCATAATTTATGTGTTACTCTAACCCTGAAAGGGTTTTGTTTTGACTTACACTGGTTGCTCCTTTGTGACTGGACAAAACTAAATCTCTCTGAAGAGATGTAATGACATTGAAACAAGTGTCAGGGGTTGCTGTTGCTTATTCCAGGGTGGCGTGGATGGCATTTTATCAATCCAAAGCTGTGATACTGTGCCTGATGTGGTGAAACGCTTTTGTCATTTTACAACTTGGCAAGAATGGCACGGAGCCAATCCTATGCTTAAAGATTTTGCTGAGGCATCAGTCACCCTTCGATAACAGCTAAAATAACTTGAAAAGAGCAAAAACTCGAGTAGTATGGAGTAGTGGACCCCTCCAGGAAGCAGTATCTTTATTGCCGGTCCCCCCGCTGACCCCAGCAGTCGTTATCTCAGGCCCCAAAAGTCTTTCAGTCTTTCCCCCGGGTCGGGCTGCGCGGCATTTCAGCACGGTGTGGGCCCGGGGAACCGGGGCCTGGCGATTTAGATAGATGCAGCGATTTCCATCCCCTGCAGTGGGATCAAGTGTGGTAGCGTTTGGGGCGAACCTCCTCTCTTGCAGTCGCCCCAGATTCATGAGCTGAGGACCGGCCAGGAGGACCCATCAACCCCGGACATGGTCGGAGCAGCCGTTCCTCAGTTGCCTATTTCCATGCTGATTTGGGCGTGTCAAAGAAGTGGGTCTTTCCTGCGTGCAAGACCTTGAGGAGGGCAGGAAAAAGGAGCATGTATTTTAAGTATAAGGCTTTCAGTTTCTGTTTCACTTGACCATAAGAGCGTCTTCTTGCTTGGACTTCACAGGAATAGTCTGGAAAAATTAGGATCTTCGAGTTTTGGTAGTGCACGCCGTCAAGATGGCGGGCTTCAGTCAAGATGCAGTCACAATTGCGAAAGTTAAGGAAACGGGCTATCAGAGCCCTTGGGGCAGCACCCGGGGGTGGTCTCACTGTGAGCGCCATGTTGGTATGCTCTGCAGTGAACCATGGAGACAGTTTGTCAGAGGGCATCTATGTCTTAAGCCAGGTCTCAAGAAAGTCACTAGTGCAGGAGCCCTCAATTCCTTCTGGAAAGCCGATGAAGCACAGATTGTTATGTCACGATCGATTTTCGGCATCTTCTGCCTGGCGCTGCCGTTCATAGATATTGGTGAGCAGGCAGTTTACTTTAGTCTTTAATTCCTGGACTTCATCTTCCACTGTGGAGATGTGTTCTTCTGTTTCAGTGATACGCATTGTGGCGTTTTTAAGGTCTTGTCGCAAAGCCATGTCGACTCTTACTTCACCAAATGTATGTTCAACTGCTGTTTTGCTGTTTGTGAAGACTGGATGGCTTGTAGGATTTTTGCGATGTCTCATGCTGCAGTGGGCACCTCTGTCATGTTCTCCCCGCCCTGGGCCTCGGCCTGGGTTGTGTATTTATCTATACAGGCCTGAGATGATGAGGGCGGCACCTGTTTCTCCTTACCCATGGCCGGTGGTTGTGGTCACCTCAGAGTAGTTGACTGAACAGCGGGTTCAATGGGAACCAGGGGCGGAGGAGCCGTTACCACAGCCTCCCAATGGTTCTATTGCCTTCTCGGTGGGTCCAAGGTGGGCGGGACCAGAGCCGGGGCTGCTCACGCACCTCCCGTGGCCCCTTCGGCCCTTATTTATCACAGTGCACCCTTATGATACCTCCCGATCTCCAGTGGCAGTGCACATGGGATTCCTTGCTGTCTTGGTCCAGGCAAGCAGAGAGGCTCTGAGTTTCTAGCCCCCTCGAGGGTCCGCAATCCCTTGGCTCTCCGGCGATGGATGAGCCACCAAGTAGGCCCACATGGTGTCCTTGCACCCCAAGCCCCTTGTGTTGATGAAAAAGGGGGGGGGGATTTGGAGAGAGGGGGAGGAGAGATGGGTGGGGCCCCAGCCAATCCTCTTCAGCCACCGATTTACCTCCTATACGTCTCCTCCAGCCAAGTGCTTCAATCCCTCGGCGTCCCGGTCTCCTCCATGCCTCAGGCGTCCCAGGCCATGTTCTCATTTTGTGTGGAGACGTCATCTTAACACCCCCTGTTTTACATAACTCATGCATCACTCTAACCCTGAAAGGGTTTTGTTTTGACTTATACTGGTTGCGCTCTGGTGTCTGGACAAAGCTAAACCTCTCTGAAGAGATGTAATTACATTGAAACACCTGTCAGGGGTTGCTTTTGCTTATTCCAGGTTGACTTGGATGGTATTTTATCAATCCAAAGCTGTAATACTGTGCCTGGTGTGGTGAAAGGATTTTGTCATTTTACAGCTCAGCAAGGATGGCACTGAGCCAATCTTATGCTTAAAGGTTTTGCTGTACAAATGGCAAAAGACTTTGGGGGTTATTCTAACTTTGGAGGAGTGTTAATCCTTCCCAAAAGTGACGGTAAAGTGACGGATATACCACCAGCCGTATTACGAGTTCCATAGGATATAATGGACTCGTAATACGGCTGGTGGTAAATCCGTCACTTTTCCGTCACTTTTGGGACGGATTAACACCTCCTCCAAAGTTAGAATAACCCCCTTTGTCTTCTTTTACCTGGGTGTGGATGACACTGTGCCAATCCTATGCTTAAAAACATTTCTAGAAAACAGGCATTTGGTGTGAGCAAATCCAGAGTGTCGCTGGTGTTGCAGGGTGCTCTTTAATGGAGCTGCTCTCCATCTAAACATGGAAACTACCCAGAGTTCTCTCTTTTGGTTTACATAATTTATGCGTAACTCTAACTGTGAAAGGGTTTTGTTTTGACTTGTACTGGTTGCTCCCTTGTATCTGGACAAAGCTAAATCTCTCTGAAGAGATGTAATACATTGAAACATGTGTCATGGATTGCTTCTGCTTACTCCAGGTTGGCTTGGATGGTATTTTATGAATCCAAAGCTCTAATACTGTGCCTGGAGTTGTGAAAAGCCAGGCCATGTTCTCATTTTGTGTGGAGACGTCATCTTAACACCCCCTGTTTTACATAACTCATGCATCACTCTAACCCTGAAAGGGTTTTGTTTTGACTTATACTGGTTGCGCTCTGGTGTCTGGACAAAGCTAAACCTCTCTGAAGAGATGTAATTACATTGAAACACCTGTCAGGGGTTGCTTTTGCTTATTCCAGGTTGACTTGGATGGTATTTTATCAATCCAAAGCTGTAATACTGTGCCTGGTGTGGTGAAAGGATTTTGTCATCTTACAGCTCAGCAAGGATGGCACTGAGCCAACCCTATGCTTAAAAATTCTGCTGTATAAATGGCAAAAGACTGTCATTCTCTAACTGGGTGTGGATGACACTGTGCCAATCCTATGCTTAAAAGCTTTTCTAGAAAACAGGCATTTGATGTGAGCAAATCCAGAGTGTCGCTGGTGTTGCAGGGTGCTCTTTAATGGAGCTGCTCTCCACCTAAACTTGAAAACTACCCAGAGTTCTCTCTCTTGGTTTGCATAATTTATGTGTCACTCTAACCATGAAAGGGGTTTGTTTTGAAATATATATATATATATATATATATATATATATATATATATATATATATATATATATATATATATATATATATACATATACATATACATATATACACATACACATACACATACATACATATGCCTGCTGCAAAGAACAGATCTGTATTTTATGTGAATAGCTGAGTGGATTAGTAAAGTGAGCTGTTACCTTCCCTTTAAAACAAATGAAATGTATGTGCGAGGAGAGCTATGGAGAGATGAAGGGCACTTTTGCTGGGTGGTAGTGAGGGAATATAAGGAAGAGGTCATGGGATGGGAGCGCCAAAAATTATTGTTGCACTGGGCGCCACTAGCACTAAAGGCTGTGATGATTGGTATGTGGCAAGGTAAAGGCAAAGTAATAGTGTGTTTTTTTTGTTTTTTTCAGTGTCTTTAGAGAACCTGCTGATTGAAGGAAGAAGCCAAGGTAAGGCGACTGACATTTATTTTTGCACACATCACACACACTCACCAGCTATTTTGATGACAGCATATCTGCCTTTTATGTAGCCTAGTGTTTTAGAGGGACAGTTTAGCCAGTAGCAGAGATGGTATGTTGTTGGATGACTGCTGCTGAAGCCGTAACTTGGGTTATGGCAGATAGCTCAGAGGCAGGACCAGAGGCTGAGAAGAGCAGATACTGAGACAGCTTCTGAGGGAGAGGACAATGTATGTATAGTGCTCACTACAATTCATGATGAGAGCACTTCCTCCATCACGGTTTGGGGCCAGATGGCCAAAGTCCACAAACCCAACTGTATACTTGATTACAATAAGTAAATGGGTGGAGTGGACAAGAAGGACCAGGTTCTTCAACCATACAAGGCGTGTTGTACTTGGTACAAGAAATTGTTCACCCACCTGATCCAGATGGCAGCATACAATGCATATGTTGTTTACTGTCAGACAACCACAGGAAGACTTATGTCTTTCCTTGACTGTAATTGAAAGCCTCACTGCTGTTACAGAAGCATCAGCAGCCTCCACTTCATATATTCTGGAGGACGTGGCAAGGCTGCAGGAGTGACACTTTGCTGATCGCATTCCTAAAACACCCAAAAAGGATTGTCCATGTCGTCGCTGTAAAGTGTGCTTGAAGCATGGAAGCGGCAGGAGAGTCGTTATTACTGTCCTCAGTACCCATCACAGCCAGGACTCTGTTTCCCTACTTGTTTTACGTTGTATCATACTAAAGCAAAGTTCTGGGAAAATGACTGAGGTAGACCTGTCGTTGGATAAGCCTCTGTGGCTGTGCATGGACACCGAATATCCATGGGCCACTGCTTCGTTAGGCACGCAGCCACAGAATTTTATTTCATGTACTTCAGGAAATCATGAACTTCCTTATGGCCTGCTTGACACCTTTATCCGCTGTCAGAATGTGGTAGGTGTTCTGTCCGATTAACGTGCATTATAGTCCCCACACTGCATATACTAGTGGACAGAACATATGCCACATTGTCACGGTGTACCCTATGTGGCAAAATGTTAAAGGCGTGACTGAATTTTGAAGTGCTTGTTAGGGAACTTATGTATGCCACACAAGGACCAACATGATTGTTAACGAGAACCAGAGTAAGTGTAATAAGTCATACAAATGTCCTGTGGCACATATTCACTAACATTTCTACTTGTTTGTGTGCAAACTCTATTTGTAGTTTAACTTTCAAAGCAAAAGTAGAAGTGTTGGTGAATGAGTCCCACAACATATTTGTTTGACTTTTTACTTTAGCAACCTTGGGGATTATTCACCATCATGTCTGCCTTAGTTTCAATGGTAGATAAGCTCGCTCAGTTTGAGGAATAGGCCTCACAAGGCATACTTGGAAACCCCCAACTTGCATCCACAAACTAGAAGGAGTTGGATTTAGCACAGTGAGTGCGTTAAAGGGGCATGAAAAACATGTCTTCCCGAGCCTCATGTGGCTGTCATGGGAGCCATTACTTATGATTCCTTACGCATGCCTTCGATAATTGTAGGAAGTTGGCTCTGTATATACTATTTCAAAGTAAGAAATAGTATGCACAGAGTCCAAGGGTTCCCCTTAGAGGTAAGATAGTGGCAAAAAGAGATAATTCTAATTCTCTATTTTGTGGTAGTGTGGTCGAGCAGTAGGCTTATCAGAGGGTAGTGTTAAGCATTTGTTGTACACACACAGGCAATAAATGAGGAACACACACTCAAAGATAATTCTAAGCCAATAGGTTTTTATATAGAAAAATATCTTTTCTTAGTTTATTTTAAGAACCACAGGTTCAAGATTTTACAAACAATACTTTAAATGAAAGGTATTTCACTCAGGTATTTTAGGAACTTTGAATCATCACAATAGCATGTACAGTTTTGGCAAAAATGACAAAAAGCTATTTTAAAATTAGACAGTGCAAAAATCAACAGTTCCTGGGGGAGGTAAGTATTTGTTAGGTTCACAGGTAAGTAAAGCACTTACAGGGTTCAAAGTTGGGTCCAAGGTAGCCCACCGTTGAGGGTTCAAGGCAGCCCCAAAGTTACCACACCAGCAGCTCAGGGCCGGTCAGGTGCAGAGGTCAAAGTGGTGCCCAAAACGCATAGGCTTCAATGGAAATAGGGGTGCCCCGGTTCCAGTCTGCCAGCAGGTAAGTACCCGTGACTTCGGAGGGCAGACCAGGGGGGTTTTGTAGGGCACCGGGGGGGACACAAGCAAGCACAGAAAGTACACCCTCAGCAGCACAGGGGCAGCCAGGTGCAGTGTGCAAATAGGCGTCGGGTTTGCAATAGGTTTCAATGGGAGACCCAGGGGTCTCTTCAGCGATGCAGGCAGGCAAGGGGGGGCTCCTCGGGGAAGCCACCATCTGGGCTAGGGAGAGGGCCTCCTGGGGGTCGCTCCTGCACTGGAGTTCGGTTCCTTCAGGTCCTGGGGGCTGCGGGTGCAGTGTCTTTACCAGGCGTCGGTTCCTTGAAGCAGGCAGTCGCGGTCAGGGGGAGCCTCTGGATTCCCTTTGCAGGTGTTGCTGTGGGGGTTCAGGGGGGTCCACTCTGGCTACTCACGGGCTCGCAGTCGGCAGGGAGTCCTCCATGTAGAGTTACTTTTCCGCAGGTCGAGCCGGGGGCGTCGGGTGCAGAGTGGAAAGTCTCATGCTTCCGGCGGGAAACGTGTGGTTTTTAAAAGTTGCTTCTTTGTTGCAAAGTTGCAGTTTCTTTGGAACAGGGCCGCTGTCCTCGGGAGTTCTTGGTCCTTTTAGATGCAGGGTAGTCCTCTGAGGCTTCAGAGGTCGCTGGACCCTGGGGAACACGTCGCTGCTGCAGTTTTTCTCGAAGTGGGGAGACAGGCCGGTAGGGCTGGGGCCAAAGCAGTTGTTGTCTCCGTCTTCTGTGCAGGGCTTCAGGTCAGCAGTCCTTCTTCGTCTTCAGGTTGCAGGAATCTATCTTCCTATGTTCTGGGGGCCCCTAAATACTCACTTTAGGGGTGTGTTTAGGTCTGGGGGGTTAGTATCCAATGGCTACTAGCCCTGAGGGTGGCTACACCCTCTTTGTGCCTCCTCCCTGAGGGGAGGGGGGCACATCCCTAATCCTATTGGGGGAATCCTCCATCTGCAAGATGGAGGATTTCTAAAAGTCAGTCACCTCAGCTCAGGACACCTTAGGGGTTGTCCTGACTGGCCAGTGACTCCTCCTTGTTTTTCTCATTATCTCCTCCAGCCTTGCTGCCAAAAGTGGGGGCAGTGGCCAGAGGGGCAGGCATCTCCACTAGCTGGGATGCCCTGTGGCACTGTAACAACGGGGGTGAGCCTTTGAGGCTCATCACCAAGTGTTACAGTCTCTGCAGGGGGAGGTAAGAAGCACCTCCACCCAGTACAGGCTTTGTTCCTGGCCACAGAGTGACAAAGGCACTCTCCCCATGTGGCCAGCAACATGTCTGGTGTGTGGCAGGCTGGCAAAACTAGTCAACCCACACTGGAAGTCGGGTATGTTTTCAGGGGGCTTCTCTAAGATGCCCTCTGGGGGTATTTCACGATAAAATGTACACTGGCATCAGTGTGCATTTATTGTGCTGAGAAGTTTGATACCAAACTTCACCGTTTTCAGTGTAGCTATTATGATGCTGTGGAGTTTGTGTATGACAGACTCCCAGACCATATACTCTTATGACTACCCTGCACTTACAATGTCTAAGGTTTTGCTTAGACACTGTAGGGGCATAGTGCTCATACACCTATGCCCTCACCTGTGGTATAGTGCACCCTGCCTTAGGGCTGTAAGGCCTGCTAGAGGGGTGACTTATCTATGCCATAGGCAGGCTTGAGGTTGGCATGGCACTATGAGGGGAGTGCCATGTCGACTTAGTCATTTTCTCCCCACCAGCACACACAGGCTGGCAAGCAGTGTGCATGTGCTGAGTGAGGGGTCCCCAGGGTGGCGTAAGACATGCTGCAGCCCTTAGAGACCTTCCCTGGCATCAAGGCCCTTGGTACCAGGGGTACCAGTTACAAGGGACTTACCTGGGTGCCAGGGTGTGCCAATTATGGATACAACAGGTACAGTTTAGGGAAAGAACACTGGTGCTGGGGCCTGGTTAGCAGGCCTCAGCACACTTTCAAATCATAACTTGGCATCAGCAAAGGCAAAAAGTCAGGGGGTAACCATGCCAAGGAGGCATTTCTTTACAATAATGTTCAGGAAAAAGGAGGTGTTTACTTGTCAGGTGGTAAAATGTATTCAAACTTATTCCGTCTTGTGGCGTATGAATGTTTGGGCCCTTGTCTGGCGGTGGTATATTGATGTGAGTGCAGTGATTGGTTGGATTGGGCACATGGCCGTGTTATGTTGTGTGTTGTGCGTGAATGGTGTGTGAATGGACCATAAAGCTATTGGTGCTGTGAAGTGGCTTTGTGGTTCACCTTCAGAAGGCTTGGTTTCAATATTCAGATACTTTGATAAGTGTTCAATGCTTTGAAACCATAATTTCTGCAGGTGCTAAAACCAATCAGTATGAGTGGTGGATTAACTTTAACATACTATACAAGGGAAGTCCAAGGGTGCAGGACTTGCGTGGCTCTCACCAGTTTTCCTTCACCCAGGATCCCCTTGAAATCACAAACTTTACTTAAAAACACATTTTCCTTGGATTTTGGTGAGGGAAAGTCCTGGAATCTGCAGGCAGCCACAAATTTTCTACCGCCTATTGTTCCCCTAAGTCTCCAGGGAAAAACGTTGCCTCACTTGTGTGGGTGGGCAAGTGACCATGACAGGGAAGGGCCCAAAACGTAATGTGGAGACATCAAAATTACCTACCACAAAACAGCCTGGGTTTGTAAGACGGTCACCTGTGTCTTTAGTCCTGGGTTTGGCGGCCATATAGGGAAACCTACCAAACCCAGACATTTCTGAAAACTAGACACCCGGGGTAGTCCAAGGAGGTGTGGCGTGTGTGGATTCCACAAAGTTTCTTACACACAATACCCTGCAAATGTGAAACATTGATTAAAAACACTATTTCTCCTAAACTACAGAAATGCAGTACTTTGCATCACTGAAATGTGAGGAAAACTTGTTTTTAGCCACATTTTGAGGTTTGCAAAGGTTTATGGGTGGGAGAACCTGGTGAGAGCCCCACAATTCACCCCATTCTTGATTCCCCTAGGTGTCTAGTTTAAAAAAATGTATAGGTTTGCCAGGTTTCCCCAGGTGCAGTTTGAGCAAGAGGCCAAAATCCACAGCTAGGCACTTTGCAAAAAACAAGTCTGTTTTCATTCGAACAATGTGATGTGTCCACCTTGTGTATTGGGCCCTTCCCTGTTGCAGGCACTTGGCCTACCCCACAAGTGAGGTACCATTTCTATCAGGAGACTTGGGGGAATGCTGGCTTGAAGGACGTTTGTGGCTCCCCTCAGATTTAAGAAATTTGCATCGCTGAAATGTGAGGAAAATGTGTTTTTTAGTCGAATGAGGTTTGCAAAGGATTCTAGGTGACAGAACTTGGCTTGAGCCCCACGATTCACCCCATTCTGGATTCCCCTAGGTGTCTAGTTTTTAAAAAAAATTAGGTTTGCTAGGTTTGCCTAGGCCAAAATCCACAGCTCGGTACTTTGCAAAAAATGTGTCTGTTTTCATTGGAGAAATGTGATGTGTTCACGTTGTGTTTTGTGGCGTTTCCTGTCGCGGGCACCAGGCCTACCCACACAAGTGAGGTACTATTTTTATCTGGAGACTTGGGGGAAACACTGATTGAAGAACAAGTAGTATTGACAATCATCTTTCTCTACATTTGTGCCTTCAAAATGTAAGATGATGTGTGAGAAAGAAGTAATTTTGAGAAATGTGCTTTAACTCACATGCTAGTACGGGTACCCCCAAATTCAGAGGTTTCCTTGATACCTATTTTTCACTCTTTCTACTTTGCCAAATGAATTGCTATATACCAGGTATACAATCAACACCCATTGCAAGGTGCAGGTTATTTATTGGCATTGGGTACCTTGGGTTGTTGATGAATCTAAAAGCCCTATATATTGCTGCAACCAAAGGGGTCCAGCAGACACAGAATAGAAGAACTAGACACAGAATAGAAAATCTGCCATAGCTGGAAAAAGTTACAGAAGAAAACGTAGACAGAAATGGTGTTTTTTGTTTTTCAACTCAATTTCTGTATTTGTTTTATTTCAACTCACTTTCTGTAGGAAAACCTTGAAGAATCTACACAAATGACCTCTTGCTGAATTCAGAATGTTATCTTCTTTTCAGAAATGTGTAGCCGTCTGGGACCCACCATTGGTTTTAATACCCATTTCTGTCACTAACTGGAAGGAGGCTGAAAGCACAAAAAATAGTAAAAATGGGTTATGCCCCAGTAAAATGCCAAACTGTGTTGAAAATTTTGGTTTTCTGATTCAAGACTGCCTGTTTCTGAAAGCTGGGAAGATGGTTATTTTAGCACTGCAAAATCTTTGTTGATCCAATTTGCAGGTAAAAAAACACAGATGCTTTCTTCTGCAGCACTGTTTCCCATTTTTCTCAAAAAAACTACATTTTAGCTGCATTTTGGCTAATTTCTCCGTCGGCCCCAGGGGAACCCACAAATTCTGGGTACCTTTAGAATACCCAGGATGTTGGGGAAAAAGGACGCACATTTGGTGTGGATAGCTTATGTGGACAAAAATATATGGGGGCCTAACCGTGAACTACCACAAATAGCCAAAAAAGGGCTCAGCACTGGGAGTAGGGGGGAGGCCCAGCAGCTAAGGGGTTAAACATTGCATTGTGTGAATTACTGAAATATACACTAGATTACAAATATTGGCGGTTTTTGGAGAAAGATTATAATAGGGTTGCTTTTTATATTTTGGTTTTGTGACTCTTTGGCAAAGTCAGTAAGTATACCCAAGTGCAGCCTGGACCTGCAAAAACAACCATATGCTGTGCATGCCAGAGGGCCGTACCAGTGGTGTAACAAAGGCCCCTGCAGCCCCCGTGGTGCGGGGCGAGTTCCAGGGGGTCCCCTCAGCATAGTACAATGTTCATGGTCTGCAGGCCCCTGACTGGGTCTAGGGAGGAGGGGACCCCCTACAGCAGAGGTCTCCAAACTATTTAATGCCGCGCCCCCCCAGTTGAAAAATAAAAATCATTGGGCCCCCCTCAGAATTTTTCACAATTATTTTATAAACATGGCAATGTTTAAATATGTCTAAACCTATTTAAACATTGCAGTTAGGTACTGTTACCTTTTTAAAACTGCAATAACATCCTCCTGCTTAAAATAAAGGCCTGTTATCTGTATAATATTTATTTTGACCAGAATCTGGGGCCCCCCCTGGGATCACTTCAGGCCCCCCAAGGGGGGCCCGCCCCCCAGTTTGAAGACCTCTGCCCTACAGGTACTTTGCACAGGGCTCCCTCACGTTTTGTTATGCCACTGGGCCGGATGTGGTGTGGGATTAGCTGCTTACAAGTGGTTGGATACAGGGCCTGGCTGCAGGAGGGTTGGCTACTGGAAGCAGGGTCTAGCAGCAGGCCAGATCCTCTGGCCAACCAAACTCATGTGCGGCGTGGGGTTGTCTGTGGACAGCAGGTTGGATGTAGGGGCTGGCCGGCCAACCCCACACCACACACTTTGTAGGGTTGCTCTCCTGCGAGTGGTTGGCCAAAGGCTGTGTGCGGTGAGGGATTGGCTTTACATATGGTAATAAATTATTACTTTATGTTGAAAAAACTAGAAATTCACTGAAAAAAACAAAGGTTGAATGGTCGTTGTAGTTACTTGTTGTAATAATAAAAACACTAACTTTTAAAAAGTAAAAGAAATGCTGAAATTCATTAATTATAGTTATTATAGTTTACTGAGCGAACTATAGCTTGTGCCCTCACAATGCACTGCTTATGGCCTCACATATTACATCAGCCATGACATGTTAAATGAGATCATTGACTACATTATTGATTCTTCCTAGAATTTTCCAGGACAGACCTGTCTCCACCCTCCTTCACTTCAGTGCCTCTAGTGCAGTCAATACACGTCCACTGTCTGTGGAAACTGTATCCACCCTCCATTTTGAACCACTGCTCCCAGCAAACATACTCACATTCTCACTGTCATATATGTGTCACCACACACTCTGTACAGAAGCACACAATACACATAGAAAATATCAGTGCAAGGGTCTTGATATTACACTGAAGGAGACCTTTTACATTAGTGTGGCTAGTAATATCCCAGGAAAGGGAGTAGTCCCATGCATTTAAAGTGCGCCCCTTTAGGTCACAAAACAGGTTCTAGACCTTGGCATACACACTAGTTTATTTGCTAACTCGGCCAACAAAAAGTCAACATACCAGTTTCACAAGCAGGCAGGGAAATACACCTGTGTAACATGCAGGAGTCATTCTCATCTCTATAAGGGATATATGCCTTTTGTCCACTAATAATGGCTAAGAACCCATTGCCATTTGCTGTTGGGTGTCATTAGTCGCTCCACAGTGGAGGGATGGGGCCTGAGGTGGGTTTTGACTGGAAGTGTTCATGGACTATGCGATGGAGGGGAGGGGGCAGAGCAGGAGCCTTTAAAAGTAGGCTAGGGCCTGTTGGCCGCCTCTTTGTCTCCTGATGTGTTGCGACACCAAGGTCGCTGAACGATTCTTCTGGTCTTCCAGTGACCAGCACCGGGGGGCTTGGCACTGGGATTCGCTTAGAATGAGCTTTACGGGGAGGCCATTATTTGTCCCAACATATTAGAGTCTCCGGAGCATGGCACGTAACTTAAACAGTGGGAGCTGTGTGGCCATGACTATTTGTGGCTCATGTACTTGTTCCTGCGCAGATGAGGATAGTATTTAGAGATAGTATTTGCCGGATCAAAAATAAAAATGAGTCGAGTGTTCGGCTGAAGAATGTCCTTTGGTCGAGGTGCTGTTTATTCAAGAATATATCAAAGGTATTAGCAATTGTAACCAGTTTATTTCACGAGGCTTCAAGTGCCCCGAAGGGATATTAAAATATCACGGGGGAAAAATTATCTTCCTATATTTGTATAACCACTTTTACTCTTATCAACTTATCAACCATTGTCTTTAGTCAGGTCTGATGATAGTTTGAAGTGCTGGTATTTTATATGCTGGTTACAGTGTACCATATCTACATTTGAAATTTGGTGCTAAATTTTCATGGACAAATGGAACGTTCACGCCATCTAGTGGTCACAACAAGCAATGGCCATCTATACCATTGTTAGCAGTTGCTTGTTTCGGTCTGTGATGTGGGGCCAGGTTAGGAAAGGGCGGAGCAGGTTAATCTAGCTGGGGACCGCAAAGAGGGGTGAGGGATTTCATTTTACTGGGGCCGTGATAATTTTCTACAAGCTGCTGACTGTTCATTGTTGTATTTTAGTAACATGGAGTAACATCTAATCTACACGACTGATCACATTCCTGAGGGGCCAGGACCATTTCCTGAGGTAAGTTGTCTAGCTCATTAAGGCTAGGATGGAAGTGCGGCCATGGGTATGGGTCCAAAGTTGTCTGGGCTCTGATTTTCATGTAAGTGGTACCTGTTGAGTTATCAGGGTGCAATCTAATAGCACAGACTTAAGGATGGGCTTAGATGGACTTTATCTTGGCTTGGACAGGGGTAGACAAACATAAGGTCTCGTGGTGAATCTCTAGGGGGTGAGTGAAGCTATAAAGGAACCCATCTCTCTTTCTCCAAACCCCTTGTACCATCACTTCTAAAGGCTCTTTAGCTTTTCCATACTCTCCACCATGATTAATAAGGGTTTGGTACCTCATACATACTCTCTGTACCATCAGTAGTAAGGGTTTTGTTACCTTCTAGAATGGCACCTAAGCGAGCACACTCAGCAGCAAAACGTCCGACCTTGACAGCTCAAGAGGTCCAAGATGGGATCAACCCTACAGCACAGAGACAGTTCGTGAGATTATGGACAGCAGCACAATGGCATTGAATGGACTGGGCCCTGAGGAGAGTTGAAGATGGTCCAGGAGCAACCAAAAGGGCCAACAGCTCCAAGAAGCCACCAAAGAGGGCAAGGCAGGCAAAAGCTGGTTCACAGAGGCCTCTGCAGGCTTGAGAGTGGCCATGTTAACAACAACATCCCCAAGTGTAGCAGTAACAAGTGCAGAGGGTGAGTTGCCAGCACCCAATCTAGAAGGGGTATACAATGTGGGTACACAAGCCTCAGTTTTCCCGGGAGGTAGTGGATTTAGAGACACCAACTTAGGGATGGTAGGACAGGAAACAATTGCTATTTCGCCTACTGAACATGCTAAGAGAACCAAGGGGAAGGCGGGACAACCAGCTCAATCAATAGACCCCAGGGGTAAGGTTCATCTGCTGGGGGGATATAACAAGACGCATGAGGCACATATCCTTTACTATGGTATCAGTGATGGGTTTCGCATACCAGACAATGTAATTCACAATCCTCTTCCCCCTAAAAATCAAAAGTCTGTTGTAGCGCAGCCTGATATTGGCAAAGAAAAGATTTGGAAATAGCTGCAGGCAGGTAGGGTGGCTGGCCCTTCCCTGCAGCCACCATTACAGGATCTAGTATGCTCCCCACTGGGTCTGGTACCTAAGAAAGAGTTTGGCAAATACAGACTCATCCACAACCTTTCCTTTCCCCCAGGACATTCAGTTAATGATGAGCTAGATGCCAGCATGTGTGCAGTCTCTTCCTATATTTGTATAACAACTTTTACACTTGTCCATTTATCAACCATGGACTTTAGTCAGCAGTTATGATAGTTAGAAGTGCCTGTATTTTAACAAGCTGCGAGTACTGGGTACAGGGGCCCTTATGGCCAAGTCTGACATTCAGTCTGCATTCAGGCTGTTGCCAGTGCATCCACAAGATTTTCACCTCTTAGGTTTCACATTTGAGGGCAAGTGCTATGTTAGCAAGTGCATGCACATGGGCTGTGCCAGTTGCATGTTCAAATTTTTAAACTTGTAGTTGTTTTCTGGGATGGGCTTTTTGAGATCTGGTAGGGCGAGAACATTGTTCATTACCTGGATGACTTCTCCTTCATGGGTCCAACAGGGTCCCAGGCTTGAAAACGCAACTTACAAGGTTTCCAAGAACTTGCTAAAGGAGTGGGGGTCCCGCTAGCCTTGAAGAATCTACACAAATGACCTCTTGCTGAATTCAGAATGTTATCTTCTTTTCAGAAATGTGTAGCCGTCTGGGACCCACCATTGGTTTTAATACCCATTTCTGTCACTAACTGGAAGGAGGCTGAAAGCACAAAAAATAGTAAAAATGGGTTATGCCCCAGTAAAATGCCAAACTGTGTTGAAAATTTTGGTTTTCTGATTCAAGACTGCCTGTTTCTGAAAGCTGGGAAGATGGTTATTTTAGCACTGCAAAATCTTTGTTGATCCAATTTGCAGGTAAAAAAACACAGATGCTTTCTTCTGCAGCACTGTTTCCCATTTTTCTCAAAAAAACTACATTTTAGCTGCATTTTGGCTAATTTCTCCGTCAGCCCCAGGGGAACCCACAAATTCTGGGTACCTTTAGAATACCCAGGATGTTGGGGAAAAAGGACGCACATTTGGTGTGGATAGCTTATGTGGACAAAAATATATGGGGGCCTAACCGTGAACTACCACAAATAGCCAAAAAAGGGCTCAGCACTGGGAGTAGGGGGGAGGCCCAGCAGCTAAGGGGTTAAACATTGCATTGTGTGAATTACTGAAATATACACTAGATTACAAATATTGGCGGTTTTTGGAGAAAGATTATAATAGGGTTGCTTTTTATATTTTGGTTTTGTGACTCTTTGGCAAAGTCAGTAAGTATACCCAAGTGCAGCCTGGACCTGCAAAAACAACCATATGCTGTGCATGCCAGAGGGCCGTACCAGTGGTGTAACAAAGGCCCCTGCAGCCCCCGTGGTGCGGGGCGAGTTCCAGGGGGTCCCCTCAGCATAGTACAATGTTCATGGTCTGCAGGCCCCTGACTGGGTCTAGGGAGGAGGGGACCCCCTACAGCAGAGGTCTCCAAACTATTTAATGCCGCGCCCCCCCCAGTTGAAAAATAAAAATCATTGGGCCCCCCTCAGAATTTTTCACAATTATTTTATAAACATGGCAATGTTTAAATATGTCTAAACCTATTTAAACATTGCAGTTAGGTACTGTTACCTTTTTAAAACTGCAATAACATCCTCCTGCTTAAAATAAAGGCCTGTTATCTGTATAATATTTATTTTGACCAGAATCTGGGGCCCCCCCTGGGATCACTTCAGGCCCCCCAAGGGGGGCCCGCCCCCCAGTTTGAAGACCTCTGCCCTACAGGTACTTTGCACAGGGCTCCCTCACGTTTTGTTATGCCACTGGGCCGGATGTGGTGTGGGATTAGCTGCTTACAAGTGGTTGGATACAGGGCCTGGCTGCAGGAGGGTTGGCTACTGGAAGCAGGGTCTAGCAGCAGGCCAGATCCTCTGGCCAACCAAACTCATGTGCGGCGTGGGGTTGTCTGTGGACAGCAGGTTGGATGTAGGGGCTGGCCGGCCAACCCCACACCACACACTTTGTAGGGTTGCTCTCCTGCGAGTGGTTGGCCAAAGGCTGTGTGCGGTGAGGGATTGGCTTTACATATGGTAATAAATTATTACTTTATGTTGAAAAAACTAGAAATTCACTGAAAAAAACAAAGGTTGAATGGTCGTTGTAGTTACTTGTTGTAATAATAAAAACACTAACTTTTAAAAAGTAAAAGAAATGCTGAAATTCATTAATTATAGTTATTATAGTTTACTGAGCGAACTATAGCTTGTGCCCTCACAATGCACTGCTTATGGCCTCACATATTACATCAGCCATGACATGTTAAATGAGATCATTGACTACATTATTGATTCTTCCTAGAATTTTCCAGGACAGACCTGTCTCCACCCTCCTTCACTTCAGTGCCTCTAGTGCAGTCAATACACGTCCACTGTCTGTGGAAACTGTATCCACCCTCCATTTTGAACCACTGCTCCCAGCAAACATACTCACATTCTCACTGTCATATATGTGTCACCACACACTCTGTACAGAAGCACACAATACACATAGAAAATATCAGTGCAAGGGTCTTGATATTACACTGAAGGAGACCTTTTACATTAGTGTGGCTAGTAATATCCCAGGAAAGGGAGTAGTCCCATGCATTTAAAGTGCGCCCCTTTAGGTCACAAAACAGGTTCTAGACCTTGGCATACACACTAGTTTATTTGCTAACTCGGCCAACAAAAAGTCAACATACCAGTTTCACAAGCAGGCAGGGAAATACACCTGTGTAACATGCAGGAGTCATTCTCATCTCTATAAGGGATATATGCCTTTTGTCCACTAATAATGGCTAAGAACCCATTGCCATTTGCTGTTGGGTGTCATTAGTCGCTCCACAGTGGAGGGATGGGGCCTGAGGTGGGTTTTGACTGGAAGTGTTCATGGACTATGCGATGGAGGGGAGGGGGCAGAGCAGGAGCCTTTAAAAGTAGGCTAGGGCCTGTTGGCCGCCTCTTTGTCTCCTGATGTGTTGCGACACCAAGGTCGCTGAACGATTCTTCTGGTCTTCCAGTGACCAGCACCGGGGGGCTTGGCACTGGGATTCGCTTAGAATGAGCTTTACGGGGAGGCCATTATTTGTCCCAACATATTAGAGTCTCCGGAGCATGGCACGTAACTTAAACAGTGGGAGCTGTGTGGCCATGACTATTTGTGGCTCATGTACTTGTTCCTGCGCAGATGAGGATAGTATTTAGAGATAGTATTTGCCGGATCAAAAATAAAAATGAGTCGAGTGTTCGGCTGAAGAATGTCCTTTGGTCGAGGTGCTGTTTATTCAAGAATATATCAAAGGTATTAGCAATTGTAACCAGTTTATTTCACGAGGCTTCAAGTGCCCCGAAGGGATATTAAAATATCACGGGGGAAAAATTATCTTCCTATATTTGTATAACCACTTTTACTCTTATCAACTTATCAACCATTGTCTTTAGTCAGGTCTGATGATAGTTTGAAGTGCTGGTATTTTATCTGCTGGTTAAAGTGTACCATATCTACATTTGAAATTTGGTGCTAAATTTTCATGGACAAATGGAACGTTCACGCCATCTAGTGGTCACAACAAGCAATGGCCATCTATACCATTGTTAGCAGTTGCTTGTTTCGGTCTGTGATGTGGGGCCAGGTTAGGAAAGGGCGGAGCAGGTTAATCTAGCTGGGGACCGCAAAGAGGGGTGAGGGATTTCATTTTACCGGGGCCGTGATAATTTTCTACAAGCTGCTGACTGTTCATTGTTGTATTTTAGTAACATGGAGTAACATCTAATCTACACGACTGATCACATTCCTGAGGGGCCAGGACCATTTCCTGAGGTAAGTTGTCTAGCTCATTAAGGCTAGGATGGAAGTGCGGCCATGGGTATGGGTCCAAAGTTGTCTGGGCTCTGATTTTCATGTAAGTGGTACCTGTTGAGTTATCAGGGTGCAATCTAATAGCACAGACTTAAGGATGGGCTTAGATGGACTTTATCTTGGCTTGGACAGGGGTAGACAAACATAAGGTCTCGTGGTGAATCTCTAGGGGGTGAGTGAAGCTATAAAGGAACCCATCTCTCTTTCTCCAAACCCCTTGTACCATCACTTCTAAAGGCTCTTTAGCTTTTCCATACTCTCCACCATGATTAATAAGGGTTTGGTACCTCATACATACTCTCTGTACCATCAGTAGTAAGGGTTTTGTTACCTTCTAGAATGGCACCTAAGCGAGCACACTCAGCAGCAAAACGTCCGACCTTGACAGCTCAAGAGGTCCAAGATGGGATCAACCCTACAGCACAGAGACAGTTCGTGAGATTATGGACAGCAGCACAATGGCATTGAATGGACTGGGCCCTGAGGAGAGTTGAAGATGGTCCAGGAGCAACCAAAAGGGCCAACAGCTCCAAGAAGCCACCAAAGAGGGCAAGGCAGGCAAAAGCTGGTTCACAGAGGCCTCTGCAGGCTTGAGAGTGGCCATGTTAACAACAACATCCCCAAGTGTAGCAGTAACAAGTGCAGAGGGTGAGTTGCCAGCACCCAATCTAGAAGGGGTATACAATGTGGGTACACAAGCCTCAGTTTTCCCGGGAGGTAGTGGATTTAGAGACACCAACTTAGGGATGGTAGGACAGGAAACAATTGCTATTTCGCCTACTGAACATGCTAAGAGAACCAAGGGGAAGGCGGGACAACCAGCTCAATCAATAGACCCCAGGGGTAAGGGTCATCTGCTGGGGGGATATAACAAGACGCATGAGGCACATATCCTTTACTATGGTATCAGTGATGGGTTTCGCATACCAGACAATGTAATTCACAATCCTCTTCCCCCTAAAAATCAAAAGTCTGTTGTAGCGCAGCCTGATATTGGCAAAGAAAAGATTTGGAAATAGCTGCAGGCAGGTAGGGTGGCTGGCCCTTCCCTGCAGCCACCATTACAGGATCTAGTATGCTCCCCACTGGGTCTGGTACCTAAGAAAGAGTTTGGCAAATACAGACTCATCCACAACCTTTCCTTTCCCCCAGGACATTCAGTTAATGATGAGCTAGATGCCAGCATGTGTGCAGTCTCTTCCTATATTTGTATAACAACTTTTACACTTGTCCATTTATCAACCATGGACTTTAGTCAGCAGTTATGATAGTTAGAAGTGCCTGTATTTTAACAAGCTGCGAGTACTGGGTACAGGGGCCCTTATGGCCAAGTCTGACATTCAGTCTGCATTCAGGCTGTTGCCAGTGCATCCACAAGATTTTCACCTCTTAGGTTTCACATTTGAGGGCAAGTGCTATGTTAGCAAGTGCATGCACATGGGCTGTGCCAGTTGCATGTTCAAATTTTTAAACTTGTAGTTGTTTTCTGGAATGGGCTTTTTGAGATCTGGTAGGGTCAGAGAACATTGTTCATTACCTGGATGACTTCTCCTTCATGGGTCCAACAGGGTCCCAGGCTTGCAAACGCAACTTACAAGGTTTCCAAGAACTTGCTAAAGGAGTGGGGGTCCCGCTAGCCACAGAGAAAACAGAGCGCCTCAGGACTAGGCTGACTTTTCTAGGCATTGAGATTGATTCAGACCAGAGAGTATGCAGGCTCCCACTGAATACAGTTGAGGAATTCCAGACAATCTTATTGGATTGCCTAAGTTCTATCAAGGTGACCCTCCTTCAGTTACAGAGGTTGGTGGGGCAGCTTAACTTTGCACTCAGAATCATCCCCATGGCGAGTCTTTGTCCAGGAACATCGCCAGGGCCATGATGGGCTTGAAAGCCAAACATCACCACACCGTCTGTAAAGAGATGTTAGAGAGGATCTGCATATCTGGGGGAAGTTATTGCAAGATTTTAATGGAACAGTGATTTGGCCACAGCCAGGGCTGAGCAATGCTGAACTAGACCTGTACACAGATGCGGCAGGGAGCATGGGCTTCGGAGCCACCCTCGGAAACAAGTAGTGCATGCAAAGCGAGGCAGAGGAGTGGTTTGAAAAAGGCTTGACCAAGAACCTGACATTCCTTTTCCATTATTGTGATAATGCACATTTGGAGGTTTCAGCTCTCTAGCACCAGAATCATTTTTTAGTCAGGTAACAGTCGTCTCTTCTATAAATAATCAGAGAGTGCAGTACCTACTCGTAGTCCTCCTTCTCAAATCCATGATTCAGGTCTGCTTTGCAGAGCATGTTCATTTCACGGTGAAGTATGTTGCAGGGGTTAAGAACACAGTAGCTAATGTCCTGTCTTATTTTAAGTTGACAGATTTCAGAGCTCAACTATCAGAAGCAGACAAGGAGATGTTGTCTTTCCCTGCAAGCCTATGGAAGCTTGGTATCCCATTGTCCCAGAACTGATAACAGCTGTATTGGTGCATGGAACAAAACGAGGATATAAAGTTGCATGGTGGACATATCAGGCCTCCATGACAGAGTGTAGAAAGGAGGGTCTCTTTCAAATGGCCAGCATATTGTCTTTTTTGGGTGTGCAACAGAAAGTGAGAGAGTCATCTGTAGCAGTGAAGCGTCGGCTGTCAGCAATTGCCTTCTTTGCTGGTCTATAGGGGGTGGCAGACCCCACTAAGGACTTTAGAGTGACAAAAGCCCTTAAGGGGTGGGAGAGATTAGTGCCCACCAGTCATGACAGCAGGAGACCGATTGATGTAGCTAGACTATACCAGCTTATAGTCTCTTACCCAAGGTATGTTCTTACCCCTTTGAGGTCATGCTTTTCAGCTTGGCTTATTCCCTGGCCTTCTTCAGAGCATTCCAAATTTCAGAATAAGTACCTAGTTCACAGGCTGACACACAAGCGGGGATTAAACGACAGGATGTAGTACTTGGTCTGCATTCACTGAGCTTGTTAGTCAGAAGATAAAAAAACTGATGCTGGGGGTAAGGGCTTATGGGTACAGCTTGGTGAGGCACCACTCAGCCATGGCTGTCCGGTTTCTCTGGCCAGAAATTACCTGTGAGTCAGACCACTGGCAGGACACCCTAATTTCCTGCTACATGTAAATGGGGCCCTCATGGCTCAGGCACAGTTCAAAAGAATCTGCCAAAAGGCCCTGGGAGTGCTAGCGGTGCCCACAGTAGGTTTTACTTCACACTTTTCTTAGGATTGGTGCAGCTACAACAGCAGCAGGAATGAAAATGTCTCCAGAGGGAATTAAGGCTATGGGAAGATGGAAATCCAGTTGCTTTGAACGCTACGACTGACCTCCCTTGGCATAGGGTGAGTGGGTAGAGCCCTACTCTCCCTGATCACTACTTTGAAGGGCAGCAAGTTGCAGCCTCCGTTTCTTTTGTTACAGGGAAAACCATCAAGGTGTGCTGGTTCGGGGATTCAGTAGTCAGTAGTGCAGCAGAGAGATTCCATCACATCGGCTGGGAGACGAGTCCCGAAACAGAGCACCATTGGTGGGGTGTGGCCGGCCTTAAGCTAATACACCTGCCAGTCCTGTTGAATTTGGGTCTTAAGCTTGGCTGGCTTCCCAAGCCAGACACTCTACTTGTTCATGTCAGGGGGAATAACATGCTCCCCATGGGGAAACAGAGAGTCTGTGAAGGGCTCATATCGATGTTTGCTAAAGTGCGCCATTTTCTCTCGGGCACCCTGTTATTGTGGTCTGAGGTCATTTCTCAGGGATGATGGCCTGGTGATGCTAACCCAGAGAGTATTACCAAGTCACAGAAAAAGCTAAACCAATCCTTGAAGGCTATTCTGAGGATGGCATCCATAGACGCCATCAGGCACAGGCTACTACACATGGGTAATGTTGAATTCTTTGGCGAAGAAGGAAGGCATTCAACTGTCAGGGGCTGGTCTTGAGGCTTTCCTACAAACAAGCTTTGGGGCAGTTGATGAAAAAAGCAAAATCTTGGCGGGGGAGGGCGGATTCGCCAGAGACCTCTCTGCCTTGTGGCCCATTGTAGCTGAATAATGGCACTGATTCTTGAGGACACTAAGTTGCAAGCTGGCCGCCTCCTTCGGGGGGCTGACCTCCTGGTTACCATACACTTCTAGCCCTACTTCGGGTACCCAGGAGATTATGTGGGACGTGACCAAGAGTCAAGGGGCGCCCCGGCAGGAACAAATGCGGTATGCGGTCTCTGGAGCTGTGAGAAATATTTGATGTGTCACTTTATCTCACATGGTCTTTCTGTACTATGCTGCCCCCAAATGGGGATGTAAATAGGATATGTGCAATTCCATGTTCAGGTTTGCTGTGTGTTATGCTATATTTTTTATTGGGTAATGTTATTGGTTACAGTGGTTGTTATACCACCTTGTTTCATGTGAAGTAAATTTGCTATGTCCTAACCCAAGCAGTTGAGTCTTTTACCATTGTGGGGTCGAGAGAGTACTGTGCAGTTTGCAAGGGTGATTGGCCCCATCCTCATTGCATGAGTGACCACACTATGGCTAAGAGCCCATCACAATTTGCTGGTGGGCGTCATTAGTCGCTCCATCATGGAGGGGTGGGGGCCAAGGTGGGTTTTGATTGGAAGTGGTCATGGGCAATGCGACAGAGGGGAGGGAGCAGACTAGGAGTCTTTAAAAGTGGGCTAGCACCTGGTGGCCCCCTCTTTGTCCCATGATGTGCTGCCACACAGAGATCGCTGAACGATCCTTGACACCCACCCACCCCAACACGTCTACATTAGAGCCCATTGTATCCAAATAACACCACTGATTCTTGAGGACACTAAGTTGCCCAGTTGGCCGCCTCCTTCGGGAGAAGCCTTGCAGGGGTGAGGCTGGTTTGAAGGGGGGCTGACCTGCTGGTGGCCTTACACTTGTAGCCCTAACTCGGGTACCCAGGAGTTTATGTGGGGCATGATCAAGAGTCACGGGATGCCTCGGCAGGGACCAATGTGCTTTGCGGTCTCTGGATCTGTCAGAAATGTTAGATGTGTCACTTTATCTCACATGGTCTTTCTGTACTATGCTGCCCCCAAATGGGATGTAAATAGGATATGTGCAATTCCGTGTTCACATTTGCTGTGTAGTTTGCTATATTTTCTATTGTGTAATATTATTGATTACAGTGGCTGTTATAACACCTTGTTTCATGTGAAGTAAATTTGCTACGTCCTAACCCAAAAAGTTGAGTCTGTTGCCTTTGTCGGGGAGAGAGGACTGCACAGTTTGTAAGGGTGGTTGACCCCATCCCTATTGCACTAGTGAGTGCACTATGCCTTATCTCTACTATTGAATGTCACAACAAAAACATGGAGCACGCACAGTGTCCACTTAGGGGAAGGGAGACAACAGGGCAAGAAGGAAAGAGTCAAACATGGGCAAGAGAGCATGCAGTCTTGTAAAGACTTTTGTCTAATTGGCCTTCTATTGACCAAAGGCATGAACAATTTTGTTTTTTAGGACTGTTATAAATCAAAGTTGGGCTGGACTCATGCATGCTGTACTCCTCAGGTGCTGCGCCTTGTTTCTGTCCTTTGAATGTTGCTTGGCATTTTGAGCTGGGCCTAGCTTATCCGAGTACTCTGGCTGTCCTTTGGTGTAATGTTAGTTTGTCAGTATGGCCCAGGCCACTTCAGCAGGCCCTGTGCACGGTAAACTGATTGAAAGCTTCTTGATCACTACATAGGCCCTCATTACGAACATGGTGGTCTGGGTCGCTATGCCAGCGGTGGCGGTAATTACCGCCACCGGCATGGCAGTCCAGACTGCCATATAATAAACATGACAGAACTGCCACTTTTGTACCACCACCAGGCTTCCGCCACCAGGTAGCCTGGCGATGGCGGAGTTACATACCTGACAGGGCAAGCAGCGCTCACTGCCTGATAATGTTTCAGGTTCCACCAGCCTTTCCCTGGCGGTTTACCCCACCAGGGAAAGGCTGGTGGCATGGGTGCCTCGGGCCCCTGCACTGCCCATGCACTTGGCATGGGCAGAGCAGGGGCCCCCATGCACAGCCCCGTCACGCATTTCACTGCCCGATTTGCGGGCAGTGATATGTGCGACAGGTGCTGCTGCACCTGCCGCACTGCTACATTGCCACCGGCTCCAAATGGAGCCGGTGTCAATGTTCAGGCCCTGCATTCAGCCGGCCCAGCTGAATGTTCATTATGTGGCCGGCGGGGGGTTCTGCTCGCTGGCGGTCTTTTGTTGACCGCCGCCAGCGCTGAACTCAGCGGATTTTCCCACCGAGTACATAATGACCACCATAGTCTTTACTATTCAGGCCAGCTGAGGTTCCACCTCCTCCTCTTTGTGAGAGAAATAAGATGTATTACCTTATATTAGTAACAGCGGAACATGTTTCTGAGTGAAGGTCTGGTTCTCTTTGGGGAATTTGTAACGGTCTTGTTTGAATCTCACCTTTTGCCTGCCATTTCACA
The DNA here is from genome assembly GCF_031143425.1 of Pleurodeles waltl. NCBI lineage: Eukaryota > Metazoa > Chordata > Amphibia > Caudata > Salamandridae > Pleurodeles > Pleurodeles waltl. Next base: position 597,812,039 of record NC_090437.1, read on the forward strand.
GTGCATATCTGGAAAATAGCTGCCAAATATCAGCTGAAACTGGTTCGGATGGTTTTGCCTAACTTGTTCATTTATCTTTTTAATTAAAATGGCTAGGCATTGCTGTGCGGGTAGAGGTCTAAATAGACGGGATCAGAGGGGCACAACGTGCCCATACTTTTTTAATTTATGAAAAACTGTTTCCCTATTTCCTGTGAAAAGACAACCATCCCGGATGGTTAATTCCAATAGTTTAAATGTTTCAGCTCAAGTGTCATTAAGGGAGTCTTCTGTTCTGTAAAACCGAAGGCAGGCGACAGCTAAACAATAAACAACCTATCTTATCAGGGTGCCTGTTTGCCTGAAAGAAATACAAAAAGGCACAAAAGGTTGATCTGCAAATGTAAAGGGTGCTTGGGAGCCGGTAGTGGCTTTAATAGGTGGAAGTCACTTGAAGCTTTGTGATGACAAAGATTTATTATTTTTGAGTGGTAGTGCAAGGCAGTTATCAGCTGAGCTGCAAAGTACATGTTTTTAAGGGACAGATATATACGAAAATTGCATTATGTACAGTCTGGGTATTACTAAAATCTGTAATTTAGAAGCACATTTGGAAGCACATTTTACCCTAAACCTTAATGCACGTTTTGTAGCAGTCCATCATTCTGTGTATAATGCAAGTTTAAAATAATGATTTACATATTCACAGTGCTTTTTGTCACAGGCTGAGACCTCCTAGCACTGAAAATACATGTAAATTTTCTGCACTCCACCAACCACGATTTCATTCTGTGGCTCTCTGGTTACACACAGACCTCTGATGTGCATTAACTAAGAGAGGTTTCATAATGTACTTTAGTGCATTTACCACTGATTAATCTGTTTTTTAAAATGTATTTTTCATTTAAGCTGTGCATTATTTTATGTGTAGCCACATAAAGGTGAAAGCCCAAAACAACTTACAGACTATTTAGTTTTTTTAGCCACACCTTTGACCCTGCTCCCACCCTCATTGACCCCATCCCTATTGCAAGCAGCATCACAGTTCCCATACTTTTTTTTTATGGACTTTGACTGCTGTCAATGCAGGCCTTGGCAGTGAAACAAATATACTTTTATGGAAAGGTACACTGTGGGCCTTGTGTACCTCACACCAGAAAGCCCACTGTACTACACAGATTTAAGTCTTCAGTAATAATTTCCAACTGGAGGGCGGTATTCACCTATTAACTCTTCTTCTTAAAGGGAAGTATTCCACCTAACCATGCTGAATGGTAAATGTTTCAGAAGATAGTTACAGTGCCAGACAATAACACTTTCCTGTGACCAAATGAGGTAGAATAATACAGGTTTTGAATTTGATAATTAGGAGAATGATGACATCATCAAAAATAACGAATGAGTGTTTTTGACAGTCATGACATCACTGTAAAAACATCATAATACTCAGGAAACAGCAGTTCTGGTCCCACAGGATAGACACTGACAGCAGTTATTTTCATCACACACCAGCTGATGCAAGCTTTTGCAAAGGTAGTAAGACTGGCCTTGTAAGCTAGGGCAATGGTTACATTTCTTTTTAATTTTTTTATTGCAAGCATATGCCACAAAAATGAAAAAGATAGAGAATATGGCACCGCCTAAACCTGGCAATCACACGCTTACAATAAACATGTTAAATCTAGAAATAATCCTATATTTGTGATAGAACAGAATAGGTGCTTCCTTACAGACAGGTGCACTTAAAACACAGAAACCTTTTTTCAGTTTTGAAGCATACCATAGGAATATAGGATCCCGATTACAGCAAAGAAAAACTACTATTGGCTCAGAATCAGTGCAAACATGAAAGATAAATTAACAGCACAAAAATGACTACAGTAAATGTTCATGAAAAGTGTACGAATAAGGAAGAGAAAACTGTGTTTTTCAGACCTACGTAAGGGAATGGGGTCACTTGGATTGAATCTAAGTGTAAAATGCTATCACATAAGGCAGATGATGTGATCGCTGAGATGGGGGTGGACAGGTAGCAGCTCAACGTTTTACTTTGCTTCAGTTCATGAGGTCAAAAACTTAAACACAGGCACACTTCCTGACACAGACAGTGTCTGAGCCAAAGATGAAATCCAAAGCACTTTAAGGGCCAGATGTATCAAAATCCCATTTTGCATTCCCCTAATAGCGAATTTTAAGAAATCACTTTTTAGGGAATGCAAAATGCTATGTAACATAATAGCGATTCCCTAATAGCGATTCCTACAGAATCGCAATGGCTATTAGGGAATCGCTATTAGGGATTGCAACTTCATTTGTTCCTATGGGCCAGAAGGCCCATAGGTGCGAATGGTTTTGCATTTCCTAATTTGCCATTTCCTATTAGGAATTCTCAAATTAGGAAGTGCAAAATGAAGGGTGCCAAGGACCTAAGGCCCTCCTTTCATGCATCCCCCAAAAAGAATTGTGCACATGTAAAGCCCACACATGCAGGTGTACGCTACATGGCACTTTGGAAAATTGCATTTTTAATTTTTTTTAAATGAATTGCACCTGGTTACCATCAACTTGGAGTTGATGGTAATAGCATTTCCGAAATGCCCAGTTCGTATTTAGGAAATGCTTGTTACATGTGCATAGGGAATTGCAAATAGGAATTCCCTATTTGTAATTTCCTATTTAGGGAATCGTAAATTGCAATTCCCTATTTGGAGTCACAATTTTAGGGAATCGCAAAATATTGTGATTCCCTAAAATGGGAATGTAATGCCTTTCCTACATTGTGAAAGACTATTTTGCATCCACAACCGGTGAAATGTACTCAATCGTACCATTTGTGAATTCAAAATCTTTTAATACATCTGCCCTAAGGCCACAGTCTTGTTGCCTTTCACTCATACTATCCAAACATCAAACATCCATCCAACCGACCCACCTTCACTTCTTGGTCCATATGGGAGTAGGACCTATTGTTTCTTTAAGGCCTACTGATTCACTGGCTTCCGCCCTCTGGTCTAGTATACAGGCTATGAAGCATGTCAAAAACTGTATACATCCCTAAATGAAACAAATAAATCTAACAATCAACATCTTTAACCTCTGCTTAAGCTGGCACACACCAGCAGAAGCACACTATGGGCCAGATATACAAAAGTGCAATTTTGCATTTCTTAAATAGTGACTTCATAGAAATTGCTATGTAAGAAATGCAAAATGCTATCTACAGAGACAGTGATTTCCTATTAGTGATTCCTACAAAGTAGGAAACCGGTATTAAGAAATTCCATTGCCTTTTAGTTAATGGGCCGGTTTTCCAATTCCTAAACAGCGATTTCTTATTAAGAAATCGCTATTTAGGAAATGCAAAACCAGGGATAGCAAAGTTCAAAAGGCCCCCCTTAGTGCACCCTGAAAATAGGGGTGCACCTGTAGAGCACATATATGCCTAAGGAACATTTGTGTGCTCTATTGCAATAAAATAAAAAACACCAGGGGGTGCTTTTTTTAAATTGCACCTGGTTACCACCGACTTCAAGTCGGTGGTAATTGCATCTCCTAAATGCCCAAGTCACATTTAGGAAATGCTTCGTACATCAGAATAGGAATCGCAAATAGGAAATCTATATTTGCATTTCCTATTCTGGGAGTTGCATATTGCGATTTCAACAGAGTAGAAATCACAGTTTGCGATTCCTTAAAGGGCTTTGTACTAGAAAAGCCCAGTTTGCATTTCTTAATGGCCCGAAATACCGATTCAAACCGTTAAGAAATGCAAGTAGGCTTTGTACATCGGACCGTATGGCCCCCATTATGAATACGGCGGTCGAAACCGCTGTGTTCATGCTGGCCGGTCAAAACACTGACCGCCAGTGTCCCCGGATCCCCGCCGGCCGTATTAGGAACATTCCTCTGGGCTGCCGGGCAGAAACATTGTTTCTGCCCGCCAGCCCAGAGGAAAGCCTGGCCGGGACATTGAGCCGCCGCCAATGCCTCTGTGGGGCGGGTGCGTCGCGCAGATCACTGCCTGAAAATCGGGCAGTGACCTGCGCGATTGGGCACTGCACAGTGACCCCTGCACTGCCCATGCCAAGTGCCTGGGCAGTGCAGGGGCACCCCCTCCACCAGCCGGAGGATTAGGATCATTATCCAAGGGGCAGCACCGCTGCCCTGTCGGATAATGATTCTGACCACTGCCAGGCTGCCTGAACGGAGGCAGCCTGGCGGTGAGTGAGGGCTGCCGATGGCGGCCCTCAATGTGTTCTTTATGTGGCGGTGTGGCCCGCCATGCCGACTGGCATGTTTTCCCGCCACCTCCGACATGGCGGGCCACACCGCCAACATCATAATGACCACCTATGTGCTTTCACCTATGCACCAACACATTGCATCAAAATCAGCTCCAATCAGCATTGCTGTCAATTACTATCAAGCACTATGGTAAATCTTCTGCATTATTTTTTAGCCCATGTTCTTAGAGCATAATGGAGGCAGAATCTTTCAATAATCTTTTCAGTCATTTACTGCTCAGTCAGTACTGAAAATGTCCTTATGTACACTTCTTGCATGCTTGTAGCAATCATCAGAAAGAAGTATTCCTACTGTACATTCTTAAAATCATCTTTGGTTCAACAACAAACGAGAAATAAGATAAACATCCAGAGGGCTCAGAAACAGTACAATGGGACTGAATATAGAAAGCAAGTTTGCTGTAAAAAGTAAAATATAAGCTTTGGAAATACAAGTGCTACAATGAGATCACTTGTCCATTTATTGTGAAACAAGGAAATAACGATTCATAGTTGTAAAACATGAAAGTTTAATTTCTAACAAGATATTTTAGAAGAGCACACCACAATAACAGAACAAGCAAAGTAAATACACCGAGGCACATATGAGGGACTTAGACAAAGTCGGCTATTGATCTATTTGCTAGATAATGCTGAGATGCATTGTCGAGGAAATGTAAGACAACCAGTTACACGAAGAGGGCAACAACTCAAAGTTCTATGTGCTGATAAAGGACATTCCAGAAAGTTTCCAAGAGGCTCGTGCACTCATAAATAAGCATGAGGCATGCACCTACCAGTTTTACTGGATCAACCCCGAAGGGCACAGTTCTTGCTGAGCTACATTAAAGGCTATAATGAAACACTGAAAATGTCTCGTGGCAATAACTGAGGCGGGTTTGCAGCTATCAACATTCCCAGGAACCCATGAGCCAGTGTTTTGTGGAGGAGGTCCTTCAGTGCAGCTAGAATCATTTAATCTGGCAGACACACGCCTGTTACAGAAGGAAGAGACTGAACGCTGTGCGGAGGAATGCCTATAAACTGAATAGTTCTTTCTAAATGACACTTAATCAGACCCGTAAAAGGTTATGCAATAATTCTTCATCAGTGAATGTAAAGTGCTCACAAATGATCACAAGGTGAAAAAGTGACAAGTGAACAGTGTTTACATACAGAAAAGCGAACAACCAAGACACCACAGGGTGAAAGGGCAGCTCTTCACAAGACTGTAGCTAAGCCAGTGGCTGTGTATAGGTTGATCACTCGTGTCAAATGCATTTCAGCCTTTAAAAGAAATTTAGAGGTTACCATCAGGACTTAAGAAATGTGAGGACTACCTAATCTGATAATAAACAGGGGAATGTAGAGGTGTCACGAGTCGGATGCTGAGAAATGGGCAAAGCCATAAATGCAAAACACGCCTATCTATAAGCTCACTTTGGGTATAAAGGTGAAAATAGATCTGGCTGATTTTCGGACAGGAAGTCAACAGAATATCTGTGAGCTTAAAGAACGAAAACGAAATTCGGTGGTTGGAAAACAAACAGGTGTTGCAGAACGATTCGTGAAGTGTGTAAGCATGAGAACACATATGGTTAACCACGTAATTGTGCAGAGGGGACCGAATGCCGCTGAAAGAGTCAGAAAGGCAGTGAAAGAATTCACTAATAGTCAAGTGACCGAGGGATATGCATTTTAAACTCACCAGGAAAAGTAGCAATCACGGTAAAAGTTAGGGTGAATTGATTAGTGGCAGAACACCAGCAGAGCAGCCGTCACTTCCTGGCTCAGGAGCATTTCTGAGCGCGGTGACACCATGGTGCAATGAAATATGGTGCACTACACATTTTGCAGCGGTCTGGCAAACATACTGTTTCAGCAAAGGGGAGGTTACCTGGTTTTTCAAGCAGGAAGAAGAATGTGCTTATTATTCGTCAAATTATAGTAAGTTAATCGACTTAAAGATCACCATGAAAAGTTAAATGGGAGAAAAGAACATAGAAAATGGAAAAACAATACCATCTGAAATTAAAGAAAAACCCCAGTCAGAGTTTCAACATACGTAAATGTTCTTTTAGGGCGTTCAAGCTTTCTCCAGTAGAGCTGCAACAGTTTGTTCATTTGCACCCCTGCCTGCACAGCAGTTTTTTGATACCCCTTCCTCTTGCAGGTTTGACATCGACGTCAAAAGAGGAAAGCTTAAACACTCTCAAAGAATGAATCCATTATAAAAAGGCGAACTAGCCTTTGTGATGGCTATACTGGACTGCTTTTTCTCTTATTAACTGGATATCCTTTGTATATTCTGTGATAACTACTCCAGGACGGTTGTGTTGTCTATACCAGTGGATCCCAACCTTTTGACTTCTGTGGACCCCCACTTTATCAATACTGGAACCCAGGGTCCCCCACAGAATCATTATCGGAATACGGGGACCCCCACTGAGTCATTACTGAAAGCTGGGTACGTAATCTGTTAATATTATTTAATTTTCTACACAGTCGCGGACCCCCTGAGGAGGCTTTGTGGAACCCGATAGCCCTCATGCTCACAAGGCAATCCTGCCATCAGACAGTCATCAAAGGGATCAGGTAGGAAGTTAAGTAAGCAAGGCAAGCTGAAAGTCCAGTTGTGGAGCTGGTGGTGGCGGATGGGTGAATCGAGGGGGTTATTTTGAACAGACATTTTTACTGGTAAACATGGAACATGTTATGATTGTTAATGCTGTTGCACACACTGCTCCAATGGGTACCATTTTGTACAACTGTGATATAAGCACACATAAATAATGTTATCTCCTTTTCAGGAACCACTTGGCAGAAAGGGACTATTGGGTCTCAACTGTGGTGGTTGAGGTCATTTGCCACTGGTGTCCTGAGGTCTGTCCTAGTATGGCCTCCAAATGAAATTCAAGTACAACCCTCTCTATGCTTGACTCTGAGGGTAGTGAGGGCAAGCAGTCACAGGCTTTTCAAGGAGGTAGTGTGGGTGAGCACAAGCTCAGAATTCAACCAACCGACACAATATTCAGCCCAGTGTTTCTCTTTTTGAAAAATAAAGTATGTTCAATTCTACAGCAGCACTTAATACTACAAAATTGAATTACAAATGCAAGGTGATTGCCCTTATTATGACTTCTCTAAGAGGGCTACACCCCTTCCCTCCTCTCCATGCTTTCTCCCACCTAGGTCTGGGTGACCCAATCTAGGATTGTCCATCCAGAAGCTTTGGTAGAAGCCCAGTTAATGCTCTGGTGCAGAATATGTTTCCCTACAAGTGAAATGCACAACCAGCCACTGTTCACTCTTGTTCTTACCGCTTTTGCTATAGTGGGCAGAAAAATAGTATTTGGTCCTCACACTCACCTAAGCACATTCACAGTAGCTCAGTCCAATCATAGACAGCGGCCCATGGTAATTTCTTGCAGTCTCAGCAACAGATGATGGGGAGGATGGCTCCAATTCATGTCTTCACCGAGCATGGCTGCCCTGGGCTACCAGATGCTTCTTGGCTGGCTCTAATGCTGCTGTGTGGATGCCCTCAGCAGTCATAGACCACTTCTAGACCAACACGCATGCACGGCAAGTCAGTTGCAGCCCAACCCGAGTCAATACATCCAGTGAGGAAGTTGCAGCTCACATCATACAGGTACTCATTTTCAGGTTTTAGTGGCCTGACCTGAGCTGATACACATTGTGTGGCAGTTGCAGCCCGATCTGGGCCAACGCATAGCTGACAGTTGCAGTCTTGGCTCCAAGTGATACACACAGCAAGGCAGTTGCAGGCCACCTCAGGCCAACACACACAGTCACGCACCACCACAGAGCCTCCCCCCTCAGGAAACACTACCACAACACCCACCCAGCAAGCCCATACCTCTGTCCCTAGGACACGTCAATCAGCAGTGTGTCTACCACTACAGGGACCTGGGGTCAGTGGCAGTTGGCATACGGTTCAGTGGACAGAGGCACAGGATAGCAGGGAAGCTGGGATGAGTGCTGTGCGCCAGGGGGAGGACAGGCCCAGGGAAGCAACTCTCCAGGAGGCACTCACTGAGATCCTGGGAACATTCCAAAAGTCCCAGGATACTCTAGGTCAGATCCTGGAAAACATGCAGGAGAAAAGGCAGCTGCAGGAGGGACAGTACCAGGGGATCAGGGAGGACTTGAAGGCCGTTAACACCACTCTGGTCTCCATTGTAGGGGTGCTGGCAGACATGGCCAACATTATGAGGGAGGCAGCCTCACAACAGCGGGCCCCTGCCAGTAGACAGACTATTGAACAGCCCTCCACCTCCGCTACCGCTAGTGGCCAGGAGGCCCCGCCACAGAAACAACAGGCCACCAGCACCCCTCCCCCTGCTGAAGGAAAACCAACCCACAAACGTTCCCTGTGATCCAGGCAGAAGCCAGAGACTATTGCCAAGACTCACGCCAGGAAATGAGACTCTCCTGATTGTCACCCTTCTGACCCACTCTGTCACCCTGTCCACCTTGAACTGCCATTGCTCCCTTTCCCACTGCCCCATGGACACTGCACCTGTGCAACAAATAGACTGGAACTATATCCTGGACTTTCCTCCATCTTCGCCCCAGCCCATTGCACTTCTCCCTTCTCTTCATAGCACAACAATAAACACACTTTGAAAAAAAAAACAAGTATGGAGTATGTCAAATGATTTCAGTATGTATTAGTTGAACAAGGTTTAAACATTGCAATTCAACTATACAGTAATGATTACATAGGAAAGACCTGTATGTGGCTGCAGTGAACACACCAGGAGCGATAGTGGGGCACCAACATCTGCAAAAAAGAGTTGCCAAAGGGTACAGTGAGTGGCCATAGAAGTGGGAAATCACAGCCTGCCAATTACAATGTGAAACAAAAAAATGACAATGATTTGTGAAGTTACACTGTTTTACCTGTGTCTCATTGGAAGTATTGTCTATCACTGCAGTTCTGTTGTACTCATCCTCATCCTCTGCCTCCTCATCTTCACTGTCTACAGGGTCCACTGCTGCCACACAACCATCTCCAGCCTCCTCCTCCTGCAGAAAAGGCACATGGCATCTCACGGCAAGGTTATGCAACATGCAGCATGCCACGATTATCTGGCAGACCTTCTTGGGTGAGTAGCACAGGGATCCACCAGTCAGATGGAGGCACCGAAACCTGGCCTTCAGGAGACCAAATGTACGTTCACTGATCCTTCTTGTTCGCCCATGTGCCTCATTGTAACGTTCCTCAGCCCTTGTCCTAGGATTCCTCACTGGGGTCAGTAGCCATGATAGGTTGGAGTAACCTGAGTCACCTGCAAATATAGTTGGACAACTGTTAGCCACACACTATCCCTTATGGCCCACACCATACCCATACACCAACATCCACTGGGTGGGAACCGGTGCTCACCTCCTAGCCACACCCTGTGCCTCTGGAGTTGGGCCATCACATTTGGGATGCTGCTATTCCTCAGGATAAAGGCATCATGAACCGACCCAGGATACTTAGCATTGACGTGGGAGATGTACTGGTCCACCAAACACACCATGTGCACATTCATCGAGTGAAAACTTTTTCGATTTCTGAAGACCTGTTCATTTTGCCGGGGGGGGGAGGGACAAATGCAATAGGTGTTCCATCAATCCCCCCAATGATGTTGGGGATATGTCCCATTGCATAGAAGTCAACCTTCACTGTAGCCAAATCCTCCACCTGGGGGAAAACAATGTAGCTGTACATGTGTTTAATCAGGGCAGCCAACACTTTTGTCAGCACTATTGAGAGCATTGGCTGTGACATTCCTGTTGCCAAGTCCACTGTCACTTGCCAAGAAATGGATCACAGATCGCACTTGCACAAGAGGGGGGATCCCAGTGGGGTGACGGATAGCAGATATCAGGTCAGGCTCCAATTGGGCACACAGCTCCGTGATTGTGGCCCTTTGAAGTCTATAGGTGAGGATAATGTGCCTGTCCTCCATTGTTGCCAAGTCCACCAGGGGTCTGTACACAGGGGGATGTCTCCATCTCCTATTCATCTGCAGCGCTTGCAGTCTAAGGGACAAAAGAGTGAGGAGCCTGTCATAAACTGTACTTTGTAGCCACTACAGTCCAATGCATGAAATGAATTTTAAGTGTATTAGTGGCATAGGTTCTGTATGTACAGTTGTGATCTGTGACGCAGTTATGATCCATGCACTGCCCCCTCCCCGAAATGGCATCCACCTGTCCTGTATGGAGGGACATGTGGAAGTGAGGTAATTCCGCTGACATTGTGCGCCGTTGCGGGAGGCGGTCAGGATCCGCCGTGCAATGCCTCATTGGATAACATTGGGCCCTATGGGGTACAGTGGCCAATGGTGATGTACTCCGGCGGTGACGGTATGCACCGCCATGGATGTCACCGCCGTTTTCTATCTGTTCACTCACTTGCTACCTGACCTTCAACAGGAGAGTACTTACACTGCATGTGCTGCTGTGACCTGTGTCTGCAACCTACCATGGCACGTGTGACTGGGGAAAGGGCCGCTGCATTCACTTTGGAGGAGTTGGAGAGACTAGTGGATGGGGTCCTACTCCAGTACGGACTGCTGTATGGGCCTCCAGACCAACAGGTGAGTACACTGTGAGCACGATGCATGGGGCATGAATGCATGGAGTGCTGTGTGTGAAGGCCTCGTGTAGGGGTGGTTGGTGGATGGGCTCTGGGCAGCGTGCAGCATGTATGCTGGGCAATGTCTGTGCGTAAGGGGATGGGAAGGGCAATGGTGGGCCATGAGTGTAACAGCCAGGATGGTCTAATACCTTTCCCTGTGTATATTTTGTCTGCAGGTCAGTGCCTATCAAAAGAAGGGTATATGGCATGCCATCGCCAAGGAGGTGCGGACCCTGGGGGTCTACGGCAGGCGGAGCACCCACTGTCATAAACAGTGTGAGGACCTGAGACACTGGGCACGTAATACAGTGGAGGCCCAGCTGGGCATAGCCTCCCAACGAGGAAGGGGTGCCCGTCGAAACATGACCCCACTGATGGCCCGCATACTGGCGGTGGCCTATGCGGAGCAGGATGGGCACTTGAGGGCATCACAGCAGCCACAAGGGGGTGAGTACAGTGCCCATTATTACTACTTACGCATGGTGGGGTGGTATCCGGGTGGGAGATGTGTGTCTATGGGTGCCCTAGGCCAGGTCAGACATTGCAGAGTAAGTTCCATGTGGGGCATGGATCTGATGTGAAATTCCTCCAACCTAGCTAGTAGGCATCCACTACTTGGCAGGGCTGTGTGGGTCCCAGGTATGCTGCAGTTGGCCGTATGTGTCCCTCCCCATGCCTTGGTGGCTAACTATTTATCTAGTAGTGCAATGCATATTGCATAGGCCTGTTCCCTATGTGTGAGTGTGCTGTGTACGCCAAAGGTGGTGTTGGTGCAGCCATTGACCCAGTGTCTCCTTTGTCTCTTCCCGCCTTTCTTGTTCTGTCATCCTGTCCCTATGTGCATTAGCATCATCTGGCAGAGGAGCAGAGCCACCAGCGACGGAGGGAGCTGCATCCCACAGGACCCAGGAGGCAGAGTCCCCCGACGGTGAGGGCACCAGTGGGACGGAGGGCGAGGGGAGCACCATGGCGGAGACAGGAGGGGACAGTGCGGACATGGATACCTCCTCCGATGGAAGCTCCCTGGTGGTGGCAGACACCTCTGTACCCACCCCAGCTACAGGTACAGCCGCAACCCCGGTACCAGCACCGCCCTCCCAGCAGCCCCTCAACGAGTTGCCCGTGCCCACGCACCCAGGAGGATGGGCATCTCCTTCACCCCAGGCACCTCGAGCCCTGCCCCAGTTAGCCCTGCTGCCCTGAGTGAGGAGGCTATTGACCTGCAATCCATCTCTGTTGGGCAATCAACCATTGTGAATGCCATCCAGGGGCTGGCAGCCCAAATGCAACAGACCAATGCATTTCTGGAGGGCATTCACACTGGCTTGGCGGCCAAACAGAGATCAATCTAGGCTCTGGCCTCCTCTGTTGGCAGCCATTGTCCCTGTTTCCACCCTCCCCCCCTCCAACTTCCTCTACCCAGTCCCATTCCCCACAACCCCAACCTATCCCAAGCACACAGGCAGACCAGCATGCACACAGGACAACACACAAGAGTGGTACAGGCAAACACAAACACCACACATCATCCCACAGGCACTCACACAAACACTATCCAGATGCAGACATACCAACATCCACTGCCTCCACTGTGGCCCCCTCCTCCTCATCCTCCACCTCCCTCACAGTTGCGTCAACACCCACACCTGCATGAACTACATCCTCATCCACTACCTCCATCACCAGCATACCTACCAGAACACACACCTCACTGGCAGTCACCACCCCAACATCTATGCACATGTCCCATGTATCCTCTCCCACTGTGTCTGTCCCCCCTCCCAAGGTAAACAATCACAAGCCACTCAGACACCCAACAGCATTAACCAGCAGGCGACCCCCTTTCCTGTCCAGCCAGTGGTTTGCCTGAGAAGCCCCCCTGGACCTCGTCTGCAGCCTCAGAGGGACCCCCGAGTCCCCTCATAGAGTTACATTGGTAACCCAACGCCCTATTTGCACCCTGCACCTGGCCGCCCTAGACCCGCTGAGGGTGTGTGTTTGGTGCCTACTTGGGGCCCATCCAGTCCTCCTTTGAACCCCCCGGTGCTCCTACCGAGTTGGGGGTACTCACCTGCTGGTTGACCGGATTCCAAGTACCCCCCTGCCTCCTTAGGAGCCCACGTCAATTTGGTGCCTCTGGCCTCTGCACCCGACTGGCCCCAGGTTGCTGGTGGTGGGTGTTTGGGGTTAACTTGAACCCCCAACAATGGACTACCTAAAAACCGGAGATAAGAGCTGCAAGTCGAATACTTACCTGTAAAACTGTACAATCGGGCTAACATATGACACCAGGATTTGGGAGATCATCCTGGGCTCCTATTTTGATTAAAACAGTCTTCAGAAAGTCCCAATTGACACGGTAGAAGCCTTCTCCACATCCAGTGAGAGAAGGCATGGCAGGATGTTATTGCACTGAACTTTTTCTTCTAGGTGGGCAAATCTGCGGACATTGTCATCTCCCTGCCTATCGCATATGAAACTGATTCGATCAGGTTCTATTGGGAGTGGGAGGTAATGTTAAAGTTGGAGGGCCAGGATCTTCGTAAAGAGTTTTGCAGTAGTGTTTAGTAGAGCGATGGGGCGATACGAGGAGTATAGTGATGGGTCTTTGCCCAGTTTACGGATAAATAATATTTCAGCTTCTGACATCGAGCGGTTAAGGCCTGTGTCTTGTATGAATGTGTTCAATTGGCCAAGCATGTGGGTCCGGTAAGAACAGCCTATAGAAGCTAAATGGTAGACTGTCGGGGTCCCGGGGACTTTCTAAGTGGTAATTTCCTGAGGGCACAGTGAAATTCTTCTAATGTGATGGGAGCCTCTAAGAGGTCCGCATGTTGAGGGGGTATGGGGTCCCATATGAGGTTAGGTTATTCAAGCTCAGGTAAGGCCTCATCTGCTGCATATACATTTTGGTAAAAGAAGTGAAAGCTTTCTGGTTGTTTTGTTTCTTCGTCGCCCAGGTCCCCAGCTGTGTCTTAATCTTAGACATGTGTGTCTTGGCTTGTGATTATCCTAGTCTGTGAGCAAAAAGGGAGCCTACTTTGTTCTGCTCTATGTAGAACCCCTGTTGCAGCGTCAGTAGAGATCTTTCTGCTTTATTTGTCTGATGGGCGCATAACTGGCCTCGTAGGACGGCTAACTGTCTTTTGAGGCAGCGCGTGGGGTTGGTTTTATCTTGAGTCTCCAGGGTTTTTTTTATCTCAAACGTCAATTTGTTCTCTACCAAGTGAGCCTCTCTATTCCTGGCTATGGCTGTAGCTATAGAGGAGAGTATTCCTTGTATGTGTGGGGCAGTAGGCAGTATCCTGTATGGAATTGTGTGTAAAGTAGTCAGATATGCCTTTACAGATTTCCTCCATGTTCACCAGGTCTCAGAGTAGACGCAAGGGTAGACTCCACAGAGGAGCGCTATTCATGTGTAGCGGTGAGGCCTGCCATGTCAGTTCTACGTGTGCATGGTCCAAGATTGCAATGTCTGCAACCTCCGCAGTAGTGAGGGTGCGCAACAGAGAGAAAGTTGTACACAGATAGTCTATCCTGGAGTACGAGGAGTGGACATGTGAGTAGAAGGAATAGTCCCTTAAGTAAGGATAGGTGTAGCTCTATGTGTCATTAAGGCCTAGGTCTGTGATAGTGACTTTCATTGCCCCAGTGCCTTGAAATGAGGTGGAGTTGCGATCCTTTATAGGTTTCCACACCATGTTACAGTCACCTCCCACTATTATGTCCCCTACCGTGTCTTGAAGCTGCTCACCAAAAATGTGCCTAAGGTAGGAATCCTGCAAAGTGTTGGGGGTGTATATGTTGAGCAGGGTGAGATGTTGTTGTTCCCGCATCAAGTGTAGGGTCAAGTATATGCCATCCTTGTCCCTCACCACGTCTGTGATGTCAAAGCCAAAGGTAGACTTGAGGAGGATCCCCATTCCCCTGGTTTTAGGTTCTGTGGATGCCCAATGGCGGATGGGATAGCGAGGATGAGCCATTCTGTGTTTGTCTGTCCCCCCAAAGGTGTGCCTCCTGTAGGAAGACAATGTCAGCATCCTGTAGCAGTATGAAAGACTAAACCTGTTTCCTCTTGTGTGGGGAGTTGAGTCCTAGAATGCTTAGCAAAATTAATTTGAGGCCCTTATCTATTGGGGTGATGATGAATGGTGGGTCTACCCATTTTGTTCTAGGTCTATGTTGTGGCAATGTATGATCCCGCCCGCCCAGTGTGGCTAAGGGTCGAGCCGGTCAATTAACCTGTGTGCCTGAATCAATCCAATTATTCAGATGCCATAACCTAAAAGAAAGAAAAAGGAAAAACAAGTTTATACCAGTAATGGACCAACCGAAGCCAGAACATGTGTGCCAGCATCTCAGTGAAGGGGTCACTCTCCTGGGGAGTAAGATGCTTGGGAGTTGGTGGCTCGTCAAGCAGAAAGGGGTAGCAGTACCTGTATTAGTCCATATGGCTCACCAGCCCCTGGTCCGTCACCACCATTGTAATGGAGGTTCAGCGAAGATTCAGCTGGTGGAGCTCATATAGTGGAGGCCAGCCTGGTGTTATGCGAACCACGGTCAGCAGACCAGTTCCGACAAGGAGGGTGTCGGGGATGTATCTCTGTCCATATTCTGCAGGTGTTGTTTAATATCACGCTTTGCTTCAATTGCCATCCTCTCTGCTGTGGGTTTGTTCGGGTGGTAAGGGGCCATCGTGGTCCATGTGGGTCGAAAGGTATCCCTCCAGGCACTGCGTTTCGGTGAGACTGAGCCCTGGTGGTCAGGGGAGGTCATGTCCAATAGTTGCTTAGCCTCAATGAGAGAGCGAATGGTGCAACGCTTACACTCCCAGTTAAAGAGCAACGCAAAAGGGTGGCCCGTTGATAGCGAATATTCATTGTGTGCAATTTGTCTGTTACTAGCTTGCAGCCATGGTGGCATCACAGAGTGATGGGCGAGAGGTCCTGGAATAGCTGTATGGTGTGACCCCAGAAGATCAGATTGGCTGTTGTTCTGGCCGCTTTTAAGATAGCTTCCTTCTCTGATAAGTAATGTAGCCGTGTTAGGATGTCAGGGGGTGCTCCTGAATGGTTCGGGCGGAGGCCACCCGATGAGTTCTGTCAACCATAGGGAGGGGAGCATCAGTATCGCCCCTGAGTGTATGGAGGAGGGCAGCCGTATATGCCATTCTGTCCTCGCCCTCTTGTCCCTGTGGGACTCCCCTGATGCGGATGTTGTTCCATCGACTACGGTTCTCCAGGTCCTCCTGCTTGTAGATCAAAGTGTTGTTCCTCCAGGGTTTGGATCCATCACCACAACACCTCGTGGTCCTCTGAGCGTGCGTCCATCATGCATTCTAGGTCATCCACTCTCTCCCCATTTTCTGAGACAACCTTCTTCACGTCTTTGATGCAGGAGGTAAAGTCTGTTCATAATGCTTTTATCTCCAAGCGAATTTCCTGCAGAAAATGATACATGTATTCTTGTGTTAGAGGGGTTGGGGGGAGGAGTAGCCATGGTCATCATATGCTGCTCAGTGAGCCTTTCTGGGTCCGCCATTGGGGTTTTACTCCAGAGCGCTGTAACTGGGGCATCTTTGGTGGTCTTGTTACGGGGCATGTCTGCCAAGTGTTTTTGGTCAGGGCCGTGAAAGTGTGTTGAACTCCGCAGAATCAGGCAGGAGTTGACAGCAGCAGTCCAGAAGAGAGTCAGTGGTCTATAACAAGAAGGTCCAGTGGACCATCTATGGCTGTCAGGCAGTTGAGCTCAGGTTGGGGGCCCCTTCTGCAGTGATCAACACCAATACTTGCTCTCCTCATGAGTGGGTGCAGCACAGGGGTCAAGACCACCAGGGATAGCTGTCTATGGTGTAGAGGGTGCTAAAGAATTGTCAGGCTAACAGTTCTTAAATGTAGGCCCCATTTCCTGGGCAGCGCTGTGTAGTGCTGCGATGTATCCGTGCAGCAGGACTCCAAGAGGGGGTCAGAGCCTCCACCAGAGGGGGGGGAGTTGGTTACGATGCATGCGTGACTGCCCGGCCCCATCGACGGTCTCATCTGGGAGGCCTACTTTCTGTTGCGGGCTCCTCAGAAGTCAAGGTAATTGGCCATTCCTGTGCCAGGGAGTTGGTATGTCCTCTTCAGGGCCAGCCTCATGCTGTTGTGAAGGAGGGCCCCTGCCTCGGGCCCCACCAGGTAATTGCCTGGCAGAGGCAAAATCAGGGGGCATCTGTGCTGGTACAAGTTAGGTGGGCCTCCTCAGGGGTGAGTATTTATACTGTGGTTTGGCATCAGGAGGCAAGCCGGTCCCTGTGATGCAAACACATGCCTGTCATAGGAGGCCCCTGGCTCCCCTCTGCTGGAATTTCAAGCGAGGGGCAGCAGTTACTGTGATGGGGGCTGCGCTGACCGTTTACCCCCAATGGTGCTCACCTCAGCTGCATTCGGGCCCCAGGCCTTTCCCACAGCAGGCCTCCACAGGCAGTTCTGCCACTTCCCAGCCTTTGCCGCCCCAGGTCTCCACCGCCGGCCACCGCTGGGAGGTTGTCGCATCCAGGCATGTTCAGGCAGGCCAAAGCTTCGCTCCGCCAGCAGGGATGGCTCCCACCACAGGTCAGGCTCCTCCGTGGGTCACAGGTATTTCAGGATGGGGCTCCACCCAGGCCCGTGTTGTTTCAGGTGGTTAGACTCTGGGACTCCTCGTGGGCTTAAGATGGCGGCCGTCGTGCTGGGAGGCCCCAATGCCTAACCGTAGTCGAAGCCAACCCTATGCACTCCCCTAGTCGTCGCTGGTGTGAGGGGTGAGGAACTGTTATTTCCTCACTGCTCGAGGGTCTGATGCCAGCTCTGGGGCTGCTAATGATGGGCAGAGTTTGGGCGGCAGCCCGAGAGATAAAGGGCCATATGTACTAAAGCTTTTTCCCATAGACACAGAATGGGTAAAATCCTTTGATACATCTGGCCCGAAGATCGGTGTCCTACTCCATTAAGTGTCAGGCCACATCCCTGCATGCATTATTTTATTATGTCAGTGTAAGTAGCCAAATACACATGGCCTGATGTAGATAAACAACAAATAATGTCCACCAGGTCAAGTTAATATCGCTTTCAACATTTGATGATTTTTAGTAGTACCTAATAAGTTCATTGTTGTGGTTGGACCATTGGATGTTTGCGATCATATACACTATACTAAGCACCACACTCAGTAATAATTTACCTAACCTCTCTCTGCACAAGAAACACATCCATTTTGCTAATTCTGGCCAACCTCTCCCACCTGCTGCCCGTCAAAACATAAAATCCAAAGCTATAAATAATAAACGACCTTCTCCTTCTAGTGTTTCAGAGTTTTAGAACCTGAAGCATCCATGGATAAAATTTCCTTTGACATTGAATAATGAATGCAAGGTGTGACTACTACCTTTCAGGTTAGCACAAGGGGACCAAGTTCTTTCCACGTCCGTATCAACATTATGAGTTACTCAGTGAAAACTGGATGGTAATACGTACCCATTATTACCAATATTAATATATAACAATACCAGTATTGCTATATATTTATATAGTAATAGCAGTATTGCTATTACTGTGCATTCCTTGGCAACCTTGAGCCCCGGATGTGAGAATACCATGCACCACCCAGAATTACCAGGCTGTTTCCTGCGGGTTTTTCCTGATTACAAGTCCCCTCAAGTGGCAGTAGCTGCTCTCATCCTGGTGGTTATTTCTCCTTTATTCACGGCTTGAGGTCATACCTACGATTTATGATCTCCTTAGTACTGTGCCGGGTCACACCAACTGCATTTATTTTTATTTTATATGCCTTGCTAAATGTTGGTGGCCTCAGGCACAAAAAGTTATTGCTGTTTAATACACATTTCTCTGCAAAGATTTCTAATCTACATCAGAAAACCTTTGTTTTTGCTTTCTGCCATCACCTCTTCGTGTGATCCTGGGCTTACCGTGTTCGGAAATGCTCATACTGGTCCACTGCACCTTCTTTTGGAGCTCTTCTGGCCAGCAATGCACTCACGGGGCATTGTTTCTTGGAGGTAATGTTATCAGTTGCTTCCAAGTGATATTCATATTATGTGAATGAGGATCCGAATTTGAAATTCTTAACGATTCAGTTAGGGTATCACAAGATGGTATATGCAATTCCTAAGGAATCGCGAACTGGTAAAGGAGAGGTTTTGTTCTTATGCTCTAGCAATTCAAAAAGTGTGATTCAGAAATGTTTCCAATTTCTGAATCTCAATTTTAAACATACATACATTAAATTCAATATGCTCCAGGAGCTGGAATAACTATAAAGGTAAACAAGCATTTGCATTGCAACGGGTCTCGTGTTTGCTCATGTTAGAGCTGATAGCGTTGTAAACTCCTAACCCGACTTTTCACCTATCGGCAAAAGTGCATTTATCTACGTAACCCTAAAAAGAGCAATTAACTGTGTAAAGCGCTCGACTTCTGCCAAGCGAAATTGCGCTAGGAAAATAGAGAAAAAGTAGTCCACGAGCCAGACAGAAAACAGCGAGCCTCGCATGTTTTCTGTACTTGGTCGATGCGCTCGAGGAGGGCTAGCCACCGGAAAAGGCGTGAGGTATGCATGCCTTCGACTAATGAAAGCAAACAGATTTTAATAGGCAAGCCCACGAACCAATTAAAAACACTGACATGACGTCGACAGGGCTCCGAGCCCTTTTCTAATTCCTAAAGCATCTCGCATGCGACGCAGGCTCAACCCTAATAAAAAAAGGTTTCTGACTTTTCTAGTGCTGCTTTATTTGATGCTCTTTATTGATGAACTGAGGCCCAGATTCACCAAAATGGATCAAACTACATACGATAGGTTTCCACTTGCGATTCATACACATGTCTGTGATGAAGGGAACTCACAGATTCTCTGCCACTGGAAAACAATGTTGTCGTAGATTTCCTGGTGTATTCCTGCAGGCGCCTTTTACCATTAAAAGGGCTGATGAGACAGATCACGGCTATGTGTAAGTCCGAAAGGATGGGAGCCGTAGGCATTGATTTACAAGAAAACCCAGAGACCTACCTAGGTAAATACATACGGGAAATCCACACTGGAAAATCCAAACAGGACAAGGTTCAAGTACAAACCATGAAGGTTTATTTCACGTTTAGAAATCATGGCAGAAGGCAATAAGCAAAATGAACGAGTTACTTACCTTCGGTAACGACTTTTCTGGTGGATACATTAGCTACCTGTGGATTCCTCACCTCATGAATACTCCCATGGCGCCAGCATTCGACGGAAATCTTCTTACTAGTCTCTGCACGTCGACGAGGACGTCACTGTCTCGCACGCGACGCCGTCTGACGTCATACAGGCAATAAGAGGTCCTCGACGACGTGCAGACGTCAGTACCAATCATTTTTTACGTGCATGAGAACAACCAGGCAATGCAATGAAAGAGCAAGGCAACATCCATTATATTGTAAAAATACACCACATTGTATGATATAACTGTAAATCTTTTTATGTACATATATATATATATATATATATATATATATATATATATAAAACTCTCTCTTTTCAAAATATATACACACACCAAGTATATACATAAAGATATATACACATATACATATATATATATATATAAATATATTATATATACATCTATCGCACCCTCAAAGACCAAGAGGAGCGCACTCAAGGATTACTTGGCAAGACCATAAAGGCAACGGGGAGGCGGGTGGGACCGTGAGGAATCCACAGGTAGCTAATGTATCCACCAGAAAAGTCGTTACCGAAGGTAAGTAACTCGTTCTTCTGATGGATACAACTACCTGTGGATTCCTCACCTCATGAATAGAGTCCCAAAGCAGTACCACGCCCGGCGGTGGGTGCCTAAATGGTCAAACCAAGAAATCCTGCAGCACTGACCGTGCAAAATGACCGTCCCTTCTAACCTCAGAATCTAAACAGTAATGTTTTGCAAAAGTGTGAAGGGACGACCAAGTTGCGGCCTTGCAGATGTCGACCACAGGAACACCTCTGGCTAAGGCCGAAGTGGCCGACTTAGCTCTGGTGGAATGAGCTCTAATGCCCTCAGGAGGATCCTTCTTTGCCAAAGAGTAACATATTTTAATGCAAAGAACAACCCACCTGGATAGTGTTCTCTTGTGGACTGCCTTTCCTCTCCTCTTGCCCACGTATCCAATAAACAGCTGATCCTCCAGCCTGAAATCCCTTGTTCTATCGATAAAGAAGCTCAACGCTCTCTTTGGGTCCAGACGGTGCAGTCTTTCTTCCTCTTTGGAAGGATGAGGCGGAGGATAGAACGTGGACAAAGTAATTGCCTGAGCCAAATGGAAGGGTGAAACAACCTTCGGGAGGAAAGCAGCCTTGGTCCTCAACACCACCTTATCCCCATAAAAAGTTGTATAAGGGGGTTTTACTGATAAGGCCTGCAACTCACTCACTCTCCTTGCTGATGTTATAGCTATCAGGAAGACTGTTTTTAAAACCAAATACCTCAAGGGGCAAGAATGCATAGGTTCAAAAGGGGACCCCATAAGGAAAGTCAGGACTAAGGACAAATCCCATTGCGGCATAACGAATGGCTTTGGAGGATATTGATTTAGAAGACCTTTCAAGAATCTGATAACAATAGGGGATTTAAATAAAGATGGTTGGTCTGGAAGACATATGAAGGCTGACAAGGCCGATAAATAACCTTTAATGGTAGCCACTGCACAACCTTTCTGCGCCACAGATAGAGCAAAAGACAAAACTTCCGATAGATGAGCATGTAAAGGATCAATCTGCCTCTCTCCACACCACGCAACAAATTTAGACCACCTATTAGCGTAGATAGATTTAGTGGAGTGTCGCCTGGCCGCTAATATAACATCCACTACCTCAGGCGGGAGAGAGAAGGAACTCAGGTTGCCCCGTTCAATCTCCAGGCATGTAGGTGCAGACTCTGGAGGTTGGGGTGTAGAACCTGCCCCTGCGACTGTGAGAGGAGGTCTGCCCTGAAAGGGAGACGGAGCGGCGGGCACGTTGAGAGTTGGAGAAGGTCGGAGTACCACACCCTCCTTGGCCAATCCGGAGCTATTAAGATTACTAGAGCCCGGTCTTGGCGAATCTTCCTCAATACTCGAGGAATCAAGGGTATGGGAGGAAACGCGTAAAGCAACTGGCCGCACCAGGTCATTTGAAACGCGTCCCCCAACGCTTCCTGCATCGGATACTGAAGGCTGCAGAACAACGGACAATGCGCGTTCTCTCGAGTGGCGAACAGATCTACCCGAGGAAACCCCCACTTCTGGAAGATTAAACGGACTTGATCTGGATGGAGACGCCACTCGTGGTCTGCCGAGAAGTGGCGACTGAGACTGTCCGCACGCACGTTCAAAACTCCGGCCAGATGGTTTGCTATCAAGCAAATCCGATGGTCCTTTGCCCAGGACCATAGTCGAAGAGCTTCTCTGCAGAGAAGGTACGACCCCACTCCTCCCTGCTTGTTTATGTACCACATCGTGGTAGTATTGTCCGTTAGGACCTGTACCGACTGACCACGAAGGGAAGGGAGGAAGGCCTTGAGAGCCAGACGTACAGCCCGTAACTCTAACAGATTGATGTGAAAAATCTGTTCCTCTGGAGACCAAAGACCTTTGATCTCCAGATCCCCCAGATGAGCTCCCCACCCTAGAGTGGAAGCATCCGTTATGACTGTGGCCACTGGTGGCGACTGCTGGAACGGCTTTCCTTGTGAAAGATTGTTGCTTGCAATCCACCACTTCAAATCCACAGCAGCATCTCTGGAGATCTTGACAGTACCCTCTAGATCCCCTCTGTGTTGAGACCACTGCCTTCGGAGGCACCACTGAAGAGCCCTCATGTGCCAGCGAGCATGCGTGACCAACAGAATGCAGGAGGCAAAAAGACCGAGCAGACGAAGGACCTTGATGACTGGAACTACCGCTCCATTTCGAAACATTGGAACCAAATCCTGAATATCTTGAATCCGCTGAGGCGGAGGAAAGGCCCGACCCAATGTTGTATCCAGTACTGCCCCTATGAACAGGAGGCGCTGAGAGGGCTCTAGGTGAGATTTGGGCTCGTTCACCGAAAAGCCCAGGTCGAACAACAACTGGGTTGTTGACTGCAGATGACGCAACACAAGCTCCGGGGACTTGGCTTTGATCAACCAATCGTCCAAGTAAGGGAATACTGCTATCCCCTTCCTTCTGAGCTCTGCCGCAACCACCGACATCACCTTCGTGAAGACTCGAGGTGCTGAAGTAAGACCAAACGGAAGGACCGCAAACTGGTAGTGTTGCGATCCCACCACAAACCGGAGATACTTCCTGTGTGACTTGAGTATCGGGATATGAAAGTAAGCATCCTGCAAGTCGACAGACACCATCCAGTCTTCCATGTTCAACGCCAAAAGCACCTGTGCTAGGGTCAGCATCTTGAACTTTTCCTGCTTGAGGAACCAATTCAAGATCCTCAGGTCCAGAATTGGTCTCAAACGACCATCCTTCTTGGGAATCAGGAAATACCTTGAGTAAACTCCTTGACCCCTTTCCTGCTCCGGGACCAACTCCACCGCGCCCTTTAAAAGGAGGACTTCTACCTCCTGTTCTAGCAACAGGAGGTGTTCTTGTGAACAATACGAAGGGCGGGGCGGGATGAGGGGCGGAAACTCCCGAAAGGGAAGGGTGTAGCCTTTTCCCACAACACTGAGAACCCAAGTGTCCGACGTAACAGTCTCCCATTTGGTGAGAAAATGCTGTAATCTTCCCCCTACAGGAGAGGAGTGAGTGGGAAATGGTGGAAGCCTAAGGCTGCTTCCCCTGCTGCACCCCGCCAGAGGATGAGGAAGAGGCAGAGTGCTGCTGAGAAGCTCCCCTGGTGCGGACCCTACCCCTCCCCCTAAAAGATCTATAGGGATGGGAAGAGGCAGGTTGCCGATATCTTCCCCGAAAGGAAGAGGAGGAAGAGCCACGCCCAAATCCACGAAACCTCCTGAAGAATCTGGAAGAGGCCGTGGAAGAAGGAGCTTGGAGTCCCAACGACTTAGCCGTGGCCCTGCTCTCCTTAAACCGTTCCAAGGCCAAATCAGCCTTAGCCCCAAACAGTTTGTCCCCATCAAACGGGAGATCCAACAATGTGGACTGTACATCTGCCGAAAAGCCCGAGTTACGGAGCCAGGCCTGTCTCCTTTCCACCACAGTTGTGCCCATTGCTCTGGCTACCGAGTCGGTGGTATCCAGTCCCGTCTGGATAATTTGGGTCGCAGCAGCCTGGGCATCAGAGACAAGATCCAAATGACCCTGGGGAAGCTCTGTAAACGAAGAGGAGATGTCATCCATCAGAGCATGAATATACCTCCCCAGGATACAGGTTGCATTGGTGGCTTTTAATGCCAGACTGCAGGACGAAAAAATCTTCTTCGACTGCGCCTCCAGCTTTTTTGAATCTCTGTCCCCAGGCACCGTCGGAAAAGAACCAGGCGCTGACTTGGACGAACAGGAGGCCTGCACAACCAAGCTCTCCGGCGTAGGGTGCCTAGATAGGAAACCAGGATCAGTTGGAGCTGTCCGATACCTCCTGGCCACGGCTCTGTGAACTGCTGGGGAAGATGCCGGCTTCTTCCACACCTCTAAAACCGGATCCAGCAGAGCGTCATTAAAAGGTAATAGAGGCTCCGCCGCGGCTGAGGCCGGATGCAACACCTCTGTCAAAAGGTTTTGTTTCGCCTCCACCACCGGCAAAGGCAGGTCCAAAAAACTAGCTGCCTTCCGTACCACTGTATGAAAGGAAGCAGCTTCCTCGGTATATTCCCCCGGGGACGAAAGGTCCCACTCAGGGGAAGTGTCCAGCCCACTGGCCGACTCCAGTCCACGCAGCCCATCACCCGAGTCCTCTAGCTCTCCTTCCTCTAGGGCTCGTTGGTACTCCTGCTCTTCTAGTACCTGGAGAGCACGCCTCCTTGAATGCAGTCGTTGCTCAATCCGCGGAGTCGACAATACCTCCGCCGAAGTCGGAGATCGGCGCCGATCTTCCGAAGCCACCGACGCCGCATCCGGCGCCACAGGTAACTTCGGCGCCGACTGAAGAGCAGTTGAAAGGGATGGACCCACCGGAGTCACAGGCTGAAATCTCGACGTCGACGGGATGGAAATCCCTGGGGCCAATCCCTCCGAAGCCACCGGAGCGGCCACCGGCGCCGACACTGGCGCCGAGCCCACGTTCCCAAACGGGAGAAAGGGCATAAAGGGTGCCGGCCGAAGAGGCGCAGGATCACCCAAAGAAAAGGCCAAAGGCCCAGCCGGAGCACCCCCTGGAGCCATCTGTTGGAAGATGGCATACATCGCATTCAAGAATGCGGAACTATCGGCTCCAGGGGTGGGAAAAGCCGGATACTGGGGTGCCTGACTCGGAGGCGACCCCGACGCCGGCCTCGGCGTCTGCGCCGGAGAAAACACTTGAGGCTCCAATACCTCAATCACCGACGCCTGTCCAGGCGAAGTTGGAGACGCCGGAGAGGGCAACGGCGTCGAAGGATGCGGCGTCACCGTGGGGCTGACCTCCCATGTCCTTCGGCGCCGATCCGTAGACCTGGAACGAGCCTCCCTTGAATGACGCCGAGATTCTCTACGGCGCCGGGAGTCTCGATGACGCCGATGTCTTGGAGAAGACTTTTTCTTGTGATGCTTCTCCTTTGACTTGGCCATAAACAGCTTCGCCTCGCGTTCTTTAAGGGCCTTCGGATTCATGTGCTGACATGAATCACAAGTCGAGACGTCGTGGTCGGAGCTCAAACACCAAAGGCAATCGGAATGAGGATCCGTCACCGACATCTTGCCTCCACACTCACGACAAGGCTTAAATCCAGACTTTCTCTGCGACATTATTTCCACAGAGAAAGAGTACGCAGCAAGATATACACTGTAACCGCAAGAGTAACAGTTGCTCCCTCGAAGATAACCGTTTCTAATGCACGGAAAAAAGGGAACTGACGTCTGCACGTCGTCGAGGACCTCTTATTGCCTGTATGACGTCAGACGGCGTCGCGTGCGAGACAGTGACGTCCTCGTCGACGTGCAGAGACTAGTAAGAAGATTTCCGTCGAATGCTGGCGCCATGGGAGTATTCATGAGGTGAGGAATCCACAGGTAGTTGTATCCATCAGAAAGTACGTTAATTCAAAATACTTAAAATGCAAACAAATGTGAATTAGCGCAGGCACTAGAAACTGGGCCCTTTTCTAGTTAACAGACAGTACTAAATGTGGTCTAGCACAGGGCAAATAATACATCAAAAGAGCAACCGTCATAGGGACTACTCAGTCTTAAAAGTAAGAGAGAATCATAAAAATCTCTAAGTATTGGATCAATAAACAGTCTAAGGTGGAATCTGTCTCTGTGAATAAGGAAAGCTAACCCAGGCAACGCTCCAAAAATATCAAGCAGAGAACCTCACTGTCACTGTGGTGTGAAAGAAACGTTACGTTACAACATTTAATGGTAAAACTGAAAACACATCGCATGAGAATAAGAACATCATCATACATGAATAATAAATAGTCTTTTGCTCTAGAAACTAGCGAAAACAGTAGTATATTTGAAATAGCTGGTGGACATTACTTTATAAAACACAGACCAGAAGAGCAGAGCTCCTTCCTCTAGAAACAGTGCAAACACAAAAAGAATAAATTGCATCTTATAACACCGCTGTACAGGCCCATAGAACTAGTTGAATTAAAGACACTTTTCTAAACACAGAAGAACATTCAACTCTCAGTGCACAGGCAGTGAATTGAAAAAACACAGTTTAAATGTGCAGTGTATGACTCTGCAAATAAATATGAGGCCCAGTCATGTAAACTTTAAAATAGTTAATTATGAAAATTCAGCACACTTACATTATTTGTGTCTTATCCATGTAAATTAAACACATACAATTGTTACTTTTTAATGCTCTGTAACAGTCCCACAGCCAATCCTGTAGACTGCATGGACTGTGGCAAACCACCAAATTAACTTTCTCCCCTTTCTTTCTTGATAGGAAAATATTTCCATGCAGAGGTTAAAGCTGCATTTGCTAATAGGTTGGAGAAAGCAAACCACTGGTTTGCTCACTGGTTTTATCAGTGCTCATCATATTCCCAACCCTCCACTCTAAACATGGATGATTCCCGGTGAACCAATCAATGGAGGGCAGCATGCACCTGCCTAGATGAATTTGCTTTTACACTAAATCACATGCCGATTTTGTATTGCATGCCATATTTGTGCTTTCTGTACAAATCAAAAACTTTCCTCGGGATCTGCACATCGCTGAACAAGAGGCAGCACCAACTCAGAATGCCGTGATGGCGCTGAGTTTTGGAAATGCCAGGCGAGGGGAAGGGAGATTAGGAAGGGAACCGGTAGGAGAGCGATCTGAAAGGCAAGGGTTAACATAATACAAACACAACTATATGAATGTAACAGTTATCACACAGTAGAGCAGATAATCTTGGCATCAGCAATGTTGTCGAGTGAAGAGAGCGAATTTTCACAAAGTTGCTTCCAACTTTCACAGCCCAATATGACAAGGAGCTCAAAAATCACAACCAAGACTCACTCGAAATCATAGGAGTTAAACTATCGCAATTCCACACCGAAGGAGAAACCTAGTAAGAAGATCCTGCTATCTAAACATGCTGCTAAAATAAAGTCCTACAAAACGAATCCAAAACTCAAGCGGAATTTCTGTCCCTTCTAACTGAGGGTATTCACTAGAGAAATGCTAACTGAGACGTCCTCCCCTCCCTGAGAACAATATTGGAATGATCATCAAAGTCTTTAAAACAGGGAACAGCAGTAAACACAAATACAATGTTTCAAGTCTTTCTTCAGATGCCAATAAAATTGGGCGCAGATGTACAGGGCAAAACTTTTGTGACTCTGACCTTTTGCCTTCGCTTCTGGGAATAATTGCAACAGAAGTCTCTGTTGCGGTGAAGCGTCCGGTTCCAGGTTGCCGAGGGATACAATAGTATCCAGATACGAGCGAGCCGCTCAGAGGAACACACTCACCGTAACAAGTACGACCTACTCGTTTAAAGGGGCTGCGATCAAAGGGAGCACTGGGGAGATTAGCTCTTCCTCACACAAAGCCTCCAGAATAGTGAGCGAGCCCAGTAGGGTGTGGCTGGTATTTATAGAGCAGCCACACCCCAAGATGGCCGCCACCAGTGCAAAGCTGGAAATGGTAGTCCGATCATAAACCCCAGTTTCCACAGAGTGCATGGCAGTGGTAGTTGCAGCGTAACCACCAACGACCAGTGCCTGCAGCACAGTGTGCTCTACCACACGGGGGGTGCAGAGAGTGAGCCTTTGCACAGGAGTTGACTATTAGCAGAGGTGTAACATGAGAACTGCGGATGGCTGCAGTGGAGACACTGGTGGAGGCGGGCCCTGGACCGCACAATACCGTACCCCTGACAGCCCCACTCATCAGCTCACCCATCAGTGACATCTGCACACTGCATGGCACATTGACATCATAGGTCACACTGGATGGTGCCATGAGAAGCAGGTGAGTGCAGCTCTGCGCGCATTTTGTGGAATTTCTCCAGCCAGCCACCTCTCCTTGATTTGAAGGAAGAATCGCTGAAAAGGGAAAAGAATCCCCTTTCCAGCAATGTCTCTCTCAAAGCAGTCCCTACTCATGGATCACAGAATTATAGTGATCAACGAGCAGGTATCCCACTGGACACCAAGAATGACTTGTATTTTGGAGGGGGCACACTCCTACCCCCACCCATGGGTTGAACCCCAACCCCCAGGAGGCATACAATCTATTCGAAATCTTCCTTTTCCTGGGGTTGTCTGTCTAGACATAAAATAATTTAGAGATTTTTTCATTCTTTTTCTGTTAGCTTTTTTAGAGAAGTACTTTGCAGTGTTGATCATTTTTGGAGCCATTTTCTACAGCAGTGGGTCAAATAAGTTATTTTTTCTTTTTTAAAACCGTTGTTGGTGTTGTGAACACACTTTACTACCCTCTCACAGCATTGAATTCCATTCATTCAGTTTATAACACACACATACAACATTCATTTCTATGAGTACCTGTGCATTCTAACTAGACCAGAATGTTTTAGATAGAAAACAAAGATGGTATCTCATTGGAGGACTGCTTCTGAGGCTTTAAATCATGAAATAAACAAAAAGTAATAGAGGCAGGGTCTTATACTGAGGCAGCATCTAAAAGAGGGTCAGAGAGAAGAATCTGGAAGTGATTTTTCTGTCTGAGTGACTTCCGATGACAACTTGCCTTCCTATGATCATGAGGAACATGCCAATGGCAATAGTGATATCCCTTCCCAAATCACAATCTGTGCAGCGAAGAGACAATGACAGAGTGGTATGGTTCTCACATGGCAGACTTCTAATTTAGTTCAGCCTCAAATTCCGTCATTCATTAGAGATGCTAGATGTACAGTCAATATAGCAAATATGTTGCTGATTGATAACTTCCAGCTTTTTCAGTCTGAAGACTTCCTTGATGAGACTGTACACCAAACAAATTTGCATACCGAACAGTTTCTGAGGCAGCATGAGAAAAATGTGTGTTGTTAGTATGAGGTTTACGGTAGCTTCTGTGTAAAGAAAAACCTTGTGTGACCCATGCAAGTTGCACAAGCCTGGACTCCTCTTTGTGTCTACTTTTCAATAATGGCTGGGATAGGTGATTTTACTGGGTGGTATGCAAGCAATGGCCAAAATCCCTACTTTCCCACATTGGCAAACAGGGCCATTTTTCTTTCAGATTTGTAGTCTCCATTTATTGTTTTGGAGCTTGTTTCACAGGTGGATGCCCCGACACACAAGTGGGTGCCATTTTTATTGGAAGAAATGTGGGGACACTAGATGGTAGAAATCTAGTCAATCCCTGCAACATACAGTACATTTTCCTCACATGAATATGAGGAAATTGGGTGTTTTAGCCAAAGTGTGAGGTTTGCAAGGACTTCTGAGTAAAAAAACCTTGGAATCTAGACAACTCACACCACTCTTCAATCCTCCCTGTTTGGCAGTTATGCTAGGGCCCAAACTCTGCAGTTATCCACATGGTAATTAAAGCATCATTTTGCTGGATGAAATGTGAGTCTCTAGATCGCGTTTTGGGGCATTTTATGTTGCTGGCACAAGGCCCAGCCACACAAGTGGGGTACTGTTTTTATTGGAAGACATATGGAACCACAGAATAGTAGAACATTTGTTATTACCAGTCAGATATCTGTGCATGTTTGGCGTCCAAATGTAACCAGTATGCAAGGAAGAAGACAGTTTTCAAAATGCCCTCTTAACCCCGATAGCATGGGTAAACCAACATTCAGAGGTGTACAAATAACCACTGATCTTAAACTCAGTATCTTGTATACGTTTCAGAAATAAATAGGTTTACTTCATACCTGCTTTCCTTTTAGTATATTTTACAGTATAAATTGCTGTAAGGTCCTTGTACGTATCTTCACAGCCAGACGGGTCTGTCAGACACAATAGGTTAATTCTTTTGTAAATCTGCCATTGTGACAAAAAATTACAGATGAAAACGTCGTCACCAATAGCTATTCACTGTTTTTCTATTTCAATGATAAGTTTCTTAGGAAAAACTCTGGGAGAATCAACACAAATGATCCATTGTTTAATCAGAATTTTGTCTGCATTTACATGTATGGTTTTCTGTGATCAACCACAGAGTCCAATCCTGTTTCTACCACAAACTGCAAGTAGGTAGAAGCTACAAAAAAGTAGAAAAAAATGCAAAAACTGTGGTAAACACTGTTTTTACATGCAACTCTGCTTGTTCCTGAAAGCTGGGGAGATGGTGATCCTAGTGCAGCAAACCTTTTGTTGATGTCCTTTTTAGAAATGCACTTCTATGCACAGCACTTTTTCACATTTTTCAAAATGTAGTTGTATTTTAGCTATTTTCCCTCCAAACCATAGGTACCTGTAGAATTTCGAGGTTGTTGTGAAAAAAGGATGCAAATTTGGCATTAATTGCTTAAGTTGAAAGTAAATGGAAAGTACCTCAATTATCAAGAAAGGGCTCAGCAATGGGGGAGGAAACAACTCTGCAGTTAAGGTTAAAACAGCCTGTATTTCTTAACGTATCCAATGCTGCTTGAAAATAATATTCATTAGGAGGAGCATGCTCTGGCCTCCTGGAAGGGCTCCTGAGCACCTGCCTCTTTGCGAATCAGCTACTACCTTATTCTAGATGTTGATAGCTGATCAATGAATTGTGACCTCTGTTGCAAACCACTGATAAATTACCACTGAAAATAACCATTAGGAAGGAAGCCCTCCTAACAGTAATTTAGAATGGTTTGACAAACCCATTTTGCAATTTAAAAAGGGGTTTCTGACTAACAAATTCAGTATTATAAATATAAAAAAGCAGTTTTGCAGTCACAAACCTGATTTTTCGAATCATATTGTTTGTTAATGTAAAATAGCTTTGTACATCGGGCCCTTTGAGTCTGAAGTTTTACCAAATACTGATTCATAATCCCTTAACTCAGAAAGTTCCTCAGATCCTGATACTCTGAATCAGGGTTTGAGAA
This sequence comes from Pleurodeles waltl, assembly GCF_031143425.1. NCBI lineage: Eukaryota > Metazoa > Chordata > Amphibia > Caudata > Salamandridae > Pleurodeles > Pleurodeles waltl. Next base: position 597,843,561 of record NC_090437.1, read on the forward strand.
TTTACAAATTCTTGCCCTGAATTAACATTTTTGGAATCTATGAATTGCAATTTCAAAAAGATGTCTGAGTCAGTGGCTGGATACTTTCATCGTGGCTCAGTATATGAAATAAATGCCAGGATCGTGGAAGGTGCTAAATGTCAGGCTGCAGGGGAGTTTCTGTGATTGTTAAATAAGAAAGACTTTTGCAAACAAAGTAGCTAGTAACCTATTTGCACCCTAGACCTATCTCTTGTTTTTCTTTGCACAAGGTTCCTACTTGTTAAGGATCTTTGACTCTGTGTTTGTTAGAAATTGGGTCTCCAGTTGGCAGAGGTATACACCATGTCCAAAGAGGGACCACAATCCTAGCCAGGGTAAGTCAGATACACAACCTAAATTAAATTGTTCTCACCCTCGGGTAGCTTGACACAGAGTTGTCAGGCTTAACTTAAGAGGCAAAACTTAAGAGGCAATGTGTAAACTATTTGTGCAACACTTCATGTCGAGTAACACACTGAAAACACTACAAAAAGACTCCACACCAGTCTAGCAAACTAGAGGACATTTACCTGAGTAAAACAACATAAATCCAATAACTAGATCTCAAGATATGATTTTTTAAAGACTAAACTGCAATATAGTGCTTTCAAGTCAATAGCGCTAAAAAGTTACTTGAGTGTTGAGGGGGTTCACAGGGAGTGGCGTTGTGTTGCTATGGTTGTGTTAATCATTTGTTCTCTAGGTTAGCTGTGTTCACAGTGAGTGTCCTATTTGATGAAATGTTGACCCTCTCTGCCTGTGGCAGCCCACACACTCAGTGGCTTCGGTCTCATGAGGGAGCTTGCCTGAGCCCAACACCTACAAACAATGTAATACCATGCCCGCGATACTCTCTTGGAATGTAAACAATTTGCAAGACTGCATTAAGAGATTAGCCGTCCTGCAATATATCATAAGGTATCGCCCTGGTGCTGTTCTCCTGCAGGAGACCCACCTGGTGGGTACCCAGTGTACATTTCTAGGTCGTTCTGGCTATGATCGGGCGTACCATGCTGGATTCTCCAGAGGCTCCAGAGGGGTAGCCCTTATACCCCATAGGTTGTTGCCCATGTTGGTGTCCAAGATCCACGCTGACCCCCAGGAGAGGTACGTTCGCAGAGAGGGCCGTTTGGCCGGCAAACAGATCAACCTGGTTTCCTGTTATGTCCCTGCACAGTTGCTACGGCCCACTATGACTGAGCTTCAGACCTTACTGTTGACCCTTTCACAGGGCACTACAATCATAGGGATGGGGACCTTCTTTCCCACAACGAATCCACGCAGGTGCAGGTTAATGGCATTATATCAGACCCCTTTCCGATTTGACGTGGGATGCGTCAGGGATGCTCCCTCTCCCCTCTGATATTTTCCATGCCCATTGAGCCACTGGCTTGCCTTTTACATTGTGACCCGCTCATCTCAAGCTAGAGATGGGGGATCGGTAATGGAGCCCCAGAGCTCCGGACCCCGGTGTCTTGAGCTCTTGCTACTATACCACGAGGCCTCGGTCTGTGACTGAATCCCAGGAAGACGCTACTAGTGGAAATGCGAGGAAGTGTGGGGGGCAGAGTCTGGTGTCCAGATATCCTGGTGAGGCAGAACATATTTAAATACTTGGGAATTCATCTATCCCACTCCAAGATCTGGCTTGGCAACTAAACTTTCAGCCCTTATCCCGGGCTCTGGCTGGGAACCTGACCAGCTGGCATCGCCTGCTACTGAATCGATTAGACGCAATGCCCTCTTCAAGATGATCTGTCTCCCTCGCTATCTGTAAGTCTTGACAAACTTCCCATATTCAGTGCCTCGTACCTGGTTCTGGTCCCTCACCTTGAAACTCACCTCCTTTATATGGGCAGGAGGGCGACAGAGAGTGGCTTTTTGCTCCACAAAGAAATCTCCCTACCATGGTGGACTGGGGATACCAGACATCTACATATATTATCTGGCTGCTCAATTAGTTCCAATCAAGGAATGGTTCACTAGTGGGTGGGATGACCCGGCTTATTGTCTGGAACTCTGTCACCTGGGATTTGATGGCCTATTGGGCTTGCTGTAGGCCCAATCCTGCAGGCCACCCCTGACTGCACGCGGGTGGCGGTGCAGTGCTGGAGGGCAGCCCTATGACTAATGGGGTGGGACCACCGCCTTACTAAGCTGACACCCTTATGGCAGGGCCAGGGTACGTGGTTGTGACAGGTGTCCCAGCTGGGGGACTTTAGGCAGTGGGACAACATTGGGATTACCTACCTGGGGGACATGTATGATGGTGTCCACCTGATATCTTTCCAGCAGTTGAAGGACCACTATGCCCTGGCCAATACCCAGTTCTTTTGCTGCCTTCTGCTGCGCCACACCCTGGGCCCACCTGCCATCTGAACTATCCCTCCCAGATCATAGCCCTTTTGAGGTGAAACGTCTTATGGGCCACCTGGGGAAGGGAGCCATTGCTCAAATTTACCATTTGTTGCTTACAAATGACCCAGACAGCCTCGCCAGGCTGCGAGACTGGTGGACGGCATGGGTGGTGGAGCTGGGTGAAGATGACTGGAGGGAGGCGTACCTTGCACCCAAAGAACTAGCCTTATCTGCACACTTACAGATGGTACAAATCAATTACTTCCATATGACATATTTGTCCCCATTGCGTCTAAAACACATATGTTCTTTGACACCTTCTGGCTGTCTGAGATGTGGTCACCTGGCGGCACACCTTTTGCAGGTAGCCTGGGAATGTTCGGAGGCGCATCCCTTTTGAGAGGCGGTGGAGCGTGAGATTTCTAAGGATCTGGGGCATCTGATTGAGTTGACGTTAAGGTGGTGCTGCTGGGGTTTCTGGAGGAGTTAGGGGGGCCAAGAGCGAACCTTTGTGGGGGCTGCATGCCTGGTGGACAAAAGAGACATTAGACAATTATGGAGAAGTCTGCTGACACCATCGGTGTCCAAATGGCGTGCTGGGGTTGACTGTGCTCTCAATTAGAAAAGCTGATATATGAAGCATGTGATTACCCTCGGAAATATGAGAAAATTTGTGGAAAATGGCGATCTTATTATGGGTTGCCCTCTGAGTGGAATTACTTTGTTTATGTGGGGAAAGAGGGTGGGTTGTCATCAACTGTATTGATCTGTTTCAACTGATTGAACTGCTAGGGGCTCACTGTTTTGTCTTACTCCTAAAAGAAATAAAATTGGTTATTAAAAAGAAAAAGGTTACTTGAGGTCGCTCTAGATTAGGGTAAATCCAAAGTTCAGGCCGACCGCAATGGAGGGCAGGCGGGCTACAGGACCCACAGAGGGCCAGCTGAAAAGTACCTTGGTTGAGGGCTGTGTCGATGTCGAGGAGGTAATGTGTGGGATCCGACTTGCACAGTCTGGGGGAAGCATTGTTGTCAAGCAGCGCAGTCATCAAAGCAATGTCCTCAAAGTGCGGCATCGAGTCCTTGGCGTTGGAGTCGGTGTGTAGTCATCGAGACCCGCAGAGAAGGTAATGTGAAGTCCTCAAATGTAGCTGCGATGCATTGGCATTGAAAGAGGATGCAGTGGTCCTGATTGGCACAACAGCGCCTATACATTGGTTTTTGCAGATAAACAGCTGCAGTCCCCTTTCAAGGTCCAGGAATGGATCGACACCTCTTGGTAGGACAGAACTCACGGTTGGCAGAGTCCAGCAGCTGAAGAAGAGTTGGAGACAGTCTTTGATGGCCCTAAGACTTCAGAACAGGAGGCAAGTCAGCAAGCCATTATACTCCCTTGATTCTGGGGATGAAAAGATGAAGGTCCAGCCCTACTGACTCCCAGGAAAGGAGGGCAGCAATGCAGGCACAGCAAAGGAAAGTCCAGCAAGGTCCAGCAGAGTTACAGCAGAATTGCAGTCCTTTCAGCAGCACAGCAGTCCTTCTTCCTGGCAGAGTATCCTCATGTCCAGAGGTGTGCTGATTTGGTTGGGTTAGAAGTCCAGTTTTTATACCCAGTGGTGCCTTTGAAGTGAGGGTGACTTCAAAGTGGGCTTTGAAGTACTCACATATCCTCCCTTTCTTGCCCTGGCTCCAGACACACTACAGGGTTTTATGCAGCTCTCTGTGTGGGGCCAGAAACCGCCCTTTTCAGGTGCAAATGTCTGCTCCTCCCTCCCATCTAGCTAAGGAAAGTCTATCAGCCTGGTGATGGACCATTAGAATGTAAGTGGCACATCTCAGCTCCCTCTGTGTGTGACACTCTAGAGGGAATGCACAAAGCTCAGCTGTCACCCAACTCAGGGGTGTATTGGAGGTAGACAGCAGGCACACAGCACTAAAGGGCAGAGAAATTGCAACTTTCTAAAAGCAGCATTTTCAAAGTTGTAATCATAAATCCAACTTTTCCATTAAAAAGGATTTATTATTACAAGTCCATCGGTACCAAACACTACAGTCCTGCCTGTTCCTTCTCAATCAGGAATTACACTTCATAAAGATATTAAGTAATCCCCAATGTTATCCTATGAGAGGAGAAGAGAAAAATTAATTTGGGAGTTAATCACTACCAGGACATATATAACAGAACAGTATATGTCCTGCCTTCTATGTACACTGCACTCTGCCCTATCGGCTACCTAGGGCCTACCTTAGGGGTGTCTTGTCTGTAATAAAAGGGGCGGGGTTAAGGCTTGGCAAGGGGTTTTGAATGGCAAGTCGACATAGCAGTGACACTGTATATACAGGCTATGCAGTGGCAGGCCTGAGACATCTTTAAAGGGCTACTTAAGTGGGTGGCACAATCAGTGCTGTGGACACACTAGTAGCCACTAACCATGCAGCTAGTGATATGGGTCACACACTTTCTACAGTACTTTTCCTCATACTTATCAACAGGAATATCTCTGCCAAGACGGCGGAGATATCCCTGTAGTAAAATATAGAGAAAAGAAAAAAACTATATGGATATTTAGACATTTATAAATGTGAATTAATGTTACATATTTATTTTAACTGTAGTACAAAATAGAAAATGCTACAGAGCTAATAATTTAATTTTAGTTTGAATTAAATATTTTATTATTTAAATATATTAAATCAAAATTATTTTTGTAAGATTCATTTAAAAATCTCACCCAGAGTAAAATGTTTATATTTATTTATTATGTTTTAAAAATTACAAAAAGGTATGCATAGAATTAACGTAACATAATGTGATTATGTTTTTATAAAATTGACGTTACGTGGGAATATGAATGTAAAAGTCAGTAAAATATTTTATCATAAAATAATATTTATTATTCATCAAGTTTACATTTTTTAATATTCAATTAATGATATATATGAATATTTAGAAAGTTGAAATAAATTAATTTAATTTAACACTATTTGCAATTGGGTTCTAGTTTAAGTCCCTTCCTCCATTATTTTGTATGGGAGGGTGTAGCAGTGTCAGTGGTTGGCTAAGTGTGGTGCTGGACTGACTGCAGCTTCTTTTTGGCTGTAGTAAATTTACACTCCTAAATTTGGTTCCACCCTGTTTCAGGAGTGGAAACATGTAAGTCTATCAAACACACAAAAGGTGATAGGAGGATGCTTGCAATAAGTCTAACCTCTGGCAATCGCTCAGGGTAGCATTCCAACCCATCGCTCTTTTGCCCACCATGCCACCCAGCTATATGCAAATCAGTCTTGAACCTGCGCTAATGGGAACAATGCAGCCCAAAACCGGGTCCTCTCTGAATCGGAACACAAGCAACTCAAGACTGTTTTGATTTGCATATGGTTCGTTCTAATTTGAGGTGGCATGGTGGGCAAAGAAATTATGAGTTGCAATGCTACTCCAAGCAAATACCAGTGGTTAGATGTATTGCAAGCATTCTCCGATCACCTTTCGTGTGTTTGATTTGTAGTCTACATGTTTGAGTACCTTTACACCTATGTTTTAGGCATAGCCTAAAGCATTAAAGTTAATCAAAAGTGTAGGAGTAAATCTACTAGCAGTAAATATACATGTGTAGATTTGTCACAGTTTTCACTGGGCTTACCGTAGAAGTTGATGAGGGTTGGGGAACGACCCCGGTTCCAGCAGGTTCTGCTCTGGCCGAGGTAGGGGCGACCCCTTCCGGTAGCCACGGTGCTGTTTGACAATAGCAAGCCACTACAGTCCGTGCCCTCCAGAAGGAGTCCCAGAGGAAAAACCCCAATAGGGTAAAAAACCTCCAACAGGAACTCCCTGAAACAAAAGGAGGACACCAAGGCGTTAGAGCTGAAGATCCGAGGGTACAGGAAGACGGGAGACGAAGACAGGTCAGGAAAAACAGGATTCACAAGAAGAAACCAGCCGGAGCGTGACTACCACCAAAGGAGTGTTGGAACGCAATGAACAAGCAGCTGAATTCCCCTTATATACCCCTAGACAGGAAGTAGGAAACAGGAAGTAGAAACACCACCATCTTGGATTGGGGAAAAGAGTATAATAGTGAATAAAGCACATGCGTCCAAATAGAGAGAAACAATGCATGCTGGGAAGAGAGGAAGTGGGTAGCATGCTGGGAAAGGGAAAAGGCAGGCATAAAAACACAACCATGTGCAGGTATTCGGCTTTTGCCTGTAGATACTGGTAAGTGGTGAAGCAGAAGTTTTATGTAAAATAATCTGAATGTAAAGCGCACTAAATGCGCTATGTGCGGCAGGTCTGAAACCCACTCGGGGTCTCAATTCCTGCCGCGTCTGCCCATGCAGCAGGAACGACAGAAGGGGGCGCGGCGAGTGCCGCGACCCCTGACCAGGCTCGTGGCTTCTCCCGCGGCCTGTGTGCAAACCACGGCTTCTCCCGCGGCCTGTGTGCAAGCCGCGGCTTCTCCCGCGGTCTGTGTGCAAGCCGCGGCTTCTCCCGCGGCCCGCACACAGGCCGCGGTATTAAACAAATGCCGCGGCGACCCGAGCCTGCGGCCGCGGCCGCCACAGGAGCCTCGGCGTGACAGTAGGTCCCCCCCGAGGCCCCAGGTATGTGAGGGAAGAGTCGAAAAAAGCAACGGACCAAAAGAGGGGCATGAACTGAAGGGGCATCCTCCCAGGAACACTCACTCATAGGGTAGCCTTTCCAATGAATAAGATATTGGAGGCGCCCATGGAACAACCGAGAGTCACAGATTTCCTGGACCTCGTACTCGGGCACATTATCAACCAACAGAGGAGGAGGACAGGAAAATTGTCTGTGAAAAGGATCAGGAAGGTAAGGTTTAAGTTGAGAGACATGGAATACAGGGTGAATCTTCCACGTCTGGGGCAGGCGAAGATGCACAGACACTGGGTTAATCTTTTTGAGAATCAGGAAGGGACCATAAAAACGGGGTTTGAATTTGTTCTAAGTGAGTCGGAGAGGTAGGAATCTAGAGGAGAGCCAAACTTTATCATGGACCTGATATTGAGGAGCCGCACAACGTCTCCTATCTGCTATCCTTTTCATGCGGGACTTAGTGGCCACAAGGTTGGAATGGATAACACGTTGGACACCCCATAGCTGTTGAACATAGGAGGATATGGCAGGAAGATTGGAAGTATCTTTCAGGGGAGTTGGAAAGGCCTTGGGATGGAAACCGTAGGAGCCATAGAAAGGGGAGACCTTCGAGGCGCTGTGTATGGAGTTGTTATAGGAGAATTCTGCAAGCGGTAAATAGGTAGCCCAATTACTCTGCCTAGCATTGCAGAAGCTATGTAAATATTGTTTGAGGCCTTGATTGAGTCGTTCCGTCTGTCCGTTAGTTTGAGGATGGAAACCTGATGATAAGGCCACTTTGATCCCCAAGGTCTTACAGAATTGATTCCAGAATCGGGAGATGTATTGAGGACCCCTATCCGATATAATGACCTGAGGTAATCCATGAAGTCGAAAGATTTCCTGTGTAAAGATTTGACCTAAATCCTTTGCCGTTGGCAACTTTCTTAAGGCCGTGAAGTGAGCCATTTTAGTGAAGGAGTCCACGGTTACCATTATTACGTGATTTCCCATTGAAGAGGGTAATGAGCACATGAAATCTGTGGAGATGGTGTGCCATGGACCTGGGGGAACTGGTAGTGGGTGAAGTAACCCTACTGGTTTAGTACGGGGTGTCTTGGCTTGAGCACATATAGGACAGGATGATACATATTCTTCCGTATCTGTCTTGAGAGTTGGCCACCAGAAGGAACGAAGCAGAAGTTCTTGCATAGCTTTCATTCCTCGATAACCTGCGATGGGGGAACCATGGCACATACGTAAGGCTTCAGTCTGTACTCGTTTAGTGGGTAATAACAGGGCCTTATCATGATAGTAATACCCTTGCTCTACATGAAGTTGCGGCCGCAACTTATTCAATTCTGTGTCTTCTAGACGGGCATATTCGGACCTGACTTGGTCTAAAAAAGTCTGTTCTAAACCAATGATTTTGTTATTGTCAAATAGGTTCTGAATAGGAGAATCACTGCACTCAGGGTAACGTCGGGACAAGGCATCCGCCAGGATGTTCTGAGAACCCGGGATGTATGTAATATAAAAGTCATATTGGCTAAAAAAGAAAGCCCATCGAGCCTGCCGGCTATTCTGACACTGAAAGTTTCTTAGGCACTGTAGATTTCTGTGGTCTGTCCGGGCTTCAAAGGGTTCTTTCGAGCCCATCAGAAAGTGTCTCCATTCTGTGCATGCGGTCTTTAAGGCGAGTAATTCACGTTCTAGCACGGAATAGTTCCGTTCTGAGTCGGATAGGATATGGGAAAGGTAGAACACCTGGTGCTCTAAATCATCATCGTATTGTCTTTGCAGTAAGGCAGCCCCAATGGCTCTTTCGGATGCGTCTGTGACCACTATGAATTGTTTGCTGGTGTCTGGGTGTCGTAGAATAGGGGCTTGAATAAAGGCTTTCTTTAAGTCTTGAAAGGCTAATTCTGCATCTTGTGTGCAACAAAAGCTCTTTCTTAGATGGTCTTTTTTGAGGGTTTGAGTAATATAGCTGGTTCTCTGTGCAAAGTCTGCTATAAATTGTCGATAAAAATTGGCTAATCCCAAAAAACACTGAGTCTCCTTGATGGAAGAAGGAGATGGCCAATTCAATATAGCTTGCACCTTGTCTGAATCCATGGCGACTCCGGTTTGGTTAATGCAATGCCCCAAGTATTTTACTTCCGTCTGATCAAACTCGCACTTTTCCGGTTTGCCGAATAATTGGTGTTGTCGGAGTCGCTCTAGAACTTGGCGAACATGCTTAGAGTGTTCCTCTGGGTGAACAGAAAAAATTAAAATATCGTCGAGATAAACCACTACTGTTTGTTGCAAAAGATCGGAAAAGATAGAATCCATGAACCTTTGAAAAATGGAAGGAGCATTGGTGAGTCCGAATGGCATTACTCGATATTCCTAGTGACCAAAAGGTGTTCTAAAAGCGGTCTTCCACTCATCACCTTCTTTAATTCTTAAAAGATGGTAGGCTCCTCTGAGATCCAGCTTGGTGAATCTTTTTGCCCCTCTGACTGCTTCTAGGATGTCCTTAATGAGGGGTAACGGGTACCGATCCTTAATAGTGATTCTGTTTAATCCTCTAAAATCAATACAGGGACGCAAATCTTTAGTCTTCTTAGGAACAAAGAAGAGAGGGGCCCCTCCAGGTGAAGAGGAGGGAACAATCAACCCACTCTGTAGGTTCTCATCAAGGTATTCCTTAAGAATCTGCTTCTCAGGTTCTGTGAGAGAGTACATTCGCCTGAAAGGAACCACTGTATTTGGTTCTAAAGGAATGGCGCAATCGTATTCTCTATGGGGTGGCAGTTCAGGCTTTTCTGGCTTCTGGAATACGTCGGCATATTCCTGGTATTGCCTGGGAACTCCCTGTAGGACGTTGATAGAGCATCCCACCTTAGGGGGTGCTATTAGAAGACCTTTTGGGGACCAATAATCTCCTGCTAGGTAGCAGTGGTGCTGGCAAAAGTGAGAGGATAAAGAAATAGTTCTTGTTTCCCAGTTAATGTAAGGGTTGTGTTGTGTGAGCCATGGAATTCCCAGGATCATGACGTGGTGTGGTGATGAAATTAAATCAAACGAAAGGTTTTCTTGGTGTTTCCCAAACTGTAGGCAGAAAGTAGGGGTGGTATATTGGACGGGCCCTGAGGCCAAGAGTGACCCATCCACCATGTGTACCTGTTCTGGTACTTCCTTAGGTAGTTGTGCTATCTGGCGTTCTTTGGCCCATGCTTCATCTAAATAGATGCCACTGGCTCCGCAGTCTAATAAAGCCAGGGTTCTTTCTTCTCGGCCATCAATTAAGTGAAGGATAACTGGTAAAAGAAAAAGAGCAGTTCCTTCCTCCTTGGAAGAACAAATGGAAGGTATTTCACGATATCCCGTCCTCACCCTTCTCACTGAGGACGGGAGTTGGCGTTTCCCAAAGGCTTGGTCGGACGAATGGGACAGGTGCGAATTAGGTGACCAGCTGCACCACAATATAGGCAAAGTCCCTTTCTTCGTCTGTTTTCTCTTTCACTAGCTGATTAAGGTCCTCGAGCCGTATCAATTTGCATTGGCTCTTCTTCGGTGGCTCCCTTGGGTTCAGGACGGACCTCCTCGGTACGATGAGAGAAGGTTCGAGATGTCACTGAGTGTGATGGCAAACAACTCTTCCTTTTCTCCATTCTTCGTTCATTCAAGCGATATTCTATAGTCAGAGTCTGATCCATCAATCCTTTAAGGTTCTCTATCCTAGCAGAGTGCACCAGTTCGTCCTTAATGTCCTCTCTGAGACCTCTGCGGAACAGTGTCACCAAGGTACGTTCCACCCAGGATGTTTCTGCTGCTAATTGTCTGAAGCGGGTGATGTATTGTAATACATCTTGATTCCCTTGTTGGATGTCGCAAACAGCTTCTTCTGCTGAAGCCTCGAGTCCAGGGCGCTCAAACATCTGTTTAAAGGTAGTGACAAAGGTGGAATAATTAGGCAGGGATAATTTCGTGTCACTAAAGGAGTGGCCCAAGCCAAGGCTGGCCCCGATAAGGCGCTAATCAAATACCCCACCTTGGTCTTGTCTTGCACAAATTGCGAGGGGCGAAAGGCAAAGTAAACCGTCAAGGCATCCAGGAATTCTCTCAAATTGTTAGGCTCCCAGGAGAAACGAGGTGTAGTGGCAGATACTGAGGGGACGTCAGTGGTCCTGGATGCAAAGGCTTGTCGATAGATGGTATTTTCAGTACGTAGCTGTTGGAGTTCTTGAGCCTGTTGTTGTATTGTCATGAGCATGGTCTGACTGGTGGGTTCTGTATTTGCCACTGGATTATCCATGGTTCTGGACTGCAACTGGATTTGTTGGCGTTGCAATCTGTCACGGTTTTCACTGGGCTTACCGTCGAAGTTGATGAGGGTTGGGGAACGACCCCGGTTCCGGCAGGTTCTGCTCTGGCCGAGGTAGGGGCGACCCCTTCCAGTAGTCACGGTGCTGTTTGATAATAGCAAGCCACTACAGTCCGTGCCCTCCAGAAGGAGTCCCAGAGGAAAAACCCCAATAGGGTAAAAAACCTCCAACAGGAACTCCCTGAAACAAAAGGAGGACACCAAGGCGTTAGAGCTGAAGATCCGAGGGTACAGGAAGACGGGAGACGAAGACAGGTCAGGAAAAACTGGATTCACAAGAAGAAACCAGCCGGAGCGTGACTACCACCAAAGGAGTGTTGCAACGCAATGAACAAGCAGCTGAATTCCCCTTATATACCCCTAGACAGGAAGTAGGAAACAGGAAGTAGAAACACCACCATCTTGGATTGGGGAAAAGAGTATAATAGTGAATAAAGCACATGCGTCCAAACAGAGAGAAACAATGCATGCTGGGAAGAGAGGAAGTGGGTAGCATGCTGGGAAAGGGAAAAGGCAGGCATAAAAACACCACCATGTGCAGGTATTCGGCTTTTGCCTGTAGATACTGGTAAGTGGTGAAGCAGAAGTTTTATGTAAAATAATCTGAATGTAAAGCGCACTAAATGCGCTATGTGCGGCAGGTCTGAAACCCACTCGGGGTCTCAAGTCCTGCCGCGTCTGCCCATGCAGCAGGAACAACAGAAGGGGGCGCGGCGAGTGCCGCGACCCCTGACCAGGCTTGCGGCTTCTCCCGTGGCCTGTGTGCAAACTGCGGCTTCTCCCGCGGCCTGTGTGCAAGCTGCGGCTTCTCCCGCGGTCTGTGTGCAAGCCGCGGCTTCTCCCGCGGCCTGCACACAGGCCGCGGTATTTAACAAATGCCGCGCCGCGGTGACCCGAGCCTGCGGCCGCGGCCGCCGCAGTGACCGCGGCGTGACAAGATTTACCATTCTGAGTACGTCCTTTAGTTTTGAATGTCTACAACTAACGACATTAATTGACCAGCTAGATGTATAATTGTGATTTTATATGTATAAAAGAAAAAAACAAGAAAAAAATGTCAAACAAAATATGCTGCCAACATTGTAGGCAAGGCAAAAATTCCCTTTCGATGGAAAGTTAAACCTAACTATGTGTACACACTATTGCCCAATAACACATTTTCTTGAGGGAAACTGTACATACAAATACAAATTCACTCATTTATCACTATAGGACAAAAGTAAAATTCTCTGTTGTTGCCATTTACAGCAGAATTGACATGAGAAAAACACTGTTTACTGCTTCACAGATTACATGTTACAATGGTGGTTATGCAGAGAAACGACTCAATGAGATTTAAGTCACTGTACAAATCAAGATGTGAGTTGGAAAGTTGGCCAAAGTAACACAAAATAGCGCTACGCACCACTTTGTGTCAAATGGAGTTTTATGGGTGTTATTCAACCACCAATGGGTTTGACACAAATCCCTGCCTAGTAACAACTGCAGACAGGGATTTTTACTACAACATTACGCCCCCTCGAGGTCTTCATACTTTTCAAAATGTGTACGTGTTTCATTGCACAGCACAGATGCGAAGTACAAAACCTATGTTTGTCAGAATGTACACACCCTTGCACAATGGTGCAAAGGTGTGTGTGTTTTGACACGTGGCAGCCAAAAGTGTACCAGTGCAGGAAGGTATGGCATATGGCTTTATGCAGAGTGGCCAACGGAATGCAGCAGCATCACAATATACTAAATTTTGCCCAAACTTTCTCCCAAAAAGGTTTTCTAATAATTCAAATAACTGAACATTTGAATTAGGGCTTGTGAGTACACTTCCCCTGTTAAATGGTTGGAAGAAATGAAAGAGTGCAATAACAGCGGGAGTTGAGAGAAGTCAACAGGAAGTTCCCTCCTCCATACTCCCTTACATTTGAACATGATCCAGTACTGGATCGCATTTGACATATGTTATGGCAATCAACTCGAATGTCAGACCCAGACAGTATTTTGAGATTCCCTTACTGTGAATGCAACGTGTTACATAATCTAGTAACAACATTGCACTTTGGACATGGCTCAATTTCTCAACACACAAAATCTAGGTAACCCCTATACTTTTCCCCACATGCAGAGTTTGTCCTAATGCTAATCTCCCCCCCTACTCCCGATCCTGTAAGGGGGTGTCCACAAGCCACTAACTACATAATAAAAAAAATGTTATGTGCTAGTGTATTTATAAACATGGATTCAAGCCAGCTGGTACAGCAGCAGTAATTTAGATGATACATGCTTCGCACCTAAAACTCTACTCTCCAGATAACATTTCACTGCAAACAAAGTGCGTGAACAGTCGCAGGGGTATACTGAGTAGTCTGTAAAACAATTAAATAACTTCATTAGATAATTAAATGGATAGCTCGTTAACAGGGCGCAGGAAGAGTTGAGTTAGCAGCAGAGTCTTCACAATGTGAGGCATTTCTAGTGTCTGATGACAGGGCAAACTGATTCTGCAAGATGAGACTGGCTGTATATCCACGCAGTGCTTAAATCTGGAGTAAACTATCACAGTTCTGTTCGAGGTACAGAAGGTGTGCCATTTAGGGGTTGATTCACAAAGGATGTAATAACTGCGTGCTAAAGGCTCATGTCTGTGATTTTCGAAAAATTTCTATTTTTCGTGATTCAAAAACATTCAATTGGGTACTTACCTAAAGCTACAAAAATCTTAAATTTCTGTCTTTATGGCTACCCATCCACCTGTATGTGGTAACAATTAAAGTGCACTTAGAACATATTTTTCCAGGTGCACAAATCCCTTATCCAAACCCTGGCTTATGGCGGGAGGTTTCGTTTTTCTCTGCACCCAATATGCAACCTTACATTTTTTGCACTAAGTGTAGGTGCATAGATATTGTATATGAAAAACCAGTATGAAGGTTTGCGAATACTTGCAAAGCTACGGCTTTGTGGGTGTTCACTAAGGGCCACATGTACAAAGCATTTTCCACGTTGCAAACGGCGAATCGGGCCGTTTGCGATGTGGAAAATGCCATTTGGGATGTACAGACCTATTTTTGCGATTCGGTAATCTATTTACCGAATCGCAAAAAGGGTTTGCGAGTCGCAATTAGGAAGGGGTGTTCCCTTCTTAACTGCGAGTCGCAGTCTCATGTATGATTGTTTTGTGACCGCGAATGCAGTCGCAAAACAATTGTAACCCATTCCCCTTTGTGAATGGCAGCGAAAATATTTTTTCAGAGCAGGCAGTGGTCCTGCGGACCACTGCCTATTCTTAAAAAAATGAAAAGAAAACTTCATTTTATGTTTTTTAAATGCATCTCGTTTTCCTTTAAGGAAAATGGGCTGCATTTAAAAAAAAAACTGCTTTATTTAAAAGCAGTCACAGACATGGTGGTCTGCTGCCTCCAGCAGGCCACCATCCCTGTGAAGGCGGCCATTCCCAATGGGGTCGCAAATTGCGACCTACCTCATGAATATTTATGAGGTATTTCATTTGCGACCCCATTGGGAATCGCAAACATTGTCATTGAAACTGTTGTGCATCAGGCTTTGCAACTCGCAAATTGCGAGTCGATATGAGTCACAATTTGCAAGTTGCAAAACCTGAAGTTCGTACATGTGGCTCTTACTTCCCAATGGTTATTTATCTGCTCCTTCCCCGAGCACACCCACGGTTCTACACCTAGCATGCTATCATTGCTGGTTTTCCACAGATAATAAATGTCAGTAGATTCTGACTCTATGAATCTGGATCTGACATTTGCTTCCATAGTTTTGTGCACCTAACGTACTTGGTGTAATGATTTAGATTCAGTCACTGAGTCCATTCATCTAAAATTGCTGAATGTCCTATTCAGCAGAGACGAGAATCAGATCTTTTTGGGCAAGGTTGGTGAATTGTTTGGGTGTAGAAGGCTGTATTTTCCACTGTTTCTTTCATTACACATCAACGTTCATTTTGAAAAGTAATTTGATAGATGGATTGGTGAGCGACTGGGTACTTGAATGAAAATATAAGTGAATAAAAGCAGGGGCGAATTAGTGCATTGATAGATGAATGTGTGAGTGAGTACGTGGTTGACCGAATGGATGAATGTGTGAGTGTATGTATGGAAGGGTAAAAGAGTGATAAATTAGTGAACACCTGAATGGATAAGATGATGAGTGAGTGCACTGATGGCTGAAACAGTGGAATAAAGTTAATTACAAATGCATTGGAATCAGCCCTGAGAAGCTTTGTATGCACTCTGGCTGAGATGTTTATGAAGGTATAGACTGGTGAGCTTTCACTGTCAGAAACCAAGTGTTTCCTCCACCTTTAAAAGAAGCTGTGGACCCTGTCAAATTACAGCAGTTCACTTGCTCCTCCAGACTAAATTAAATACTGCGATGAGGAAGACAAAGTGTACCCAACAAGGTTTCAAGCAAATAAATAGCTAAAATCTTGCTGAAAGCTGCATCCTTTTTAAGAAGAAACTTTACAATGAGAATGCAGAGTGGCCAACACTGCTATCACACAAGGCGTGCAATGGAGAAGTTGTTTAAAGGCCACATATGCTGCCTTTCATCTAGGAGGAGTATCAAGCATCCGATGAGTCCAAACTATTCTAATCTTATATATGGTGGTTGTCTGGGATAAATCAACCATAACTGGTATTAATGAAACTAACTTTTCCTTTTGTCAAAGTTCTAAATGTTGACTAAGGGCTTCTCCACCAGCCTCAGCCAAATGTCCTCTCCTGAATGATGTGCTGAGGTTATTGCTGCTGGAGGCAACTAGAGTTTTGCCAATCAGACACAATTAAGTGTCTAATGAAAGAGTAGGCATGTATTCCTTAATGATGTACCGAAGTATACCAACCTAAGATGAGTAGTACCTGCTGCTGTTTTTCCATCTTCTGCAGTTATTGGCCAGAATATAGTTATTTCACAAGTGGATAACGTACTGCTGCTAGTGAAGCCAAAGGCTGAGGAGAGGCAGGGTCCCGAAAGTGGAGGTACGGGGAAGAACTATACCACTTGTACTGAAAAGACTATGGTGGTAGTGTTTCCAGCGAGAAAACAGGAAGAACGTTTCCAATTTGATGAAAACAGGACTTGAAAACAGAAAAGTACAACCCCCATCTCTCCCCAGACGACTTAGATAATAGAGGGATGAGTGTGTTTCCTGGATCATTTTCAAACGTTAAAATTCAACAGTGAAAGTGAAAACGCTAATATTGATACCGATGACTACTCAATTCATAATAATATCAGGAAAAGCCAAATACAAATGGGACAGAAGAGGTTTTAACAAAAGAGGTAACACAAAAAAGATAATAGGCCAACTAAGAACTAATTTTAAATGCCGGAAAGACCAATATATGTGCCCAACAGTAGGTTTAAGGATATACAATAATATTCTAATGTGAACATCAGTCACGTAGCCGACCAAATAAAAGTATTAAAGATATTTCACTCTGTGTCATGTTGTGGGATATCACCATAAAGGTCAACCTCTTCTTTATTGTTTTTCTTCTTTTTCAGAAACTGTTTTCAATATGGTGCAAGTACTTGCCAGATTCCACCACCGAATTATACACAGTGGGATGAAATTTCATTTACTTCTTAGACACAAATCAAATAAGGAGATGACAATTTGTTTTTTTTCCGATGACGATAACATAAAATCAAGGGAATCTATACTGTAAAATTTGAGAGGAAAAATTGGAGAAACAATTGTTATATCATGTTGGAAAACGATTGTTATGTCATGTAATTAGCCAAGAAGACTTGGAACTTCAGAAACAGCAATTTATAACAGGATTAACATTTGTGCCATGATTATCGATGTAGTATGTTAACTGGCAGAATAATGATCAGATACTGACAGTATCTGCCTTTTAATGGTGAGGCAGTGCCCTTGAGTAATAATATGAATTGTATAGTCATTAGTATCTGAAATATCAAGTATGAAGAATCATGATAATGTATTTTACACAAAGGAAGATTTGTGTGATTTGTGAAATGTTCTTAAATAATTTTTTCACTATCACAAGTTTTTTTTTACTTTTGATGAAATGAACACAACAAGGCAAAGTAAGATTAGAACTGCTGTGAAAAAATCTTTATTCATGAGTTGAAACTTGTCGGATCTGCTGTCCTCAATAGAAACTCTGAGAGTATATTGCTCCACATGAATATGTTTTGCCATGAAGTGGGGGCTTGTGTGGAAGATTAAGGCGGGGACCCCAACACATGTAATGCACTCAAATCGGCTGTGGCAGACAACAAATGGGACCGCTGTTTGTTTATAATTTATTTGGAAACTGAAGCCCTGCCTGCCTCTCTCCAATGTGGATGTGAGACACTTCAGACCCGACCACCAGTTTTATCTGTGGCTCAATCCACCCACCAACTACACTTATGAAGATGCTACTGTTGTTTAGCAGATCACCGTGGGAACGCTGTAGCCAACCTCCCCTCCCACTGACTTGCTTGCTAATTTGCCATAAACATTTAAATAGATAATGCTACTAGAGCAGTCATGTAGTGGTTTATTTCAAATATACAAAAGGGAACTAAGCAAATTCTGTACAACACCTAAGTAAACAGATGAATCATCACAGGGAAAATTGGGACATAATAAAGAAAGTTCAGTTTGTATAGTGCGGTTTCTGTAAAACAAAGCAGCCAGACCAACTGGTGAAGAGACATATTTGGTAATATAATTATATGAGATCATTAACATGCCAGGAGAATACAAGATGAATATACAATATGGAATTATTTTCAAACCTGCAGGGTTTCTGTCCTGAAACGTTGGTGTATAAAGGTTTTTTGCCACAAAACAGAAATGAAGGTTTTTCAGGAGCAACTCCTGCAGCCATATATACATGGACATAGATAAGGATCTTAAATATCACTTGGTAGGTGGCGGTTTAATTTGTTGTTGATTTAGATAGTGCTCAATGAGTCTTACAAACCTGAAAGGGGCAAGTACATTTCTCTTTCAACAGCTCAGGGGTGAATTTTTCAAAGAAACTATTCACACCCTGAATGTAAATGGACTTGTTCCCTTTCCAAGAGTACATCTTTCAACCTATTCTTGATGAAAATATACCTTGCAAAGGTTTTTCAATACCCAGAAACAGGTCTGTAGGTATTCATCAACTTTCCCTCACATCCCAGTCCTGGGATACTTACTCTCCACCCTTGGGATCAGAGTAGCTCACACGTATTATTACACCATAGTGGTGTAACATTGCATGTAAATAAATCCTTTTGAGAGTATAAATTCACACA
Source organism: Pleurodeles waltl (assembly GCF_031143425.1). Lineage (NCBI taxonomy): Eukaryota > Metazoa > Chordata > Amphibia > Caudata > Salamandridae > Pleurodeles > Pleurodeles waltl. The sequence continues at coordinate 597,862,204 of NC_090437.1, forward strand.
TGCATTGCCACTCTTAAAACAAGCCGTTAAGCGCGCCTAGGTTAAATTGCTTGGTGAACTAGACCTTTCATTATTTATACACATGCATTTTATTTTTCCTGTGGAGAAACCGATTTCTCAACACTTCATTAAATATGGGGGGTTCTCTCCTCCCTAGAAAGGCATTTACACCACCTTTTGCCAGAAATGTTTTTTCCATGCAAGGAATTTTGAGTATAAGTTAACACTAACATGTGCTGTCTGCCTGAAGGCCATGGTAAATATGAAGGGGGGCTGGTGTGGAGTTTGGGTTGGGTAGTGGGGTGGAGGGAGTGTCGTGGGATGGGGGAAGTTGTGTGTTGGCTGGAGGGAAGCATTCATTGCTCACCCTTGCCTTGGGAAGGGTTCGGCCAGGCTGCTCTTGCAGCATGATCCTCATGCGATTTTACCAGGCGTAAATCAGTCCCTGTGTTCCCGCACATGGGGCGGATAGGGAAACAGTGGCCCAGTTATAATCAGCTCAACTTGTAATCAGGACCTTTGTTGGCTGGTCTTATTTGATTACTAATAGTTTGATGCTGTCTAATTGAAATTGGTATTTCTAAATAACTAAAGTGTTCTTGATATTTCGGAGTGTCACATGTTTGATATCAAACGAAAATGGGTAGATTTATTTGGTATTTGGTATATTGCTTGCAGTGCTGGATCTCCTCAGATACACAATTACAAAAAAACACAAGCCTAGAGACTGACGGCTGATACCCTTTAAGCGCAAGCCCTCCTCAAATTGGGGGTGATAACCCCTGGAATAAAATGAATGTCTTTTTAAATAACAGAAAACAAATAGTTTTCCTGCCTTATCTGTACCTCTGGGTCTGCACCCAGGCAAGCATCAGGACATAGACATCAACACCCATTATACTATCGTAAAAGGCCATTTATCAGGACAGGCTTGCTCATCATAACATAACATTAATATAACTAGAACTTTAAATGAACACTTTTCATCTTTACTGTTTGAACTCCCCTGTCTTCCATTCTCACTCATTCCCCACTTTTTCCTCTGTTCACCCAGCATCTACTTCTATTCTCCCACACGTCACTCTTTTGCTTTCATCTCCCGTCTGAATCGGGCATCCCCCACTCTGTCATCCTTCACCTGCTTCTTTTTCCCCGCTGGAAGGATGGCCAGGCCTGCATCTGACCCTCCACCCTCCCCCATCTACTGCCTGTACCTAGCAACCTGCCCTAACTCTGGCATACAAAAACCCCCCTCACACAGCACCTCCATTCACTCACCCCCTCTCCAGCATGTCCCACATTCATCCTGTTGGGTGGGTGGGTACAGCGCAACAGGCTTCGTAGAAGAGGCCAATCCTCAACCCACCTTCCTATAAACTTTCCCTTAGACCCTCCTCTTCTCTCCCCCCAGCCTATCCCCTCTGTGGCCATCTTCTTGTGGCCCAGAAGTTCCTGTGAAGAGACTGGACTGCGTCCCTCTCTCCACGGGGCCCTACATCGGGACATAGACATCAACACCCATTATACTAGTGTAAAAGGCCATTTATTAGGACAGGCTTGCTCATCATAACATAACTGGAACTTTAAATGAACACTTTTCATCTTTACCATTTGAACTCCCCCATGTTCCATTCTCACTTCATTCCCCAGTTTTTTCTCTGTTCATCCAGCATCATTCTCCCCCACGTCACCCTTTTGCTTTCGTCTCTTGTCTGAATTGGGCATACCCCACTCTGTCATCCTTCACCTGCTTCTTTTTCCCCACTGGAAGGGTGGCCAGGCCCACATCTGACCCTCCCCCATCTACTGACCCACCAGCGAACCCAATGCAACACCACAATAACTTTAAACAAGCTCACTCTGCCACAGCTGTTCTCCCCTCAAATTAGTCAGCAAAAAACGCAATTCCAACATGTGATGCGCATTTCTCATTTCTGACAGATGCACCCCGTCATCCCTGAAGAGCACCTGTTTGCTTTCCCTAATCCCTTCGTGCGTCAGCACCTTAATGTCCTGTGTCCCACAGAAAACCTGCATAGCCCGATTAAGCTACCTCCTGGCCCTTTCAATAGCCCGTGCTTCAGGGCTCCTCTCCATTTTCTCCTGGGCACAAACTCTGTCCGTACCAAACAAGTCCCATGCATATTGTGTCTCAGTAATGCCAAATCCTGCTGCATGTGTTGCCGTAGGGTGAGCACCGATAATAGTACTAGATCATTTCCCCCAAGTGCAATACCAATACATCAGGACAACCCCATGTCGGCAATATTGAAGTTATAAAAGGAAGCAAATTGCCCCACCTCATGCCGCTCTTCCCCCACCATAACACTTCGTGCCTGCTACTCGAAAGTCCCAGAAATCATCCATAGATTTGCTTTTCTGCACATTTTGCCGCCCAGTGAATTAACGAGTGTCCAGCCAGCCATTTTACCGCTTTATATTTCTCAGGGCCGTGCACACAACCTGGAAGGATAAACAGATGTCAGTGTGGGACAATAACCACCCACCAATAAAAACCCTACACCTAAAAAGAAACCCACCGCCCCTCCCCCCTTGGCACGAACTGTCCTGTCTACGGAAAAGACTCCACCTCAGGCCCTCACATGTCTCTCACAACATTTCGACCACCATCTTCCAATGCGCTTGATTTGGTCCCAGTCCGAACCTAAGCGAGCTGCCTCAGTCACCGCACCAATCCTAAAAGAATGAGTACCAAAGATACCCGCCTGCCTCCCAATACGCCTCAAAGCCATCCTCAAAACAGCCAACAACTGGAAAGCCGTAAGCTTCTTACCATTCTCATGACAGAAAACACCCCCTCCATGTCCTGCTCTGTGTTCCCTGAAAGAGCCCCATTCCCGCACTGGACATGCTTCCCCCTCCCCCCTCTGTCCAACCATACCCACTTACCTCATTCCACCTGATCCGTTTTGGACTGCCTCAACCAGATACCCAAGCACGCAACCTGCCTTCGCACATCTCCCTTTCGTATTCCACAATCTTTTCCCACACCTAACAACCCAGACACTTAGAAAGCCCCAAAAAACATCCATATCATACACAAACAAAAAAGTGCCACCTATTATGCATCCACACAATAAACTGGCAATACATGCAAAAGTTGTACGAGCAGGTCAAATGTAATAGCCTAACGCACCACCCTACCTGACCCTGATCATGCCTGACCCCAACCTTTCAGCATTCTCCCCAAAATGTCATCCTTCACAGGGTCCCTGCCAAAAAACAACTTCCCATAAAAAGACACACCTGCCAACTTGCCCCCAATTGTGAATCAGAAATATCACAAAACGCAACACTCGAGCTTCAAGCACTCTCTGCCCCTGCCACCAGAAACGCCCTTCAAAAACCTCAAAGTCCTGAAATTCCAACCATGCTAGGTGATAACTCCTTAGGGTGGATTCCGCTAGCGACATCTCCACCAGTCTCATGACCGCCACACCCCCCCCATTCCCAAATGTCTGCTGGGACCGCTGTCTTGTGCTCTTCTACGCCTGGTGCCAATGCATGGAAATGCTGCCACTGCGAACCAGACAGGGAATCTGCGATAGAATTGTTGACCCCAGGAATGTGCGCAGCCTTAAATATGATATTCAAAGTCAAACAACGAAGCATGAACCTCCACAAAAGGCGCAGCACCCTGAGATCCCTGTCTCTCTGTCTGTTCACCAGATCAACGACTGTCAAATTGTCCACATGAAACATTATTGTCCTGTTGGCCAGGTGGCCACATGGCCAAAGCCACCAACAGTGGGAAGAAATCCAGGAACGCAATGCTCCTGCCCTGATTGAGCCATTGTGCTGACCAGGGTTCTGCACACCACCGTCCATCCCAAAAAGGCCAAAACCCGAGACCTCAACCGCGTCCGAAAAAATCTGCACCTGCCATACAGTGTACTCCTCCCGAAAAGACATGGAAACCCCATTAAACTGTTTCAGAAAAAGCTCCCACACCCTGATATCCTCCCTCAAACCTGCCGTCAGCCGAATCCTGTGATAAGGAAGGGATGCACCGGACATAGCCAGCCCCATGCATCTGCAAAAAGTCCTACTTCCACGGACCACCCTGCATGCAAAGTTGAGGAAACCCAGGAGTTGTTGTGCCACGTTCAATTCTATCCTCTGTCTCAACCGGATCTGCTGTAAAAAGTGCAAAATTTCTTCAACCGCTGCAGCAGGCAAACGTGCCATGAAGGCCACCGTGCCCAGGTCAATGCCCAAAAAAGTCAGCACGCAACAAGGGCCCTCTGTCTTTTCTGGGGCCCGGGGTACCCCAAACTCATGTGCCAAACTCTCAAAGCACTGCAAAGCCTTCCCACATGCACCAAAGTGTGGTGAACCCACAAAAAGGAAATCATCCAAATAGTGTGACACCATCCGATATCCACTCACCTGCACAAAAACCCACTGCAAGAAGGTACTGAAAGTCTCGAACAATGCACAAGAAATTGAACACCCCATAGGCAGCACTTTGTCTACGTAGGTGGCCCCTCCCAACTGCATCCCCAGCAAATAGAAATCCTCAGGGTGAATAGGGAGCAGCCGAAAAGCTGCCTTGATGTCGCACTTAGCCAACTCAGCACCCTTGCCACACCCCCGTATGAGACGAATGGCATCATCTACTGAGGCATATACTACCGAGGTATCCTCCGGTGCAATAAAATCATTGACCGATGCCCCTTCTGGCCATGACAAATGATGTATCAATCGGAAATCCCCCTTTGTCTTGTTGGGGACCACACCCAAAGGTGAAATCATCAGATCATCCATAGGCCACCCGTAAAAGGAGCCCGCAATTCTGCCCTCTGACACTTCCTTGTTCAATTTTGTTGCTATCACTTCAAGCATGGCTGATGCTGACTGCAAATTGTCCGCCCATCTCCTCGTTTCCGGCCCTTGGTACCCTACCTGAAATCCTTGTCTGAAACCCCATTTCAATTTGCATGCCATATCCGTATCAGGGTACATGCGCAACCAGGGCAGTAACCTACCCAGCTTAATTGAAATAGGTGCCTTTCGGATCAGGGGCGCCCTGCCCATCTCTGCCCCTGGAAGATCTCCACTGCTCTGCCGGACTGACCAGGGAAAAACGTTGCGTGACTGGGTGTCTTCCCCCACATTTGGAACATTTATGCTTAAATTTGCAGGGGTGCCTAGAGCAAAACCCCTTGTTGAAGTTCCAGCATGCTCCTGAGTTAAGCACTGGGGGCCCTTTGTGCCTGACCCGCTCCCCCCGGGGCAGGGCGTTGCTGAGAAGGCCTATATACCACTGGAAGGCCACTAGCTGTGTGGGTGGATGCAGCAGGCTACGAAGAGGCCATCCACTGCATCCACATCTCCGTGTCCACGTCACCCCATGACTTTTCAGGATTAACACTCACTCTTCCTTATAGCTCATCCACACAAAACCCCCAAAATGCATTTGGGCCTTGCCAATAATGTTCATGTACTTAAACATGGCAATGGCTCTATCCGCATGTTTTCCGCAGTAGATACTAGCATAAATCAAAAATGTAGAGGTCCAATTCTCCATAGTAATGGGGACCCTAGGCCTACGCGCCAGTTCCCATTCCTCCTCCTTAGAGCCTTCTATGGCCTGAATATCTCTATCGAGGAGCCTAAATAAGTCTACATATTCATGCTTCCAGATCCGTGATTTCATCTTGTCTGCTACGTGAGACCCCAGTGGCATTGCTAGTCCCAAATAGGGGAGCCACTTCTTGTGGCTGTCTCCCTCCTTGTCCCCACTTGCCACAGTCTCCCCATCCTCTCCCTGGGGCGTCAAACCCTTGTCCCCCCGGTCCTTGTCACCTGCATTTACCACACCTGCACTAGGCATGCCACCGTCCCCTACCGCAATAGACTTATATTGGGCCGCACCAGCCTTGCCTCTCCGCTACTCCCATGGTGACCACCAGTCTCCAGTACCTTGTACTCCATGGGCTCGAGTGTTCGCTTCTAACAAAGACTTGCGCCCGCAGCCTTCCGTGTGCGAAACCTCCTGGACTCGTGTGCCAGTCTTTGATGCTTGCAAAACAGGAAGAGAAGAGGGGGTTGCGCTGCTCCTCCCAAGTTCCCCGCTTACCTCTTTTTTGCAAATCTCCTCTTCTTCCCATTCCTCCAAGTCTTCATCATAATCCAGCTCAACCACATCCTCCTCGTCCATCCCCCCTCATCGTCCTCACCATCTGCATCCACCGCGTCACGCTCAACCTCCATCCCGTGGCCCCTATATGTGCTTCGTGCACTCCCGCGGTGTAGAGAAGGCCGCTGAGGACCCCTCTATTGCTTTGTACCAACGTCCAGGGGCCGTGATGCGCCCTGTTGGCTCCGCCACCCATCTGCCAACCTCTGCTGTTGGCGTTGACTCCACGCACTGCACCTGCCCGTTTGTGCCCTGTGTGCCCATAGCGCTGCCTGCCCACCAGCCGCACCAGCCTCCTGCTCCCTAAACTGCTCCTCAGCTGTGATCCACACCCAATTACCCCGCCCTAAACTGCGCACCCTGGTTACATCACTGGCACCTGCAGACTTGCACTTTACATGCCTGGCTCTCCCCTCCGCTTAACCCCTCTCCCTGCATAACAGAGCCCACCGCTCCTCTATCTCCACCACTAGCTTCCTCTGTTCCTGGATCCTGGCTTCAATATCCACTGCTGCGTCCCTCTCTCCATGGGGCCCTACACTGGGCTGTCAGCACTATGGAATGAGGTTTCGCTACTTGAAAAGTGTCTCTCATGCACATTCCAGCTAAACACGTCAGAAAGATGCTCATCGACCTCAGTAAAGTTGCAGAGTGAGTTCTGGTTAAGACTTAAGTATGCTCGGCCAAGACTTTACAGGACTTTTTATGAGATGGTCAGATCAACGTCAATCGTGGAACGTGCGAGGCACAAACATGACGGCGATCTCCGTCTGCCATCTGTTTGTAAAACATCTTTGAGGGCAGAAAAGTCAGAACAGAATGCAATGGCAGCAGCACATAAAGCGCAGTCAGGATAGGTCAAGGAACGGGTGAACACAGTTTACTAATCAATCACAATTACCGCTTAGCTCACAATAGCGCATGAATTATGGCGTATAACAGCGATGACTGAACCAAAAGTAAGGACAATAAAAAACATCGTCATCTTATCCAGTCTGGGGCTCTACAAAGGAAAAAGCTGGGGGCGTGGAGCTTTGGCACATAATCACAAAAAAATGGCAATATCAGGAGCTCTGGTGTGAAGAACTCGAGAAATCAAAAATCCTTAACACTCTAACAATAAAGTAGTAAGTAACAGCAACATAAAACCACCAAAATTGTCCCGGCATGCAGACGCTGAAGCTAATCCATTGGTTAGTGCTGCGATGTTCGAACAGACTTTGGTAAATACATTAGGTTTCGCCCATGTGATTAATAATTAGCTGTTTTTTGTTGTGAGGTGTAGGTTGGTGAATAGTTGTGCAATATAAATTACTGAAAGCCTGTTCAAGTGTTATGACTTGTTTTTTAAGAAAGGCAATATATTGTGCTGTTACTGGTGTTATTTTAAAGTGGGGAGATTAAGTATGTGGGCTAGCACTATGATAAAAAAGCATGTACTTGATAAGTAGGCTTGAAATTGGTGCAGGTATGGGGAGAACAGATAAAGGGTGGATGAAAAAGCAAACCAATCAAGCACTTTTATTTTATTTTTGAAAATAGAATAAAGTGTTATTGATTGATTAATTGACCAAATTCACAAGGAGATGTAGCAACATATATTTACCCCATGCACTTTTCATGACCTCGCACACGTTGCAGTAGACCTCATAAATGATATGATTGATGACATCACAGAGGATTTTAAATACTATATTGTTATATCGCTAATGACACATGTTTAGTGCATGCACCACACCACCTGTAGCACTCTGTGCACAACCCTCAATTATTTTAAAAAATGGTTTGCGGCCTTTAACTATAGATCATGTGCAGTGCAAATACATGGAATAAGCCATGGACTGTCTGAAATACTTACATGCACCAAATACTGTGCAGGCAAAACCTAAAAAGGCATCACGCTCACTGAGTGCGCAGCTGTTATAGCTGTCAGCATTCCAACCAAGCGCAGCATGAATCTTAGGCCGGAACTGGCTGAAGTTCAGCCAACAGGAGAAGAATTAAAGTCAGCCAATCAGAGCCTGCACTACCCCGTACTTTAAAGAAGTCAGTGAAGTGCTTAGCTTTCTGGCTGAGGATATACATCTGTTACAGGGAAGGTGAAAGGTTCTTTCTTTGACATGTCTATGTCCCTACGGGTGCCAATGAGAGCTTAATTTATCGACGTCCCTTAACTGGTCCCATTTAATGTAAACATTTTCTGCATTTCTCTAAGAGCGAGCCGTCTTATTCAACATGGCTACCAATTTTGCACATAGTATGCCACTGTATACGTAAAGTACTTCTCGCAGGCTCGATTCGCTAATGTCTTTGTTGCAGTTTTCATGGCGTGTGTTGACCAACTACGTGAACCAGCAAACAGAAGCCCCATCTCTTACCTACCACTTTTGGTTTGCCGTAACCATGCTGCTGTTTTGTCCCACTTGTGGAAAAGTGTTGTTTGTAGAGGAGGGGTAGAAGTGTTATTGATTTGCTTGCAACACGTGCCCTTATGTATACAATGTCACTCGGAAAGTAAGGGATTTTTTGAGGGGCGACAGTTTATGCAATTTTAAATAGTGCAGATATTGCCTGAGGTGTTAGATGTGGAGTAACAGCCGGAGCTGCCTACTTTCGAGTTGATTAACCAGGTTTGAGACTTGGCGTCGGCTCCACATCCTGTCATTCTGGGCAAATCATTTACTCTTACCGTCTGTGCAAAAACGTAATCCGTCTTTGTGTGATGTAACTTGTGGTCATGTAAAGTGCTCTGATACTTTCGGGTGGATCTGCGCTATATAAATCAGCAAAAAAAGAGCGCTTTAGAAAATAACAAAAGGAAAAACAAGTCAACTAAGATCATAATGTGAGAACTCAAACCAGCAATGGCAGAAAACAACAAGGTGGGAGGGTGACACCACATAGGACTGTGGGAGGGTGATGACACAACGAAGAGGGGGATGAGGGCGAGGGTGAAGGAGATGAACTGCATTCGTGCTAACTCCCTTGCTCACAAATAAGATAAGAAAGAAGTTCAAACAATGCTGAAAAAAAGGAGTACTTCGGTGTTGGGCTGCTGATAAGAAAAACACAGGAAGAAAATGCATTGGTAAATGCAAGAAATAGTGCTACAGCCAATAGAAACAGAGGAAAAGTAAGTGGCTAGCACAGGAACCAATTAAAAGCAAAGAAAGCAAGGGGGCAGGATGTAAGCCCCTTTTAAGATTTATATTAAATACAATAGATATCACAAGCACATTCCAAGTGTTTTGCAGGTGAAATCTAAAAAGGAGTAGGAACAAATCCTAAAACAAGAATTGGCAAAGGAAATTGGTCTGGCACCTGTTTCCAGCTTTTTGGTTTGCCAATTCTTGTTTTGTCTTGTCATGGTTTAGTAAAATGTTATTGTTGTGGCAGCTGCCAGGCCATCACCAGTATAAGCAAACAAGAAACAAAATGTGTCTAAAAGCAAAACTTTAAAAAAAAAAAAATTTTTTATTGAAAGGCATGTAAACAATACCAACAAATCAAGAAACAGCCATTCACAGCAAGACTATAAAACATGAGAGTAAAGTGCTTTCAGTGCCAGTGCGTACAATAATGAACTACAAACATAATCTTAGAATAGAAACCATTTCTCCCTGTTCAATACAACAACTCAGCTTGGCCTAAATAGCATGTAAGGAATCTGACCTAGAACATTGGTTGCCAAAGTCTCAAATAAAGTGCGCCTGTGCCTAGTGCAAAACATTATACACCCCAAAGCCACCTCCTTCAATTTTTGCCTCGACCAATTCCAATCAACAGTCCTTGAATAGTTAAGAAGAAAAAACACTGTACCATAATATAATTAGCTTTCATGTTTCATAAATACAGTCCCATACATAGTAGCATGAAAATTCACTACAACTAACCACCGCACATTTATGAAATGCCACATAGCTTGGTTATGGAGTGGCAAACAAATTAGATGACTCAAATAGCACCCACACAGCTGAAAAACTGAGCCCACCCGGTGTGCATAAGCTTTCTCAAATGCTTTTGCCTTCTTAATTTTGGCATGGCAATGTGCAATACCCGGACTCTTAGTCTTCCTCCATTTTTGCAAAATTAAACTATGAGCAACTGATATTGTAATAAACACTAAATATTGCACATTTTTAAGAATTTGTCTAAGCAAGGCGGGTACAATGAATAATGCCTACTTAAGGCCTGATTACGACCTTGGTGGAGGGGGCTACGTGACGATATGCCACCTGCCGTATTACAAGTTCCATTATATCCTATGGATCTTGCAATTCGGCGGATGGGATATCCGTCACGTTTGTGACAGAGTAATCCCCTTCACCAAGGTTTTAAGTAGGCCCTTAGTCTCAGGCACTATCGGAAACTGAACCCACTTGCTTATTTCTTGAAAAATTTTGTTCCAAAAATCATCTAGTATTGGGCATGTAAAAAAGCTGTGGGGCCATTCTCCTACCACATTGGACTTACAATTAAGGCATTGGTCAGGAAATGAATCAACCATCCTATGCATAATATAAGGGGTATAATACACCAGGCAACTGGACATGAAAGCCGTCCTTTGTTAATTCACAGCACATAGAGCTTTATGCCTCATCTCAGAGATATAGTGCCACTCCACTGGAGTTATCTAGCAGCCAGTTGTATTCAGAATCCGGTTCAGGAATTCGGGGACTAAATAACAATCTGAATTTTTATGCAGTGCCCGTACCAGTTGTCATTGCCTCTTAATTTACTCTTGAAGAATAGAGACATCACTGCATTAGTCCCTTTATTTGTCTCCTCATAGTTCACTGTTAAAGAGCTACTTATTTGACAGTAGCTAAAAAGTAGCTGATCAGCTACTTCCTCAAAACGTAGGACTACCTCATCCCATCTTATGCGCCTTCCACCAACAAAAAATTCTCCAACCCTACAAACCCCTTAGATTTCCAAGTATCCAGTATCACTTTGGGTAACATGATTCCATACAATCTTGAATTAGAGTAAACGTGTGACATTGTGGAATCTGGCAAATAAAGTAGAACATCTTGATGCAGTATTGCAGAGATTGAAGAGTCTTATATTACAGTTTTGGATAGCTTGGTGGTTCTTAAAACAACTGATAGATCTTTAAAAGATTATTTAACGATTAGTGTTATAAGGAATCTATTCAATTAACCCATCACCTTAAAAAAACGTGGCCTGATAATTCAGTTGAAATAATTGTGAATAATCATTAGTCACATAAATATCCAGATATCTAATAGACTGTTAGGGTATATGCTGGTGCTGAAGACTGCTTGGGAAATCCGCAAGGGTAGAGTTAAACACTAAACTTTCAGTTTTTGTTTGATTTACCTTATAACCCGCCATCCCGGTGTATTCCTCGATTTGATTCAGCATCCCTTGAATATTGTCCCAATCGGCTTTTAAGTACAATATGATTTAGTCTGCAAATAGCTTAATTTTTGACATCCCTTCTAAAGTGGGACAATTAATTTACCTTTGCGTAGCTTTACGGCTAATGGCTCAATGAAAAAGGGAAAAGGTATTGGGGATATTGGGTACCCCTATTCATCCTCACTGTTTTGGCTTCCCTGGAATGACCAATCACTGGCTTAGTTTCTTGATAGAGATTTTTCAGCATACTGAGGAATTGGTCAGGAAAGCCAATTTTGCCTCCAAATTGACCAAGTGGAAGTCTTTCTGCATCCTTCACTGAAAGGGCTGCCTTCTCCTGATTATTTGGAAAATAGTCAATTGCTTGGAATAAAAAGATTGTATTGGCTGAAATCTGTCTATTTGGCAACAAAAACACAGTGTTTTTTATGAATCAAGCTCTGCACCAACAGGGTCATTTGTGATGCCCAAACTTTAATAAATAATGTATAATCTGCAAAAAAAAGACTGTTGGGTCTATAGGAATTAACATTTGTCGCTACATTATCTTTTTCTAAAAAGCTAACTATAAGCAATTACTTCAAAGCTTTTGGAATACCTGAAAACTCTATATTGATTGAACAAGCTGACCAAGAAGGGGAACAGCTCTTTAGCAAACATTTTAATAAACTTCAGTAGATATCGCCTCACTGCCACAAGCCTTTGCATTGGGCATATTTTGCAGAGCATTAGCGACCTCCGCGAGCTGGACTTTCACTATTACTTCGTCTTTTTGATCACACGTAACCTGGGGCACAGTAAGGGTGTTAAAAAACTGCTTGAACTTGGCTCCATCGACTACATCTCTTGTCCCACACACACACATATATACAGAAATAGTGGCTTACAAAGACCTTGACAATCTTGTTACTCTCCTCCACCTCTACCTTAGTGTCTGGATTCTTAATTCAACTAATTTCCTGTTTGCTTTTCCCAAGTTTTGTCAACCATGCAAGAAACTTACCAATATGTTGGCTTTCATCATACTTTATTGTGTTGATAGTCTCGACGCCCACTAATGTCTTTGAGCAAAAAGAAATCTTGGAGCTCATGCTTCATTATTTTGAGCCATTAATTCTATTAATTCCCCTTAAATCGGACCACAAATGCATTGGTGGCTTGGTCCAAGGCTGCTTGCATCAAACATGCTCTAGTATGAAAGTCCTTGCCTTTGTAAGCCTGATAAGATATCACATGGCCCCTAAAAGCAGCCTTAATGGCCTCCCACACTATGGAGTCACTAGCTGAACTTTTATGAACCTTGAAAAAGGATTTTATGAAAACTCTTGTGTTGTCTATCTAAAACTGATCGGAGAGCAGGGAATTATCGAAACGCCGTCTATGTCTTTCTTTTGGCAAAGTGTCAAGTTTAAATTGGAGCACAACTATTGAGTGATATGAGAATGCATTTGCCCGTGTGTTAACTGCTCCCCACTTGATCACCCGAGAAAGGAGAAAGAAAGCAAGGCGTGATGCCGTATTACATTTGCGGGAAAAGCAAATGAATTGTGTATGCCCTGGATGGTCTACCTTCCAAGGGTCTACCAACAAACAATCATGTTTAAAGGCTGCCAGGACTTTCAGTGTAAGTGGCTTGAGCTGTTGCGTGGCTTTATTAGAGGTGTCTAGCCTTTAATCCTGTATAAATTTAAAATCCCCACTCCAAATTATCGGACCTTCTGCCCCCATTGCTATACTATATAGGTGAACTAAAGGCTCGGTATCATCACTGATAAGCCCATAATAATTCAAAAGATTCATGATATTCCCCATAACTAGCAGCTTGATCCACAACCACATCCCATTTACATCCCTAATCACTTCCTTAACTTGCCAGTTAATAGAGATTGCCTAATAAATTTCTTTTACCTTGACAGCAGGGCCTGCTGGTGTGAAATATGCTTGGGAATAATCTCTCTGTGTTAACACTTTTGGACTATTCCCCTTATAATGTGATTCCTGAAAGAAAATCACATGCGGTTAAATTAAGATAGCGAATTAATCATCGCTGCATTTTATTGCTTATTTAACATCCCGTTCACATTACATGTCATAACCTTAATCTCTTGGGCCATGGGATTCAGCAAAATGTATTCTCATTTGCTGGCTTGTCTTCCTTCTGCCCCCTACCTTATAAATCGCTGGAATTCTGCTAAAAGGCTGTATAAGGCAATTCTTCTTGCTTACATTACTGCTTATTTTCTTAGCTAGTGACCTTCTCACCCCCCTCCCCAGCACAACTCCCCCATGACCCCTCCATCCATGGTGCCCCACCCACCACCCTGACAGAAAGACATGCCCACCTTGCTCCCCATCACCTCTGATCTCCTGTTTGGTGCCATGTTTCTGCACCTGGCTGTACACGGACATGCTCCCCCTGAAAACAAAAAAAGAAAAAAAGGGGAAAAAAGAAAAATATCCAGAACATACCTTTAGCCTCACAACAATTGTGAAGTGCAAGTCAGCACCAACTAGTATAGCCTAGTAATATTGCTACATTAACACCTAACCAAGGTGCCAGACTGGGCCAATATCATTGCTTAATGCCTAGAAACGTCCCAACCTATCCTCACGAGATGGTATACTTCCAACTGTTCACTCCCGAAGGCACTAAGGCCCTGATTTATAAATTTTTTGTGCTGCATTACTGTCAGTTATTGACGCAAAAATGGCACAGACTTACAAAATTCAATTGTATTTTGTAAGTTTGCGCCACTTTTGCCTAAAAAAATGACAGTAATGTGGCACAAAAAATGTATAAATCAGGGCCTTAGTCCTAAATGTTAAACATGGTCCTGAAAGTGCTAAATGCTAAATAGCAAAAAGGAAAAAAGTGTTAAGTGCTTAGCAGCTTACCTATATTGCCTTGAATACCACAACCCACTAGAAACTGATCTTTAACAGGTTTCAGTAAGTGCAAAGTGCATACAGCTGATTAGTACTTTTGGGCTTGGTCTCACAGTCTCAAATAAAGCAACCACTGAGTCCCCTGACACATCTATTGTCTGTAGTAAGTGCCTAATGCAAAAAGGAAAAAGGGAAGGTGGAAATTCCCACTGTATAGCTTGCCGCTTTAGCCCCTATATCAGGTATAAAAAGTGGGACCTACAAGTCAGCAGCAGCTAGTACAAACAAATAGTATAAACATGTACTACATTAACACATAAAAAATATGCAAGACTGTGCCTAATGCCAGTGCTTAATGCCTAGTAACCTCCCTACCTATCCTGACGAGATGGTATACTTTTCCAATAATCACTCTGGAAGGCACTAGACCTTAAGCATGATCTTGAAAGTGTGGAGCGCTAAATAGCAAAAAGAAAAGAAAGGTGCTACGTGCATAGCAGCTTACAAACATCGCCTTGAATACAATAACCCACTAGGGATTGATCTTTAACAGGATTAAGATAATGCAAAGTGCATGCAGCTAATTAATGCTTATGGGCTTGATCGTACTGTCTCAAATAAAGCCCTCCCCCCTAGATCCCTCCTACATCTGTTGCCTGGAGTAGGTGCCTAATGCAATCAATGTTATAGCAGCTAACAATCCTAACCATACAGCGTCAAAGATTGCATCACACATATAATAACCACGTATATATGTTGTTTTAACTCTGACCCTTTTGTAGTAAGGACTGCGCTTCATCTAGTGTAGTACATAAACAAAATTGGGCTCTGAGCAGGATTTTCAATTTTGATTGCTGAACTATTGAGGCCTTAGCACCAGCAGCTTTAAATTCTTCAACCAGTCCTAGAAAGTCCCTCTGCCGGCAGGCAGCTGCCATGTCTAAGAAGACTCAAAACTGTACCTTATCGGACATAAGAAAACTTTTTTTCTGGATTGCCTTTGTGAAAATACTCTGCTTTATCCGGTAGGCTGCAAAGGTATTGATACTAGGACTGGGAATACACATTTTAATCAAAGATTCCATGAATTGAAGAGTACTTTTATGACTAGCTGTATTTTCAGCTCCTTCCGGCAGCCCCACGAATCGCAAGTTGAACCTCCTGGCATATTTTCCAGCTCATCAATTTTATTCTGTTGCCCATCGATTTCATTTGGAGGCTATCTATGTCTTTATCTCAGGCGGACAAACAAACCTCAAGTTCAGACACCCTTTGCTCGACTCCTTGCAATCATTCTGGTATTTGCAGTACGATTTCCTCTATTTTATTCAGCCTTTGATGAAGCACGCTATTTCTTGGGCCTGTGTAGCCTTGACATCCAGAATCTGAGGCGAAATAGTTTCAAACAAGGGTAGAAGTGATATTAATTGATTCATGATCATGTTCATATAACTTAGTGGTTCTGAAGGAGTGATAATAGGGGTGTTGCCCACATTTATCAACTGGTGTTCGCCCTCCATTTCTTTTTGCGAATGAGCTAAATGTAGCTCAATCGTAGTCGGCTGCCCTGGTGAAGACAGTTCTATACTGGTTTCAACAAATTCAAATGTTGGCTGTATATGGACTACAATGGAGACTGGTCAGGAACAGCCCTAAGGTTCTCCTCATCTGGTGATGCCAGAACCAACCCTGAAGAGAACCTTTGTGACTCTGAGATTCCAGCAGTTGCTGCACCACCCTTTTGAAGTTTTGTGAATAAAGGATAGTCTATAAGTCCTTTGTCAGGCCCTTTATCAGTCCCTCTTGGTAGTCTATGACCTTGGACTGGCCTGTGACAAAACAGCATAGCTTTCTCCTGAACTGCCTCCCTGTTCCCATCCTTGAAAGAACTGACTGTACCATCAGGGATAGAAACTCCCGACTGGGGCAGCATCCCACTCCTCTGTCAAAAGCAAGAAGCATCAGTCAGTGGTGTTGCAGTAGCAAAACCTTGCAGAACCAGGGACCCACAATTATCGACCAGAATCACTTTCTCCATACTGACACTATGCAGATTACCTCTATGCGCCATTGCTTTTTCTCTGTGAGCTGTGATACTGCGTGCCTATGCTGCATGTCTCCTCACTTTCTGAGTGAGAGGCATACCCATTGCTGAGGTTGCCGCACCTGAGAGTGCTGTTGCCTCATATTAACCCTTCCAGTGCTGTGTATCTCCTGTGGGGGCCCAACCCATTTGCTGCAGATGCCAATGTCCTCAATGGGCTCACAAGAGTTTATTACAGTGTGAAGAAGAGGGGCTTATTCATAAAAAAGCTCTGTTTTGGAGAGCTTATTCAGCGTGTAATGAAAGACTCACTTGCTGCAACTCCTCGTAGCAGACTGCCTTACTCACCATGGTGAGGCACCTGACATCTCTCCTGCACCTCTCCTGTGCCTCTCCTGTGTAGCCCCAATATACCGGGAATTTCAACCCAGCCACTGCGTTAGGTGAGTAATTGAGATCCAGAGCTGTTTTGAGCTTGATCTCAATCATCCCGAATAATCATCCAAACTTCATAAGTCCTGAATGTACATCTCAGTGCCACCTGGTCACTGCACTCTCGTCGTCCTTGGTGTGCATCGCCAGAAGCAGTAGCAGAATCGTCATCTCAGGAGGAGAGGTCCGAAGTGAGTTAGTACCGGATCATGCAGGCTCCACTGCCATCTGAGAAACTAGGCTAAAAGCAAACTGTGTCAAAAACATAAACACATAGGGCCTGATTCTTACCTTGGCGGTCGGCGGAGAGGCGGCGGTCGGACCGCGAACAGACCGGCGGTCCAAAAAATGGCATTCTGACCGCGGCGGTCACCGCCGCGATCGACCGCCACTTCCCCACTCCGACCGCCACGGCGGTCATGACCGACGGGCTGGAGTTCGCACACTCCGGCCCGGCGGTCGACCCAAGACCGCCAACCGTATCATGACCCTGCTTACCGCCGCGGTTTTTGGCGGTCGGGAACCGCCATGCGAACCATGGCAGTAGGCACTATCGGGGCCAGGGAATTCCTTCCCTGGCACTGATAGGGGTCTCCCCCACCCCCCACTGCCCCCCACGAGTCCTCCCCCCACACCCTCCACCCCCCTGCCACCCCCCAGAGGTGGTACAAACCCCCTGCCCCCCCCACCCCGACATGCACATACACGCACCCCGACATGCACGCACCCCCAACATGCACATATGCACACCCCCTACACACACACATACACAACGGGGGCACATACCCGCACACATACATGCCGACATGCGCACCCGCCGAACTACACACATTGCCCAAAGGCACAGCAGCACCCCCCGCCCGCATGCACGCACTCACACACCCCCTCTACACACCCCCATGCACGCACACATCACACAACACCCCCTCCCCTCACGGACGATCAACTTACCTTGTGCGTTGGTCCTCCGGGAGGCGACGGAAGCCATAGGGACGTGACCGCCAACAGAAGACCGCCAACAGAAGACCGCCACACAGAAATGTGGGTCGTAATTCTGGGGGCGGTGTTCTGCTGGCGTGGCGGTGGAGGTTGACCAGTCTCCACTTTCCCGCCGACCGCCAGTGTGGCTGCTGGCGGTATTCCGGCGGAACGCTCCCAGCGGTCGGAATACGCGCAGCGGCATACCGCCGCGGTCGGCGGTCTTTACCGCGGCGGTAACTCGGCGGTCTTGCGAAAAGACCGCCAAGGTCAGAATCAGGCCCATAATGTTAGAAATGGGGTCTCCAGTTGTCAGTGGTTTGCACCCTGTCCAAGTAGGGACCCTCAATCTAGTCAGGGTAAGGAAGTCACACAGCTAAGGTACCCCCTACTCACCCCCTTGGTAGCTTAGCATGAGCAGTCAGGCTTATCACAGAGGCAATATGTACTTGTACACACACACACAGTAACACAGTGAAAAAAACACAAAACTACTCTACACCATTTTAGAACAATAGCCAATACTTATCTGGGTAAAACAAGACCAAAACAACAAAAACCACACCATACACAAGCAAAGATATCACTTTTGAAAGATTAAATGCAATTGTAGTTCCTTGAAAGCGATGAAGCGCTTGACTGAGGCAAAGTCTTCCGATGCATCAAAATCAAAGACAATGAGGGCCACAGGGAGGTAATGCGTCAAAAGAGCGAAAGATTTGTTGATTCCTTACTGTTGCAGAGGGGTGATGCATCGGTTCCTTACTGCTACAGGGGAGGTGGTGTGTCATTTGAGGCATGAAGCGTTGGTTCCTTACGGCAGTGTGGTGTAGATGAAGAAAATGGCACCCATGGACAATGCGTAGGTGATGCACCGGAAGTCATGCCATGATGTGTCGATATCACAGCGATGAAGCAGACGTTGCGTCAGAGTCAGGGTGGTGCATCACAAACTTCAATGATGTGGTGCTCAAAACTCACACAGCTGTGGTTCTTCTGACACGCTGTGATGGAAAGCTGGGGTCTGCATTGAAAACTGTGGTTGCTGCTTCAAGCAGGACCACGTTCTGGTGCAGGCAGCTTCGAATCCTTCCAGCAATGTGCCGATTCAAAATTAGTTGATGCATGGATTTTTTTCTTGTAGTACCAAAAACCTACTTCAGAGGTCCAGACCTGGATTTGGCACCACTTGACAGGACAGGGCTCTCAGCAGCGGAACCCAGATGCTGGCAGATGAAGTCTTTGATGTCTCTGAGACTTCTTACCAGGAGGTAAACTTATACCCCTTTTTGTCTTTGAAGTAGGCAATCTTCAAAGAGAAGTCTTTGTAGTGCACTAAACCCTGCCTTTCCTGCCCTGGCCCTAGACACATTCCAGGGTGCTGAAGACTGCTCTGAGTAAGGACAGGCACAGCCATATTCAGTCAGCTCCTACCATCACTCTAGCTCAGGAAGACCATGCAGGGCACACCGCAGCTCCCTTTATGTGACTGTCCAAAGTGAATTCACAAACAGCCCAACTGTCATCCTGACCCAGACGTGTTTTCCATAGCCAGGCAGAGGCACAGAACGGTTAAGCAAGAAAATGCCCACTTTCTAAAAGTGGCATTTTCAAACTTACAATTCAAAAACCAACTTCACCGAAAGATGTATTTTTTAATTGTGAGTTCAGATACCCCAAACTCCACATCTCTATCTGCTCCCAATGGGAAATTACACTTAAAAGATATTTCAAAGCAATCCTCATGTTACCCTATGGGAGAGATAGGCCTTACAATAGTGAAAACTGTATTTCACTATCAGGACATTTAAAACACACCAGTATATGTCCTACCTTTTAAATAAAATGGACCCTGCCCATGCTGCTGCCTTCTGCCTACCTTAGGGGTGACTTACAATTAGCAAAAAGGGAGGTTTGGGCCTGGCGGGGGGGTGCACTTGCCAGATCAAAATGGCAGCTTAAAACAGCACACACAGACACTGCAGTGGCAGGTCTGAGACATGTTTACAGGGGTACTCATGAGGGAGGCACAATCAGTGCTGCAGGCCCACTAGTAGCATCTGATTTACAGGCCCTGGGCACACATGGTGCACTATACTAGGGACTTATGATCAAATCAAATAACCCAATCATGGGTAAACCAATCACCCATACAATTTGAGACAGAGAGCACTTGCACTTTAGCACTGGTCAGCAGTGGTAAAGTGCCCGGGTTCCTAAAGCCAGCAAAAATGAAATTCAGCACTTGATCAAAAACAGGAGGTCAGAAGTCAAAATACAGGGGAAACCATGCCAAGAACAGACAGGCCTAACACGTGCCCCCATCCCCCTCATAGGTGAAATTGGGGAGAACTACCCAAGCTCTTGGGATTTATCACTAAGGCGGAAGAACATGGACAGACCATTAGCATTGGTGTGTTCTGCTCCAGGGCGGTGTTAAACCATAAATTCCATTTCCTGTAGGGAGATGGACCACCTCAACAGTTTAGGATTCTCACCCTTCATCTGCATTAGCCATCTGAGGGGCCTGTGGTTTGTCTGAGCCCAGAAGTGAGTCCCAAACAAGTAGGGTCTTAGCTTCTTCATCGCCCAGACCACAGCAAAACCTTCCCTTTCTATTGCCCTCCACCTTTGTTCCCTGGGAAGTAACCTCCTGCTAATGAAGGCTACAGGTTGATCTAGCGACTTTTTATTTAACTGTGAAAGCACAGCTTCCACACCATGCTCTGAGGCCTCTGTCTGCACCACAAATTCCTTGGAAATGTCAGGAGCAATGAGCATGGGCGCTGTGCACTTGGCCTCCTTCAGGGTGTCAAAAGTGGTGTGGCACTCCTCTGTCCAGATCACCTGACGGGGTTGCTTCCTGAAAGTCAGCTCTGTCAAGGGGCCAACAATGGTGCCACAACCCTTGACGAATCTCCTGTAGTACCTGTTGAAACCTAAAAAGGCTCTCACCACTATCTGGGTCCTGGGGGGTGTCCAAGCCAGAATGGTGTCAATCCTGGCTTGTAGGTGGACCATTTGGCTGCTCCGTACCAGGTGTCCCAAGTACACCACAGACCCCTGCCCTTTCTGGCACTTACTAGCCTTGATAGTGAGCCTGCTCTCTACAAAGCCCTCAACACTTCCCGGAGGTAATACAAGTGGTCCCCCCAGCTGAAGATGAAGACAGCAATATTTTCTAAGTAGGTGGCACTGAAGTTATCCAACCCAGCCAGAACCTGGTTAAACAGCCTCTGTAATGTGGCAGGGGCATTTTTCAACCCAAAGGGCATAACACAGAATTGATAATGCCCCTTTAGGGTTGAGAACGTACACCTCTCCTTGGCCCCCTCAGTCAAGGCAATCTGCCAGCACCCAGACGTTAGATCAAATGCGCTGAGGAACTAGGCAGCTCCTAACCGGTTGATGAGCTCATCAGCTTGGGGGATGAGATGTGCATCAGTCTTGATGACGGCATTCAGCCCCCGGCAGGCAACACAGAACCTTAGTTCAGGTGTGACACCAGTTGGAGCAGCCTTGGGGACCAGAACCACTGGGCTGCATCAAGGACTGTTGGAGTTCTCAATAACCCCAAACTCCAGCAAGTCCTTCCTAACTTCTTCTTTGATGCTGTTCCGTACTCAATCAGTCAGCCTGTAAGACTTGTGCTTAACAGGCAGGCTGAACCCAGTGTCGATATCATGTGTACACCAGTGGGTGACTCCAGGGATGAAGGAGAACATAGAGGCAAACTGTCTCAGTAACTTGTGACAGTCACTCTGCTGTTTTAGGGTCAGAGTAGGGGAGAGGTTCATGCCCTCCACTGACCGATCCTACTCTTTGGAAGACAGGAAGTCGAGGAGAGGTTCACTCTCCTCTTCTACCCCATCATCCGTGACCAAGAGCTTGGTCAACTCAGACCTCTTAAGTGTGGCTTGAGGCAGTTCACATACAGGACCCTCAAAGGGTTCCAAGGAGTCTGGATGTCCACCAGGTAGGTGGCATTACTCTTGCACTCCTTCACCTTGAGTGGCCCAGACCAACAGTCTTGGAGATGATGGGGCTCTACTGGGGCACTCACCCACACTTTTTGGTCAGGCCGAAACTCAACCAGAGTGGTATTCTGATCACACCAGCGGGTCATGTCCTCCTGGCTAGCTTCCAGATTCTCCTGGGCGAGCTTCTGGAAGCGGGCTGTCTGGTTCCTGAAGGCCAGAATGTAACTGAATGCATCCTGGGGTGGCTCCCTAGGAGCTTGCTCCCTGCCCTCCTTCACCAAACTGAGAGGCCCTCTCACAGGGTGCCCATACAGAAGTTTAAAATGGCTGAAGCCAACCCCCTTTTGTGGTACCTCCCTGTAGGTAAACAACAGGCATGGTACCAGGACGTCCCACTTGTGCCTCATCGGTTCTGAGAGACACATAATCATGCCCTACAGGGTACAGTTGAACTGTTTAACCAACCCATCCTTTGGGGGTGGTAAGGTCTGGTGAACACGCCTTCCATATGGCTTTCATGTACAATGACATGAAACTGATACCCCGGTCTCTGGGGAAACCCACACGGGTAAAGATCCCCATAAGTGTCCTGGCCACAGTGGGCGCAGTCACTATACTCAGAGGGATAGCTTCTGGATACCGGGTGGGGTGGTCCACCAAGACCAGGATAAACCTGTTGCCCATGGTTGTCTTGAGATCCAGAGGCCCCACAATGTCAATGCCCACCCACTCAAGAGGGGTGCTCACGACAGGAAAGACTTGAAGAGGAGCCTTGCACCTCTTCCCAGATTTGCCACTCGCCTGGCAGGTTTGACAGGTCCTGCAGAACTCATCTGAGGTTTTCCTCGTTTGGGGCAAATAAAAGTGGGTGGCAAGCCTGTCAGAAGTCTTGTCCTACCACAAATGACCTGCCAGTGGCACATTATGAGCCAGACCCAGTAGGAGGACTCTGAAACACGGGGGTACCACTAGCACATGGGCTGCCCCAGGCTCAGTCACCTTAGGCTCGCTATATAGGAGATCATTCTCCTAGTAAATCAGGTGAGATCCAGAGGTATCACCAGCTGCCTCGGCCTGCTTTTGAATTCCCTCAAGAGTGGGGCACGATTTCTGCACAGAACTCCTTCCTGGTGGGGCCTCTTTCCTGCTCCCAATGGGTCAGTTCAGGTAAGTCCTTCAGCTCGGCCACTTGTTCACCTGTAGGTTCCGAGTCATCCGCCTCAAGCTCCGCCTCCTCTTCGACAATGGAAATCTCAAGAGCGGGTTTCCCATGCCCATTGCTTCTCCTCCTCCTGGCAGGCACCTGGGCCGCAGTTTCAGGCTCCAGGACCTTTTCATCACCCTCCCTGGCAGCCATGGACTTTGTGGTCATGCACACTTTTAGAAATTGGGTCTCTAGTTCGCAGAGGTATATACCCTTGTCCAAATAGGAATGACAATCCTAGGCAGGATAAGTCACAACACAACCCAAATGATCCTGTGCTCACCCTCTGGTAGCTTGGCACAGAGCAGGCAGGCTTAACTTAGAAGTCAATGTGTAAAGTATTTGTGCAATAACTCATAAAGCAACACCACACAGGCTCAGAAAAATAGATAATACTTATCTGAATGAAATAAGGTCAAAATTCTGAGTTATGACTCTTTAAAGATTAAATCCCATCAAAGCACTTAGAAACTCAATAGCTCCAGCATCACTGCTGAGTTGTTCCCAATAATCTGACGCCACAGGCACTGGTCACGAAGTCGCACAGTTCCCTAGGCCTAGTACATTTTGGAAATGAAGAAACAAAGATGTTGCACGGAGTTGAGGAGATGACGCATCACTGTAGCTGGTGCAGCGTCACTTTCTTAAAGCATCCGGTGAGGTGAGGTGTCAGTTCTGTACTGCGAGGCAGGGGAGATGATGCGTTGGTTCCGTCCAGTTGCAGAGGGAGCTGGTGCAGAATCGGTGGCGAGGCGTGGATTCCCTGTGACCTAGTGGGGTTGATGAATTCAGTCAGTCAAGACATGATGAGTCAACTTCACAGTGTTGTGATCACACTGCATGCCATCAGAGGCATCGCGGCAACAACAGACTTGAATTGCAGGCCACGGTCATTGCGTGCAGCGAGGTCCATGGGGTGGGAGCAGCTGCGGCGTCAGTTATGCTGCCTATGAAGTCGTTCTTGGCGTTGATGAAGTTGGGAAACTAGCTAAAAGCTGGCTGGTGAAGTCTTTGTTGGCCCTGAGGCTTCAGAACAGTAGGCAAGCTCAATCCAAGCCTGTGGAGAGCACTTTTTGGGGAAGGCAGAGTCCTTCCAGCTAGATCAGAGGCCAGCAGGGCAGCAGGGCAACAAGCAGGGCAGCAGTCCTTCTCAGCAAAGCAGTCCAGATGAGTTATTTGGGCAACCAGGCAGATCCTCTGACAGAGTGTAGGGATAGATCCCGAAGTGCCTGGCTTGGTCAGGTCAGAGACCCAGTTTATATACCTAAAAATGCCTTTGAAGTGGACAATACTTCAAAGAGTGGTTTTGAAGTGCATACGTTCCCCTTTCAGCCTAGTCGTGTCTGCCAGGATCCATGTGGGCGGTTATCAGTCCTTTGTGTGAAGGCAGGTCACTGGCCTTTGAAAGGTAAAAGAGAGCCCCTCCACCCTTCCCCTCCAGGGATACCCATTCAGTATGCAGATGAATGCAGATGAGACTGAATGTCTTGTGTTTATGGCTATCTGGGTAGAATGCACCAGATGGAGCTGTCAACCAGCACAGACGTGGACTGGAGACAGGGCGGTAAGGCACAGATGGCAGTAAGTGCAGAGAAATGCCACTTTCTAAAAGTGCCATTTCTAAAATAGTAATATTAAATCCAACTTCACCGGTAAGCAGGACTTTCTATACCATTCTGGGAATACTACGTATAACAGGGCTACTCCTTCCAGATCAGAAGCTACTCTTGAGCAAGCTTCCTGGGGTCACTAAGCTTACTGTCAATCAAGTGCTGGCACAGACTAGTCAAGTGCTCCCTTACAAACAAATTGTAAAGACCAAGATAATCTGCTACCTCATCTCCCTTCGTCCAACCGTCCAGTGCTCTGCAAAAGGATTCAAAACACTCAAGCCAGGTCTGGGAATAAAGCTTCCTACTCTCCCTAAACCTCTTTCTATACATTTCTGGTGTCAGGCCATGCTTAGTGATAAGGGCAGTGTAGAAGAGCTTGCTAGCTGCCCCTAGTGCAAACGTGTCTTTCCCCTCCACTGTGAAGTAGTTCCACAGACATGCCCCCACAAACTTTCTCAGGGATCCCGTGCTTGTGGAGAGCTGGCTCATAGACCTGAAACCACCTGTGTATGTCACAATCCTTAGTGTACTCTTTCCCTAGATTCTTGGGTAGATACACCCTTCTCTCAGACTGCACTGATGAGATGCTCCCACCATCTGTGTTGCCTTTGCCTTTGAAGTCCAGCTCCTTTTAGCTCTGCTTGTGATCCAAGATCATTTTCTTTTCTTCTATGGCCAGTTTCTTTGCCTCCATTTCCAGCCTGAGCCTTTCAAGCTCCAAAGTGTGTTCCTAACTTCCCACCTGTCTTCCCGCTCCTCTGGGGTCAGACTCTTTGAAGAAACACTGCAGTATGCCCTAAAGAGTGCTTTCCCCATGTAGACTCTGCTCCTCCAGATCCACACTGTCCACCTCTGCATGCTCACCAGCCTCCCTGGCTGCCAACCAGGCCCTCAGCGTCTTCATCAGCTCCGCCTTTCTAATGTTGTGTATCCATTTTTGTTATAGCTCCATACACATTATTTTAGCAAACTAGGCCTGCCACTGTGCACTTTAACCTAGATACATTTTATTCAGTTTCGTTTATTATTTTAACAATAGCCACACTTGCAGTCTTGTTTTATTTCTCTCTATCTAGCTGTTCTTTGCTTAGGTCAGCACTGCATTCTTAAACAAGACATTTCTTTCACTCTGTGCTTTTCTCAAGGCTGCAGTAAGATAGGTTGCCAGTAAACATGGTAACGCTTTGTCTCTAGTGTTCATAGAAATATACACATCCTTACGTAGGGACATTTTCTCAGAACATCAGCTGTTTTATTATAAAAACACTTTTCTGTCCCATAAGGGTTAGAGGGAGATTCCAGCCAGATGACTACAACTGTATGCCAATTGCTGAGTGCTTCGCTACAGCTGCTTATGTAGACAACAGGCCTCTGGCTCAGGTATGAGGGATGATGTGTTCCCAGGGGAACCTGAAGGGCAAAACTAGAGCTTAACATGCTGTGCTCTAACATAGCCTAGGTAGGAACTATTTTAATGATTCTAGTGATAATATGGTAGTGTTATTTTTATGCTTTACTCTGCTTGTCAAAATGTTAATCCTATCATGCTTCATCATCCCTGCTATTGCAGTACAAGCTTTATTACCTAAGATGCAGTTGCTTCATTAAATCTTATTGAAATATATACTGCCTCTGATTGTCCTTGTATATGTGAGACTAATGTAACTGAGAGAAACAGATGCAACCTGAGTGACCACGATTTCCCTGAAGAATCAATTGTGTCATGTGCTCGGCTGCCCAATCATCCCTGCTCTTGGGTAGAGATGATGGACTGCTAGTTAGCTGGAGGAAAACCGGGATTAATCCGACAGGTGTCACCTGTAGTGGGTTCAGACTCATTCCCCCACAGTGCAAGTGATTCTGCCGCCCAAATCCAGTAGTCTCATTAGAATAATGAGAGCCTACGCGACATGGCGCCGCCAACGTTTGGTCAGGTTCTAATTTTCGAGTCTCCTTAGTATCTCTGTCTCACTACATACAAAGTCACCTCAGTACTATATACTTAGACGTCTGTGGTATTGAGGATTTTCCTCCTCAGCTAAGCAGGGAGCTCCTATCTAACGCTGTAAATTGCTCCAGCTTGAAACATTAAAAGGATAATCCCCATTTGGTGTGATTATCTCTGAACAAAATGTACCATTCATTGTGGCGAATCCGCAGCAGGAAGCAATTGCAGTCAATATGTGACCACCCCTTATTCCACATTTATTGGCACATGGCCTAACGGCCCAGTGGGGTCCAGTTACATTTGTAGTTGAGGCTCATCCAGCCTATAGAACAGAAATGTTTTATTCTTGGGTCACATTTCCAGCAGCTGATGGGAACACAAATACATTTCCTTACTATACACCTGCAAATATACCTGCACAATACAGAGCATATGCATATCTAGAAATACCTCTATCTTATCAAGAACACAATAATTGGCTTGATGGCGCCCTACCCCATACAATTCTACATGTTAGGTTAGGTCCTCTAAGTAATGATGGTCATACCTGGACTTTATTGGCCACAAATACACCTCACCCTGCTGCAGCAAACTTAACGGCAGCTGAAGTCTGTTGCTTGTATGCTGAGCTGACGGCAATATACAGACGGTTAGTAAAGTTTGTAATGCAAACATTAAATACAAACCCAGCACGTGTTTCTCTGGTGCAACCACATGCAGTAACTCCAGGCATTAATCGATCATGGGTAAAGTACCCACCAAACGAGAAGAAATTCAGTTTTGGTTATCTCAAAAAAATAATGTACTGGAAGCAGTATTTTCCCATACGGGACCTCAGGATAAGCATAGAATATTAACTATGTGCTTGCCATTTGGGATGGTTCCCACAATAGATAACTGCAATACATGGGGCATGGTATTTGCCATGCTCTGTACTACCGCACATGGTACACTCACACTTGCCAAAGTGTTGAAACAAATTCAAGACAAATACAGGGCTGCCCCGGCCCTGCACTTAGGGATGCAACTAATGGGCAATTTTGGCACAGTATCCTCAATTATATTAAGTAACCTTAAAGGGGAATCAGTTGCACTAGCGGTGCGCATGCGGCTCGGGGATGTTCCTCTACAGGATCAAGAACATGAGCTGCCAAAGATTATCGTGGAGACCTACTCTAGCATTGGTCGAGATAGTCTGGGGGCCAGACCAACAAAACCACAATTTCAGGGTAAATCTAATAAAGATTCTACCAAGCAAGCTCCTGAGAGTACTAAGAAACGCTGGGATAAAAAACAACAAACACCTAAGAAAGAAAGTGGAGCATCTCCGCATACGGATACCCAACAGAATCGATATAATCTCAGAAACAGAGATAATATAAAAACACCTGACAGATATCATTATACTAATACACGCCAATCTCGTTTCTTTCAGGACTCACCGGAAAAATGCAGTGAGAGAGGTGGGCGGTCAGAGCGAAGAACTGAGTACGTAAAAAAACGAGACAGGAATCACAATGCTCTATAGAAGTTTCTATTAAAAAAGAAGAGAAACTTCCCCTACAAAAACCCCAATTCAAAAGAAAAAAGTAGCAGCAGTTGCAGTTCAACATGCCACTCAAGAACAGGGCTCTATTGAAGAACAAGAAGTGGGCATTAGCACTATTAGAAGGCGCAGCAGAGGTCACAATAGTTCGCCAGAATCTTCTAGAGCATCTGGAGGTGAAACCAACTGATGACTTCCTACAAGTTGAAACTGCAGACATGCGTTTCTCCATGCCTGATAGGGTGAATAAAGTAACGTTACAGTTAGGAGGAGACATTAAGGGCACAGTTGACGCAATCTTTTAGGACCACGTAGTAAACATATATGAGTGTCCTGTGTCTGGTATACAAATTGTCAAGTGAAGGAAAGAGCCTAGCGCCAAAATTCATGGAAAAATGGGCACAGATACAACCTCCAAATACAATTAAAAAACTCCAATCCCTATTGGGTTTCCTAAATTTTGGCAGAACTTACATTCCAGATTACGCATCACGCATAAAATCCTTATATGACAATACGTCCTGACTTTTCAAGTAAATTCGGGACAGTCGAACACACATGCATTCTCAGAGGCTTGCAAACAGACATGCTTGCAGCACAACACTTACACACAAGGGACAACAAAAAACATCTGGTCATCAGAGTAATTGCTGGTGCCATTGGTTTCACCTATGTAACTTTCAATGAGGGTGAGACAGTCCCTATTGCATGCAAATCACATTTGTATTAAGCAGCAGAACAACTCGCTGCTCCCACTGAGAAAATTCTCACTGCTATTCAGATGGCTGTTGTTAGACCTTTCATCCTTGGCGTGGTCTCACCTTAACTTTTTGCCTCTGTTCCCCAGGTTGTTGATGTGTGCTGGACTCTGTTTTGCTGTTTTTGTTTCACTGGGCACTTTACCACTACTATCCAGTGCTAAAGTGCAAGTGCTCCTATACAAAATGTGTATGTAATTGGTTAATCCATGATTGGCATATTTGATTTACTGGTAAGTCCCTAGTACAGTGCACTAGAGGTGCCCAGGGCCTGTAAGTCAAACGCCAATAGTGGGCCTGCAACACTGGTTCTGCCACCCACATTAGTAGCTCTGTAAACATGGCTCAGACCTGCCACTGCAGTATCTGTGTGTGCAGTTTTAAACTGGCAATTCGACTTGGCAAGTGCACCCACCTGCCAGGCCTAAACTTTCCCTTTTCTTACATATAAGACACCCCTAAGGAAGGCCATAGGTAGCCCCATGGGCAGGGTGCAGTGTATGTTTAAGGTGGGACATATACTAATGTGATTTATATGTCCTAACAATGAAATACTGCCAAATTCGGTTTTCACTGTTGCAAGGCCTATCCCTCCCATAGGTTAACATGGGGGCTACCTTTAAATAAGATTAAAGCATAGATTCCCTTTGGAAGCGGATAGACATGGAGTTTGGGGTCTCTGAGCTCACAATTTAAAAATACATCTTTTAGTAAAGTTGATTTTAAGATTATGTGTTTGAAAATGCCACTTTTAGAAAGTGAGCATTTTCTTACTTAAACAATTCTGTGACTCTGCCTGATTGTGGATTCCCTGTCTGGGTCCGTTTTACAGTTGGGCTGTTTGCACCTCTCTCTAGACAGTGTCACAAAGGGAACTGGAGTGTAGCCTGCATATCCTGATGAGCCATCTGTGCTAGGAGGGAGGGGAAGACTGATCACTCACACCTGAAAGAGCTGTGCCTGCCCTCACACAATGCAGTCTCCAACCCCCTGGTATGTGTCTGGGGCCTTGCTTGGGCAAGGCAGGATTTCACAAACAAGAGAGACTTTTCTTTGAAGTAAGCCTACTTCAAAGGGCAAAATGGGAATAAGAAGGGCACCCAAAACCACAGACTTCTGGAAACCAAGAGGAGCCTCTGCCTGGAGAAGAGCTGAGGAAGAAGAGCTGCCCTGCCTGTGACTGTGCTTCGTGGAGCTATCCTGCAGTTGCTGCTTCTACCTGTGCAAGAGGACAAAGACTGGACTTTGTGTGCCTTCCTGCTTGTGAAGAACTTGCCAAGGGCTTGAAACTGAGCTTGCCTCCTGTTGTTGAAGTCTCAGGGACAGCAAAGGCTTCTCTCTGGCAGCACCTGGAGACTCTGCTGAGACTCATGCCCTACCAAGTGGTGCCCTATCCAGCTCCAGGGGCCTTGGCAGGTGAAGCTGGTAGACAAAGTTGGAAATTCACACACAGATCGTCATGCAGGGAAATTTCCGACGCAACCTCTGAGAGCGGCTAAAGAAATGACGCGTTGCCGGCTGTGCGGCTAAAATTGACGCAGCGCTTGCAGCGCGGCTGTGCAATCGACGCACACGGCTGGAGAAACGATGCTCGGCATTGCTGATGGAGGCTGCAACGATGCAACAACACGGGGCGCGGAAAAACAACGCAAGCCTGCCCGGACTCTAGGTGTTTTGTCCGGATCAACGCATCACTCTCCTGCGGGGAAAGAAACAACGCACACCGATCAGACCGGAGAAGGAGAAACAGTGCACAACCTCGCTTGCGGGTGAGAAATTGACACACTGCTTACCTTTTTCGATGCACACTCGCCCGTGCGGGTTATTTTTGACGCAACGCAGGTACATTTTCACATTAACAGCGTTAGCATTGTGTTTAAAAGAACATGAAGACTCTTTTGGCATTTTAATTAATAATTTGACTTGTGTATGGTAATATTTTCTATTTTTCTAAACCTGTGTTGTGTCA
The DNA here is from genome assembly GCF_031143425.1 of Pleurodeles waltl. Lineage (NCBI taxonomy): Eukaryota > Metazoa > Chordata > Amphibia > Caudata > Salamandridae > Pleurodeles > Pleurodeles waltl. Next base: position 597,893,110 of record NC_090437.1, read on the forward strand.
TTTTGTTTGGTTTTCATTGAGTTACTGTGTGTGTTGGTACAAATACTTTACACCTAGCACTCTGGAGTTAAGCCTGCCTGCTCGTGCCAAGCTACCAAGGGGGTGAGCGGGGGTTAGCTGAGAGTGATTCTCTTTTACCATGACTAGAGTGAGGGTCTTTGCTTGGACAGGCGGTAACCTGACTGCCAACCAAAGACGACATTTCTGACAGCTGTCATTAAACAAAGACCACTAGCCCAGGGGAAACACATTATTATCGTATCCCCAATCCCAGCCCTTGAGGCTGTTACCAAAGCCAGCGTTCCAAACGCTAAAGCATTACATCCACGTTGGATTCAATGGGCAACGTCTTTGACAGCCACTGATGTTGACTACATTTTTGACCCAAAATTACAAACTCAAGAATTTTTGCAATATGAACTAGAATGCCCAGTTCTGGCAAAAACACTGCCTATTGATCAATATCAAAGAGTCATGTACACCAATGGCTCAGCACAACCTGCAATAGGCACAAAACATCAATACTATGCTGTTTATGCAGTCGTAAGTGGCTACATGGAGGATAACACATTTTGTCCCTAGCATACATTCACGTAAACCATTGGGGATTGCACAGCACAATTAGCAGAGCTAAAGGCTCTGGTGATGGCACTGGAACACACGGATCCTGCACAGCTAACACTGATTGTCTGTGATTTGTATGACTGTGTACAGTCCTTCAATGAATACCTGCATTACTGGCGCCAGAATGGGTTCAGAGATTCAAAAGGCAACACCATTAAACACAGACTTCTGTGGAGGAAAGTAGCAGATCTTTTAGGAAACGCTACCAAATGTCCATGCTGTACATACACTTGGACACCAGTGCGTTGGAATACACGTTGCTGGAAATACACTGGCTGATGAAGCAGCCAAATCAGCAGTGGTTACAGCTGCTGTTGCTGCAGTAACTCATTCTTGAACGAAACCGAACGATGACATACGGGCTGCCGTGTAATCTACAGCTGAAGGCACACCCTATCCAAAAGCATTTCCTGCTAAATATTCCTACTGAATGGGAGGCTTCCTTGACGCCGAAGTAAAAATACTAGGCTTGGGAGTTCGATTAATTTCCAATACAGATATTAGACCAGAGTTGTTTAAAGCAGCGCATGAGGGGGTTGCATCTGTCTATGCTGGTGTGGCGGCTACAATATCATTATTGTAAGCATGTTATTGGTGGGCAGGTCTATACAAACAGACCAAGAAGTATGTCCTTTTTTGTGACATCTGCCAACAAGTTAAGGGTTCCACCGTCAAACACCCACCGCAGACACCCCTCCTAATTTCAAACAAACCTTTACAATGTGTGTACTTTGACCATTGTGGTCCCATAACACCGGACTGTGCATACAAATACCCTTTAGTCGCTGTTGACTCTTGCTCCAGATTTCCATGGGTGTGGCCACAATGCTCGGCTGTCGCTCGGACTGTTATTAAAGATTTGCAAATCTTTAATGTCAGATATGCAGTTGAGGCTTTCCACTCGGACCAGGGCCCAGCTTTCATCTCAATGGCATTCAGGAACGCCATGGCTTCTTTAGGGGTCCAATTCCATTACTCGTCTCCATTTCATCCCGAGGGAAACAGTGTCATGGAGCGACAAAACCGTGATTTAAAGCAGTCCTTAACAGCCAGAGTATTAGGTACGGGTTGTAGTTGGCTTAATCACCTGTATGGAGTCCAGAGAGCAGTTAACAATCTGCGTAGAAGGTCCCTGGGGGGGGTCATACTTCAAACGAGTACCTGTTTGGAACTCAAATGTATGTTCCAGATCGTGATGGTCCTGCGTGGAGGCGGCAGCAACACCTTCTGACATAAATGAACGATTAACTGTCTTGAAGGAATTACACCAGTTCTGTGACAACAACGCTTCTGCCAGTGCTGCCTCCGCAGGAATTAAGGATGTACCAATAACATCCACCGGCTGGATTCTAAAAGTTGGGGATCTAGTCCGTGAAAAGGTTGCTGTGAAAAAGGAGTTTGTTCCTTCTTATCGTGCACTGGTCCCAGTCTTGGGAATACACAGTACCAGAGTTGTCATTTTACCGCCGTTGGCTGGTGCTAAAGAAAACCACTTTGTATCTATCGACAATGTCAAGTTACCCATGTGGCCGATCCTGCACAGCAGACCAGGAGGAGCAGCTAGTAGTTCCAGAATCCCTCTCAATACTGGTCAAGACGTCCCTCTACAAGTTTTGAGCAGCAACGTTGACACCTCTCCGAGCTTGGGAAGGGTGGAAAATGATCTTCCATTAGTTCCACTAATATCTGTTACAACAAACAATATAGAAATTACTGATCAATTTGACACAACTTCAACACAAATGGATGGCGTCATTTACTGTGAACCACTGCGGGAGACCCCTACAAGTTCTCCTCCTACGAATACGGCTCCAGCTTTTGCACAAACTGCTGAATACTTTGCAGACATCAACGACACCTTTTCAGACTCATTTGCCTCTTCTACATCTGAACTGCCAAAAACACATGAGATGATAAACTAGCTTAAAACAAATTACTTTATTTTCCCATGGAACTGTCTGTGGCTTTCCTTAACTGTATTAGCTTTCCTCCTTTGGATTGGCTTTGTCATAACATTCTTTCTATTAATACATTGTCATTTTCTTCCTGAAAGATCAACAGTTGAACTGGTGAATGAGGTCCTAAAACCCCATTTTTCTTCTCACAAGGTCCGCAGAGACTTGTCTTTCATGAACATTTCCGCTATACCAATTCCTGATGGGATTGTTTGGGATAAAGTCACATTTGATATATACGGCCCCAATGAGGTCATTCAAATACCAAATGTGTTTAAACTTTTAATGAACGATGTAATAATACCCAGAATTGTTTCTGATGACTGGGATGTGAAAACAGTTTATTCTATAATGACAGAATTGCAGTATTTTACTCTATTTGAAAGTGAGGATGTTTATCAATCTAAAGAGAATTATGGTGATATGTTTTGGTATAATTATCATGGACACCATTTCACTCACAGAGCTAGTACCCCAAAGACTATTTTTAATTGCACACAATGGGAACATTGTCCAACTCCACCACAAGGGAGTTCTAAAACATATCCTGAAAAGTTTGCATATTTTTTTGGGCACAATGTTAAAAATGCTGGGTCATATTATTTGAAATTGCCATTAATGTGAAATGCACATATATTATTGACAGATACGAAATTCATTTATTTGTATTCCTTTGTTTCCCAGTTGGCTATAGAAGGCTATGAGTATTGGCTGAAGTTGATTGACTTAAAAAGTGTGTGGGGAACAAGAAATTGGCAAATAAGGGGGAAGGAAGCTTTATTCAGAGCATGCCTGATACCTGTTCAAATGATATTTTAAATGCAACTGTACAACAGACAATTGGTGTAGGCTTAGTAAAGATTAAGGAATTGAATGCGCCCAGTATTCCTGCCCCTCCAAAATTTTACAAATGGCAAAAGTATGTAAATGCAACTGAAGATCAGCTCGATGAATGGGTCCAGAATGGCACGTTTAATGCTTCACTGTCACGTCCTGGAGGGTGGTTATTGTGGTCAATAGATACCAATGGGTGTCATAAACATTTCATAAGCTCCAAGGGTTTTTTTTATAACAAGCAGGCCGGACCCTTGTTATGTGTCATCCCAGCAGGCGGGTGTATTAACAACATACAGTGTAGAGAAACTATGCCAGCAATGGTTGAAGACTTCCTCACTAGATACAGTTAGAGAACACAAACAATGCAGAAAGTGCTTCTTCTACGCAGTCTATAATGAAATTTGGACGCTTTCCCCACAAGAAGCTGCTGCCCGGTTAAGGCAAATAGATCAGGAAAACTTACAGAAGGCATTAGCTGTTGTGGATAATGGGATTACTACCCTGTCCGACCGGATATACACCTTAAACAACATTGTTTCTTCTGCAATAGACATAATACAAAGTGACATGTCTTCTTTGCACCATAAACATAGTCAACTAAGGTCCATTATGCAGTTGGGTTGGACACTACAAACACTGAAGGCAGGTCGCATTCCCTGGCAAAACGTTAGCGCAAGGAATATATTTTCAACATTTAATTTAACGCAACAACAACAACTAATGGCTAAGAAGGAAGCGACTTATGACATGTTAAATATTGAAAATTTTAAAAAGTTGCCTTTTACTGTGGCTGAAATACCATCTGCTGAGTGGTTAATACACGGGGTTATTAATCTGCCTATTTCAACACTTCAATTCACATCCTGCTTAAAACACATTCCAGTAGGCAGATATGATAGGCTAGCAGATAGTTATATCCATGAGGTATGGGAGCTGCCCTTCTCGTACAAATGTCTCAGTGGCATAAAAGAGGTCTTTCTTAGCGGTAGTGAATGCGAGACGTCTGTCAGCCATAGTGTGTAAATAGCTGTCCTTGCATGGAGCATGTAACACTTGGGCAGCAAACTTGGCTTGTTACCTGAAGGGAGTTCCAGTCCCCTTGATTAGACCTGCGTTCCAGGTACTCTCAAATGGCAGCTATGTCTTCCTCAATAGTGAAAACTGGTGTGGGATGCAAGCCGGAATAGCTTTATATTGTTTCAGTCTCTAAGATTGTTACATGCTGTGGGAATGTACTTTTTCCTCACACAAGACAGAGGGAAGTAGCTGAGATTTGGCCCCATATCACTACTTCAGATGTGAATTTTGACAAGTTGAGCATACTCAAGGCTTTATTGTTCCAAAAACATGTGGCGCAGACATCTGCACGCGAGACCTACGCACTTCAGGTGGCAAGGTCATCAGCAGAGATACAGTCCCTTTTAAGTACCGACTTTCCTAAACACTTTGGTGAGCTTGTGGGACGAGTATTTAATGCGTCCAGTACCACTGAAATCGCACATTTCTTTAAGGCTGTTGGTTGTGGTTTTGTTCACACCTTCTCGTCTATATTCGGTTTAATACCATAAGCCATCCACTCAATATTCTCCAGTATTTTCGGGGGATTTCTGATAACTTTGGCTATAGTAGGTGGCACCCTGCTATTGCTACTTTTTCTGTGCAATGGCTATCCCGCAGCAACAAGGAGGACTGAAAGTGCTCCCAGCAGCGCAGCTGTATCGTGAACGCATGATGTAGTACTTTGAATCAATACTCCTAGAGCAATTGGAGTGTGACTAGCCTCTGTCATTCAGACCGGTTTTGCATTGTGTGCAGCCCGTGTTTCGGTGCCTCTGGTGCTCATTTGAACATGCGCTGAAAGTTTGTCTTTCTACACAGCGCTTGCTTTCATTGGACTTTGATCTGTTGATGTTCTTGCTGAGGGCTCATACCCATATTGAGTTTGCGTTTGCTACGGGAAGCTGCTTATGAGTTGCCCTTTGTGAAGGGTGCAGCTCTAAACACATTGTTGGGCATACCAAGGAATGCTGCTGCCTTGGCTGGAGCTCAGGCTTTGGAACACAAATGCTCCTATATTTTCCTTGGCAATAAACTTCCAATTTACCACCTGCCGAAGTGGAAGATTTCCTGTCTTAAATTATCCCGGATTCGATTAGCAACTTCCAAAATGACTCTGCGACTCTTGAAATTCGGCCTTTTTTATGCCATAGTTACCATTTTGAATTGTCCTTTTTACACATGCACAAGTGTCTTTTTGACTTGTCATTATTGAATTTTTTTATATGCTTTAGGTTAGATTTTAATAGCTTTCATATATAATTAGGCTCTGAACCACCTTTGAACCGGCAACGGGAGGGTGTTGTGTAGCTATTTTAGTTATAGCTCCATTATTCGTTATTTTAGCAAACTAGGCCTGCTGCTGTGCACTTTAACCAAGATATATTTTATTCAGTTTCGTTTATTATTTTAACAATAGCCACATTTGCGGTCTTGTTTTATTTCTCTCTATCTAGCTGTTCCTTGCCTAGGTCGGCACTGCATTTTTATACAAGACATTTCTTTCACTCTGTGCTTTTCTCAAGGCTGTAGTAAGATAGGTTGCCGGTAAACGTGGTAACGCTTTGTGACCACGATTTTCCTGAGGAATCAATTGTGTCATGCGCTTGGCTGCCCAATCATCCATGCTCTTGGGTAGAGATGAGGCGTTGCTATTTAGCCGGAACCAAACCCGGATTAGGCCGACAGGTGTCACCTGTAGTGGGTTCAGACTCAGTTCCCGACAGTGCAAGTGATCCTGCTGCCCAAATCCAGTAGACTCATTAGAATAATGAGAGCCTACGTGACACTAGTGAGGCCTTTAAAAGGACACCTGAACTCTTTGCATTATTTTTTGAGCTGAGGCACCGTATAGGTCTCCATCCTCTCCTGCTCAAATGCCAAATCTGCAATAACTGCTGATGGCTCACCAGACAGAGACATGATTGTGGTTGAAACTCAGAGGTTGCACAAGAACTTCAGAAGACAAAAACAAAAGGCCAAAAGGAAACAAAAACAGTATGTGGTTGTGTAATGCTCTGCGTAGTGTACACTAAACACTGTATGTCAAGTAAACAATACAAGTCCTATCCTCATCGCTGCCACCAATATTAGAAATGGGGTCTCTAGTTGGCAGTGGTTTGCACCCTGTCTATGTAGGGACCTTCCCTCTAGCCAGGGTAAGGGAGGTGCACAGCTATGATAACCCATGCTCACCACTTTGGTGGCTTGGCATGAGCAGTCAGGCTTATCTCAGAGGCAATGTGTAAAGTATTTGTACACAGACACAGTAACACAGTGAAAACACCACAAAAGTACTCCACACCAGTTTAGAAAAAAAGGCCAATATTTATCTGAGTAAAACAAGACCAAAATAACAACAATCCAACATACACAAGCAAAGATACCACTTTTAAAAGATTAAGGCCCTCATTACAACCCTAGCGGTCGGTGATAAAGCGGCAGTAATACCGCCAACAAGCCAGCAGTAAAAAAAATTGAATTATGACCATGGCGGAAACCGCCAACACAGACAGCCACTTTAATACACCGACTGCCACGGTGGTAGCAGCAAGCACCGCGGCGGTAACCGCCAACAGCCAGGCGGAGGACAAGGTTCCGCCCACTGTATTACAAGAGGCATATCCGCCACCTTTTCCGGGGAGGTACCAACTACAACAAAAGCACGGTGGAAACACAACACAGAAGTCAAAGGACTCACCTCTCGAGACTCATGGAACAACCACAACGCCATGGGGCCCGAACTCCAGATCTTCCCCATATTGGTCTACCTCCTCCTACACCAGGAATACCAACACCAGTGACGACAACCACAGTGAGTACTGCTGCCTAGCACACAGAGGAGGGGGGAGGAAAAAGAGAGTGACACACACAACACGCAACACCCCCACCCCGAACACCATACACACAAACAGATGCAGTAACATTTCAAATTCACCACGTACCCCTCAGGAATAATGCAGGGACAAAAGGAAGTGATTAAAGTGAGTGTAATAAGATAAAAATCCAGAAAAATGTCCTCAAAATTCAAAACAGTATTTATAGATATACAAATGGAGGGACATTGCCCAGTCAATAATGTCTGTGGGCCACAGGACCACACATAGGCCAAGGCCCATCCTACTCCTGTATCAACACGGAGACAACACTGCTGGGGCATCAGGTCGAAAACACACAGGCACCTCAGGAGGACAGGGAATGGTGGGGCACTTAAGTCGGAAGATGGTACAATGTCACTTGTCCTGGAGGGGGCAACATGCCCACTGCTTGGTCCTGGGGAGTGCAAGGCCACAGTCTCTCAAGTGGGTGGTTTGCCCACTGCTTGGTCCTGGGGAGTGCAAGGGCACAGTCTCTCAAGTGGGTGGTTTGCCCACTGCTTAGTCCTGGGGAGTGCAAAGCCACAGTCTCTCTAGTGGGTGGGTTGCCCACTGGTTCTGGAGGGGGCCTTGTGCCCAGTGTGCTTCATCCTGGCAATGATGGGGTGAGTGGATGGTTTCTTCCACTGGTTCTGGAGGGGGCCTTGGGCCTTTTGCCCTGTGATGCAGATCTTTGGGAGTGCAAGGTCACAGTCTCTCACCTGGGTGTCATACCCACAAGATTTGCAGTGGGCAGAATGCATTACACTCCATGGAGGCAGGACTACAGACCATCCGCCGGCGGCGACGGCTGCACAGTGGTGGCAGTGCCGGTGCTGGTGTCTGTGCTGCCAGTGGTGGGGGGAGGCTCCAACCCTTCCCCTGAAGCCTTGGACGGCTGCCCACTGGGGTTGCTGCCAGTGGTGTTGGTTGCGGTGCAGGTGGCAGTGCTAATGGCGATGCAGGTGGCGGTGCTGATGGCGGTGCAGGTGGCGTTACTCGCAGTGGTGCTGGTGTCGGTGCTGCTAGTGGTGGGGGGAGGCTCCTGCCCTTCCCCTGAAGCCTTGGATGGCTGCCCACTGAGGCTGCTGCTGCTGGAAGTGGTGCTGGTGGCGATGCAAATGGCGGTGCTGATGGCGGTGCAGGTGGCGGTGCTGGCAGTTGTGCTGGTGTCAGTGCTGCCAGTGGTGGGGGAGGCTCCAGCCCTTCCCCTGAAGCCTCTGACGGCTGAAGCGCCATGGTTGGTTTTGGGCACTCAGATTCTGTCACAGCCCCAGGCCTCCTGTCCCTCCTGCCTGCATGGGCAAGCCCTTTGCCCTTGCCGTGTGGTGGTGCCTCCTTGCCCTTGCCGTCTGGTGGTGCCTCCTTGCCATCTGGTCGTGCCACCTTGCCCTTCCCCTTATAAGCTGGTGGTGCCTCCTTGCCCTTGGCAGCTGGTGGTACATCCTTGCCCTTCCCCATGGCAGCCGGTGCAGGCACACTGCCAGTGCTGATGGGTGTCTCCTTGGAGCCTCTCACACTTGCAGTAGCTGCCGAAACTACAGTGGCCGTGGACTGGGTGGCTGAGGTGCTGGCCTGGGTTATGTCCACACTGGCCCAATGTGAGGACAGGGGGTGGGGGAGGGGGAGGGAAGAGGTCAACGGTGGAGAGGAAAAGCTTCTTAGGGACACTGGGGCGGGAAGGGGGTGAAGGTTTGGAAGTGGAGGAAGAGGGAGTGGTTGTAGGAGGTGTCTGTCTGCTGTGTTTGGGTGCAGGTGCATGGGCTGGATGCTTTTGTGAGATGGATGGCTGTTAGGTGTCTGAGTGCTTGTGTTTGTGTACTTTGGGAGGAGGGGGCACAGACACAGTGGGAGAGGACACAGGGAACGTGTGCATGGATGTGCGGGTGGTGACTGCCAGTGAGGGGCATGTAGTGAAAGGTGTGATGGTGATGGAGGCAGTGGGTGTGGATATAGTGCATGCAGGTGTGAGTGGAGACGCTACTGGGAGGGACGTGGACGAGGAGGAGGAGGGGGACACAGCGGAGGCAGTGGATGTTCTTATGTCAGCATCTGGATGGTGTTTGTGTGAGTGCCTGTGAGATGAAGTGTGGTGCTTGTGTTTGCCTGTGTGTTGTCTTGGGTTCATGCTGGTCTGAATGTGTGCTTGGGATAGGTTGGGGTTTAGGGGCATGGGACTGGGCAGAGGAAGTTGGAGGGGGGAGGATAGAGGCAGGAACAATGGTTTCCATCAGGGAGGAGGCCAGAGCCTGGAATGATCTCTGTTGGGCCGCCACGCCAGAGTGAATGCCCTCCAGGAATGCATTTGTATGTTGCTAATGCCCTGCCAGGCCCTGGATGGCATTCACTATAGTTGACTGCCCAACAGAGATGGATCACAGGAGGTCAATAGCCTCCTCACTCAGGCCAGCAGGGCTAACTGGGGCAGGGCCTGAGGTGCCTGGGGCGAAGGAGATGCACAGGGAAGGCAGTGCTGATACAGGGGGTACCTGTACCTATAGGTGGGGTGGCCACAGAGGTGTCCACCACCACTAGGGAGCTTCCATCGAGGAGGTATCACTTTCAGAACTGTCCCCTCCTGTCTCCGCCGTGGTGCTCCCCTCGCTCTTCTGTCCCACTGGTGCCCGCATCGTCGGTGGATTCGGCCTCTTAGGCCCTGTGGGATGCAGCTCCCTCCATCGGTGATGGCTCTGCTCCTCTGCCATATGATGCTAATGCACAGAAGGACAGGATGATAAAACAAAAAGGGAAGGAAAAGACAGAGGATACACTCGGTCAATGGCAGCAACAACACTACCGCTGGCGTACACAACACACAGGGGACAGCCCTACGTACTAGGCAATGCACTAACAGTAACAATGCTAGTCATCAGGCCATGGACAGTACTACCTAATGCCAGTTGCAGCATACCTGAGACCCACAGAGTCCTTCCCAGTAGTGGATGCCCACTAGCTTGTTTGGAGGTGGAGTTCATCAGCCCCTGCCCAACATGGAACCTACCCTGCAATGTCCGGCCTGGCCTAGGGGCACCAACAGACGCACATCCCCTACCCAGAGACCACCTCACCACGTGCAAGTAGTATATTGGGAACTGTACTCACCTCCTTGTGGTTGCTGTGATGCCCTCAAGTGCCCTACAGCTCTGGATAGGCCACAGCCAGTATGCAGAACATTAGGGGGGTCAGGGTTTGATGGGCACCCCTTCCTCATTGGAAGGCCATCCCCAGTTGGGCCTCCGCCGTCTTCCTTGCCCAGCGTCTCAGGTCCTCCCACCGTATGCAACAGTGGGTGCTCCGCCTGCCGTAGACCCCCAGGGTCCGCACATCCTTGCGATGGCACGCCATATACCCTTTTTCCGATGGGCGCTGACCTGCAGACAAATAAACATAGAAAGAGGTATCAGTCATACCGTTCGGCCTGCTACACTCATGGCCCACCATAGCCCTCCCATCCCCTTACGCACAGACATTGCCCAGCATACATGCAGCACGCTGCCAAGGACCCCTCAACCACCTACCACTTACATGAGGCCCTCACATACAGCGATACATTCATTCATGCCCCATTCATCGTGCTCACAGTGTACTCACCTGTTGATCTGGAGGCCCGTACAGCATTCGGTACTGGGGTAGGACCCCATCCACTAGTCTCTCCAACTCTGCAGCGGTGAAGGCAGGGGCCTTTTCCCCAGTGACACAAGCCATGGTTGGTTCCAGACACAGGTCACAGCAGCACTTGCAGTGTAGGTCCTCTCCTGTTTAAGGTCAGGTAGCAAGTGAGTGAACAGATAGAAAATGGTAGTCAAGTGCGTACTGTCACTGCCGGCGTATACCACCGTTGGCTGCTGTAACCCATAGGGCCCAATGTTAACCAATGAGGAGTTGCACGGCGGTACGCGACCGCCTCCCGCAACGGCGCACAACGTCAGCAGCATTACCTCATTTCCACCTGTCCATCCACACAGGACAGGCGGCTGCCATTTCAGGGGGGGCAGGCCATGGCACCTATCTGCGTCACAGCACACATAGGCACATTTTGGGGCTAAACATCAACATACTGTTTCTGTCACAACATGCAATGCACTGTTTATTTAGGAAATGTTGAAAACTGACTAGATGCTCATCGTTTTGCCCCCTAGATTACAACCGCTGCGGATGAATAGGAGATGGAGGCATCCCCCCATGTACAGGCCCCTGGTGGACTTGGCAACAATGGAGGACAGGCACGTTATCCTCACCTACAGACTTGATAGGGCCACAATCCAAGAGTTATGGGCCTAATTGGAGCCAGACCTGATCTCAGCGATCCGTCACCCCACGGGGATCCCCTCTCTTGTGCAAGTCCTATCTGTGCTCCATTTCTTGGCAACTGGCTCCTTCCAAGTGACAGTGGGCTTGGCAGTAGGAATGTCACAGCCAATATTCTCAATAGTGCTGACCAGAGTGTTGTCTGCTCTGATGAAACACATGCACAGCTACGTCGTTTTCCCCCAGGTGGAGGATTAGGGCACAGTGAAAGCTGATTTCTATGCAATGGGACATATCCCCAACATCATTGGGGCAATAGATGGTACACATATTGCCTTTGCCCCCTCCCCCCGAGAAATGAACAGGTTTTTGAGAAATCGAAAGAGCTTTCACTCTATGAATGTGCAGATAGTGTGCCTGGCGGACCAGTACATCTCCCATGTGAATGCAAAGTATCCTGGGTCTATGCATGATGCCTTTATACTGAGGAATAGCAGCATCCCATATCTGATGGCTCAACTCCAGAGGCACCGGGTGTGGCTAATAGGTGAGGCAGGTGACTCTGATTACCCCAACCTCTCACGGCTACTGACCCCAGTGAGGAATCCCAGGACAAGGGCAGAGGAACATTACAATGAGGCACATGGGCGAACAAGAAGAATTATAAAGCGAACCTTTGGCCTCCTGAAGGCCAGGTTTCGGTGCCTCCATCTAACAGGTGGTTCCCTGTGCTACTCACCAAAGAAGGTGTGCTAGATCATCGTGGCATGTTGCATGTTGCACAACCTTGCCTTACGTAGCCAGGTGCCTTTTCTGCAGGAGGATGAGGCTGGAGATGGGCGTGTGGCAGCGGTGGAGCCAGTGGACAGTGATGAAGATGAGGCAGAGTATGAGGATGTGGACAACAGAACAGCAATCATTCGACAGTACTTCCAGTGACACACAGGTAAGACATTGTAACTTCACCTACCATTGCAGTTTTGTGTTGTTAATTTTAACTGCCAGGCTGATGTTCCCACTACTATGGCCACTTACTGTACCATTTGACATGTCTATTCACAGATATCTGTGCCCCACTCTGGCTCCTGGTATATTGACTGCAGCAAACTACAGGTCATACCTAAGTATACATGACTGTACAGATGAATTGCAATGTCTACAGATTGTGAAACAAATACATAGTTCAATCACTTGACAGACTCAATACCTGTATTTTTTACAAGGATGTTTATTCATGTGCTTATAAGTGGATGGGGTATTGCTGTAGGCTGGAGGTGGTGGTGGAGGAGAGTCCAGGATAGAGTCCAGTCTATTTGTATCACAGGTGCATTGTCCAAGGGTGCATAAGTGGAGCAATGGGAGTTCAAGCTGGACAGGGTGACAGAGTGGGACACAAGGGTGACAATCAGGAGAGTCTTATTTCCTGGCGGGGTCTTGGCAATGTTCTCTGGCTTCTGCCTGGATCGCAGGGACAGTTTGCGTGGTGGTTGTCCCTCTGCAGGGGGTGGGGTGCTGGTGGCCTGTTGTTCATGTGGTGGGGCCTCCTCTCCCCTAGCGTCAGCGGAGGTGGAGGGCTGTTCATCGGTGTGGCTAGTGTCAGAGGCCCGTTGGTGTGCCACTTCCTCCCTCATGGTGTTGGCCATGTCTGCCAGCACACCTGCAATGGTCGCCAGGGTGGTGTGGATGTCCCTCAGGTTCTCCCTGATCCCCAGGTATTGTCCCTCCTGCAGCCACTGGATCTCCTGCAACTTGGCCAGTATCTGGCCCATCGTCTCCTGGGAATGGTGGTATGCTCTGAGGATGTTGGTGAGTGCCTCATGGAGAGTCGGTTCCCTGGTCCTGTCCTCACCCTGTTGCACAGCAGTCCTCCCAGCTCCCCTGTTGTCCTGTGCCTCTGTTCCCTGAACCGTGTGCCCACTGCCACTGACCCCAGGTCCCTGATCGTCCTGTGTTTGTGGTGTGCCCTGGGGTCCCTGTAGTGGTGGACACACTGCTGATTGACGTGTCCTGGGGACAGAGGTATGGGCCAGCTGGGTGGGTGCTGTGGTAGTGTTTCCTGATGGGGGAGGCTCTGTGGTGGTATGGGACTGTGCCTGGGTAACCGACTGTCTGGAGGTCCCTGATGGGCCAGGTTGGTCATCCTGATCCAGGTGAGCAGAGCTGCTGTCATCACTGTGGGCCTCTTCTGTGGGGGGACTGGATGTTGCTGGCACCTCCTCTCCGGTGACGTTGGGTGTGGGACCTGCGTGGATGTGAATGCAGTGTTATTGTTTCTGAGTGTGACATGTTGTGCATGGGTGTGTTGCCCTGTATGGTTGTGATTGCCCTGTCAGCTTTGCCTTGTGTGAGTAGTGATTTTGTGGCCTAGGTGATTCTCACTAAAGTGCATGCTTTAGTGATGGGTGTCCATGCAGGGCTCTGAGTGATGTCCATGCATTGGTGGTGTATACAGGGCTTGGTATTGGGATGAGTGGGGTGTGATGGTGGGGTGTATGTAAGGTGGTGGGGTGATGGGGGTGAGGGTAGGGGTAGGGGTATGTGATGGCATGCAGGTAGGGGGGTGATAGCAATAGAGATTTGACTTACCAGAGTCCAGTCCTCCTGCTACTCCTGCCAGGCCCTCAGGATGCATAATTGCCAAGACTTGCTCCTCCCATGCTGTTAGTTGTGGGGGAGGAGGTGGGGTCCACCGCCAGTCCTCTGTACTGCTATCTGGTGTATTGCTACCACGGAACGCACCTTCCCCCGTTGGTCGTTCCACCTCTTCCTGATGTCATCCCTTGTTCTTGGGTGCTATCCCACAGCGTTGACCCTGTCCACGATTCTCCACCATAGCTCCATCTTCCTAGCGATGGATGTTTGTTGCACCTGTGATCCGAATGGCGGTGGCACTACCCAGATAATTTCCTCCACCATGACCCTTAGCTCCTCCTCTGAGAACCTGGGGTGTCTTTGTGGTGGCATGGGTGTAGTGTGCGTGGTGTGTGTGAAGGTGTGTGAGGTGATGTATTGGGGTGTGTGCTGTGAGGTGCGTGGATGGTGTATGGGTGATGGTGTTCTGTGGCTCTGGTTGTGTGGGTGCTCTTGTTGTATCTCTCTCTAGTGGCAATTTTTGTTAGTCGTAAAGGGATGTGGGTAATGTGTGTGTGTGTTTTATAGTGGTGTGGGTGTGTGGGTGTGGTGTGTGTATGAGTGTCAAGTGTGTGTAGTTTGAATTGACCAATGTGGTGGTGTTTTGTATGTGTGTGTGTATTTTGAGCGCAGCAGTATGTACCGCCAATGGTTTACTGCCATTGAATGTCCGACGCGATGATTCGTGGGTCATAATGCTGTGGGCATAGTTCTGTTGGTGTAACAGTGTGGGTTTTGCTACCACCAGTGTATCACTGACCTTTGGGCTGGCAGACTTGTGTGTGTGGCTGCATGGTGATGGATTGCTTTGTGTGGGTCATAATATGGGTAGCGGTATACCTACGCGGTCGCGGTATGTTGGCGGCAGTTGGCATGGCGGTAAGCGGGACTTACCGCCAATGTCATAATGAGGGCCTAAATGCAATTGTAATTCCTTGAACTCAATGAAGCGCTTGATTGGACAAAGTAACTGAGATACATTGTAGGAAGTTGGCTCTGTATGCACTATTTCAAAGTAAGGAATAGTATGCACAGAGTCCAAGGGTTCCCCTTTGAGGTAAGATAGTGGCAAAAAGAGATAATACTAATGCTCTATTTTGTGGTAGTGTGGTCGAGCAGTAGGCTTATCAAAGGAGTAGTGTTAAGCATTTGTTGTACATACACACAGGCAATAAATGAGGAACACACACTCAGAAACAATTCCAGGCCAATAGGTTTTTGTTATAGAAAAATATCTTTTCTTAGTTTATTTTAAGAACCACAGGTTCAAATTCTACATGTAATATCTCATTTGAAAGGTATTGCGGGTAAGTACTTTAGGAACTTTGAATAATTACAGTAGCATATATACTTTTTACATAAAACACATTTAGCTGTTTTAAAAGTGGGCACTTAGTGCAATTTTCACAGTTCCTGGGGGAGGTAAAGTATTGTTAGGTTTTGCAGGTAAGTAAACCACCTACGGGGTTAAGATTGGGGTCCAAGGTAGCCCACCGTTGGGGGTTCAGAGCAACCCCAAAGTTACCACACCAGCAGCTCAGGGCCGGTCAGGTGCAGAGTTCAAAGTGGTGCCCAAAACGCATAGGCTTCAATGGAGAGAAGGGGGTGCCCCGGTTCCAGTCTGCCAGCAGGTAAGTACACGCGTCTTCGGAGGGCAGACCAGGGGGGTTTTGTAGGGCACCGGGGGGGACACAAGTCCACACAAAAAGTACACCCTCAGCAGCGCGGGGGCGGCCGGGTGCAGTGTGCAAACAAGCGTTGGGTTTCCAATGGGAGTCAATGGGAGACCAAGGGGTCTCTTCAGCGATGCAGGCAGGCAAGGGGGGGGCTCCTCGGGGTAGCCACCACCTGGGCAAGGGAGAGGGCCTCCTGGGGGTCACTCCTGCACTGGAGTTCCGATCCTTCAGGTGCTGGGGGCTGCGGGTGCAGGGTCTTTTCCAGGCAGTCGCGACCAGGGGGAGCCTGGGGATTCCCTCTGCAGGCGTCGCTGTGGGGGCTCAGGGGGGACAACTTTGGTTACTCACAGTCTCCGAGTCGCCGGAGGGTCCTCCCTGAGGTGTTGGTTCTCCACCAGTCGAGTCGGGGTCGCCGGGTGCAGTGTTGCAAGTCTCACGCTTCTTGCGGGGATTGCAGGGGTCTTTAAATCTGCTCCTCTGAAACAAAGTTGCAGTCTTTTTGGAACAGGGCCGCTGTCCTCGGGAGTTTCTTGTTTCTCTTGAAGCAGGGCAGTCCTCTGAGGATTCAGAGGTCGCTGGTCCTGGAGAAAGCGACGCTGGAGCAGGTTTCTTTAGAAGGCAGGAGACAGGCCGGTAGGACTGGGGCCAAAGCAGTTGGTGTCTTCTTTCTTCTTCTGCAGGGGTTTTCAGCTCAGCAGTCTTCTTCTTCGATAAGTTGCAGGAATCTAAATTCTTAGGTTCAGGGGAGCCCTTAAATACTAAATTTAAGGGCGTGTTTAGGTCTGGGGGGTTAGTAGCCAATGGCTACTAGCCCTGAGGGTGGGTACACCCTCTTTGTGCCTCCTCCCAAGGGGAGGGGGTCACATTTCTATCCCTATTGGGGGGAATCCTCCATCTGCAAGATGGAGGATTTCTAAAAGTTAGAGTCACTTTAGCTCAGGACACCTTAGGGGCTGTCCTGACTGGCCAGTGACTCCTCCTTGTTATTCTCATTATCTCCTCTGGCCTTGCCGCGAAAAGTGGGGACGTGGCCGGAGGGGGCGGGCAACTCCACTAGCTGGAGTGCCCTGCGGTGCTGGAACAAAGGGGGTAAGCCTTTGAGGCTCACCGCCAGGTGTTACAGCTCCTGCCTGGGGGAGGTGATAGCATCTCCACCCAGTGCAGGCTTTGTTACAGGCCACAGAGTGACAAAGGCACTCTCCCCATGTGGCCAGTAACATGTCTCGAGTGTGGCAGGCTGCTAGAACCAGTCAGCCTACACGGGTAGTTGGTTTAAGTTTCAGGGGGCACCTCTAAGGTGCCCTCTGGGGTGTATTTTACAATAAAATGCACACTGGCATCAGTGTGCATTTATTGTGCTGAGAAGTTTCATACCAAACTTCCCAGTTTTCAGTGTAGCCATTATGGTGCTGTGGAGTTCGTGTTTGACAGACTCCCAGACCATATACTCTTATGGCTACCCTGCACTTACAATGTCTAAGGTTTTGCTTAGACACTGTAGGGGCACAGTGCTCATGCACTGGTGCCCTCACCTATGGTATAGTGCACCCTGCCTTAGGGCTGTAAGGCCTGCTAGAGGGGTGACGTATCTAAACTGCATAGGCAGTGTGAGGTTGGCATGGCACCCTGAGGGGAGTGCCATGTCAACTTACTCGTTTTGTTCTCACCAGCACACACAAGCTGGCAAGCAGTGTGTCTGTGCTGAGTGAGGGGTCCCCAGGGTGGCATAAGCTATGCTGCAGCCCTTAGAGACCTTCCCTGGCATCAGGGCCCTTGGGATGCCAGGGTGTGCCAATTGTGTAAAACAAAAGTACAGGTTAGGGAAAGAACACTGGTGCTGGGGCCTGGTTAGCAGGCCTCAGCACACTTTCAAATCAAAACATAGCGTCAGCAAAGGCAAAAAGTCAGGGGGTAACCATGCCAAGGAGGCATTTCCTTACACAACCCCCCCCCCAAACGAAAGAGGATGAGACTAACCTTTCCCAAGAGAGTCTTCATTTTCTAAGTGGAAGAACCTGAAAAGGCCATCTGCATTGGCATGGGCAGTCCCAGGTCTGTGTTCTACTATAAAGTCCATTCCCTGTAGGGAGATGGACCACCTCAACAGTTTTGGATTTTCACCTTTCATTTGCTCAGTTTGAACTAGGAAGTGAGTACCAAAGAGGTATGGTCTCAGCTTCTTCAGGGACCAAACCAAAGCAAAGGCCTCCCTCTCAATGGCACTCCAATGCTGCTCCCTGGGGAGTAACCTCCTGCTAATTAAAGCAACAGGCTGGTCAAGGCCATCATCATTTGTTTGGGACAAAACTGCCCCTATCCCATGTTCAGAGGCATCTGTCTGCACAATGAACTGCTTGGAGTAATCTGGAGCTTTCAGAACTGGTGCTGTGCACATTGCTTGTTTCGGGTGTCAAAGGCCTGTTGGCCTTCTACAGTCCAGTTTACCTTCTTGAGCATTTTCTTGGAGGTGAGTTCTGTGAGGGCTGTCACAATGGATCCATATCCCTTCACAAACCTCCTATAGTACCCAGTCAAGCCAAGGAATGCCCTGACTTGAGTCTGGGTTTTTGGAGCTGCCCAGTCCAGGATAGTCTGGATCTTAGGCTGGAGTGGCTAAACTTGGCCTCCACCTACAAGGTGTCCCAAGTAAACCACAGTTCCCTACCCTATCTGGCATTTGGATGCCTTGATAGAGAGGCCGGCAGATTGCAGAGCCTTCAAAACCTTCTTCAGGTGGACCAGGTGATCCTGCCAGTTGGAGCTAAAGACAGCAATATCGTCAAGATAAGCTGCACTAAAGGACTCCAAGCCAGCAAGGACTTGATTCACCAACCTTTGGAAGGTGGCAGGGGCATTCTTTAAACCAAAGGGCATAACAGTGAACTGATAATGCCCATCAGGTGTGGAGAATGCTGTCTTTTCTTTTGCTCCAGGTGCCATTTTGATTTGCCAGTACCCTGCTGTTAAGTCAAAGATACTCAGGAATTTGGCAGCACCTAATTTGTCTATCAGTTCATCAGCTCTAGGAATGGGATGGGCATCTGTCTTGGTGACAGAATTAAGTCCTATGTAGTCCACACAAAACCTCATCTCTCTCTTTCCATCTTTGGTGTGAGGTTTGGGGACAAAGACCACTGGGCTAGCCCAGGGGCTGTCAGAGTACTCAATTACTCCCAATTCCAGCATCTTGTGGACTTCCACCTTGATGCTTTCCTTAACTTGATCAGACTGTCTGAATATTTTGTTTTTGACAGGCATGCTGTCTCCTGTGTCCACATCATGGGTACACAGGTGTGTCTGACCAGGGGTTAGGGAAAAGAGCTCAGCAAACTGTTGCAGGACCTTCCTACAGTCAGCTTGCTGTTGGCCAGAGAGGGTGTCTGAATAGATCACTCCATCTACTGAGCCATCATTAGGGTCTGATGACAGAAGATCAGGGAGAGGCTCACTCTCAGCTTCCTGATCCTCATCTGTTACCATTAACAGATTCACATCAGCCCTGTCATGGAAGAGTTTAAGGCGGTTCACATGGATCACCCTCTTGGGGCTCCTGCTTGTGCCCAGGTCCACCATGTAGGTGACCTGACTCTTCCTCTCTAGCACTGGGTAAGGGCCACTCCATTTGTCCTGAAGTGCACTGGGAGCCACAGGCTCCAGAACCCAGACTTTCTGCCCTGGTTGAAATTCAACCAGTGCAGCCTTTTGGTCATACCAAAACTTCTGGAGCTGTTGGCTGGCCTCAAGGTTTTTACTTGCCTTTTCCATGTACTCTGCCATCCTTGAGCGAAGGCCAAGTACATAGTCCACTATGTCTTGTTTAGGCTCATGAAGAGGTCTCTCCCAGCCTTCTTTCACAAGAGCTAGTGGTCCCCTTACAGGGTGGGCAAACAGAAGTTCAAAGGGTGAGAATCCTACTCCCTTCTGAGGCACCTCTCTGTAAGCGAAGAGCAGACATGGCAGGAGGACATCCCATCTCCTTTTGAGTTTTTCTGGGAGCCCCATGATCATGCCCTTTAATGTCTTGTTGAATCTCTCAACAAGGCCATTAGTTTGTGGATGATAGGGTGTAGTGAATTTATAAGTCACTCCACACTCATTCCACATGTGTTTCAGGTATGCTGACATGAAGTTGGTACCTCTGTCAGACACCACCTCCTTAGGGAAGCCCACTCTGGTAAAGATACCAATGAGGGCCTTGGCTACTGCAGGGGCAGTAGTCGACCTAAGGGGAATAGCTTCAGGATACCTAGTAGCATGATCCACTACTACTAGGATGTACATATTTCCTGAGGCTGTGAGAGGTTCAAGTGGACCCACTATGTCCACACCCACTCTTTCAAAGGGGACCCCCACCACTGGAAGTGGAATGAGGGGGGCCTTTGGGTGTCCACCTGTCTTACCACTGGCTTGACAGGTGGTACAGGAGACACAAAACTCCTTAACTTTCTGAGACATATTGGGCCAGTAGAAGTGGTTGACTAGTCTCTCCCACGTCTTGGTTTGTCCCAAATGCCCAGCAAGGGGAATATCATGGGCAATAGTCAGTATGAACTCTCTGAACTCCTGAGGCACTACCACTCTCCTAGTGGCACCAGGTTTGGGATCTCTTGCCTCAGTGTACAGGAGCCCATCTTCCCAATAGACCCTATGTGTTCCAGTTTTCTTGCCATTGGACTCTTCAGCAGCTTGCTGCCTAAGGCCTTCAAGAGAGGGACAGGTTTCTTGCCCCTTACACAACTGCTCCCTTGAGAGTCCCCCTGGGCCTAAGAGCTCAACTTGATAAGGTTCTAACTCCATAGGCTCAGTTCCCTCAGAGGGCAGAACTTCTTCCTGAGAAGAGAGGTTCTCTTTTTGTTGTTGTGTTGCAGCTTGTTTCCCAGCTGACTTTCCTTTTCTCTTGGTAGGCTGGGCCCTTTTTCCAGACTCCAGCTCTACTTTTTCACCCTGAGCCTTGCACTGTGCCCTTGTCTTGACACACACCAGTTCAGGGATACCCAGCATGGCTGCATGGGGTTTCAGTTCTACCTCAGCCCATGCTGAGGACTCCAGGTCATTTCCAAGCAAACAGTCTACTGGGATATTCGAGGAGACCACCACCTGTTTCAGGCCATTGACCCCTCCCCACTCTAAAGTTACCATAGCCATGGGATGTACTTTAGTCTGATTGTCAGCGTTGGTGACTGGATAAGTTTGTCCAGCCAGGTATTGACCAGGGGAAACCAGTTTCTCTGTCACCATGGTGACACTGGCACCTGTATCCCTCAGGCCTTCTACACTTGTCCCATTAATTAAGAGCTGCTGCCTGTATTTTTGCATGTTAGGAGGCCAGGCAGCAAGTGTGGCTAAATCCACCCCACCCTCAGAGACTAATGTAGCTTCAGTGTGACACCTGATTTGCTCTGGGCACACTGTTGATCCCACTTGGAGACTAGCCATTCCAGTGTTAGCTGGAGTGGAGTTAGAAGTGGTAGTTTTCTTGGGACAGGCCTTGTATCCAATTTGGTGTCCAGGCTGATTACAGCTACGACACCAGGCCTTTTTGGGATCAAAGTTTTTACCCTTGTACCCAAAATTGGTTTGTGAAGAGGCTCTGGGCCCACCCTCCTGTGCAGGTTTTTGGGGGCCTGTAGAAAACTCTTTACTATTTTTGTTTTTGGATGTCTCAACACTCTTCCCCTGGGGAGGCTTTGTGACCCCTTTCTTTTGGTCACCCCCTGTGGAAGTCTTGGTCACCCTAGTCTTGACCCAATGGTCCGCCTTCTTTCCCAATTCTTGGGGAGAAATTGGTCCTAGGTCTACCAGATGCTGATGCAGTTTATCATTAAAACAATTACTTAACAGATGTTCTTTCACAAATAAATTGTACAGCCCATCATAATTATTTACACCACTGCCTTGAATCCAACCATCCAGTGTTTTCACTGAGTAGTCGACAAAATCAACCCAGGTCTGGCTCGAGGATTTTTGAGCCCCCCTGAATCTAATCCTATACTCCTCAGTGGAGAATCCAAAGCCCTCAATCAGGGTCCCCTTCATGAGGTCATAGGATTCTGCATCTTTTCCAGAGAGTGTGAGGAGTCTATCCCTACACTTTCCAGTGAACATTTCCCAAAGGAGAGCACCCCAGTGAGATTTGTTCACTTTTCTGGTTACACAAGCCCTCTCAAAAGCTATGAACCATTTGGTGATGTCATCACCATCTTCATATTTAGTTACAATCCCTTTAGGGATTTTCAACATGTCAGGAGAATCTCTGACCCTAGTTATGTTGCTGCCACCATTGATGGGTCCTAGGCCCATCTCTTGTCTTTCCCTTTCCATGGCTAGGATCTGTCTTTCCAAAGCCAATCTTTTGGCCATCCTGGCTAACTGGATGTCCTCTTCACTGGAGTTATCCTCAGTGATTTCAGAGAGGTTGGTCCCTCCTGTGAGGGAACCAGCATCCCTGACTATTATGTTTGGAGACAGGGCTTGAGAGGCCCTGTTCTCCCTAGTTAGGACTGGTAGGGGGGAATTTTCCTCCAAGTCACTATCTTCATCCTCTGTGTTGCCATCCTCAGAGGGGTTGGCCTTTTCAAACTCTGCCAAAAGCTCCTGGAGCTGTAGTTTGGAAGGTCTGGGGCCCATTGTTATTTTCTTTATTTTACAGAGTGACCTTAGCTCCCTCATCTTAAGATGGAGGTAAGGGGTGGTGTCGAGTTCCACCACATTCATCTCTGTACTAGACATTATGCTTCTAAAAGTTGGAATACTTTTTAAGAATCTAAAACTAGTTCTAGGTTCTAATTCAAACTTTCACAAAACTTTTAAACTCTAAAAGGAAATGCTAAACAGGGACTAACACAAGGCCCTAGCAGGTCTTTTAAGAATTTAGAAAAATAGTTCAAATTGCAAAAATCAATTTCTAATGACAATTTTTGGAATTTGTCGTGTGACCAGGTATTGGCTGAGTAGTCCAGCAAATGCAAAGTCTTGTACCCCACCGCTGATCCACCAATGTAGGAAGTTGGCTCTGTATGCACTATTTCAAAGTAAGGAATAGTATGCACAGAGTCCAAGGGTTCCCCTTAGAGGTAAGATAGTG
This sequence comes from Pleurodeles waltl, assembly GCF_031143425.1. Classification (NCBI taxonomy): domain Eukaryota; kingdom Metazoa; phylum Chordata; class Amphibia; order Caudata; family Salamandridae; genus Pleurodeles; species Pleurodeles waltl. The sequence goes on from NC_090437.1 coordinate 597,916,076, forward strand.
GCAAAAAGAGATAATACTAATGCTCTATTTTGTGGTAGTGTGGTCGAGCAGTAGGCTTATCAAAGGAGTAGTGTTAAGCATTTGTTGTACATACACACAGGCAATAAATGAGGAACACACACTCAGAAACAATTCCAGGCCAATAGGTTTTTGTTATAGAAAAATATCTTTTCTTAGTTTATTTTAAGAACCACAGGTTCAAATTCTACATGTAATATCTCATTTGAAAGGTATTGCGGGTAAGTACTTTAGGAACTTTGAATAATTACAGTAGCATATATACTTTTTACATAAAACACATTTAGCTGTTTTAAAAGTGGGCACTTAGTGCAATTTTCACAGTTCCTGGGGGAGGTAAAGTATTGTTAGGTTTTGCAGGTAAGTAAACCACCTACGGGGTTAAGATTGGGGTCCAAGGTAGCCCACCGTTGGGGGTTCAGAGCAACCCCAAAGTTACCACACCAGCAGCTCAGGGCCGGTCAGGTGCAGAGTTCAAAGTGGTGCCCAAAACGCATAGGCTTCAATGGAGAGAAGGGGGTGCCCCGGTTCCAGTCTGCCAGCAGGTAAGTACACGCGTCTTCGGAGGGCAGACCAGGGGGGTTTTGTAGGGCACCGGGGGGGACACAAGTCCACACAAAAAGTACACCCTCAGCAGCGCGGGGGCGGCCGGGTGCAGTGTGCAAACAAGCGTCGGGTTTCCAATGGGAGTCAATGGGAGACCAAGGGGTCTCTTCAGCGATGCAGGCAGGCAAGGGGGGGGCTCCTCGGGGTAGCCACCACCTGGGCAAGGGAGAGGGCCTCCTGGGGGTCACTCCTGCACTGGAGTTCTGATCCTTCAGGTGCTGGGGGCTGCGGGTGCAGGGTCTTTTCCAGCCGTCGGGATTTTAGAGTCAGGCAGCCGCGTCAGGGGGAGCCTGGGGATTCCCTCTGCAGGCGTCGCTGTGGGGGCTCAGGGGGGACAACTTTGGTTACTCACAGTCTCGGAGTCGCCGGAGGGTCCTCCCTGAGGTGTTGGTTCTCCACAAGTCGAGTCGGGGTTGCCGGGTGCAGTGTTGCAAGTCTCACGCTTCTTGCGGGGATTGCAGGGGTCTTTAAATCTGCTCCTCTGAAACAAAGTTGCAGTCTTTTTGGAACAGGGCCGCTGTCCTCGGGAGTTTCTTGTTCCTCTTGAAGCAGGGCAGTCCTCTGAGGATTCAGAGGTCGCTGGTCCTGGAGAAAGCGTCGCTGGAGCAGGTTTCTTTAGAAGGCAGGAGACAGCCCGGTAGGACTGGGGCCAAAGCAGTTGGTGTCTTCTTTCTTCTTCTGCAGGGGTTTTCAGCTCAGCAGTCTTCTTCTTCGGTAAGTTGCAGGAATCTAAATTCTTAGGTTCAGGGGAGCCCTTAAATACTAAATTTAAGGGCGTGTTTAGGTCTGGGGGGTTAGTAGCCAATGGCTACTAGCCCTGACGGTGGGTACACCCTCTTTGTGCCTCCTCCCAAGGGGAGGGGGTCACATTTCTATCCCTATTGGGGGGAATCCTCCATCTGCAAGATGGAGGATTTCTAAAAGTTAGAGTCACTTCAGCTCAGGACACCTTAGGGGCTGTCCTGACTGGCCAGTGACTCCTCCTTGTTATTCTCATTATCTCCTCCGGCCTTGCCGCCAAAAGTGGGGCCGTGGCCGGAGGGGGCGGGCAACTCCACTAGCTGGAGTGCCCTGCGGTGCTGGAACAAAGGGGGTAAGCCTTTGAGGCTCACCGCCAGGTGTTACAGCTCCTGCCTGGGGGAGGTGATAGCATCTCCACCCAGTGCAGGCTTTGTTACAGGCCACAGAGTGACAAAGGCACTCTCCCCATGTGGCCAGCAACATGTCTCGAGTGTGGCAGGCTGCTAGAACCAGTCAGCCTACACGGGTAGTTGGTTTAAGTTTCAGGGGGCACCTCTAAGGTGCCCTCTGGGGTGTATTTTACAATAAAATGCACACTGGCATCAGTGTGCATTTATTGTGCTGAGAAGTTTGATACCAAACTTCCCAGTTTTCAGTGTAGCCATTATGGTGCTGTGGAGTTCGTGTTTGACAGACTCCCAGACCATATACTCTTATGGCTACCCTGCACTTACAATGTCTAAGGTTTTGCTTAGACACTGTAGGGGCACAGTGCTCATGCACTGGTGCCCTCACCTATGGTATAGTGCACCCTGCCTTAGGGCTGTAAGGCCTGCTAGAGGGGTGACTTATCTATACTGCATAGGCAGTGTGAGGTTGGCATGGCACCCTGAGGGGAGTGCCATGTCGACTTACTCGTTTTGTTCTCACCAGCACACACAAGCTGGCAAGCAGTGTGTCTGTGCTGAGTGAGGGGTCCCCAGGGTGGCATAAGCTATGCTGCAGCCCTTAGAGACCTTCCCTGGCATCAGGGCCCTTGGTACCAGGGGTACCAGTTACAAGGGACTTACCTGGATGCCAGGGTGTTCCAATTGTGTAAAACAAAAGTACAGGTTAGGGAAAGAACACTGGTGCTGGGGCCTGGTTAGCAGGCCTCAGCACACTTTCAAATCAAAACATAGCATCAGCAAAGGCAAAAAGTCAGGGGGTAACCATGCCAAGGAGGCATTTCCTTACATGCATCATAAACAAAGATGATGCAGGCCGCAGGGGAGGTGATGCGTTGAAAGAGCCAGACATTTGTCGGTTCCTTACTGTTACAGGGGAGGTGATGCATTGGTTCCTTCCTGCTAGGCAGGGGAGGTGATGTGTCGGTTCCTTACTGCCACAGGGGAGGTGATGTGTTATTTGTGGCACGGAGCATCAAAATCCTTACTGCGGTGTACATGTCGAAGAAAATAGTGCCCAGCGTCAATGCGTGGGTGATGCGTCGGAAGTCAAGCCATAATGCGTCGATCTCACAGCGACGAAGCAGTCACTGCGTCAGAGTCAGAGCGGTGTGTCACAAACGTCAGTAAGGCTGTGCTCAAAACTCATGCAGCAGTGGTTTTTCTGCCCTGCAGTGACGGAAAGCTGGGGCCTGTATTGAAAACCATGGTTGTTGCGTGAAGCGGGAACCACTCTCCAGTGCAGGCAGTGGCAATGTTTCAAATCCTTCCAGCAAAGCATCGGTTCGAAACGACACAGTAAATCGATGCCTGGTTTTTCTTCTTGTAGCACTGAAAACCTCCTCCTAGGGCCCAGAACTGGATTTGGCACCACTTGACAGGACATGTTTCTCAGCAGGGAAGCTCAGTGCTGGCATATGAAGTCTTTGATGTCTCTGAGACTTTTTAACAGGAGATAAACTCAACTTAAGCCCTTGGAGAATCTTGGAAAGCAGGATGTAGAAAGCAAAGTCCAGTCCTTTCACTCCCAAGACAGAAGCAGCAAGTCAGCACAACAAAGCAATAGGCACAGCAGGAGTCCCTCCTATCGCATCCAGCTCTTATTCCTGGCAGAATGTCCCCACTCCAAAAGTGTTCTAAGATTGTGAGGTCAGAGGTCCAGTACTTATACCCCTTTCTGTCTTTGAAGTAGGCAATCTTCAAAGAGATGCATTTCCTGCCCTGGCCCCAGACATATTCCAGGGGGTTGGAGACTGATTTGTGTAAGGACAGGCATAGCCCTATTCAGGTGCAAGTGTCCGCTCATCCTACCACTCTAGCTCACGAAGACCTATCAGGATATGCAGGGCACACATCAGCTCCCTTTGTGTGACTGTAAAGAGAGAATTCATAAACAGCCCAACTGTCATCCTGACCCAGATGTGTATTCCTCAGCCAGGCAGAGGCACAGAATGGTTAAACAATAAATTACCCACTTTCTAAAAGTGGCATTTTCACACTTACAATTCAAACAACAACTTCACCAAAATATGTATTTTTGAATTGTGAGTTCAGAGACCCCAAACTCCACATCTGTACCTGTTCCCAATGGGAAGTTACACTTAAAAGATATTTCATGGCAATCCCTATTGTACCCTATGGGAGAGATAAGCCTTACAATAGTGAAAATTGACTCTAGCAATATTTCACTATCAGGACAATTTAAAACACACCAGTACATGTCTTACCATTTAAATCCATTGCACCCTGCCCATGGGGCTGCCTTGGGCCGAAGTTATAAGTCAAAATGGCAGCTTAAAACTGCCCACATAGACATTGTAGTGGCAGGTCTGAGACACGTTACAGGGCTATTCATGTGGGTGGCACAATCACTGCTGCAGGCCCACTAGTAGCATCAGGCCCTGGGCATACATGGTGCACTATACTAGAGAGTTACTAGTAAATCAAATATGCCAATCATGGATAAACCAGTCGCCCATACAATTTTAGACAGAGAGCACTAGCACTTTAGCACTGGTCAGCAGTGGTAAAGTGCCCGGAGTCCTACAGCCAGCAAAAACGAAATTCAGCATAGGACAAAAACAGGCCACCAGAAGCCAAAAGACAGGGGATACCACGCCAAGAGCTGACAAGTCTAAAACATAAATATAAATTCACATTGTCATAGTATTGCCTGGCACTGAAGGGAACAACTTTCCAGTGGCTGAAGTGGGATGATTACACATTGCACCATGCTGCAGGGGACAGAAGAAAAATGTGAATGACACAACAACCAACAAAAGACAAATGGTTGAGGAACGCTGACTGGAAGGCCAAAAGCCCATTTATGTAATTATATGATTATATGAGAATGTATCAGCATCATTGCACGAGTTTTCCTATCTAAAGATAGTTCCAGTCGGGGAATGCCAAAGTCCATATTGGGACTTCACCGCTTCCAGACCTAGATGTTGGTTCATCCTATTAGATGGTATTTGGTATTGAATTCCCCGCACCAGCAGCCTTCTCGCAAATCTAGTTTTGTTTTCTCAAGGTCTTAACAAAACTGTATTGTTTGGGAATATGCCAGACCCTCATCAATCTAAAAAAAAAAAATTGCTACATGCAAAAGTGTTATTTTGGTCTACAAAAACACACACATTATCATAGTACTCTCTGACCCCTTAGAGACCTATTTTGTGCATGGATGACTTTCTTGTGAAAGGGAACACTCTGTATCTTGTAGTGATGTCAGCCAATGGCTGAAGTGGGCTGATACATTGCTCCTTAATGCATGCTGGTGTGGGTGGAAGAAAACGTGAATGACGCCAACTACAGAATAATGGATGAAGTCTAGCTAAAGACCCTATAAGTAACTATGTTATAAACACAATTTTAGGAAAATGAAAAGGTATTGGCTAACAAAGAACTAAAAATATTAATCAGTCTAGCATTGGCTGCAAGCCTCTTGCCTCTGAGAAAGAAAGCAAGAAAGAAAGGAGAAGAGGAGAAAAGGGAGAAAGAAAAAGAATGAAAAAAAAAACAAAAAAGGAAAAAGGAGTCAAGAAAGAAAGAAAAGAACCTAAAGAAAGAAGGGAACAATGAAAGAAAGTAAAAGGTAAAAAGAGGATAGTTTAATACAGAACAGTTTCAAATGGATGCAATCTGCTATGCTACATGTGAGAGAGCAAAATGCAGTTACTCTAAGTGAAGTCAACCAGCGGCTTAAGTAGGCTGAACTATTGCTCCATGCTATATGCTGTTGTGGGTGGATGCAAAATGTAAATGACACAACATCAGACCAATGGATGAAGAGAGGTGGCTGAAATCCCTATATGTAAGACCATTGTACATTTTAGTACAAATTAAAAGGTCTTGGCTAACACCAGTCCTAACAAGTAAGTTTGTGTAAAAAATCCACTTAAATACCCAATCAAATCCACATTAAAAAAATAATAATGCAAAAGAATTTTCATATAAAAACTTAGGGCGGAGACATACTAAGATATAATTCTCAAAAAGCAGTCTATGTGCTAATAGACTGATTTGTGAAACAGGAAATCACATGGGGGTTGCATTAATATTAATTAATAATGTGTATTAGGTGGACCGCAATGTGCACCCCCTTGTGTTTAGCTACACTGACATGGATAGTTGCATGCAAGGGGCAGCAGGCTAAAATCTTTGTGATTACATTCCAAAATGGAAATCGTTTCCTTTTTTTTTTTTAAAGCAGCCTGAGTTCGTTAGAAGTCTTCTGGATCACTGCATACTTTTGCTGAAGCTGCCACCCCATTTACTTAGGTGTCTGTATCTGATCAATGGTTTGTGAATGGAATTGCAGTAGCAAAGCATTGACATACCATATCAACTTGCACTTTGGAAGGAATACCCAAGTCTCAAAAATTGTATTAGAGTAGGAGGCTGGCCTGGCTTATAGTTGGCACCTGATGGTACTTACACCTTGTGCCAGTTCCAGTTATCCCTTATTAGTAGATTAGTAGTGTTCTAGCAGCTTAGGCTGATAGAGGCAGCTATAGCAGAGCAGCTTAGGGAGACATGCAAAGCTCCTACTATACCACTTATATCATATAGCACTATATCATGAGAAACACAATACTCAGAGTTACTAAAAATAAAGGTACTTTATTTTAGTGACAATGTGCCAAAAGTATCTCAGAGGATATACTCCCTTAGGAGGTAAGTAAAATACACAAAATATACACACAATCCAAAATCAGGTAAGTAAAACACTTAGAAAAAGTAGTGCAAACACTGTAGAACACAATAGAATGCAATAAGAGACAATAGGCCTAGGGGCAACACAAACCATATACTCCAAAAGTGGAATGCGAACCACAAATGGACCCCAGGCCTAGTGTAGTGTGTAGAGGGCTGCTGAGAGTGTAAGAAAACACTAAGGGTGTCCAAGATACCCCACTCCAAGACCCTGAAAAGTAGGCGTAGAGTTACCCTACTACCCCAGAAAGACAGTAAAGTCGAGATAGGGGATTCTGCAAAGGCAACAACTGACTGCAAAGCACTGAAGACGGATTCCTGGACCTGAGGACCTGCAAAGGAAGGGGACCAAGCCCAAGAGTCACGCAAGTGTCCAGAGGGGGCAGGAGCCCACTAAACCCCGGATGAAGGTGCAAAAGGGCTGCCTCCGGGTGGAAGATGCCGAAGATTCTGCAACAACGGAAGGTGCCAGGAACTTCTCCTTTGGTCAGAAGATGTCCCACTGCGTGCTGGAGGATGCAGAGTTGTTACCACGCAGAAAGACTGCAAACAAGCCTTGCTAGCTGCAAGAGTCGCGGTTGAAGATAATGGGTGCTGCCGGGCCCAGGGAGGACCAGGACATCGCCCCTTGGAGGAGGAGACAGAGGGGGCGCTCAGCAACAGAGAGTGCCCATGTAGAAGCAGGCAGCACCCGCAGAAGCACTTGAAAAGGTGTTCAAGAAATCTGAGCATGGCAGTCGTCTCAGCACAACAAAAGAAGGTCCCACGGAGTCGGTGGTCAACTCAGAGAGTTGAGCAATGCAGGACGCTGTGCTGTGCATGAAGGAATCTTTGCAAAGGTGCACAGAAGCCCTAGCAGCTGCAGTTCACGCAGTACACAGGATTACTGTCTGGCGTGGGGAGGCAAGGACTTACCTCTACCAAATTTGGACAGAAGGACCACTGGACTGTCGGGGTCACTTGGATCCAGCTCCTGTGTTCCAGGGACCATGCTCATCAAGATGAGAGGGGACCCAGAGGACCAGTGATGCAGAAGTTTGGTGCCTGCGGTAGCAGGGGGAACATTCCGTCGACCCACAGGATATTTCTTTTTGGCTTCCAGTGCAGGGTGAAGGCAGGGTGAAGGCAGACAGCCCTCAGAGCATGCACCACCAGGAAACAGTCGAGAAAGCCGGCAGGATTAGGCGCTACAATGTTGCTGGTAGTCTTCTTGCTACTTTGTTGCAGTTTTGCAGGCGTCCTGGAGCAGTCAGCGGTCGATCCTTGGCAGCAGTCGAAGAGGGAGATGCAGAGGAACTCTGGTGAGCTCTTGCATTCGTTATCTGAAGAGGAACCCACAGGAGAGACCCTGAATAGCCCTCAAATGAGGATTGGCTACCTAACCAGGTAACAGCCTATCAGGAGGGGTCTCTGGCGTCACCTGCTGGCACTGGCCACTCAGAGGTCTCCATTGTGCCCTCACACCTCTGCATTCAAGATGGCAGAGGTCTGGGACACACTGGAGGAGCTCTGGGCACCACCCCTGGGATGGTGATGGACAGGGGAGTGGTCACTCCCCTTTCCTTTGTCCAGTTTTGCAGCAGAACAGGGGCTGGGGGATCCCTGAACTGGTGTAGACTGGTTTATGCAAGGAGGGCACCATCTGTGCCCTTCAAAGCATTCCCAGAAGCCAGGAGAGGCTACTCCTCTCAGGCCCTTAACACCTATTTCCAAAGGGAGGGGGTGTAACACCCTCTCTCAGAGGAACTCCTGGAGGGCAGAAACCTATCTGAGGGTTGGCAGCAGGTGTAGCTGCAGAGAAAACCCCAGAGAGTTAGTTTGGCAGTACCTGGGCTCCATGCTGGAGCCCCAGGGATGCATGGGATTGGCACCCCAATACCAGATTTGGCTTGGGGGGACAATTCCATGATCTTAGACATGTTACATGGCCATGTTCGAAGTTACCAATGTGAAGCTACACATAGGTATTGACCTATATGTAGTTCACACGTGTAATGGTGTCCTCGCACTCACAAAGTCCGGGGAAATTGCCCTGAACAGTGTGGGGGCACTTTGGCTAGTGCCAGGGTGCCCTCACAATTAGTAACTTTGCACCTAACCTTCACTAAGTGAGGGTTAGACATATAGGTGACTTATAAGTTACTTAAGTGCAGTGTAAAATGGCTGTGAAATAACGTGGATGTTATTTCAATCAGGCTACAGTGGCAGTCCTGTGTAAGAATGGTCTGAGCTCCCTATGGGTGGCAAAAGAAATGCTGCAGCCCATAGGGATCTCCTGGAACCCCAATACCCTGGGTACCTAGGTACCATATACTAGGGAATTACAAGGTTGTTCCAGTGTGCCAATCATAATTTGTGAAAATAGTCACTAGCCTACAGTGACAATTTTAAAAGCAGAGAGAGCATAAACACTGAGGTTCTGGTTAGCAGAGCCTCAGTGATACAGTTAGGCACCACACAGGGAACACATTTCTGATTATATGTCTATTTCTAGTTATGTATAGTTCTTTAGAAAATATGTATTGCTACTATGTCATAACAATAAAATACACACACACTCTTTAAACCTGTTTGACTAAGTATATTTACCCATGGTTCTAATTATGTATTGTATGTACATATATGTGTGCATGTGTGTGTGTATTCATGTGTGTTTGTATGTGTGTGTGTGTATGTTGTTCTGTGCTTGGCATGTTCGTGGGTCATTGCATGGCTCCTGGGTGGGTTGTTATACTAGTTATCTATGAATCCCTGCTCTCATCTCATCACACTTTTCTACCCATCATCATCAATCAATCAATCAATCCTAACATTTGTAAAGCGCACTATGTACCCGTCAGGGTTTCGAGGCGCTGGTGGGGGGGGGTGAGCTGTTTAGCGGTCGAAGAGCCAGGTCTTGAGGAGTCTCCTGAAGGCGAGGAGGTCCTGGGTCTGGCGCAGTGAGGTGGGGAGAGAGTTCCAGGTCTTGGCGGCGAGGAAGGAGAAGGATCTGCCGCCGGCGGTCTTGCGCTGGATCCTGGGGACGATGGCGAGGGCGAGATTGGCAGAGCGGAGTTGACGAGTGGGGGCGTAAAAGTTGAGTCTGGAGTTGAGGTAGGTAGGTCCGGTGTTGTGTAGAGCCTTGTGAGCGTGGGTGAGGAGTTTAAAGGTGATCCTCTTGTCCACGGGGAGCCAGTGGAGGTCCTTCAGGTGAGGGGAGATGTGACATCGGCGTGGTATGTCAAGGATCAGGCCGGCGGATGCATTTTGGATACGCTGGAGTCGTTTGATGTCTTTTGTTGGGATGCCTGTGTAGAGTGCGTTGCCGTAGTCGAGTCTGCTACTGACGAGGGCTTGGGTCACCGTCTTTCTGGTTCCTGTTGGGATCCACTTGAAAATTCTGCGGAGCATTCGAAGGGTGTTGAAGCAGGAAGAGGAGACGGCGCTGACCTGTTTGGACATGGTGAGGGCTGAGTCCAGGATGAAGCCGAGGTTTCTTGCGTGGCTGGCTGGGGTGGGTGGGGGTCCGAAATCGGTGGGCCACCAGGAGTCGTTCCAGGCCGAAGGGGTGCGCCCGAGGATGAGGACTTCCGTCTTGTCGGAGTTGAGCTTCAGGCGGCTGTCGTTCATCCACTCGGCAATGGCTTTTAGTCCCTCGTGGAGGTTGGTTTTGGCGGTGAGTGGGTCTTTGGTCAGGGAGAGGACGAGCTGGGTGTCGTCGGCGTAGGAGATGATGCTGAGGTGATGTTGGCGGGCCAGTTTGGCGAGGGGGGCCATGTAGACGTTGAACAACGTAGGGCTGAGGGAGGATCCTTGGGGGACGCCGCAGATGAGGTTGGTGGCTTTGGAGCGGAAAGGGGAGAGTCGGACTCTCTGGGTTCTGTCGGAGAGGAAGGATGAGATCCAGTTGAGGGCTTTATCCTGGATGCCGGCTCCATGGAGGCGGGTCAGAAGGGTGCGGTGGCAGACTGTGTCAAAAGCGGCTGATAGGTCGAGGAGGATGAGGGCCGAGGTTTCGCCGTTGTCCATTTGGGTTCTGATGTCATCTGTGGCGGCGAGGAGAGCAGTCTCGGTGCTGTGGTTTCGTCTGAAACCGGATTGAGAGGGGTCTAGGATGGAGTTGTCTTCGAGGAAGTGGGCGAGCTGTGTGTTGACGATCTTCTCGATGACTTTTGCTGGAAAAGGGAGGAGAGAGATCGGTCGGAAGTTTTTGAGGTCGTTGGGGTCAGCCTTGGGTTTCTTGAGGAGGGGTTGGATTTCTGCGTGTTTCCAGCTGTCTGGGAAGGTGGCGGAGTCGAAGGAGAGGTTGATGATCTCGCGGAGTTTGGGGGCGATGATGGCGTTGGCTTTGTTGAACACGTGATGAGGGCATGGGTCCGTGGGGGAGCCTGAGTGGATGGTGTTCATGGTTGTTATTGTTTCGGTGTCGTCCACGTGGGTCCAGGCGGTGAGGCGGCAGGCGTCTGTGGAGATGTCAGGGGTGGGGTCTGGCGGCGGAGTGGCGTTGAAGCTGTCGTGGATGGTTGTGATTTTCTGGTGGAAGAAGGTGGAGAGGTCGTCGCAGAGTTTCTGGGAGGGCGGGATGTCGTTGGAGTTGGCGTTGGGGTTTGAGAGTTCCTTCACAATGCCGAAGAGTTCTTTGCAGTCGTGGGCGTTGTTGTTGATGCGTTCAGTGAAGTGGGCGCGCTTGGCGACTCGGATCCGTTGGTGGTGTTCACGGTTGGCGTTTTTGAGGGAGGCGAGGTTGTCGGGTGTGCGCTCTAAGATCCACTTCTTCTTGAGCTTCTGGCAGAGGCTTTTGGAGGCGGTCAGTTCGTCTGTCAACCAGGCTGGTTTTTTCTTTCCTTGGTTGGCGGTGGGTTTCTTGAGTGGGGCTAAGGTGTTGGCGCAGTCGAGGATCCATTGATGGAGGTTGATGGCGGCAGTGCTTGGGTCGGTTGAGCCGGGTGGAGGGTCTTTGACGAGGGTGCTGGTTAGTTGGTCTTGGGTGATTTTTCCCCAGCGGCGGTGAGGAGGTCGAGGGATGCGGTGGTGTTCGGTGATTTTCGTATAAGAAAAGTGGACGCAGTGATGGTCGGTCCAGTGGAGTTCGGAGGTGTGGCTGAAAGAGATGTGGTTGCTTGAGGTGAAGAGGGGGTCAAGAGTGTGTCCGGCGATGTGGGTGGGAGTGTTGACCAGTTGACGGAGTCCGAGGTTGAGGAGGTTGGAGGTCAGAGATGCGGTGTTGACGTCGTTGTTATTTTCCAGGTGGTAGTTTAGATCTCCCAGGAGGATGTAGTCTGGGGACGCGAGGGTGTGGGTGCTCGCGAGGTCGGCGACGGTGTCGCTGAAGGGGGCTCTTGGTCCTGGAGGGCCAACGCTCTATCAATCTATCCTGCATTCCCACTCTGACTCATCCCAAATCCATTCTACTACTTTCATCTCATAAATAACTCTGCCTAACCTCTTCCCTCCGCTTCCACATCTAACTCACCAAACTTCACTCTACTACCATGACCTCCCAAACAACCCTACTAAATTCTCCCTCATTTATCTCACCCTGCTACTATGATCTCCCTAACCCTTCCCTCCTCCATCCCCCTTTACTCATCCCAAGCCTTTGGGATGAGTAAATGAGGGAGATACTCCCAATTAACACTTCTGGATTTCTTTCCTCCTCTACCCCTCCATTACTCCAGTCAGTCTAACTAACAAACTCTCATATCCGCGGCTCAAATTAACTCATAATTATACTAAAACTATACTCATATTTCCCGATACTAATCCATCACTAATTCTTGTTGGGTTCCGGAGTAGCATGCTACTCGCCGAAAAGCGCTTTGATGCCTCATCAGGGGTAGTAAGCGCTATATAAATACTATTACAATACAATACAATACAACATAGGCCACAAACTATGAGCACTGGGGTCCTGGCTAGCAGGATCCCAGGGACACAGGCAAAAACAAACATACACACAAGTAAAAATGGGGGTAACATGCCAGACAAGATGGTACTTTCCTACAACTAGTGCCCCAAAAAACTGAAATTTTGAGATTTCATACTGGGAATTTGTGAATCACATGATTTGCAACAACAAAAACCCTTAGTACATGTGGCCAAAAGTTTGCAACAATTTTTGTTCACAAAACGTTGCAGGTGAAATGTAAATGACACCACCATCTGCCTATGAAATGGGAACTGGTGAAGAGGGGGCGTAGACTGTACAACGACTAGTACCCTGGTGCCGCTCCATATTAGGAAAGTGGAAACCTTTATGCCTTTTCGGAAACAGCTTAAAACCTGGCTCTTTTCCCTCAAATTATAACTGTTTCTCTAGAAAGTTGCTGTCTCTCCCTTGTCTTCTGTTGCTCTTACTGGCACTTTACTCTGCTTAGCGCTTCGATGCTATGGCCAGAACTTGCTCTACAAATACAAATACAATTACAATTACAAATACAATTATGCTAGTCAAGGCTTCTTTGTTACCCCCGGGGTCCTGTCTAGATGCGAGTTCTGTCACAGGTTCGATGTCCCAGCCACAGTACCTCCCTTCCAGGACTGGCTGATCGGGCCAGAAAGACACAGCCAACCTGGAGAGGTAATCAGCGTTTTCCTGCAACTTCCCCAGATTATGACGAGTCTAAAAGGAAAATGGTTGGAAAGCTAAAACACAATGTAACACATGGGGATTGGTGTCTTTGTTGCAGACAAGCCAAACAAGAGGTGCATGGTCAGTAAGAGGAAAGGTCACCCCTGGAGGTAGTACTGGAGGGCTTCCATTGCCCACTTGATAGTGAGGCATTCATCTTCTATGGCTGGGTAATGTTTTCTCTAGAAAACAACTTCCTACTGATATAGGCTACCAGACGAAGACAATTATCCTGGTCCGGTTGGGGCAGTAGTGCTCCGAGCCCCGTCAGTGGAGTCAGTTTGTAAAACTAACTGCTGTTGAAAGTCCAGACACATTAATACTGGGTTCCCACATAAAGGGGGTCATTATGACCCCAGCGGACAGCAGTATAATGGAGAAAAGTACTGCCAACAGGCTGGCTGTACTTTTCCCCATATTAAGACATTGGTAGTTTGGCTTGAGCCAAACCACCAATGTACCACACCGTCAGCCATGGCGGCCACCACTAGCTCGCCTGCGGGATTATGTCCCCGCCTACCGCCATGGTTTTCGTGGCAACCTTACCCCCACGAAAACCATGGCGGTAGGCACTATCAGTGACAGGAAATTCCTTCTCTGTAACTGATAGGGGTCTTCCCTGCCCCCTCCCCCACCCCCCAGCCTCCCTCTCCAGACACCCCCTTCATTCATGCACCTTCATGCACACACGCATTCACACACTCATTCTCACATTCAAGCATGCATGCAGACATCCATTCACACACACATCCACACACACTTACATACATACAGGCACACACGCATACACACAACACAACATACACACACTGACACATACCTACATGCACACACACACACACAACACACACCCGCATTCATGCATGCACAGCCATACACAAACACCCACACACACACAATACCTCCCACCCCCTCTCCCCCTCACCTGTCGAAGCACCCGACTTACCTTTTGTGAAGGGGTTCGACGGCAGGAGACGGGATGGCACGCTGCTGCCAGCAGCAGCGTCCGCCAGAAGAACACCGTCAGGCCATATCATGTGTCATGATACGGTCTGCGGCGGTCTGCTCATGTGGTGCTGCTGCTGGCAGAAGCGCCACCTTAACACCATCTGCCGGCATGGCCACAGCCGGATTTCCGCCATCCTTCTGGCGGAAATCCGGCTGTGGTCATAATACGGCTGACGGCTGGTAGCCACAGCAACGGTCTTTTGCCAGCTGTCGCCGCAGTGGTAGGCGATATATACCGCCAATGTTATAATGAGGCCCAGAGTGTCTTTCAACCAGGCACAACTTTGTTGATTTAAAGGAGAACACTCCTTGATATGGTAAGGTTGACTTTTAAGCAACACAGGTCAGTCAAAGGAGCAACCATTTCAGAGAAGCATGGTATAAACCAAAGGTAATAACCTACCAGCACTAAAAAGGTTCTAATACTCTTTTTGTCCACCGGTTTTGGTATGTCTCAGATTGCTTTCACCTGCCTACCTGGTGACTAATCTTCCATCCTGGATATGGTACCCCAGATAACGTATGGAACTGGTGGCCAGTGTGCATTTCTCAGGGTTGGCTGTGAGACCTGTGTATTGGAGACTAGAAACACTGCTTCCAAATTCTGCAGATGTTGGTCCGATGATTGGCTATATATGACTATGTCATCCATAGCAAATAGGCTGCTGCATAGCCATGATGGTGATGCAGAATCACATGCATGAGAGGCTGAAATGTGGTCTCTGCCCCGTGTAGGCCGAATGGCAATAACTTGAACTGGTACAGACCCTATGGAGTGAGGAATGCAGTTTTCTCTCTGACACTTGGGATCAACAGGATTTGCCAATAGCCCTTGGTAAGGTAGAGTGTGGTAAGACATGTTGCCGTACCAAGGTTCTCCATCAGTTTATCCACTCTAGGCATGGCGTATGTGTCATGTTTTGACTTGCTATTGAGTTGTCTGAAGTCAATATAGAACCAAATGGACTCATTCGATTTTGGGACTAACACCATGGGAGAGCACCAGGCACTGTGGGATGGTTTGATAATCCCTTCCTTCAACATAGCCACCTCTGCCTCCACTGCATCCTTTCTAGTCGAGGGGATCCTTTAAGGTCGCAAGCAGAACACTTGCCCGTCTTCCGTTATTATATCATGTTGTACCAACCAAGTTCTCCCTGGTTTGGTGGAGAAAACGTCCTTGTATGCATGTACCAGAGTTGTTTATCTTCAGTGTTATCTAACTGAGGTCCCAGCCGGACTGCCCCCTCCTCCTGTCCCGAGTTCCTAGGCACAAAGGGAATATCCAGAGGTTGGGAGTTCGCTATCAGCAAAGCAGGTTGAGCAGGGTCGTCCAAGGTATAATCCCCGTCCCACTTGTACAGGAGGTTGATATGGTAGATCTTACCCTCCTCCCTGCAGTGGTGAACTGCCAAACTATATGTTACTGGAGTGATTTGGGATAGCACCACATAAGGGCCCCACCATCTGGACAACAGTTTATTGTCAGAGGAAGGTAAAAGAACCAAGGCCTGATTTCCTACTCTTAATTCCTTAATCTTGGTATACTGATAGAATCCTGTCTTTGTTTCTCCTGTGCCTTTTCCGTGTTCTGCTGTACATCCTCCCAAAAAGTTTGGATCCTTCCTTTAAGGCTGGCTGCATAGTCTAAGCGTCCAATATCTTTGTTTTCTTCCTCTTCCGACTGTTCTGTCACCATGTCTAACAGAGTCCTGGGCTGTCCCGTTGATGATTGGGCATGGGTTCTGACTGCAGATAGAACCAGAAGAAGCTTCTTATCCAGTCTTTCCTGGTGTCTGCAACCAACTTTTTAAGAACTGTTTAATGGCACAATTATACTGCTCAACAAGACAGTCCGTTTGTGGGTGATAAACTGAGGTGTGCAGCTGTTTGATGTCCAACACCTTACATATCTGTGCCATCAAATTCACCAAGAATGGTGTACCCTGATCTGTAAGGAGCTCTTTCGGGTAGCCCACCCAGAAAAATAACCCAATCATAGCCTGTGTGACTGCAGTGGCTACCATGATAGATAAGGGGATAGCCTTGGGATATCTTACTGCGTAGTCCACTGCCACTAGAATATATTGGTATCCACAGGCCAAGGTTACCAAAGGCCCTACCAGGTCCATCCCCACCCTGGAGAATGGAACATCAATAATGGGTAGTGGTTGCAATGGTGCCTTTGGCGTGTGAGGGAGATTGACTAGCTATTGCAGAAGGTGCAAAAACATCATGGGCCTCATTACAACCCTGGCAGTCACCGACCGCCAGGGTTAAAGTTGCGTCCGTACGGCCAACGGGCTGGCGGTACGAAATGCTATATAATGACCGCGGCGGTACTGCTGCGGTCACACCACCGGGACCGGCGGTTTATCGCCATGGATGTCCCGGCAGTCGGAATCTGCCAGGGCAGTGCTGCTTGCAGCGCTGCCCTGGGGATTTTGACTCCCCTTACCACCAGCCTGTCCATGGCAGTAGACACAGCCATTGAAAGACTGGCAGTAAGGGGACTTGTGGGGCCCCCAGGCACAGCCCCATCCTGATTTCCACTGTCTGCTTGGCAGACAGTGGAAAGTGCAACAGGTGCTGCTGCACCCGCCGCACCGCCACATTTCCGCCGGGTCCATTAGGAGCCAGCTGCAAAATGTTACGGACCACATCCCCGCCGGCCCAGCAGGGATGTTGTAATGCGGCCGGCGGGTTTGCGGCCTTTAGGTGGTCCAACCTTGGTGGTTGTAATGAGGGCCCATATGTCAGGAAATACCCCTGGCCAGTAAAACCTTCTCAGAAGGTATTCTTCAGTTTCGTCCCTTCCATAGTGTCCTCCACCAGCCTGGTTATAGGCAGGATGTAAAACCTACTTCCTGAAAGGAATCGGTACAATAAATTGGGAAATTGTCTTATTGTTTTTCTTTATTTTCCAATAGAATAACCCATGGGACACTAGGAAGTATGGTCCTCCCTTTCCTTCCTCATGCGTCACCCCATTGGCCCATGCTTGTGCTAGATTGGCATCCTCCTGCTGTGCAGCCTGAAAGCTACATTGGTCACCCCATGTCTCGGCTGTGGAAGAAGAAATAGGTGGAGTGTTAGCCATACCTGATAAAACAAACCTTATGTTATGATTGCGTCTTTCATTCAGGGTCTCTTTTACCTCACACTTACCCTCTGCTATTTCTTTTCTTTGGAATGGGGCCTTCCTTAACCAACTAGGTTAGCTTTCTGTTTTTCTGCTGTAGCCAGAAGGAGGGGAAAATAATGGTAATTGGTTCCCAGAATCATCTCTTCAACCAGTTGGGAATTGCTCCCACCCTCACGATTTCTGTGTACCCCTCCAAATAATGGCTCCTTCTGCCACGGGATACGGTTCACTGTCCCTGTGCACACACTTGATCATCACTGCTTCAGCCTGTCGCCACTCAACCCTAACTCGGCTAACCACTGAATGACAACAACCAGAAACAATCACTACCTTACTGGGTACTTGGTTTACCGCCATATTTATCTGGTATCTATCCGGGCAACCCCCGGTCCACAGACCCTTCCCCCTGGAGTATCCCACTTCCATGGGTTCTGCAGGTGGTGCTTTTTGTGGACAGTTATGAACTATATGACCCTACTTTGCACAAGGGAAACACTGCAGTCCTTGTCCGGTCTCTCTACTTAGTGGTCGGATAGATATTTATTCTTGAATTATTGATGGGTGGTTTTGGGACAGACTTTTGAATGGGTGTTCTCCAACTCTGGGAGATTGGAGTCGGAGCCTGGGGTTGACCAACACTAAAGTCAGGGGACCTGGGAAAGGCACAAGCTAGATCAATTGCTCTGGAAACAGTGACGCTGGGGGGTGCCTGCAGAAACTGTTCCATGAACACCTTATACAGGACTTCGTCAAGTGTAGAAATGGTAACTTTCAACCACCGGTTCCCCAGATCCTGTATTCTATAGTATAATGCCCTTGGCTTGTCCTGAGTGTTCTACTTCTCTTTTTAAAACTTCACCTGATAATAGTCATCATCAATCCCAAGGCGTTACAATATGATTCTCTTTATGTCCTTGTATGGGGTAGTTTCAGCAGGGTTTGCGGCTTAGCACACCGTTTGCAACTCTCCTGACAAAAGTGGGGCCACATATTGTCCTCATCCTTCTGGGGGCCATGCTGCCATAGTGGCAAATCTTTTGAAGTTTGTAAAACAAATCTGGGTCTTCCCCCATCTGATATTCCTGCAACACTGATTTAGGGATATTTGGGTGTACCTTGGTGCTAGCAATAGTATAGGTCGAACAAGATACTATACTTTTCCCTTTTCTAGGGTTATGTCCTCTCCCATATGTAGGCGTTCCTCATCACTCTGTGTTGTCCTCGACTCCTGACTCTCGTAGTGGAGGTATCTGCTATCTCCACCTTCTCCTTCTGCTGTTCCCCGCTGTCATGGCAGAAGCTGGGCAACTTCTCTCCCATGCCGAGTTGACCACCTCTGCCTCGGCTTGCTTCTTCGTCCCGCTCGTCTCTCATCATTGCTACTTCCTCCCGACTTCCTAATTCGCACACCTTTTCTGACACCACCGCCTGCCTATTAAATGGGGCCTAGTGATGAGGGGGCGTTGACTGTAGACGGCTACTATGCTAGTTGAGGCTTTTGTGCTAACCCTGGGGTCCTCTCTAGATGCCAAATTGTGTTTATATCAGTTGGGCTTAGTGATATACAGTGGTCTGACTACTGCAAATGTGTAAGTGTTGATAAATAGATAAACAGACTAGTGGTCTGTTAAGAGATGTCAAGACAACACCATTTTCATAACTCTAGCAGGAAACAGTTTTAGCTTACTAGGTTTTAGACTTGCATGTGGTGGTCAAGGCAAGGAAAACTGCTTTTTGCATAGCCATTCCTCTGATACCTTTCTATTCTGTACCAAAAGCTTTTGCTTTTTTTAACTAAGAAGGAAGCCATGATTATTCTTATTTCTGGAACGAAAAGATTAATTGAGGACCAAGCTAGGGCATTATTGTAAAAGCTCAACAGAGCCCATTTTTACATTATAGAGGGCTCCTAAACACCAGAGGTAAAAGTCTTTCATTGATGCAATTAGAGCCCAGGAACACCGTTTAGTTCTGGGACCCTGTTAACCGTTTGCCACAGCTTTTCAACTTAGGTGGTCTCTGTATGGATGCTTTTTAGTTTAGAAGCCTTCACTCCTTTCTCTTGTGTTTTAAGAAATGGGGTACCCATGTTCTTGAAGTTTGACCCAAATTTAGATTCAACCAAGTTCTTATTAATATGGTATTGAGAGGAGAGGTGTGGAAACGGTGATCACAGGTGAACAAACAGGATCTTAATTTTAAAATGGGGACTGCAGAGCCAGCAGGTAAAACGGAATGATTGCAGAGATGAATGAATGAATGTAGGCTGTGTGTGTTTTGTAAAGCCTGATGTTCTTAATTCCAAGGTCTAAGATTGGTATAAGTAACTTTTCTTTCAGTGGCATACTGTTCCGAAGAGACGTAGAAGCAAATAGAGTGTAATATAGCACACACAACAGAAAGGTCCTCATCTAAAGGAGAGTTTCTTTTGTTTGGTTCCTAGGAATTACGGCCATAAAGTGTCAACCTTTCCCAAAGAATTGCTAAATTACAGGGCCCCAACAACAGTTAAAGTTAGAAACCATTTGGCATTATTGGTAGTATTTGAAAGAGTAAAATGTTGAAACTTGATTATGAAGACTGAAAAAGTTTAACCCCTTCGCTGCCAGGCCTTTTCCCCCTCCTGTGCCAGGCCTTTTTTTGCCTATTTGGGGCAGTTCGCGCTTAGGCCCTCATAACTTTTTGTCCACATAAGCTAACCAAGCCAAATTTGCGTCCTTTTTTTCCAACATCCTAGGGATTCTAGAGGTACCCAGACTTTGTGGGTTCCCTTGAAGGAGGCCAAGAAATTGGCCAAAATACAGTGAAAATTTCGTTTTTTTCAAAACAATTGGAAAAAGTGGCTGCAGAAGAAGGCTTGTGGTTTTTCCCCTGAAAATGGCATCAACAAAGGGTTTGCGGTGCTAAACTCAGCAGCTTCCCAGCTTTCAGGAACAGGCAGACTTGAATCAGAAAACCCAATTTTTCAACACAATTTTGGCATTTTACTGGGACATACCCCATTTTTGCAATTTTTTGTGCTTTCAGCCTCCTTCCGGTCAGTGACAGAAATGGGCATGAAACCAATGCTGGATCCCAGAAACCTAAACAATTCTGAAAAGTAGACAAAATTCTGAATTCAGCAAGGGGTCATTTGTGTAGATCCTACAAGGGTTTCCTACAGAAAATAACAATTGAAAAAGAAAAATATTGAAATTGAGGTGAAAAAAACATAAATGTTTCTCTACGTTTTACTCTGTAACTTTCCCCTGCAATGTCAGATTATCGAAAGCAATATACCGTTACGTCTGCTAGACTCCTCTGGTTGCGGGGATATATAGGGCTTGTAGGTTCATCAAGAACCCAAGGAACCCAGAGCCAATAAATGAGCTGCACCCTGACGTGCGTTTTCATTCTATACCGGGTATACAGCAATTCATTTACTGAAATATAAAGAGTAAAAAATTGCTATCAAGAAAGCCTTTGTATTTCCAAAAAGGGCACAAGATAAGGTGTTGAGGAGCAGTTGTTATTTGCATATATCTGAATTCCGGGGTGACCAAACTAGCATGTGAATTACAGGGCATTTCTCAAATAGATGTCTTTTTTACACACTCTCCTATATTTGGAAGGAAAAAATGTAGAGAAAGACAAGGGGCAATAACACTTGTTTTGCTAATCTATGTTCCCCCAAGTCTCCCGATAAAAATGATACCTCACTTGTGTGGGTAGGCCTAGCGCCCGCGACAGGAAACACCCCAAAGCGCAACGTGGACACATCCAAATTTTTGGAAGAAAACAGAGGTGTTTTTTGCGAAGTGCCTACCTGTAGATTTTGGCCTCTAGCTCAGCCGGCACCTAGGGAAACCTACCAAACCTGTGCATTTCTGAAAACTAGAGACCTAGGGGAATCCAAGATGGGTGACTTGCGGGGCTCGGACCAGGTTCTGTTACCCAGAATCCTTTGCAAACCTCAACATTTGGGTAAATAAACACATGTTCCTCACATTTCTGTGGCAGAAAGTTCTGGAATCTGAGAGGAGCCACACATTTCCTTCCACCCAGCGTTCCCCCAAGTCTCCCGATAAAAATGATACCTCACTTGCGTGGGTAGGCCTAGCGCCGGCGACAGGAAACACCCCAAAGCGCAACGTGGACACGTCCAAAATTTTGGAAGAAAACAGAGGTGTTTTTTGCGAAGTGCCTACCTGTAGATTTTGGCCTCTAGCTCAGCCGGCACCTAGGGAAACCTACCAAACCTGTGCATTTCTGAAAACTAGAGACCTAGGGGAATCCAAGATGGGGTGACTTGCGGGGCTCGGACCAGGTTCTGTTACCCAGAATCCTTTGCAAACCTCAAAATTTGGGTAAATAAACACATGTTCCTCACATTTCTGTGGCAGAAAGTTCTGGAATCTGAGAGGAGCCACAAATTTCCTTCCACCCAGCGTTCCCCCAAGTCTCCCGATAAAAATGATACCTCACTTGCGTGGGTAGGCCTAGCGCCGGCGACAGGAAACACCCCAAAGCGCAACGTGGACACGTCCAAAATTTTGGAAGAAAACAGAGGTGTTTTTTGCGAAGTGCCTACCTGTAGATTTTGGCCTCTAGCTCAGCCGGCACCTAGGGAAACCTACCAAACCTGTGCATTTATGAAAACTAGAGACCTAGGGGAATCCAAGATGGGGTGACTTGCGGGGCTCGGACCAGGTTCTGTTACCCAGAATCCTTTGCAAACCTCAACATTTGGCTAAAAAAACACATGTTCCTCACATTTCTGTGGCAGAAAGTTCTGGAATCTGAGAGGAGCCACAAATTTCCTTCCACCCAGCCTTCCCCCAAGTCTCCCGATAAAAATTATACCTCACTTGCGTGGGTAGGTCTAGCGCCAGCGACAGGAAACACCCCAAAGCGCAACGTGGACACATCCAAAATTATGGAAGAAAACAGAGGTGTTTTTTGCGAAGTGCCTACCTGTAGATTTTGGCCTCTAGCTCAGCCGGCACCTTGGGAAACCTACCAAACCTGTGCATTTCTGAAAACTAGAGACCTAGGGGAATCCAAGGAGGGGTGACTTGCGGGGCTCGGACCAGGTTCTATTACCCAGAATCCTTTGCAAACCTCAAAATTTGGCTTAAAAAACACATGTTCCTCACATTTCTGTGGCAGAAAGTTCTGGAATCTGAGAGGAGCCACAAATTTCCTTCCACCCAGCGTTCCCCCAAGTCTCCCGATAAAAATGATACCTCACTTGCGTGGGTAGGCCTAGCGCCGGCGACAGTGGGGCAGAAATGGCCTAAATACAATTTGCCCCCCAGGGGAGCGACCCTTGCCTGATGGGTCGCTCCCCATCTCGAAAAAAACAAACAAACAAAAAAAAAAAACACAACAAAAAAATTTGCCCTGGTGCCCTGAGGGTTCTGCCCCCCCCTGGGGGCAGTTCGGCCTAATAATAGGCCGATCTGCCCCTAGGGGGGGCAGAAATGGCCTAAAATAAATTTCCCCCCACCCAGCCCCCACCCCCCCGGGAGCGACCCTTGCCTACGGGGTCGCTCCCCCTGCGTGACATTGGCGCCAAAAAACAAATCCCCGGTGCCTAGTGGTTTCTGCCCCCTTGGGGGCAGATTGACCTAAAATTGGCCAATCTGCCCCCAGGGGGGCAGAAATGGTCTAAATACAATGTGCCCCCCAGGGGAGCGACCCTTGCCTGATGGGTCGCTCCCCATCTCTAAAAAAAGAAACAACAAAAAAAAAAACACAAAAAAAAAATTTGCCCTGGTGCCTAGAGGTTTCTGCCCCCCCTGGGGGCAGATCGGCCTAATAATAGGCCGATCTGCCCCCAGGGGGGGCAGAAATGGCCTAAAATAAATTGCCCTCCCCCCCAGGGAGCGACCCTTGCCTAAGGGGTCGCTCCCTTTGCGTGAAATTCACGCAAAGAAAAAACTCCCTGGTGTCTAGTGGTTTCTACCCCCCTTGGGGGCAGATTGGCCTCATCAAAATAGGCCAATCTGCCCCCAAGGGGGGCAGAAATGGCCAAAATATAATTATCCCCCAAGGGGAGCGACCCTTGCCTAAGGGGTCGCTCCCCACCAAAAAAAAAAAAAAAGAAACATAAAAAAAAAAATACAAAAAAAAAGGGTCCCTGGTGCATACAGGTTTCTGCCCCCAGGGGGGGCAGAAAAGGCCTTCCCGAAAATATGCCCCCCCTGGGAGCGACCCTTGCCCAAGGGGTCGCTCCCTTTTGTCAATAACAATATAAAAAAAAAAATCCCTGGTGTCTAGTGGGGTTTCAAAAGCCGGATTGCAAGCAATCCGGCTTTTCAAACCCTCGGAGAGACTTCAAAGGGAAGGAAATACTTTTCCTTCCCTTTGAAGCCCCTCCGGGCCTCCCAAGTGATTGAAAGAGAAATGCTTTTGCATTTCTTTTTCAATCGCGCTGGAAGCAGAGCTTCCAGCGCGACGAGGGAGGCCAACTGTGACTAATCAGCGCGCGCGCGCGCGCTGACGTTATAGGGGGGGGTGTCGGGGGTGGAAGGGGAAGGTCTTCCCCTTCCATCCCCGACATGGGGGGGTAGGGGGGGTGCACGGGGGGCACGCTAGCGCGCCCCCAAGTTCCCCTGTGCCATGGACGAGATGATCTCGTCCAAGGCACAGGGGAACTGTAGCCTTGGACGAGATCATCTTGTCCAAGGCACAGAAGTGGTTAATGGATAGCCATATTGCCTTTCCACAAGCTAAGTGAGCATTCTTCCAAATACAAGGATATGGGGCCTCATGCACAGGCAGAAAAAAAAGCCAATCACTGCACAATTTTTGCAATGTGCCACAACCAGCCTCTAGCTTCAACAGTGGCTCAAAGCCTTCAAACCACAGAGGGTGTTATTGAAAAAAGTCAGAAACTACCTAACTCATGAATATTAATGAGGCAGGATTCCTTGTAAAAACTAGCAAATGTAGGAAGGAGGTTTGTGTGGGACAGAGGACCTCTAGCCCAGCATTCCCATCCGCAATGTGCCTCCATTGAGATCCTTGTTCTTTAAAGGGACAAGGATCACATTTCTACAAACAGTGGCAGATTGTGAATGTGACTTTGGGAGGGTGCACATTGGTTACGCAGTGGCTCTGTATCCACTGTCTGAAGTCTACTCAAGCAGAGTGTAAGCCGTCAAACACTGAGGGCCTGATTCACAAAGGAAAACTTACCCTATTGTGTAAGTTTATGTTTTTTTTAATCATAAACTACCAGATAATAGTTCGTTTACACATGTGGAGACTCCATAGTAGAGTGGAGAACTCTGCACATAAAAACATAGGTCTGTCTTATCTTTGACACTGTCATGTTGACCTGGAAGAATAACCCTTTTGCCAGGCCTACACCTTAACTTTTTATACATATAAGTCACCCTTAAAGTAGGCACTGGACAACCCAGAGGTCAGGGGGCAATGTATTTAACAGGCAGGGCACATACTTTTAAGTTGTACATGTCCTGGTAGTGAAAAACTCCCAGAGTTGTTTTTCACTACTGCAAGATACATGTCCACATCCTGATGGGTCATCCTAGGCAGGATGGGAGGGAAGAGCTGACACTTACACCTGAATATGCTGTGCCTGTCCTCGCACAAAGAGCTGCAACCCCCCCACCCTCCCCCGTAGCCAAGGCAGAAAGGACAGGGACTCTGTGCACTTCAACCGCCTCTTTTTAAAGTCTGCCCCCACTTCAAAGGTACAACTGGGTATAAGTAATGGACCTCAGACACCACCACTTCAGCACACTTCTGGACCAGAGGACATTCTGCCAGAAAGACGGACTGCTGTGCTGCTGAAGGGACTGTCACTCTGCTGGACATCTGCTATGCAGCACTTGACTTGCTGCCTGCTGACCTCCTTGCCTGGGAGTGAGGAGGACTGGACCTTCATATCTACATCCACAGACCAAAGTGGTTCCAAGGGCTTGCTGGCTTGCCTCCTGTTCTGAAGTCTCAGGGACATCGAAGATTTCACTTCATCCTGCAACAGCACTTGGACTTTGCTTGCTGCAAGCCTTTCCCTCTCAAAGGGTGCCAATCCAGTCCTGGGCCCTTGGAAGTGCTGCAGCTGTAATATACAGGAATTGCTGCTGTTGTGCTGGTCAGAACCGACGCATCTCCCTTCGACGTTGACACATCACTGTTGCCACTGAGGACAAAGACATTGTATCTCTGAATGCACGGCTCGGCGACAATGCATTGCCTTCATCGAGAAGGGCTCAACAATGCATATCTGATTGCGTGGATCAGAACTAACGCATCCCTTGCACAAGAAGGGATCAATGCTGATGCAGCTGCTCCTCGCATCGGGGCTCCGATATCAATGCATCCCTCCATCTAAGGTACTTTTTAGCAGGACAAGGTTGGTCCCTGTATCCGACCTGCGCTCCATTGCGGTCGGCCTAAACGTTCAGATTTGAGTCAGTCGGGCACAGCCAGATAGCCCCGGTGGGTACTTTATGTTTTTAAGCACTGTATTTGCAGATATTCTTCAAAAATTCATAGCTCGACTTCAACTGATTGGATTTTTGATGTTTGGTCTTCTTCACTCATAAAATTAAGCTCTATTTTACTAACCTGTTGTGGAGTCTGGTTGTGGTGTTTTTACTGTGTTACTGTTTGAAGTGTTGCACTAATACCTAACACATTGCCTCCTAAGTTAAGCCTGCCTGCCTGCTCTGTGCCAAGCTACGTGAGGGTGAGCCAGTGGAGTAACAAAACTAGAGGGGAGCCCCCTGCACAGTACATGAAGGGACCTCCTCTACAGACTCACTTGGGAGGTCTCAGGCCAATGTACTGTGCTGAGGTGAACCCCTGGAGCTAGGGCCCCCAACCTGCACCGCAGTGGCTGCAGGGGCCTTTGTTATGCCCTGGGGGTGTGCACAGGTTAATTTATGGTGTGTATGACTTACCCTAACTAGGATACTGGTTCCTGCTTGGACAGGGTGCATACCTCTGCCAACCAAAAACCCACTTTCTAACAGTTTCGATCTAACATCAGTATTATTGATCGGATTTTAGAGTATGTACAAAATAATGGAGAACTATTACCCTTGGGAAAGGTCACCTGTATGTGGCTGTTGTTGATCTTAGATTGGCTTTTGATTTATTGCCACAAAGCAAACTATGGGGAGTATTGAGTGCGATGTTCCTTTTATTTATCGATGTAAGAAGGTTGCCTGAGGCTGCATAATGAAAAATATGCCAGGATATGATAGGGAAGTAAGGGGGAGCCTGCTCACCAACCTTATAAAAATAAAAAAGGGATTTAACCAGGGTTGTGCCTTGGCCACAATGCTTTTCTCTCTTTATATGAATTATGTTATTAAGCATTTAGTCTTCCCAGGTAACAATGCTCCAGAAATAGGAGACAATAAAGTTTGTGCACTGCTGTCTGCAGACAACACTCTCTTGATCTCTAAAACAACCATGGGGCTGCAGGTTTTGAGTGATCGTTTTTGTCATTCTGCTTAGAACGGGGTTTAGAGTTAAATACTGAGAAAACAAAATATATGTCATTTAACGCTTACAAGGCCAGGATGGTCTTATTAAAGGTCTATAATGAACCCTAAAGCAGGTCTCAGATTTTGACTACTTAGGTGTCAGACTAACAAATAACATGTCGTGGGCGCAACAAATTATCTAAAGCTCATTGTGGTTACAGCAACAGTTGATGGCGATCTCTAAATCACATAGACAATCAATAACGAAAAAACTCTCACCAGTAATTAAAGTATACAATATAAAGGCCAGGGGTTCAGCTCTTGTAGGAGGCTGGCCTGGCTTGTAGTGGGTACCAGAGGTACTTACACCTTGTGCCAGGTCCAGTTATCCCTTATTAGTGTAGAAGAGGTTTTTCTAGCAGCTTAGGCTGATAGAAGGTAGCTATGGCAAAGCAGCTTAGGCTGAACTAGGAGACATGTAAAGCTCCTACTATACACTTATATCATATGCACAATATCATAAGAAAACACAATACACAGAGTTACTAACAATAAAGGTACTTTATTTTTATGACAATATGCCAAAAGTATCTCAGTGAGTACCCTCAGTAAGAAGGTAATAATACATATGCACAAGTTATATGTACACAAACCAAAATTAGGTAAGTAATAGCAAGAAAAGTAATGCAAACAGTGTAGAATTACAATAGGTTGCAATAGGAGCACATAGGTATAGGGGCAACACAAACCATATACTCCAAAAGTGGAATGCGAACCACGAATGGACCCGAGACCTATGTGAGCTTGTAGAAGGTCGCTGGGACTGTAAGAAAACAGTGAGGGTTAGAAAAATACCCAGAAAGGTAGGTGTAAAGTGCACCTACTACCCCCAGAGAGCACAGAAGTCGTGATAGGGGGATTCTGCAGGAAGAACAAACACCAGCAATGCAACAACAGTGGATTTCCGGACCTGAGTACCTGTAAGACAAGGGGACCAAGTCCAATAATCGCGACAGTGTCGAGAGAGGGCAGGAGCCCAGGAAATGCCAGCTGAAGGTGCAAGGAAGCTGCCACCGGGTGGAAGAAGCTTGGAGTTCTGCAAGAAACAAGAGGACTAGGGACTTCTCCTTTGGAAGACGGATGTCTCCCGTCGCGATGAAGCTTGCAGAGGTATTCCCACGCAGAAAGACCGCAAACAAGCCTTGCTAGCTGCAACGGTCGCGGTAGAGGTTTTTCGGTGCTGCTGTGGCCCAGGAGGGACCAGGATGTCGCCACTTGGAGGAGGAGACAGAGGGGGTGCCCAGCAACTCAGGGGAGCCCTCACAGAAGCAGGCAGCACCCGCAGAAGTACCCTAACAGGTACTTAGAAGAAGAGTGAACTGGAGTCCACGTGAAGTCACAAAAGGGAGTCCCACGACGCCGGAGGACAACTCAGAAGGTTGTGCACTGCAGGACGGAGTGCCGGGACCCAGGCTTGGCTGTGCACGAAGGAAATCCTGGAAGAGTGCACAGGAGCTGGAGCAGCTGCAAATCACGCAGTACACAGCTTTGCAGTCTAGCGTGGGGAGGCAAGAACTTACCTCCACCAAACTTGGACTGAAGAGTCACTGGACTGTGGGAGTCACTTGGACAGAGTTGCTGTGTTCCAGGGACCACGCTCGTCAGGATGAGAGGGGACCCAGAGGATCAGTGTTGCAGTCTTTTGGTGCCTGCGTTAGAAGGGGGAAGAATCCGTCGACTCACGGGAGATTTCTTCAGAGCTTCTGGTGCAGGGTGAAGGCAGGCTGCCCCCAGAGCATGCACCACCTGGAAACAGTCGAGAAAGCCGGCAGGATTAGGCGCTACAATGTTGCTGGTAGTCATCTTGCTACTTTGTTGCGGTTTTGCAGGCGTCCTGAGCAGTCAGCGGTCGATCCTATGGTAGAAGGCGAAGAGGGAGATGCAGAGGAACTCTGATGAGCTCTTGCATTCGTTATCTAAAGAATTCCCCAAAGCAGAGACCCTAAATAGCCAGAAAAGGAGGTTTGGCTACCAAGGAAGGAGGATTGGCTACCAAGAGAGGTAAGAGCCTCTGACGTCACCTGCTGGCACAGGCCACTCAGAGCAGTCCAGTGTGCCCCCAACATCTCTGTTTCCAAGATGGCAGCAGAGGTCTGGGACACACTGGAGGAGCTCTGGGCACCTCCCCTGGGAGGTACTGGTCAGGGGAGTAGTCACTCCCCTTTCCTTTGTCCAGTTTTGAGCCAGAGCAGGGCTGGGGGATCCCTGAACCGGTGTAGACTGGCTTATGCAGAGATGGGCACCATCTGTGCCCATCAAAGCATTTCCAGAGGCTGGGGGAGGCTACTCCTCCCCAGCCCTTCACACCTATTTCCAAAGGGAGAGGGTGTAACACCCTCTCTCAGAGGAAATCCTTTGTTCTGCCTTCCTGGGCCAGGGCTGCCTGGTCACCAGGAGGGAAGAAACCTGTCTGAGGGGTTGGCAGCAGCAGCAGCTGCAGTGGAGACCCCGAAAAGGCAGTTTGGCAGTATCCGGGTACTGTGCTAGAGACCCGGGGGATCATGGAATTGTCCACCCAATACCAGAATGGTATTGGGGTGACAATTCCATGATCTTAGACATGTTACATGGCCATGTTCGGAGTTACCTTTGTGACGCTATACATAGGTAGTGACCTATGTATAGTGCACGCGTGTAATGGTGTCCCCGCACTCACAAAGTCTGGGGAATTTGCCCTGAACAATGTGGGGGCACCTTGACTAGTGCCAGGGTGCCCACACACTAAGTAACTTTGCACCCAACCTTCACCAGGTGAAGGTTAGACATATAGGTGACTTATAAGTTACTTAAGTGCAGTTGTAAATGGATGTGAAATAACATGGACGTTATTTCACGCTGGCTGCACTGGCAGGCCTGTGTAAGAATTGTCAGAGCTCCCTATTGGTGGCAAAAGAAATGCTGCAGCCCATAGGGATCTCCTGGAACCCCAATACCCTGGGTACCTCAGTACCATATACAAGGGAATTATATGGGTGTACCAGTATGCCAATGTGAATTGGTAAATTTAGTCACTAGCCTGTTAGTGACAAATTTGGAAAGCAGAGAGAGCATAACCACTGAGGTTCTGGTAAGCAGGGCCTCAGTGAGACAGTTAGGCATCACACAGGGAACACATACAGGGCACATACTTATGAGCACTGGGGCCCTGCCTGGCAGGGTCCCAGTGACACATAGACTAAAACAACATGTATACAGTGAAATATGGGGGTAACATGCCAGGCAAGATGGTACTTTCCTACACAACCCCCCCAAACGAAGGACAATGGGACTAGCCATGACCTGATGAGTCTTCATTGTCTAAGTGGAAATATCTGGAGAGTCCACCTGCATTGGAGTGGGTACTCCCAGGTCTATGTTCCACTGTATAATCCATTCTCTGTAGAGATATGGACCACCTCAACAATTTAGGATTTTCACCTTTCATTTGTTTTAGCCAAAGTAGAGGTTTGTGGTCTGTCTGAACAATAAAGTGAGTGCCAAACAGGTATGGCCTCAACTTTTTCAGTGCCCAGACCACAGCAAAGGCCTCCCTCTCTATGGCAGACCAACGCTTTTCTCTAGGGGTCAACCTTCTGCTGATAAAAGCAACTGGTTGATCCTGGCCCTCAGAATTCAGTTGTGATAAGACTGCCCCTACCCCTAATTCAGATGCATCAGTTTGAACAATTAATTTCTTGGAGTAACATGGGCTTTTTAGGACAGGTGCAGAGCACATGGCCTGTTTGAGCTCCTCAAAAGCTTTCTGACAGCTGGCTGTCCATAATACCTTTTTAGGCATTTTCTTACTAGTGAGATCATTAAGAGGGGCTGCTATGGAGCCATAGTTTTTAATGAATCTCCTGTAATACCCTGTGAGGCCTAAGAAGGCTCTCACCAGGGTCTGAGTTGTAGGGGGAACCCAATCCATGATTGTCTGGATTTTCCCCTGCAGTGGTGCAATCTGTTCTCCACCTACCAGGTGTCCCAGATAAACCACCTTACCCTGCCCTATCTGGCACTTTGAGGCCTTGATAGTGAGGCCTGCCTTTGGCAGAGCCTCCAAAACTTTCCAAAGGAGGACCAGGTGCTCATCCCATGTGGAGCTAAAGACAGCAATATCATCTAGATATGCTGCACTAAAAGCCTCCAACCCTTGCAGGACTGTGTTCACCAACCTCTGAAAAGTGGCAGGTGCATTTTTCAAACCAAAGGGCATCACTGTAAATTGGTAGTGCCCTCCTATAGTTGAAAATGCAGTTTTGGGTTTAGCATCCTCAGCCAATTTGATCTGCCAATACCCTGCAGTCAAATCAAAGGTGCTAAGATACTTGGCAGATGCCAGTGTATCAATAAGCTCATCTGCCCTGGGTATAGGGTGAGCATCAGTTTTTGTTACCTGATTGAGACCTCTGTAGTCTACACAAAACCTTATCTCTCTTTTTCCATCTTTTGAGTGAGGCTTTGATACAAGCACCACAGGACTCGCCCATGGGCTTTCAGAAGGTTCAACCACTCCTAGATCAAGCATTTTCTGCACCTCCTGTTTTATGCAGTCCCTGACATGGTCAGGCTGCCTATAGATCTTACTTTTGACAGGCAAGCTGTCTCTAGTATGAATTGTGTGTTCACACCAGGATGTTGTACCTGGCACAACTGAAAAGAGGTCAGAAAATTGTCCAAGGAGATTTATGCAGTTGTCTTTCTGTTCTGCAGTCAGACAATCTGCCAAAACTACTCCCTCCACTAAAGCATCAATTTCAGTGGTGGATAAGAGATCAGGGAGAGGGTCACTCTCTTCTTCCTGTCCCTCATCTGTTGCCATGAGCAGGGTGAGATCAGCCCTGTCATAGTAGGATTTTAGGCGGTTGACATGAATCATCACCCCAAGGGGACTCCTGGCAGTGCCCAGGTCTACTAGATAAGTAACCTCACCCTTTTTTTCAACAATTAGATGGGGTCCACTCCATTTGTACTGGAGTGCTCTTGGGGCCACAGGCTCCAATACCCACACTTTCTGTCCTGGTTGGTACTGGACCAGATCAGCCTTCTGGTCATGCCATTGCTTTTGCAGCTCCTGGCTGGCTTGAAGGTTTTTACTGGCCTTTTTCATGTACTCAGCCATTCTGGATCTTAGGCCAAGTACATAATCCACTAGGTCCTGTTTGGGAGCTTTTAAAGGTTGTTCCCAACCCTCCTTCACAAGAGTGAGTGGACCTCTTACAGGGTGTCCAAAGAGGAGTTCAAAGGGGCTAAAGCCCACTCCTTTCTGGGGTACCTCCCTGTAAGCAAAAAGGAGGCAAGGTAACAGGACATCCCATCTCCTCCTGAGTTTTTCAGGGAGTCCCATTATCATACCTTTGAGAGTTTTATTAAACCTCTCTACCAGTCCATTAGTCTGTAGGTGATAAGGAGTGGTGAACTTGTAGGTAACACCACACTCCTTCCACATTGCTTTCAAGTATGCAGACATGAAGTTGCTACCCCTGTCTGATACAACCTCTTTAGGGAAACCCACCCTGGAAAAGATTTCCAGGAGGGCCTTTGCCACTGCAGGAGCTGTAGTGGTCCTTAGAGGAATTGCTTCAGGATATCTTGTGGCATGGTCCACAACCACCAAGATAAACCTATTGCCTGAAGCTGTAGGAGGGTCAAGGGGGCCAACTATGTCAACCCCTACCCTTTCAAAGGGCACCCCAACCCAATCACAGGTGGAATAAGGGGAGCCTTTGGAGTGCCACTAGTCTTGCCACTGGCTTGGCAGGGTACACAAGACTTGCAAAAATCTTTAGTGTCCTCTGACATCCTAGGCCAGTGAAACAGGGGGACAAGTCTCTCCCATGTTTTGATCTGGCCCAAATGCCCAGCCAAAGGAATGTCATGTGCAAGAGTTAGGAGGAACTCTCTGTACTGCAGGGGAATGACCAATCTCCTGGCTGCTCCAGGTTTTGGGTCCCTTGCCTCGGTGTACAAGAGTTTGTCCTCCCAGTAAACTTTATGTGAGTCACTGACATCCCCATTTTGCTGCTTGACAGCTTGCTGTCTGACACCCTCTAGTGTGGGACAGGTTTGCTGTGCCACACTCAGCTCTTCCCTGGCAGGCCCCCCTCCACCCAAAAGCTCAGCAGTGTCTGCTGCCAGCCCATCTAGTGAAGGTTCTGCACAGGGAGGAAATTCTTCTTCCTCAGAAGGAGAATCATCTGTAGAGGGAGGGACAGTGGGTAGGGATTTACCCTTGCTACCCCTAGCTTTAGGGAGCACTTGGTCCATTGTTCCAGGATCCAAGTTACCCTGTCCTTTTTACTTTTTGGCCTGAGCCCTTGTTAAAGCAAAAATATGCCCAGGAATGCCCAGCATTGCTGCATGAGCCTCCAACTCCACTTCTGCCCAAGCTGATGTCTCTAAATTGTTCCCTAGTAGACAGTCTACAGGTAAATCTGAGGCAACCACAACTTTCTTTGGACCAGTAAACCCCCTCCCCCCTAGTTGAGATTCACAACAGCCATGGGGTGGCTAAGAGTGTTGTTATGAGCATCTGTCACTTGGTACTGCTGACCAATTAGGTGTTGTTCAGGGTGGACCAGTTTCTCTATCACCATGGTAACACTGGCACATGTGTCCCTGTAGGCCTGAACCTCAACACCATTTATTAGGGGAAGTTGCTTGTACTTATCCATATTAAGGGGACAAGCAACCAAGGTGGCCAAATCAATGGCACCTTCAGAGACTAACACAGCCTCTTTGGTCTCCCTAACAAGACCAACCCCAACTACATTGCCAATAGTGAGCCCAGCTACACCCTTGGATTGGCTATTTGTAGGTGTGCTCCCACCACCACTGCTATTACTGGAGGCACTAGAATTTGCAGCAGAGGTTGTGGTAGTGGGAGGTTTGCTGTTTTTCTTTGGACAACTGGAGTCAGTTGTCCAATGGCCTTTGACTTTACACAAATAACACCAAGGCTTTTTAGGTTGATTATTGGAAGAGGATTTGGACCCACCACCCCCACCAGAGGATTTTTGTGGGCCTAATGAAGACTCAGTTTTACGTTTGTCCCCACCCTTGTCAGAAGACTTACCATCCTTCTTCTTGCCATCCTTGTCACCCCCTGTATGAACTTTTCTGTTCACTCTTGTTCTGACCCACTTGTCTGCCTTTTTTCCCAATTCTTGGGGAGAGGTCAGATCTGAGTCCACTAGCTATTAGTGTAACAAGTCAGACACACAGTTATTCAGAATATGCTCTCTCAGAATAAGATTGTACAGGCTTTCATAGTCAGATACTTTACTGCCATGTAACCACCCCTCCAAGGCCTTCACTGAACAGTCTACAAAGTCTGTCCAGTCTTGTGAGGACTCTTTTCTGATGTCTCTGAACTTTATCCTGTATTGTTCAGGGGTTAAGCCAAATCCATCCAAGAGTGCATCCTTCAAAACTGTAAAATTGTTGGCTTCACTTTCTCTAACAGTAAGGAGCCTATCCCTACCCTTTCCAGTGAAAGATAGCCACAAAATAGCAGCCCACTGCCTTTGAGAGACCCCCTGTACCATACAGGCCCTCTCAAGTGCAGCAAACCACTTGTTGATGTCATCCCCCTCCTTGTAAGGGGGGACTATCTTGTGCAGATTCCTGGGATTATGCTCTCTAACAGGATTAATATCAGGAATACTGCTGCTGCCACCATGGGGTCCAAACCCCAACCTCTGTCTTTCCTTCAAGCGGTCTAGGGATTCCCTATCTAAGGCCAGCTGTTGCTGGTTAAGCTTCAGTCTAGTCTCTTCAATCCTCAACTTTTTGAGTTCCCTTTCTAACAAGTTATCCTCAGGGTGGGTGGGTTGGGAATGCTTTGACACAGAAGACAAGTTGGAAACTACAGAGGGGGATCTGTCCCTAACTGTCTGGGCCCTGGTAACCTGGCCTCTAGGAATAAAGGATGCCCTACTGTGATGGGACCTTCCATTACTACCAACATTACTAGGTGTCCTGCTAGGGGGCAGATCCTGTTCAGAACCCTCCCCACATCCCTCAGGATGTTCTCCTGAGTCAGAATGGGAACCTTCTATTAACCTCTCATCTGATGTTCCTGCTTGGGACTCATCATTTACAATAAGCATGTTAAATAGAAACTCTTTTTTAGGGTTCTTTCCTATCACTAAACCTCTATCTAAGCAGAGACTCATTAGGCTCTTGTAATTCAAATTGTCATAAGTTGTATTGACCATTTTAAGAGCTGAATCTACCACAGACATGATAGCAGAAAGGGTTTAGAGATAGTGAGAAGGAAGAAAACGTTTCAGAACTTTTTAAAGAACAGAGAAAAAAACTTTTTCTAACTTTTAGTAAACTTTTAGAAGTTTAGAGAAACTTTTCAATACTTTTGTAAAAAGTTTTAGAGAAGAAAAGCAAACCTTTTGGTTAGGTGGACATACACTGAACTGTTTGGTATATGATTCTCTTATGAAAAGTACACAATGACAAAGTGGTAAGTAGTTACAAGTACTTAGCCCACCGCTGCACAACCAATGTAGGAGGCTGGCCTGGCTTGTAGTGGGTACCAGAGGTACTTACACCTTGTGCCAGGTCCAGTTATCTCTTATTAGTGTAGAAGAGGTGTTTCTAGCAGATTAGGCTGATAGAAGGTAGCTATGGCAAAGCAGCTTAGGCTGAACTAGGAGACATGTAAAGCTCCTACTATACCACTTATATCATATGCACAATATCATAAGAAAACCCAATACACAGAGTTACTAAAAATAAAGGTACTTTATTTTTATGACAATATGCCAAAAGTATCTCAGTGAGTGCCCTCAGTAAGAAGGTAATATATATACACAAGTTATATGTACACAAACCAAAATTAGGTAAGTAATAGCAAGTAAAGTAATGCAAACAGAGTAGAATTACAATAGGTTGCAATAGGAGCACATAGGTATAGGGGCAACACAAACCATATACTCCAAAAGTGGAATGTGAACCACGAATGGACCCCAGACCTATGTGAGCTTGTAGAGGGTTGCTGGGACTGTAAGAAAACCGTGAGGGTTAGAAAAATACCCAGCCCAAGACCCTGAAAGGTAGGTGTAAAGTGCACCTACTACCCCCAGAGAGCACAGAAGTCGTGATAGGGGGATTCTACAGGAAGAACAAACACCAGCAATGCAACGACAGTGGATTTCCGGACCTGAGTACCTGTAAGACAAGGGGACCAAGTCCAATAATCGCAACAGTGTCGAGAGTGGGCAGGAGCCCAGGAAATGCCAGCTGAAGGTGCAAGGAAGCTGCCACCGGGTGGAAGAAGCTTGGAGTTCTGCAAGAAACAAGAGGACTAGGGACTTCTCCTTTGGAAGACGGATGTCCCCCGTCGCGATGAAGCTTGCAGAGGTGTTCCCACGCAGAGAGACCGCAAACAAGGCTTGCTAGCTGCAAGGGTCGCGGTAGAGGTTTTTGGGTGCTGCTGTGGCCCAGGAGGGACCAGGACATCGCCACTTCGAGGAGGTGACAGAGGGGGCGCCCAGCAACTCAGGAAGCCCTCACAGAAGCAGGCAGCACCCGCAGAAGTACCCTAACAGGCACTTAGAAGAAGAGTGAACCGGAGTCCACCCGAAGTCACAAGGGATTCCAGAGGACAACTCAGAAGGTTGTGCAATGCAGGACGGAGTGCCGGGGACCCAGGCTTGGCTGTGCGCAAAGGAAATCCTGGAAGAGTGCACAGGAGCCGGAGCAGCTGCAAATCACGCGGTACACAGCTTTGCAGTCTAGCGTGGGGAGGCAAGGACTTACCTCCACCAAACTTGGACTGAAGAGTCACTGGACTGTGGGAGTCACTTGGACAGAGTTGCTGTGTTCCAGGGACCACGCTCGTCAGGATGAGAGGGGACCCAGAGGACCAGTGTTGCAGTCTTTTGGTGCCTGCGTTAGCAGGGGGACGATTCCGTCGACCCATGGGAGATTTCTTCAGAGCTTCTGGTGCAAGGTGAAGGCAGGCTACCCCCAGAGCATGCACCACCTGGAAACAGTTGAGAAAGCCGGCAGGATTAGGCGCTACAATGTTGCTGGTAGTCGTCTTGCTACTTTGTTGCGGTTTTGCAGACGTCCTGAGCAGTCAGCGGTTGATCCTTTGTTAGAAGGTGAAGAGGGAGATGCAGATGAACTCTGATGAGCTCTTGCATTTGTTATCTAAAGAATTCCCCAAAGCAGAGACCCTAAATAGCCAGAAAAGGAGGTTTGGCTACCATGGAAGGCGGATTGGCTACCAAGAGAGGTAAGAGCCTATCAGAAGGAGCCTCTGACGTCACCTGCTGGCACTGGCCACTCAGAGCCGTCCAGTGTGCCCCCAACACCTCTGTTTCCAAGATGTCAGAGGTCTGGGACACACTGGAGGAGCTCTGGGCACCTCCCCTGGGAGGTACTGGTCAGGGGAGTGGTCACTCCCCTTTCCTTTGTCCAGTTTCGCGCCAGAGCAGGGCTGGGGGATCCCTGAACCGGTGTAGACTGGCTTATGCAGAGATCGGCACCATCTGTGCCCATCAAAGCATTTCCAGAGGCTGGGGGAGGCTGCTCCTCCCCAGCCCTTCACACCTATTTCCAAAGGGAGAGGGTGTAACACCCTCTCTCAGAGGAAATCCTTTGTTCTGCCTTCCTGGGCCAGGGCTGCCTGGACCCCAGGAGGGCAGAAACCTGTCTGAGGAGTTGGCAGCAGCAGCAGCTGCGGTGGAGACCCCGGAAAGGCAGTTTGGCAGTACCCGGGTACTGTGCTAGAGACCCGGGGGATCATGGAATTGTCCCCCCAATACCATAATGGTATTGGGGTGACAATTCCATGATTTTAGACATGTTACATGGCCATGTTCGGAGTTACCATTGTGACGCTATACATAGGTAGTGACCTATGTATAGTGCACGCATGTAATGGTGTCCCCGCACTCACAAAGTCCGGGGAATTTGCCCTGAACGATGTGGGGGCACCTTGGCTAGTGCCAGGGTGCCCACACACTAAGTAACTTTGCACCCAACCTTCACCAGGTGAAGGTTAGACATATAGGTGACTTATAAGTTACTTAAGTGCAGTGGTAAATGGCTGTGAAATAACGTGGACGTTATTTCACGCAGGCTGCACTGGCAAGCCTGTGTAAGAATTGTCAGAGCTCCCTATGGGTGGCAAAAGAAATGCTGTAGCCCATAGGGATCTCCTGGAACCCCAATACCCTGGGTACCTCAGTACCATATACAAGGGAATTATATGGGTGCACTAGTATGCCAATGTGAATTGGTAAATTTAGTCACTAGCATGTTAGTGACAAATTTGGAAAGCAGAGAGAGCATAACCACTGAGGTTCTGGTTAGCAGAGCCTCAGTGAGACAGTTAGGCATCACACAGGGAACACATACAGGGCACATACTTATGAGCACTGGGGCCCTGCCTGGCAGGGTCCCAGTGACACATAGACTAAATCAACATATATACAGTGAAATATGGGGGTAACATGCCAGGCAAGATGGTACTTTCCTACAGCTCTATATCGCACAGGGTTACAGGCCACGTAAGGATTTGAGGGTTGAGAACAAATTTATCCCCACCTTACTAAACCACCCACAAGGTGACTCACATATTTCACAACTAACTGATTTAAGTATGTACCCAATCTCCCAATCAATCAGGCTGAGACCAATCCTTTATTTGTAAAGACTTTGGCAAACCGAGGAGCTTTCCTCATACAGGATCCTACTCAAGGAACTTTTACATGCAAATGGCCACATGAGAATTCCATGGCTTTCGTATATCAAAAGAATACTCTATAATCTTGACTTCATCACTCTTTGGGACAGTCCTGCTGAGGCTGAAGTTGTGAGCAAATCGGTAATCAAACCAAAAATGAAATCCTTAATATGGGATCAAGAATTGCATACGTGCAAATCAGGTAGCCTGCCTGACAGAGTTCTGGGCCACAAATCCATACCTTCTTTCAAATTGTGTTTAAATAATATTACTAGTCCCACAGCCAAAATGTATATATTTGTCTCAGATATGATATAACACAAATATTGCTCAAGTGACAGGTGCATGGGTTGTTTAAGGGAGAGAGAAACGGTACACCATTTCTTTTCTTTTGCAAAGCCTACAAGTAACTTGCAAGAAATGGATGATTCAGCAGTGGCGGCCCGTCCTTCAGGGCCGAGGGGCCACGCCCCCCACCTTTTGCCCCCCATGAAGAGTGTCTGTTAGGCTGAACAAAGGTCAGCCTGACAGACACTCTTCATGTTCAGGTCAGGCAGCCAGGAGCAG
The DNA here is from genome assembly GCF_031143425.1 of Pleurodeles waltl. Lineage (NCBI taxonomy): Eukaryota > Metazoa > Chordata > Amphibia > Caudata > Salamandridae > Pleurodeles > Pleurodeles waltl. The sequence goes on from NC_090437.1 coordinate 597,955,137, forward strand.
ACATGCGCGATTTGTGCAGACTCCTGGCTGCCTGAGCTGAACTTTTCTGGGCTGAGGAGATCACTGCTCCTATGGGCGTGACCTCCTCAGCCCAGCAAAGGTGCCTCGAGGCCCTCCCCTGGGTGATGAGGAAAGCGTTACCACTTGACACTCTCCCTGGGTGCTTCAGTTTAAGCCCTGAAGTGCCCAGGGCGAGTGTCAATCAGTGACACTTCGTCACGCAGTGGGGTGGGGTCAGCAGTCTCACTGACCTAAGGTCAGCCAATGAGGGAAGGCAGCAGTCCCAACCCTCCTGGGACCTGGATGCCGAAGGTAAGTGCGTGTGTGTTGTGTATGTGTGTGATGTTTCAAATTGAATGTTTGGTGCATGCGTGCATGTTTGAATGGTATGAATGTTGTTAATGGATGTGCGTGCGTGCGTGCGTGTGTGAAAGAATGAGTGTGTGTGAGGTTTTAAAATGAATGTTTGGTGCATGCCTGCGTGCATGTTTGAATGGTATGAGCGTTGTTAATGGATGTGCGTGCGTGTCTGTGTGTGAAAGAATGAGTGTGTGTGTGTGTGTGTGCCCCGCCCGCCCCCCTCCCTCCTAAAGCTGCCGGCCGCCACTGTGATTCAGGTGTGTCGTTTTATAGGGATCTGGCCCTGAGAATCTTAAGAACTAGCACTGATGGTGTAATTACTTATAGTGTTGCAAAAATGTTTAACTTTAGTTTGGGCAAGGAGGAATCAATCCCGGACTTGTAATGCGCTTTAGATTGCTGTCCTTATTTATTGTCTGTATATACTATTTTAAAACTTTCTCTTATGAGTTGTATAGTTGATTACTGTCTTAGGATAAACACTAATGCATACTTGTGTTAACTGAATGCATGTATTTAGGTAAAATTGTAATTATTTATGTTTTTAAGCATCTACTATCTGAAAAAACATTGATTGGTTGATTGATTAGTATTGAAAAAATCTTATTCCCATAACACACTGCTTGCAAAATCTGATTCCAAGTAATTTCCAATGTAGCATCGCTTTGCGCTGGGAGTGACCATTAAATCAAACATTTTCTAGCATTCGCTACAAGAATTTTCAATTCTATTAAGGACAAGGAGGCGAGGATTATGCTTTTTCTTTCTTTTACTGTCAACACACAGCAGCCAATGAAAACAATGAACTACATATCCAGTCAGCCTTACAGCCTCTCTATGACCCTCCAATCAAGGCCTGCCTCCTATATAGCCCTTAAACACTATAGTCCGTCCTCTTTCTTTGCTCATTGCAATTTAAGGGTAACATGATAAAGAACCATCACATAATCCAACGAACTCCGGAACAGAACCATGTTCCTCTTCATGATGGAGAAGAAAATCAGCACAACTGGTGCAACTTAGAATCGACTTTTCATCCTTTACATCTCAGGAAGACATTGTCTGGTATCTCTTCAAGTAGCTTTGATTTCTGCTAAAAGAAAATACTGACGTAACAACCCACACCCAAAACACAGAGGGCCTGATTACAACTTTGGAGGAGGGTGTTAATCCGTCCCAAATGTGATGGATATACCACCAGCCTTATTACGAGTCCACTATATCCTATGGAACTCGTAATACGGCTGGTGGTATATCCGTCACATTTGGGACGGATTAAGACCCTCCTCCAAAGTTGTAATCAGGCCCAGAATTTCTTATATCATCAGGAGGGTAAAACATTCATTATTATATGGAGACAATATATAAATCATATTTCGGGTGGGATAATCCTCGCCAACGTGTCCTTAATAGAAATGAAAATTCTTGTTGCGAATGTTAGTAATTTTTTGATTCTATGTCAGGACCGGAGGCCTCGGATTATGCTAGTTTAAATTTGGGCGATAATCCCTGAAGTCACATCAACAATGGGTTTGTGATAAAACAATTTAAAAGTAGAGTCTGACAACCAATCTGCCACTACCATAATATCTTCTAACCTAGACCCTGCATTAAATGCTTTAGATGCCATTGAACCCCTTATAGAATGGGCCCCAAAAATTGAGGTATCTATACCCGCTTCTTGCAACAACCATCTGACCCATCTCGCCAGAGTTGCTGAAGAGACAGGTCCAAACGGCTTCTTCAAGAAAATCACCAATTGTCCAGCATGCCCTCTGCCAAGCTCATGCGTAACATCTTCATATACTTTTAAGCAGTTTACCACACAAAACTTAGAATCATCTCTAAAGATTGGATAACTAATACATTTTGAATTTGATTTTGTGTATTTAGAAATACAAAAAGAAACCCCGGTAGGAGTAAAAACTCTACCTGCAATGTCCAATGCTTTGACGTCAGAGACTCTCCGGCAGGATACCAAGCAAAGCAAAATGGTCAATTTTGTTGATGATTGTTTCCGTAAAAGACCTTCATTGGCCGGCCAAGCCACCAAGAATCTTAAAATCACATTAACATCCCAAAGAGATAAATATTTTGGCATAGGAGGATGAAGAATCCATACTCCACGAAGGAGTTTGCAAATTAATGGGTGTTCTCCCACTGCCTTACCTTCGACCTGAGGATGTTTGGCTGAAATAGCCGATCTAAAGTGATTAATTGGCATATAGGCTAGCCCTTGAGCCGCCAAATGAGGTAAAATATTTGCAATCATCTGCAGTGAGGTCCCCAGGGGATCCACACCCCTCTGACTGCACCAATCCACTCATCGCCTCCATGCGGAGGGGTATCTCTTATGCGTACTAGGCGCCAAGGATTGAGAGAGGAAGAACCTAGTGTCCTCCAATATTCCTGCATCTTGTTTTGATTCCCTGAAATCCACCATGCCATGAGCGATAATTACTCCTCTACAATCCGCAGATAGAGATGCCCCATTGGATCCATTATGAGATCTTCTGACATGAGGATGCGCCCAGGGGCTGCACAACATAGATTCAACGTCACTGGAAACCATGACTGCACCCTCCAGCATGGTGTTACTAAAATCAACTCCACTCTTTGTCAAAAGACCTGGGAGAGAACTCAATTAATTATGGAGAAAGGGGCAAATGCATAGTTCAATCCCTCTGTCCAGGATTGCAGGAACGCATCTGAGCTGACAGCCTGCGGATCTGGTCTCCAGCTGTAGAAGTGAGGAAGTTGGGAGTTCAGGCAGGACTCAAACAGGTGCACCTTGCAAGGACCCCCAAAGCTGATTCAGGAACTGAAATACTCTGGGGTGGAGACGCCAATCGCTGGCATCTCGAAGATACCTCAAATTCCAATCAGCTACCACATTTATTTTGCCTGGAATATATTCTGCTGAGATTGAAATCTGATGTTCCAGACAGAAATGCCAAAAATCCTTCGCTATCTCCACTAGCATTCGAGACCGCGTCCCCCCCAAACTTGCTGATGTACCTCACCGTCTAAATGTTGTCCATCTTCTTCAAGAGAATACAACATTTCGCCTTGCAAGGTGACAGGGTCTTTACTGCAAAAGACCCCGCCAGATGCTCTAGACAATTGATATGCAGTTGAAGGTTCTCCGAGGACCACTGTCCCTCCGTCTCCATTTGTCCGCACCTGGCTCCCCAGCCCCATCTGCTGGCGTCCGACTATGACCACTTCCAGAACTGAGGCGAGGATTGCCTTGCTATTCCAAGCATCCATATGAGTCAACCACCACAGCAGCTCTGTCTGAGCTTTCTGCCATAACACAATCAGTTCTGAGTAGGCAAGACCTCTGCGGAGATGAAGAATCTTTAACCTCTGAAGAGCTTGATAATGTAAAGGGCCGGGAAAATGGCTTGGATAGATGAAGCTAGGACGGGCAGTACCCTCAAGGAAATCGAAGGAGCAGATAAAGCTTTCCTCAATTCCTTCTTGATAGCTAGTCTTTTGGTCAAAGGAAGCTTTAACTTAGTCAGTAAAGAGTCTATCTTGAAACACAGGAAGTCTGTATTCTAGACAGGATCCAACTATGATTTCTCTTTGTTGATAACAAAACCTAGATCTTGAATAAGTTGAATTGTCCAGGAGAGATGAAGAAGGACCAAATTCTCCTCTTGCACCATGATCAGAATAAGCAGATGCACACTTTCTCCCTGAACAATTGCATGGCTGGGTGCATGACTTTGGTAAAGCACTAAAGGCTGGGAACTTGTAACATTGGTTTTGATAAAATAACTGAAGGAATCTGCAGTGAGGGGCCAATATAGGCATGGTCAGATACGCATCTTTGAGATCGAAACAAACCATCCAATCGCCTTCTAGTAAGAGGTCTCAAATAAGGTGAATACCTTTTATTTTGAAATGCCTGTAGACAATCCAAGAACTGAATTGTCGGAGGTTGAGCACCAAGTAAGAGCCTCTTCTCTTTTTCTGAACCAGAAAGATGGTACTGATAAACCCTTTGGGGTGAGGGTGAGAAGGGACAATGGCTCCTTTCTGAAGCAGGGCTTCCACCTCTAGATCTTTAAAAGCACTCTCTTGGTGGGAAAAACTGAGAGAAGGAGGAATCTCAGTTTGGCATGGAGTTGAGTAAAATACTAGGCGGTAACCTGCTATTGTGTCTAGCACCCATGCATCATGCGTAATCAACGATCAATTTTCAATAAATAAACTCACTCTTCCCTCCCAAAAGAACGTCCCCAGAATGAATAATTGTTACCTGTTTGAAAAAGAGCTCTGGTTGTAATATCCTCCTCTGTGCGGTCATCTGGGATTACGGTTTCTATAACTGCTCCCTCTTGTTGGACAGAAGTTGGCGTTCGATTGATAACTGGTATCTCCTGTGCCCATCTGGTATGGGTGGGAGGTCTGGGAGGTGCACCAAAGCTGAGAATGTGGCCACATATTTGGCTGGGTCCTTGACAAACTTATCGTCAAACAAAAGTCCATTAGCTGCTGGACCAGCATTCGAGGGGACCAGGTCAGCTAATTTTGGGTCAATGTGTAGGTGGAGCGATTTCCTCCACTCCGTAGAAATAGAACAGTTGACATTTCCTAATAGACAAATGGGTCTCTGGGACCATTCCAACAGCACATCAGGGTCAATAGTTTTGTGTGACTCTTTAGCTTGCACTGCGAGATCCAGGATCTTGGTAAGGGGACCTGATAAGTCCAGTAATTTGTCCTGGCAACCCCGCCAGACTTTATCAATGCCTTTTTTTGGATCTCTTGCATATTTCTTAAGGAAAGTGACCATGTGCGGCTCTAACTCTGGGGTCTCCGCAACTTTACCTGCAAGAGCACGACGAGGGCTTTCAGAGTGCAATGTATTGCGGATATCTTTTTTGAAACTTTTCTGCAGTTGTGACTGAACATAAGATGCTACCTCCTGACATGGGAGCCATTCTGAGGATCTGAGGTGCACAATATCACCAGGATTAAAATGGAGGTTCTTATTAGGAGAACGGGGAGGGGTTGACTGCTCTGTATGCCGTATTTACGTTTGCATTTGCCCTTCTGCTTTTTGGAGTTAGAATGTTCCTCCGAGTCTGAATCCGAAGAGTCACCTGAAGGATCATTGTTGCTTGTAATAAGGGGACGGTGTCTTGATCTTGGGAGGCCCCGTATTCATGATAATTTAGGACCGGTCTGTTCGAAGGGGTCAGACTGTGACCAGCCAGGCTCATTTATATTGACTTCAACTGGGGTGGGGTTCCCCGAGTCTGGGCCAAAGCACCTCAATCCAAAACTGAATGTAGGTTGTGCAAATGGGTGCAAAGCCTTAACCAGTGCCTTATTCACCAAGTCCTGAACGTGAAAGTCCAAAGCTTCCACAAGGCGCTCTTCCATCTGCTGGTCGTACTGGCCAGCAGCATATTCCCCATACTGCTCATCTTCTCGGCATTGGTGGACCATGTCCTTGGAAGTGCACACATTTTTAAAAACATATATTTGAGATGAGATCCCACTGTTGCACTGAAAGGTTTGAGGTGGGACACCCAGGTGCTAAGAGGGTCCACAGGGCCCTTGCCGGTCTGCAATAAATAATGGCTATATTGATCTGGAGGAGGGAGCATCAAATCTCCTAGAGGCAGGCTCTATACATTTATTACAACCCTTCTGGGCGTAGGACGGGGGGAGCAGGGAGTTCAGGGCCTGTCCTGTCTCTGCCGACAATCCACGCGCTCACACCGACCGGAAAATGGGGTTGTGTGCAAGCGCAGGATCGGAGGCAGAGAGAGGACTTCTCCCACAACAGCGTAGCCTCCCCAGCTACTCCTCACCAGCCTGAACACAATCTCGGCAAAACGAGTGCCGAAGGAGAAACCTTGTCAAGAAAGTAAAGCGGTACGCGCTACACGTGAAACAGCTAACATTGGAGGGGCAAAAAGCTGCACCAAAACAGTGAAATACAAGTAATCACTGTAGGAGGCTGGACTGGCTTGTAGTGAGTACCAAGAGGTACTTGCACCTTGCACCAGGCCCAGTTATCCCTTATTAGTGTATAGGGTGTCTAGCAGCTTAGGCTGATAGATAATGGTAGCTTAGCAGAGCAGCTTAGGCTGAACTAGGAGACGTGTGAAGCTACTACAGTACCACTTAGTGTCATATGCACAATATCATAAGAAAACACAATACACAGTTATACTAAAAATAAAGGTACTTTATTTTTATGACAATATGCCAAAGTATCTTAGAGTGTACCCTCAGTGAGGGGATAGGAAATATACACAAGATATATATACACAATAGCACAAATATGCAGTATAGTCTTAGAAAACAGTGCAAACAATGTATAGTTACAATAGGATGCAATGGGGAAAAAAAGGGATAGGGGCAACACAAACCATATACTCCAAAAGTGGAATGCGAACCACAAATGGACCCCAAACCTATGTGACCTTGTAGAGGGTCACTGGGACTATTAGAAAATAGTGAGAGTTAGAAAAATAACCCTTCCCAAGACCCTGAAAAGTGAGTGCAAAGTGCACTAAAGTTCCCCTAAGGACAAAGAAGTTGTATTAGAGGAATAATGCAGGAAAGACACAAACCAACAATGCAACAACTGTGGATTTCCAATCTAGGGTACCTGTGGAACAAGGGGACCAAGTCCAAAAGTCACAAGCAAGTCGGAGATGGGCATATGCCCAGGAAATGCCAGCTGTGGATGCAAAGAAGCTTCTACTGGTCAGAAGAAGCTGAGGTTTCTGCAGGAACGAAAAGGGCTGGAGACTTCCCCTTTGGTGGACGGATCCCTCTCGCCGTGGAGAGTCGTGCAGAAGTGTTTTCCCGCCGCAAGAACGCCAACAAGCCTTGCTAGCTGCAAATCGTGCGGTTAGCGTTTTTGGACGCTGCTGTGGCCCTGGAGGGACCAGGAGGTCGCAAATTGGACCAGGAGAGAGAGGGGACGTCGAGCAAGACAAGGAGCCCTCTCAGCAGCAGGTAGCACCCGGAGAAGTGCCAGAAACAGGCACTACGAGGATGCGTGAAACGGTGCTCACCCGAAGTCGCACAAAGGAGTCCCACGTCGCCGGAGACCAACTTAGAAAGTCGTGCAATGCAGGTTAGAGTGCCGTGGACCCAGGCTTGGCTGTGCACAAAGGATTTCCGCCGGAAGTGCACAGGGGCCGGAGTAGCTGCAAAAGTCGCGGTTCCCAGCAATGCAGCCCAGCGAGGTGAGGCAAGGACTTACCTCCACCAAACTTGGACTGAAGAGTCACTGGACTGTGGGGGCCACTTGGACAGAGTCGCTGGATTCGAGGGACCTCGCTCGTCGTGCTGAGAGGAGACCCAAGGGACCGGTAATGCAGCTTTTTGGTGCCTGCGGTTGCAGGGGGAAGATTCCGTCGACCCACGGGAGATTTCTTCGGAGCTTCTGGTGCAGAGAGGAGGCAGACAACCCCCACAGCATGCACAAGCAGGAAAACAGTCGAGAAGGCGGCAGGATCAGCGTTACAGAGTTGCAGTAGTCGTCTTTGCTACTATGTTGCAGGTTTGCAGGCTCCCAGCGCGGTCAGCAGTCGATTCCTTGGCAGAAGGTGAAGAGAGAGATGCAGAGGAACTCGGATGAGCTCTTGCATTCATTATCTAAAGTTTCCCCAGAGACAGAGACCCTAAATAGCCAGAAAAGAGGGTTTGGCTACCTAGGAGAGAGGATAGGCTAGCAACACCTGAAGGAGCCTATCACAAGGAGTCTCTGACGTCACCTGGTGGCACTGGCCACTCAGAGCAGTCCAGTGTGCCAGCAGCACCTCTGTTTCCAAGATGGCAGAGGTCTGGAGCACACTGGAGGAGCTCTGGACACCTCCCAGGGGAGGTGCAGGTCAGGGGAGTGGTCACTCCCCTTTCCTTTGTCCAGTTTCGCGCCAGAGCAGGGCTAAGGGGTCCCCTGAACCGGTGTAGACTGGCTTATGCAGAATTGGGCACATCTGTGCCCAACAAAGCATTTCCAGAGGCTGGGGGAGGCTACTCCTCCCCTGCCTTCACACCATTTTCCAAAGGGAGAGGGTGTCACACCCTCTCTCAGAGGAAGTTCTTTGTTCTGCCATCCTGGGCCAGGCCTGGCTGGACCCCAGGAGGGCAGATGCCTGTCTGAGGGGTTGGCAGCAGCAGCAGCTGCAGTGAAACCCCAGGAAGGGCAGTTTGGCAGTACCAGGGTCTGTGCTACAGACCACTGGGATCATGGGATTGTGCCAACTATGCCAGGATGGCATAGAGGGGGCAATTCCATGATCATAGACATGTTACATGGCCATATTCGGAGTTACCATTGTGAAGCTACATATAGGTAGTGACCTATATGTAGTGCACGCGTGTAATGGTGTCCCCGCACTCACAAAGTTCAGGGAATTGGCTCTGAACAATGTGGGGGCACCTTGGCTAGTGCCAGGGTGCCCTCACACTAAGTAACTTTGCACCTAACCTTTACCAGGTAAAGGTTAGACATATAGGTGACTTATAAGTTACTTAAGTGCAGTGTAAAATGGCTGTGAAATAACGTGGACGTTATTTCACTCAGGCTGCAGTGGCAGGCCTGTGTAAGAATTGTCCGAGCTCCCTATGGGTGGCAAAAGAAATGCTGCAGCCCATAGGGATCTCCTGGAACCCCACTACCCTGGGTACCTCAGTACCATATACTAGGGAATTATAAGGGTGTTCCAGTAAGCCAATGTAAATTGGTAAAATGGTCACTAGCCTGTTAGTGACAATTTGGAAAGAAATGAGAGAGCATAACCACTGAGGTTCTGATTAGCAGAGCCTCAGTGAGACAGTTAGTCACTACACAGGTAACACATTCAGGCACACTTATGAGCACTGGGGCCCTAGGTTACCAGGGTCCCAGTGACACATACAACTAAAACAACATATATACAGTGAAAAATGGGGGTAACATGCCAGGCAAGATGGTACTTTCCTACACAACCCCCCCCCCCCAAACGAAGGACAATAAGACTAGCCATGACCTGATGAGTCTTCATTGTCTAAGTGGAAATATCTGGAGAGTCCATCTGCATTGGAGTGGCTACTCCCAGGTCTATGTTCCACTGTATAGTCCATTCCCTGTAGGGATATGGACCACCTCAACAATTTAGGATTTTCACCTTTCATTTGTTTTAGCCAAAGTAGAGGTTTGTGGTCTGTCTGAACAATGAAGTGAGTGCCAAACAGGTATGGCCTCAACTTCTTCAGAGCCCAGACCACAGCAAAGGCCTCCCTCTCAATGGCAGACCAACGCTTTTCTCTAGGGGTCAACCTCCTACTAATAAAAGCAACAGGTTGATCCTGGCCCTCAGAATTAAGTTGTGATAGGACTGCCCCTACTCCTAATTCAGATGCATCAGTTTGGACATAGAATTTTTTAGAGTAACAAGGGCTTTTCAGGACAGGTGCAGAGCACATGGCCTGCTTCAGCTCCTCAAAAGCTTTCTGACAGTTTGCTGTCCATAATACCTTTTTAGGCATCTTTTTGGAAGTGAGGTCATTAAGAGGGGCTGCAATGGAGCCATAGTTCTTAATGAACCTCCTGTAATACCCAGTGAGGCCTAGGAAGGCTCTCACCTGAGTCTGTGTAGTAGGGGGAACCCAATCAATAATTGTTTGGATTTTCGCCTGTAGTGGTGCAATCTGTTCCCCACCAACAAGGTGTCCCAGATAAACCACCTTACCCTGCCCTATCTGGCACTTTGAAGCCTTGATAGTGAGGCCTGCCTTTTCCAGGGCCTCCAAAACTTTCCATAGGTGGACCAGGTGATCATCCCAACTGGAGCTAAAGACAGCTATATCGTCCAAATATGCTGCACTGAAAGCTTCCAGCCCTTGCAGGACTGTGTTCACCAACCTCTGAAAAGTGGCAGGTGCATTTTTCAAACCAAAAGGCATTACAGTAAACTGGTAATGTCCTCCAATGGTAGAAAATGCAGTCTTAGGTTTAGCATCTTCTGACAATTTGATCTGCCAATACCCTGCAGTCAAGTCAAAAGTGCTTAGATACTTGGCAGATGCCAGTGTATCTATGAGCTCATCTGCCCTGGGTATAGGGTGAGCATCAGTTTTGGTTACCAAGTTGAGACCTCTATAGTCTACACAAAACCGCATTTCCTTCTTTCCATCTTTGGAATGGGGTTTTGGTACCAGTACCACAGGAGAAGCCCATGGACTGTCAGAGTGCTCAACCACTCCTAGTTCTAACATTTTCTGGACCTCTTGCTTTATGCAGTCCCTGACATGGTCAGGCTGCCTATAGATCTTACTTTTGACAGGTAAACTGTCTCCAGTATCTATAGTGTGCTCACACCAAGAAGCGGTACCTGGCACAGTAGAGAAGAGTTCAGAGAATTGATCTAGGAGATTTATGCAATTGTCTTTCTGCTCAGCAGTAAGACAATCAGCCAAAACTACACCTTCCACAAGAGCATCTTGTTCTGTGGAAGAGAAGAGATCAGGTAGAGGATCACTGTCTTCTTCCTGTCCCTCATCAGTTGCCATGAGCAGGGTGAGATCAGCCCTGTCATAGTAGGGTTTCAGGCGGTTGACATGGAGCACCCTAAGGGGACTCCTGGCAGTGCCTAAGACAACTAAATAGGTGACTTCTCCCTTCTTTTCAACAATTGTGTGGGGTCCACTCCATTTATCTTGGAGTGCTCTTGGGGCCACAGGCTCCAAGACCCACACTTTCTGCCCTGGTTGGTACTGAACCAAAACAGCCTTCTGATCATGCCATTGCTTCTGGAGCTCTTGGCTGGCCTGAAGGTTTTTACTGGCCTTTTTCATGTACTCCGCCATCCTTGATCTGAGGCCAAGTACATAGTCCACAATATCCTGTTTAGGAGCTTTTAAAGGTTGTTCCCAACCCTCCTTTACAAGTGTGAGTGGACCCCTAACAGGGTGTCCAAAAAGAAGTTCAAAGGGGCTGAAGCCCACTCCTTTCTGGGGTACCTCCCTGTAGGCAAAAAGGCGGCATGGTAGAAGCATATCCCATCTCCTGCGGAGTTTTTCAGGGAGACCCATAATCATGCCTTTGAGAGTTTTATTAAATCTCTCCACCAGTCCATTTGTTTGTGGATGATAGGGTGTTGTGAACTTGTACGTTACACCACACTCCTTCCACATGGCCTTTAAGTATGCAGACATGAAATTGCTTCCCCTGTCTGATACTACTTCCTTTGGGAAGCCCACCCTGGAAAATATTCCCAGGAGGGCCTTTGCCACTGCAGGTGCGGTAGTGGTCCTTAAAGGAATAGCTTCAGGATATCTTGTGGCATGGTCCACTACCACCAAGATAAATCTATTGCCTAAAGCAGTAGGAGGGTCAAGGGGGCCAACTATGTCAACCCCTACCCTTTCAAAGGGAACCCCAACCACAGGCAGTGGGATAAGGGGTGCCTTTGGGGTGCCACCTGTCTTGCCATTGGCTTGACAGGTTTCACAGGACTTACAAAATTCCTTTGTGTCCTCAGACATTCTAGGCCAATGAAACAGGGGAACAAGCCTGTCCCAAGTTTTCATTTGTCCTAGATGCCCAGCTAAGGGAATGTCATGTGCCAGTGTTAGGAGGAACTTTCTGTACTCCTGAGGAATCACTAATCTCCTGGCAGCTCCAGGTTTAGGATCCCTATGCTCAGTGTACAAGAGGTTGTCCTCCCAGTAAACTCTGTGAGAGTCACTGACATCCCCATTAGCCTGTTTGACAGCTTGCTGTCTGAGACCCTCTAATGTGGGACAGGTTTGCTGTGCCACACTCAGCTCCTCCCTGGCAGGCCCCCCTTCACCCAAAAGCTCAGCAGTGTCTGCTTCCAGCTCCTCTGGTGTAGGTTCTGCACAGGGAGGGAATTCTTCTTCCTCAGAAGTTGAATCCACTGTAGAGGGAGGGATAGTAGGAAGTGGTTTGCTTCTACTAGCCCTAGCTTTAGGGAGCACTTGGTCCATTGTTCCAGGATCCAAGCTTCCCTGTCCTTTTTGCTTTTTGGCCTGAGCCCTTGTCAAAGCAAAAATATGCCCTGGGATGCCCAGCATTGCTGCATGGGCCTCCAACTCCACATCTGACCAAGCTGATGTCTCCAAATCATTCCCTAATAGACAGTCTACAGGTAAATCTGAAGCTACCACAACTTTCTTTGGACCAGTAACCCCCCCTCAGTTGAGATTAACAACAGCCATGGGGTGGCTAAGTGTGTTGTTGTGAGCATCGGTTACTTGGTACTGGTGACCAAGTAGGTGTTGTTCAGGGTGGACCAGTTTCTCTATGACCATAGTCACACTGGCACCAGTGTCCCTGTAGGCCTGAACCTCAACACCATTTATTAGGGGTAGCTGCTTGTACTTATCCATATTAAGGGGACAAGCAACTAAGGTGGCTAAATCAATAGCCCCCTCAGAGACTAACACAGCCTCTGTGGCCTCCCTAACAAGGCCAACCCCAACTAAGTTACCAATAGTGAGCCCAGCTACTCCCTTGGATTGGCTATTAGTAGGTTTGCTCCCACCACCACTGCTATTAGTAGGGACACTAGGTGTAGCAGTAGGGGTTGTAGTGGTAGGAGGCTTGGTGCCTTTCTTTGGACAACTGGGATCTGTTGTCCAATGGCCTTTTATTTTACATAAATAGCACCATGGTTTCTTTTCCTTGTTCTGATTAAAAGAGGATTTGGGCCCACCACCCCCACCAGAGTGTTTTTGTGGGCCTGATGAAGACTCATTTTTAGATTTGTCCCCACCCTTGTCAGAAGACTTACCATCCTTCTTTTTGTTGCCATCTTTGTCACCCCCTGTATGAACTTTTCTGTTCACCCTTGTTCTGACCCATTTGTCTGCCTTCTTTCCCAATTCTTGGGGAGAGATCAGATCAGAGTCCACCAAGTACTGGTGCAACAAATCAGACACACAATTATTAAGAATATGCTCTCTCAGGATCAAGTTATACAGGCTGTCATAATCAGTAACTTTACTGCCATGTAACCACCCCTCCAAGGCCTTCACTGAATGGTCAATGAAATCAACCCAGTCTTGTGAAGACTCCTTTTTGGTCTCTCTGAACTTTATCCTGTACTGTTCAGTGGTTAAGCCATAACCATCCAGGAGTGCATTCTTAAGAACTTGGAAATTATTAGCATCATTTTCTTTCACAGTAAGGAGCCTATCCCTACCTTTTCCACTAAATGATAGCCATAGGATAGCAGCCCACTGCCTTTGAGGGACATCCTGTACAACACAGGCCCTCTCAAGTGCAGCAAACCACTTGTTAATGTCATCCCCCTCCTTATAAGGGGGAACTATCTTATGCAGATTCCTGGAATCATGCTCTTTTGCAGGATGACTATGGGGAATACTGCTGCTGCCACCATGGGTATCTAAACCCAACTTCTGTCTTTCTTTCTCTAGTTCAAAAGACTGTCTATCCAAATCCAGCTGTTGCTTTTTAAGCTTCAGTCTGGTTTGTTCCACTCTCAACTTATTGAGTTCCCTCTCTAACATTCTGTCATCAGGGTTGGTGGGAGGGACATTCTTAGACACAGAAGAATGAACAGAAGGAGACCTGTCCCTTACAGAAGCCACCCTAACAGCTTGGCTAACAGAAACATCACTACCAGTATGGTGAGAATAAATGCTTTTGCTATGATGTGAGACAACACTATTTGTATGGTGAGGCTCTCCATCATGACCAACTATGCTAGACTGTCTAGTAATGGGCAGGCTAGGAAGTTTCTTTCCTGAATCTTTTCCTGGGGGAGTCCCTGGATCAGATTGGGAACCATTTGCTACTTTTTCAACAGATGTGGCCCCTATGGCCTTATCTTGTTCTCTAAGCATGTTAAGCAATAATTCCAAAGAAGGATTCTTCCCTACACTCAAACCTCTCTCTATGCAGAGACTCCTTGCTCCTTTCCAGCTAAGGTGATCATATGCAAGTTTGGACAGATCAACATTTTGGCCTGTGCCAGACATTTTTAGAGAGAGTTAAAGTGATAGTAAAAGATAAAAAGTTTGTCAGAGCTTTTAGAAAGACAGAGAAAGAAAACTTTTAAAACTTTTTAGAACTTTTTAGAAAGTTAGAAGTACTTTTCAGCACTTAGAAAAGAGTGAAAAGAGGAAATGCAAATCTTTTTGGCTATGTGTATATACACTGACCTTGTTTTGTATATTTTTCTCTTATGAAAAGTACAATGACAAGAGTGGTAAGTAGTCTCAAAGCACTTATCCCACCGCTGCACAACCAATGTAGGAGGCTGGACTGGCTTGTAGTGAGTACCAAGGGGTACTTGCACCTTGCACCAGGCCCAGTTATCCCTTATTAGTGTATAGGGTGTCTAGCAGCTTAGGCTGATAGATAATGGTAGCTTAGCAGAGCAGCTTAGGCTGAACTAGGAGACGTGTGAAGTTACTACAGTACCACTTAGTGTCATATGCACAATATCATAAGAAAACACAATACACAGTTATACTAAAAATAAAGGTACTTTATTTTTATGACAATATGCCAAAGTATCTTAGAGTGTACCCTCAGTGAGGGGATAGGAAATATACACAAGATATATATACACAATAGCAAAAATATGCAGTATAGTCTTAGAAAACAGTGCAAACAATGTATACTTACAATAGGATGCAATGGGGAAACATAGGGATAGGGGCAACACAAACCATATACTCCAAAAGTGGAATGCGAACCACGAATGGACCCCAAACCTATGTGACCTTGTAGAGGGTCGCTGGGACTATTAGAAAATAGTGAGAGTTAGAAAAATAACCCTCCCCAAGACCCTGAAAAGTGAGTGCAAAGTGCACTAAAGTTCCCCTAAGGACAAAGAAGTTGTATTAGAGGAATAATGCAGGAAAGACACAAACCAACAATGCAACAACTGTGGATTTCCAATCTAGGGTACCTGTGGAACAAGGGGACCAAGTCCAAAAGTCACAAGCAAGTCGGAGATGGGCATATGCCCAGGAAATGCCAGCTGTGGATGCAAAGAAGCTTCTACTGGTCAGAAGAAGCTGAGGTTTCAGCAGGAACGAAAAGGGCTGGAGACTTCCCCTTTGGTGGATGGATCCCTCTCGCCGTGGAGAGTCGTGCAGAAGTGTTTTCCCGCCGAAAGAACGCCAACAAGCCTTGCTAGCTGCAAATCGTGCGGTTAGCGTTTTTGGACGCTGCTGTGGCCCTGGAGGGACCAGGAGGTCGCGAATTGGACCAGGAGAGAGAGGGGACGTCGAGCAAGACAAGGAGCCCTCTCAGCAGCAGGTAGCACCCGGAGAAGTGCCAGAAACAGGCACTACGAGGATGCGTGAAACGGTACTCACCTGAAGTCGCACAAAGGAGTCCCACGTCGCCGGAGACCAACTTAGAAAGTCGTGCAATGCAGGTTAGAGTGCCGTGGACCCAGGCTTGGCTGTGCACAAAGGATTTCCGCCGGAAGTGCACAGGGGCCAGAGTAGCTGCAAAAGTCGTGGTTCCCAGCAATGCAGCCCAGCGAGGTGAGGCAAGGACTTACCTCCACCAAACTTGGACTGAAGAGTCACTGGACTGTGGGGGCCACTTGGACAGAGTCGCTGGATTCGAGGGACCTCGCTCGTCGTGCTGAGAGGAGACCCAAGGGACCGGTAATGCAGCTTTTTGGTGCCTGCGGTTGCAGGGGGAAGATTCCGTCGACCCACGGGAGATTTCTTCTGAGCTTCTGGTGCAGAGAGGAGGCAGACTACCCCCACAGCATGCACAAGCAGGAAAACAGTCGAGAAGGCGGCAGGATCAGCGTTACAGAGTTGCAGTAGTCGTCTTTGCTACTATGTTGCAGGTTTGCAGGCTCCCAGCGCGGTCAGCAGTCGATTCCTTGGCAGAAGGTGAAGAGAGAGATGCAGAGGAACTCGGATGAGCTCTTGCATTCGTTATCTAAAGTTTCCCCAGAGACAGAGACCCTAAATAGCCAGAAAAGAGGGTTTGGCTACCTAGGAGAGAGGATAGGCTAGCAACACCTGAAGGAGCCTATCACAAGGAGTCTCTGACGTCACCTGGTGGCACTGGCCACTCAGAGCAGTCCAGTGTGCCAGCAGCACCTCTGTTTCCAAGATGGCAGAGGTCTGGAGCACACTGGAGGAGCTCTGGACACCTCCCAGGGGAGGTGCAGGTCAGGAGAGTGGTCACTCCCCTTTCCTTTGTCCAGTTTCGCGCCAGAGCAGGGCTAAGGGGTCCCCTGAACCGGTGTAGACTGGCTTATGCAGAATTGGGCACATCTGTGCCCAACAAAGCATTTCCAGAGGCTGGGGGAGGCTACTCCTCCCCTGCCTTCACACCATTTTCCAAAGGGAGAGGGTGTCACACCCTCTCTCAGAGGAAGTTCTTTGTTCTGCCATCCTGGGCCAGGCCTGGCTGGACCCCAGGAGGGCAGATGCCTGTCTGAGGGGTTGGCAGCAGCAGCAGCTGCAGTGAATCCCCAGGAAGGGCAGTTTGGCAGTACCAGGGTCTGTGCTACAGACCACTGGGATCATGGGATTGTGCCAACTATGCCAGGATGGCATAGAGGGGGCAATTCCATGATCATAGACATGTTACATGGCCATATTCGGAGTTACCATTGTGAAGCTACATATAGGTAGTGACCTATATGTAGTGCACGCGTGTAATGGTGTCCCCGCACTCACAAAGTTCAGGGAATTGGCTCTGAACAATGTGGGGGCACCTTGGCTAGTGCCAGGGTGCCCTCACACTAAGTAACTTTGCACCTAACCTTTACCAGGTAAAGGTTAGACATATGGGTGACTTATAAGTTACTTAAGTGCAGTGTAAAATGGCTGTGAAATAACGTGGACGTTATTTCACTCAGGCTGCAGTGGCAGGCCTGTGTAAGAATTTTCCGAGCTCCCTATGGGTGGCAAAAGAAATGCTGCAGCCCATAGGGATCTCCTGGAACCCCACTACCCTGGGTACCTCAGTACCATATACTAGGGAATTATAAGGGTGTTCCAGTAAGCCAATGTAAATTGGTAAAATGGTCACTAGCCTGTTAGTGACAATTTGGAAAGAAATGAGAGAGCATAACCACTGAGGTTCTGATTAGCAGCGCCTCAGTGAGACAGTTAGTCACTACACAGGTAACACATTCAGGCACACTTATGAGCACTGGGGCCCTGGGTTACCAGGGTCCCAGTGACACATACAACTAAAACAACATTAATACAGTGAAAAATGGGGGTAACATGCCAGGCATGCCGGTCTGCAATAAATAATGGCTATATTGATCTGGAGGAGGGAGCATCAAATCTCCTAGAGGCAGGCTCTATACATTTATTACAACCCTTCTGGGCGTAGGACGGGGGGAGCAGGGAGTTCAGGGCCTGTCCTGTCTCTGCCGACAATCCACGCGCTCACACCGACCGGAAAATGGGGTTGTGTGCAAGCGCAGGATCGGAGGCAGAGAGAGGACTTCTCCCACAACAGCGTAGCCTCCCCAGCTACTCCTCACCAGCCTGAACACAATCTCGGCAAAACGAGTGCCGAAGGAGAAACCTTGTCAAGAAAGTAAAGCGGTACGCGCTACACGTGAAACAGCTAATATTGGAGGGGCAAAAAGCTGCACCAAAACAGTGAAATACAAGTAATCACACAATCATAAATCAAGGCACTTATCTCTTGTGTGTGAAGTAGCAAAGAAAGAGGAAGGACTATAGTGTTTAAGGGCTATATAGGAGATGGCAGGCCCTGTTTGGGGGGGTCATAGAGAGCCTGTAAGGCTGATGGGACATGTAGTTTATTGTTTTCATTGGCTGCTGTGTGTTGACAGTAAAAGAAAGAGAAAGCATAATCCGAAGCCTCCAGTCCTGACACAGAATTTAAAAAAATCTATCTTATGCGTCAAGAATTTTCAATTCTATTAAGGACACAGAGGCGAGGATTATGCTTCTCTCTCTTTACTACAATAAAAAACAGCAGCCAATCAAAACTTAAATAACCAAAAAATTACATTTCCCATGAACCCAGTGAGGCAAAGTCCACCAATCATAGAGATGACTCCTGTATATTAGACTCTGCAAACACAGTCCTTCCTCTTTCTTTTCAATGAAATGATTGGCTCAACCCGGATGGTACTCCCCGGTTACTGAAATGTGGTGTTGCAGGCAAAACTGCCAAAACTCCTTCGCGATTTCCACTAGAACACGGGACCTGGTTCCTCGAAGCCAATTGATATACTGAACAGCCGAAATGTTGTCCATCCGAAGAAAAATACAACATTTTGCTTGACGAGGAGTTAGGGAGCGAATTGCAAATGTTCCTGCCAATAGATCCAGGCAGTTGATATGAAGATTCAACTCCTCGTGGAACCACCGGCCACCTGTCTGAATCGGACCACAATGAGCCCCCCAGCCCCAACGGCTGGCATCTGACTCTATAATCACTTCCGGGCTTGATGCAAAAATGGTTCTGCCGTTCCATGCATCCATGTGGGCCAACCACCAATCGATCTCCGCTCTGGCTTCTACTGACAGAACAATCTGTTCCGCATAAGATAAACGTTTGCAAAGATGCAAGATCTTCAACCATTGTAAGGCTCGATAATGAAGAGGTCCCGGAAAGATTGCTTGGATGGATGAGGCTAACAGACCCACTAAGCGCACAAGGGTCTTCAACGATGTAGTCAGAGAAGCAAGGGCTCTCCTCAACTCTTTCTTGATGGAAGTCCTCTTTGTCAGAGGCAATAACAATTGAGCTTTGATGGAATCTACTTGGAAGCCTAAGAATTCGATAACTCTGGAAGGAGTCATAACTGACTTGTCTGAGTTGATAAGGAACCCCAGGACCTGAAGAAGCTGAATTGTCCAAGAAAGATGAAGAAGGACTGATTACTCCGATTGTGCCACAATCAGAATATCGTCCAGATAAATAATGAGGCAGACTCCTCTTTCTCTGAGAAGATGAACCACCGGTTTTTAGGAGTTTGGTAAAACACCAAGGGGCGGAAGACAGGCCGAAAGGAAGGACGGCAAATTCGTACCAACTCTCTCGGCAACAGAATTGAAGATAACGGCGGTGTGGTTCGAATGAGATCTAAACGAACTAAGAAGTCACCTTCTTGAAGCTCTCTCAGAAGATGGATGCCCTCCATCTTGAAATGTCAGTAACCGACCCGTGAATTGAAATCTCTCAGATTGAGAACCAGGTGAGAGCCACCTCCTTTCTTCTGAACTAGAAAAATCGAGCTGACTAAACCCCTGGGATGTCGACTGGAACAGAAAATGGCGCGTTTCTGTAGAAGGAGCGCTATTTCGTTGTACATGAAAGACCTCTCTGCTTGGGAAAAAAGAATGGGATGTGGAAGCGACCCCTGAAAAGGAGAGGCGTAAAACTCTATTCTGTATCCTCTTACCATCTGGAGAACCCATGGGTCCTGAGAGATACGTTCCCATGCTATTACGTGATCCTTCAACCGACCCCCTAGAAAACACTTCACCTGTGGAATTTCCGTCGGAGGAGTTGAAGCCACCTCTGTTGTTGCGGAAACCGCAACCTCTACTCTATGGTTTCTCGTTGGGTAGAATCCAGATCTGGAATAATGGCCTTGGGCTTGTTGGTTGTAGCCTCTGGAGGTCTGGGAGTATCCTCGGCCTGACGCTCGACCCCT
Organism: Pleurodeles waltl; assembly: GCF_031143425.1. Lineage (NCBI taxonomy): Eukaryota > Metazoa > Chordata > Amphibia > Caudata > Salamandridae > Pleurodeles > Pleurodeles waltl. The sequence continues at coordinate 597,975,149 of NC_090437.1, forward strand.
GCAGCGTCCGGCCCTAAGAGAAAGGCCCCTGTTAAACATCTTCCTCATTGAGGTTGAGCCTTGTCTAGGGCGGAGAAAGTGGCAACGTACTTCCCTAAGTCTTTGACAAATTTGTCACCAAAAAGTAAACCATTCGTTAGTGAGCCAGCGTCATTGGGAGCCAATTCTGCCAGCTTAGGGTCAATTTGCATCAAAAAGGAACGTCTCCGTTCCGTGGACATGGCATAGTTTGCGTTGCCCAATAAACATATGGCTTGTTGAGCCCACTCCAGAACAGTCGGAGGGTCCAAGAGAGAATCGGATTCTTTGGCCTGAACAGCCAACTCAAGGATCTTTGTGATTGGTCCTGAAACATCTAATAACTTATCTTGGCAACCTTTCCATGCTCGGTCTAGTCCTTTTTTAGGATCTTTGGCAACAAAATTCATAAACGTCGCCATATTAGGGTCTAAATCAGGCGTATTCGCCATCAAAGAAGGTCGGGGCACTCTGAGCGTTAGGTGTTGCGCATGTCTCGGTCAAAACATTCCCTGATGTGGTCCTGCACACAAAGTGCAACCTCTGTACAAGGAATCCATTCCGTAGAACGGGGATGGATTATGTTCTCAGGGTCGAAAGAAAGAGTACGTGAAGAGGAACTACGTTCTTGTATATTATGAGATTTGCTTTTACATTTCCCGGTAGGTTTGGGATCTTCATGATCGAGATCCAGAGGAATGTGAGGTAGAAGGAGGAAAAACGTCTGTCAGGGAGGAAGGATCCAGCCCTGTCTCAGGTACCTCCAAAATATTAAAGGACCCCTACCCATGGTCTTGCATCACTGACGCTGCCAAGTGGGCCAAAATGTCCACAGAGGACGTGGGTCTCTTTGAGGCTCCTCAGGTAGCGCCCGCTTCCGATGGCTGGTCTTGGGAACCAGAATCAAGTAGAGATCGACCTCTCAATTCACACTGACCAAAACGCATAAGGGGCTGAGTGAAAGGTTTTAAAGTGTTAATAAAAGCCTGGCTAATGGAGTCCTGGACATGATATCCCAGTGCCTCCACTAATCTTTCCTCCATAAGGTGTTCCTCATTTGTTCCAGGTTGATCCTGGTAAAATTCATCCTCTTTGGCGTAGTACTCCATGGTTAATGTGGGATGTATGGAGGAGTTCAAAAAGGGGGGGGGGAATGGCCCCAGCGGGGAGATGTTCAGCAGAAGCTTAAAAGATTTAGCACAGTAATTTTGTATGTGGAGGGAGCCCCTGCCAATTTCCGAAGGCAAAGCCTTTGTCCGTACACGAGCCCCATTGAGCGTTCTATTTTGGGCTCAGGAATTAAACAAGCGATCAGAACAAGCTAAAAATAGACTTGTTTCTGCTCGCTGCGTGCGTAGTGTATACCTCGCTCCTCAAAGGAAAGCCGAGAAACCGAGGGCGCATTGGCGTCATAAACATAGAAAGAGGACGCCCGTTTTTGGAGTATACTTCGCCGATAAAGGGCAAAGAGAATCGCGCCACAACGATCGTGAAGGGACGATCGAGAGCGCGGCTGATCAAAGAAAAGCACTGCTACGCGCGCAGAGCCTGCTCCCACTCCACGCTGTGATCCAATTACAAACGTACATATGAACTTGAAAAGTCACACAGAATAGAAACAAGACTTATCTCTGGGCTACAGCAGCAAAGAAAGAGGAAGGACTGTATTTGCAGAGTCTAATATACAGGAGGCATCCCTATGATTGGTGGACATTGCCTCACTGGGTTCATGGGAAAAGTAGTTTTTTGGTTATTTAAGTTTTGATTGGCTGCTGTATTTTATTGTAGTAAAGAGAGAGAAGCATAAAGACTCCGGTCCTGACATACAATCTGACACGGAGACTCTTTCTTCTATTTAACGTCTTTTTATTGCATCCATCCAGAACAGCATAAACAGCAATCCCTTCACAGTGACTCCGGTGTCTCCTTTCCCTCGATCCTCAACCGTCCTCCGTAGAATCTCCAGTACATTCTATTGCCAAGGTAATTACGATGGCAGCACTGAAGGATTCACGCTAACTACAACATAACACATCTTCCCCTCTTAATAAATAAATAAATGAAAAAAAATATGATGACCAACCAATAACATAACTATATACATTTACCTAAAAAGCAAACATAATATAGGACTTACAGAACAACTTATAGAAATGGTTCTAATCACAGTTCTTAAGGTATAGATAAAGTATAATTTTTAGCTCACAAAATCCCTGAGATGTCTAGGATATGTGCAGCTCCTTCCACTCCTTCTTACTCCTACATTCACATCTACATCAGGCCAAACAGCATCATGTTCATCCAACAACTTGGAACACTTGGCTAGTCGCGACATGCTCCAAACTTCGCCATCTTCTAGAACAACAACATTCTTCTTTACTTCTATAATCTTCTTCGGTCCAATATATTTAGATTCTCCTTTAGGACACCACACAGGTTTCTTAATAAACACCAAATCACCTTCACACCAACTCTTCTGACGTACACAACGCTTCTCATCAAATCGCTTCTTATACTTTGTCTGGTTCTCAATTACCCTAGCTCAAATATTCTTTAAGTCATTGAACTTTGCTCTAACTTGAGTTTTAGGATGCAACCACGAAGGATTCAGCTTTGAGCCTGTTAATCTGCCCTTTAAAATGCGAAACGGAGACATACCAGTAACAACATTTGGTGCATTCCTGTGGGCCCATAACTTCTCCCTCAACACAGTTTTTAATGGAAATCTGTTTTCCAGAGCTACTTGAACACTTGCCTTCACCAACTGATTCATTTTCTCAACCAACCCATTAGCTTGGGGTCCATAAAGTGCTGTGCGAAAATGAGAGATTGCCAAATTCTTAAGAAAATCCTTCATTTCTGAGGAAGTGAACTGAACACCGTTATCAGTCACTATCACTCTAGGAATTCCTTCACAGGCAAACACATCAGTCAAAAAATCTATCACAGTTCTGGTGGTAACAGAGTGTACACAACAAGCAGTGACCCATTTAGAAGTGTAATCAACAAGGACAATCACAAATCTTTCATTGTATGGTAACATTTCAAAAGGTCCCACCAAATCCAAACCCAATTTGACCCATGGTTCATCAGGAATGGAAACTGGAGATAAAGGAGCAGTCCGAACTACCCTGGATTTATCATTTCCAGCACACTGTAAACAGTCCTTCACCACAACCTCAACCTGTTTATCTAAACCCGGCCACCAATAACATTCTCTGATACTAGCTTTTGTGAGATTCCTACCTAGATGTCCCTCATGACCTAAATTAATCAGCTTCTCACGTAAACTAGAAGGAGGAATTAACCTATTATTCCTGAACAAATTGCCATCGATGATACTCAACTCATCCCTAACGTTCCAAAAGACTTTGGTATCTTCATGACAATCACTCAAACATGGCCACCCTTGAACCACATATTCCATGACCACTTTTAAAACCGGGTCTTTACCACATTCTCCATCCCATTCCACTTTGTCTAGAGCAGATTCCTTGATCCACAACAAAGGAACTTGCTCAATAAGGCTACAATCAACCACTGGTAGTTTAGACAGGAAATCAGCAGGAATATTCTTCTTTCCAGGATAATACTCCACCAAATAATTAAAGTCTAACAGGCTCTCCACCCAGCGATTGATGCGTGGTGTTGTACTCTCAATGTTTCGGCAAGTGAACAACTGTACTAAGGGTTTGTGATCACTCCTGAGTACAAAGGGTAAACCCCATAAATAATATTTGAAATGATTTATAGCTCAAGTGCAAGCCAACGCTTCACGCTCAATCACAGAATACCGTTCTTCTTGACTTTTGAGAGAACGTGACGCAAACGCCACTACTCTTTCTTCTCCATCTACATGTTGCGAGAGAACTGCACCAAGGCCTTTCAAGCTAGCATCAGTGGATAAAAATGTTTTGCGCTTAACATCAAAATGGCCTAAGGTGGGCATCTTTCCTATGTCATTTTTCACTGCATTAAACGCCTCCTCACACTGTGGAGTCCACTCATACTTCACACCCTTCTTCAGGATCATTCTTAATGGTTGCACAATACTCGCAAAATTCTTGACAAATTTAGAGTAGTATTCTGCAAGACCAAGAAACGATCGTACTTGATCTTTATCTACTGGTATTGGTACTGACATAATTGATTTCGCTAACTCTACCTTCGGTTTGATACCATCTCCAGAGATAGTGTGACCAAGAAAAGAAACAGTTCCAACTCTAAACTTACATTTCTCCTTCTTTACAGTCAACCCATTCTCTCTCAACCTCATAAGAACAGCTCTAAGCATAGTATCATGCTTGACGGTGTCTTTGCCATAAACAAGAATGTCATCCTGGAAAAACAAAACAGAATCAAGATTTTTGAGTACTTCCTTCATAATTCTCTGAAAACAAGCAGCAGCAGATGCCAAACCAAAAGGCATTCTAACATATCTGAACGCCCCCAAAGGAGTAACAAAAGAAGTAAGATGTCTCGAATCTTCATCAAGCAGGATCTGATGATACACTGCAGAGAGATCCAAAACACTGAATACATTAGCCCCAGTTAACATGGTCAAAGTCTCATTGATATTAGGCAACGGCTGGCGGTCTACCCAAATGCATTGATTGAGACCTCTAAGGTCCACACATAATCTGATTTTTTTCCCATTATCTTTGGGAACCAAAACTATGGGTGCTAACCACTCTGAGGCTTCAATCTCTTCTATAACACCCAAACCTAGTAATCTGTCAAGCTCCTCTTGAAAGGGCTGCAACATCAGATGAGGCACCTTCCTCACCTTGAATACAGCCGGACTGGCATTAGATTTTAATATGATTTTATGTTTGAAGTTTTTCAGTAGTCCAAGCCCATCATTAAAGACCTCTGGGAAATTGCTTACAATTTCTTCATCATCACCCAAATTAGAAACAGAAAGGACCTGGTCAGGAGTATTAGGGTTCAAAACAATTCCTAAATCTCTTTGATGGCGCCACCCCAACTGATTGTTGCCACGTTTTGCTACGTAAACCTTTCCAACTGTTTCACGCCCTTTAAATTCTATCGTCAACACAGAGTAACCAATAAGATCAATTTTCTGTCCACCATATCCAATAGGATCGATGTCAGGTGGAACTAGTTCAATCTTTTCACCTGCAAAGATCCTTTCCCAATTCTTGTCCCCAATTAGCGTAAACGGGGATCCTGAATCAGCAAGTACTGGGACAGTTTTCCCATCAATACCAATATTACATCTTGGCATTACTAACTTATTTTCACTGCACTGTTGATTGGTACAATCAACATGCAAAATCATCTGTTGTGCACTTGTTGACTCGCTGACTATATTCACTTTTGAACTTTTGCAAACTTTCGCTAAATGCCCCCTTTTTCCACAATTTCTGCAATTTACATTTCTAGCAAAGCATTTTGGGTTATTAGCCAAATGACCAACATTGCCACACTTGTAACATCTGACGTTGCCTTTCTCTACGGTCTCATTACTAATTTTTCCTTTACTGGACACTTTCTGCACAAAGTCACATTCCTGAACACAATCACAAGAAGAACCTGGAAGTGCAGATTCAGCATGGATGCCATGACCTGCACCCTTCATCTCCTTGGCCCATAAAATGGGATGTTCCATGCTCTCAGCGATGATCTGAGCTTCCTGCAAGGTTGAGTTCTTAGCTAGTAGTTTTTCTTCGACCCTAAGGTTGTTAGTACAACGCACAAGTTGGTCACGTATTAAGGAGTCCGTGAGTTCAGCAAAGTCACATGTTTGAGCCAACGTCTTCAGTGAAGCAATGTAATTGCCAACCCTTTCATCTTTAGCTTGCACTCTCATAAAAAAACTTGTGTCTTTCCATGACAACATTTATGCGACCACCAAAATGTTTTTTGAGCATCATAAGTGACATTTCATAAACATCTCTAGGTTCACCCTCAGCTGTACCAACAGTTATCAAATCAAGGCTGTCATAAATATTTTGTCCCTCAACTCCTAAATTGTGTAATAGAATGCCTTGTTTTCTTGCAGGGGAAAATGTATCTCCACCAATACCAATTAAGTATGAATCAAATAAATGTATCCATTTTTTCCATGGTAGAATTGGTTCACCTCGTTCAGATAAGAATTGTGGAGGCTGAGACATGCTGAGGAGAGGCTGATGAGTCATTGTTAATAATAAAGGATATCAAATGTAGATAAAACTTTCAGGTAAAAGATTCTTTTGTTGTACTTCCTGAATGTGCTTCGTTGTACTTCCTGAATGTGCCAAAGTTCTTGTTATGTTAGCACACTAGTCTATATTCATTTCCTGTCGTAAAGAAACTTCCTGTAAAAACTATGTTTCATGAATGTCAGTGAGAGCAGGATTCACCAGGATACAGTAGGTTTATGCTGTTGAAAATGTAATAATCATAACAGTATTTATGCATATGGCAGCAACAGTCAGAGATGAAGACAATAGGCGTAGAAGGTTTAAAAAAGAGTACGAGGTGCGTGCGTGTTCAGTAGAGCACATCATCTATTTCTGATGAAAAAAAACGCGTTGCTCAGCTGCCATTCTCAAAAGCCGAAAACACACAAATAGCTGTATTCTGCGCGCGTATTAGTCTGTAGAAATGCGCTTTGTTCACAGTCAGCTGTATCCACCAAAAAGGCTTAGGGAGGTGCGCGCGTGTATTTCAACAAAGTGCATTACCAACATTCAGCTGTTACGATCAGCTGCAATTCTACACGGCTGTAGACTTAAGAAAATGTGCGTGCGTGTGTCGGAAAACAAAGCACGTCGTTGACAATCAGCTGTCGTCCTGAAACACTGAATACAGTCCGAAATGCGCAGCGCTCCAATTTCACCTAAATCACGTGGGTCCGATGAAGGGTGGATGCGGCTCGTCGCCAGTTGACACGTAGACTCTTTCTTCTATTTAACGTCTTTTTATTGCATCCACCCAGAACAGCATAAACAGCAATCCCTTCACAGTGACTCCGGTGTCTCCTTTCCCTCGATCCTCAACTGTCCTCCGTAGAATCCCCAGTACATTCTATTGCCAAGGTAATTACGATGGCAGCACCGAAAGATTCACGCTAACTACAACATAACACAATCTTGTTGCCCTTCACATGCCTCGATTCCCAGATGAGACATACTGCACCAGCGGTACATTTTCGAGGCAGCTAACCTGTCAAAAAGTGCACTGATACTTCACTAAAGTTATGTTTACACAATGCAAAGCCATTATGTTTTTTTCGCGATCTTGTCACACTGCAAATAAAGTACTTTGTTTTCTCAGAATGTATGGACACTAAAGAATTTTATAAAATTACGCTATTTATGGCTCTCACATATTTTTGGCTCTGGAAAATGGGCACAATGCGTGCGACAAGAACAAAACTGGCTGCTGCTCATAGAACTTGTGTTTTCTGTTCTTTTTTTTTATTATTGGGCGTGGAATACGCCCTTCCGACCTTTCTCATTTCCCGCGTGCCATGCTACCTACCCCATCCACAGGATTTTTCTTTGAATGTTAGGACTTGTAGACTCGTTTGTTTCATATTTTAAAAGGACACGACTAGTCCCAGAATCCAAAGAAAAAAATGGACTGGCGCACCATAGCATACCTGGACCCAGGAAACTTGGCAGCTATTGCCCAGACTCCCAAATTGTAAGGTCTCAGTACACACCTAACTATGGCACTAACTACTCGTTCTCTACAGCTCAGCTACCGTCGCCGCTCTGCCCGGAGTGCCATGAACGTTAATATTTCCCATCCTAAAATGGCCGCTGAAGCGTAGGCACGTACCAAGCAAGGGAAGCACCAGTGACCGCTCTAGTTTCTCTTTCTGATTTCCACGACAGCTCTACGGTGCGGACTGTCAAACACTGTAGGCGCCACCGTTGCATCCAGCGCATGCGTGACCCCCATTGTCGCGCGCTAATTGAGTGGCGCTAGACGACGGCTTGAGCCTCCTGGATCGCTAGAGCCGACACCCCACGCCCTCCTTGAGAGCGTGCTGAGCTTGCACGCGGCCTCCCCAGTGCTAGCGCGCCTGTGCTGGATCGTCGGCTGTTGGGGAGTCGCGCGGCTGCGCAGTGGGCCTCGCGTGGGCTCGGGTCTGCGTGTCTGCCGGGTGTGTGCGGCGGAGATGGCGGGTGCAGCGGAGGAGGCTGCCTCTCTCTCGGCGGATGAGCTGGGAGGCGAGCCAATGCCGCCTGTCGAGGAGGAGGGGGTAGGGCCAATGCTGGTGGTCAGCGGGGTGCTGGTGAACGTGGCGTTGCTCGGCTTGCTGGTGTTTGGAGCCTGGCGCTTGTGGCAGCATTGGAGCGGTCGGCGGGACGGCCCAGGAGAGGGCACCGAGGGTGAGGCCCCCGCCCTGCCCCGCATGAAACGCCGGGACTTTACTCTGCAGCAGCTGCGGCAGTACGGGGGTGGGCCCTGTGTAGAGGACGACATCGGAGCTGAAGGGTCCTCTGCCCCACCGGTAGAGCGCCGCATCCTACTGGCTGTCAACGGGAAGGTCTTCGACGTGACCAAGGGCAGCAAGTTCTACGGTCCTGGTGAGCAGTGCATCGGCCTTGGAGGGAGGGGCACAGGAGGATGCTGGTTGTGGGTGCATGTACTTACCGTTCTATTTAGCGGCGCGGGACAGTCATCGGTAAGGGGCGTGTGTACTGTGGGAGCCTGTTCTGGGGTGGTTTAGATGCAAGTTGGCTACCAGTACGTGTAGAAGCAAGGGAAGTGGAAAGGTGTGTTGGGTATGAGATTTTATTGTTGTTTGTAGGTGGGTCTGCCAAGGAAGTCTGTTAAGAATGACTGACTTAGTGTGGACAGATTGGAGCATTTCTCCGCAGGCCACTGGGTCTTGCAGTTTGTGCATTCTGGTGTTGGCCCATGGGCTCTTCTCCTTTGTGGTGCTTCGCACTAAGGGAGGTGCGCCCGCGTGGGGCTCTTATTATGCGCTCAACATTTGTACGAGACTCCGTCACTTTTTCACTCAGTTTTTTTGACTAAACAGCTGGCGTGGCTTGATCTGAGCCTAATGCTGCCTGAGCTCCAGCAAGGCCGTTCACCGTAAATGCTGCTGTAATCGACCTATCTCGTTTGCGATGCAGGCCGGGAACTGGTTGGCCCATTTGCACTTCTGAACCTAGTGCACCTCAAACCTTTCGGGGAGCACTGACAGATCCCGTGTTCGTAGACTGGGCTCTCCAGAAGTGGCAATTATCAGCTGCGCTTTTAATCCATTCCATGAATGTCTCATCGTCCCATTGGCACTTTCATACCTCCCTGCCAAGGTTTAAGAAAATTTGACAGTCCCCGATGTTTAAGATTTATCGCGGAAACGAGGCTGATATGTGTTGTTCCAATTCTCCGAACTGCACCTCCTACTTCTTGGATTGTCTTAATTACCAAGCATGTTTAGCAGTTTGTAAGTACGCCCGTGTTTCTGCACGTGACATGCACAACCTCGGTGTTCTTCAATTTTAACCCTTATAATTGCGAGTAAACGAAAATATTTTAATGCATTATTTTGTTTATTTATTACTCTTCCTGTTAATTACGAAACCATAAATATGTGCGAACACGTAACGTCATCAAGGGAATCCGAATCTTTCTGTGACATGCATTACTTTTTCAGGGAGCTGAAGCCGCTTTGTTGGGTCCATAGGCTGCAATAGTTGGCTACAGTTCCAACTTTGAGTTTTCGGTTAGTTTGGGATTTCTGTGTTTACATGTATACGAAAATAATACATGTTTTTTTTTCGCCTATACCTTTTGGTTTGTATACTGTGGAAAGAAATGCACGTCTTTTGAATAGTCTGCGAGCCATCCCCTCTCCATTACCACCTCGGCAGAACATGGAGAAGCACATCAATCAAGTGGCACTGATGTTAAACAAGTTTGTTGATGTTAATCAACTTTTACTGATTTACCTAGACTAGTACACCCCTAGTGATAGGTTAACCAATATAAACATATTCAGCACTGAAACTGATAAACCATGCGGCATTAGGGAACGTCATCATCTAGGTGCAGGGGGCATTCCAGCTGTTGTCATTCTGTATTACTTGCGTAGAGGCATTCCACATTAACAGCATTGTTTTACATTACTGCTGGCAACCGTACCTGATGAACTGAAGTGATCACTGCTGTTAATCTTTCATATGACCACTAACGTAATCTTGCGTGATGTGGTCATTATTACAACTTCAGGATCGTTAGTAGCTCACAGTGATTTTCATTGAACACTGTGCAATCTTCCCTCTTATTTGCCGGCACAAACTACAGCCTTATTTCTCAATAAAGCAAGGAAGCAAAGGGTGATGAATCTTCCTACATTTAAAGTTACTCTCAATAGTTTGTACATGGTATACCCATAAGGAGCTCACATCTTTGCTCGTGCTCGTCCAGACCACTCCACTGGCCCTTTCCTCTTTCTGTAAGGCCAGGAAGTTCCAGTTGGTCAGCAGCTAGACTGCTGACCTGCAATATGTTCGGCTGTGCATGGCTGACATTACTAACATGAATAGCTTTTTTACATAAAGGGTTGGAGAATCTTGTGCTAGACACAACTGGGGCAGGAGCAGGCAATAGGTTGCTGTACTGGAATATGGGGAATTGGGGCAGGCTTAGGATAAAGGAATTGTGTGCTGTTGGTGTGAGAAATGTTGCACCCTAACGTGGGTTGAGGTACCCTTTTATTGTTAAGTGGTGATACCCGCTTATTGTGGAGCCACATGGAAGTAGTGCCTGTTCGTTGAGGTGTAATATTCCCCCCTCTTGCCCCCCCCCCCCCGAGAAATGGGGACTCATTGTACTTGAGTCAGATAGGGTGTGTTGATAATGGCCCTTGTTGCAGGGTTATCCCCAAACTTTTTGCCTTCTATTTTTTTTTTCAGGTCTGTTTTTTGCTGGTTTGTCGTCTCTGCACACTTTACCACTGCTAATCAGTGCTAGAGTGCAAGTGCTCTCTAGGTAAATTGTACTGTTGATTTGGTTTATCCACGATTGGCATATTTGATTTACTGGTTAGTCCCTAGTAAAGTGCACCAGAAGTGCCCAGGGCCTGTAAATCAAATGCTACTAGTGTGCCTGCAGCACTGATTGTGCCACCCTCATAAGTTGCCCTGTAAACATGACTCAGACCTGCCACTGCAGTGTCTGTGTGTGCAGTTTTAAACTGCCAATTCGACCTGGCAGGTGTACCCACTTGCCTGGCCCAAACCTTCCCTTTTGGTACATGTAAGGCACCCTTAAGATAGGCGCTAGGTCACCCCATGGGCAGGATGCAGTGTATTTAAAACGTAGGGCATGTACTGGTGTGTTTTACATCTCCTAACAGTGAAATACTGCCAAAATCGTGTTTCACTGTTGCAAGGCCTAGCTCCCTCATAGGTTAACATGGGGGCCACCTTTACATAACTTTAAAACGCAGATTCCTTTTGAGGGCAGATAAGAATATGGAGTATGGGGTCTCTGAACTCACAATTTAAAAAAAACATATTTTAGTGAAGTTGGTTTTTAGAATGTGAGTTTGAAAATGCCACTTTTAGAAAGTAGACATTTTCTTGCTTAAACTATTCTGTGACTTTACCTGTTTGTGGATTCCCCGTCTGGGTCAGTTTAACAGTTGGGCTGTTCACCCCTCTCCCCCAGACAGTGACACAAATGGAGCTGAGATGTAACCTGCATATCTTGATGAGCCATCTGAGCTAGAGTGAAGGGAGGAGTGGTCGCTTACACCTGAAAGGATGGTGCCTGCTCTCACACAAGGCAGTCTCCAACCCCCTGGTGTGTTTCGGGCCTGGGCTAGACAAGGAAGGAGCTTGCAAACACTTGAGTCTCTGCTTTGAAGTTTGCCAACTTCAAAGGCAGAACAGGGTATAGGAAGACGACCCAAAATTCCAGACTTTTAGACTCTTTCTGGAATCAAGAGGAACCTGTGCAAGGAGAAGAGCTAAAGAGCTGGAGGAGTACTGTCCCTTTACTGTGCTGAACTGGCCTGCAGTTGCTGCCCCTGTCTGAAAAGAGTGCAAAGGGTGAACTTTGCTGTGTATCCTACTTGAGAAAGTTCTCCAAGGGCTTGGAGTAGAGCTTGCCTCCTGTTTGAAGTCTCATGGATATCAAAGACTTCAGTTTCATCTGCCTACAGCACTGGGAACTGTGGTTTTGTGCTGCAGCAGAAGAAAAACCACACAACGCCGCCAACGACGCTGCTGGCCTGCACTGTGATGTGCCGACACCGCATGGATTCACACTGCCCGCTTCACACCGCGACCCTGGTCTCACCGATGCCTTCATTGGACGACTTCACCGAGCCGCTGCTTGCACTGTGACTTGTGGGCCCCGCACTCTGGCATCACCTGCTCACACCGCAGCCTGGGCATCTCTGACGGCGCTGCTCCTGATGACGACCATGCCGCTGCCTGCACCATGGCCTGTGGACACTGCTCGTGAGGAGCACAAAGCAACGTCTCGTCCCGCACCGCAGCCCCGGTCCACCGACTTCAGCACCTTCGACTCCAATGTCGTTACCAGGCATCCCTACCTGAGCCGTGGCCTGTGGACACTGCTTGTGAGGGTCACAAAGCACTGTCCAGTCCTGCACCACTGGCTTGGCGCTACCAATGACAGCGCTTCAGCAATGACCGCTGCTGCCTGCACTGTGACCTGTGGTCACCGCACATCGCACCGCCCTGCCTCACATCGCAGCCCTGGTCTCAACGACACTGCTGCCTACACTGTGACCTCTGGGCACCGTATGTTGCATCATCCCACTTTGCATCGCAGCCCCGTCGCCATCCACGCTAGTGCTCCTGACTTCATCAGCTTGGAGTTCGATCTGCCACGTGTGTGACTTCAAAGGCCTGTCTACTCCCACACAGACTCCAGATCCGATGCCACTCTCCGGAGCTTATCGTGAGGATCACGACACCGTGCAAATCCAAGGTACTGTTTGCGGGTCTCCTCAACACCATAGCTGGCCCACAACGCCGTAGCCGGCCTGAACTGTTGTTTTTGTTGATCACGACGCCGTGATAGCCCCAGATGGTGCTATCGACTTCAAGGAACTGTAGTTTTACAAAATATCTTTAGCACTGTATGTTGGGTTTTTGTTGTTTTGGTCTTGTTTTACACAGATAAATATTGGCTATTTTTCTTAAACTGATGTGGTGTCCTTTTGTAGTGTTTTCACTGTATTGCTGTGTGTTATGTGCAAATGCCTTACACATAGCTTCTGAGATAAGCCTGACTGCTCGTGCCAAGATACCATGGGAGTGTGCAAGGGTTATCTGGGTATCTCCCTTATCCTGAATAGAGTGATGGTCCCTACTTGGACAGGGTGCAAACCGACTGCCACCTAGAGACCCCATTTCTAACCGGGTGGATGAATATTTATGCTTTTGTAAAGGAATTTAGCGTTTGTTTCTACACAAAGGGCGGAGGACTATGAATTAGTGCCAGAAAAATGTACATGCATGAAAGGAAATAAGTGTTTAGGCATGAACCTAACTGGAAAATACTTGAAGATGGTCCTGTTTTGTTTTCCGAGGGTACTGAACTTAGTTTGGTGGTCAAACTTACTTTTGAATGTAAATGTGTCACATTTTCAAAGCTGTGCTGAAAGTATCAGGGTGAATGACATGCACTCTGTTACAGCTCTAGGCAGATGGATGCCTTGATGAAGTTAGGGAAGATGTAAGGTGGATGTGGGAAGGTTATAAGGACCACCCCAGAGTGCGTTGGAGCAAAGTGAGCCCCAGTACAAGGCTGCCTGGGAGAAGAGGTTGGATGATGAATGCCTTCATGTGGGCAAGTGTACAGAGGACAATCCGTAAATGGATGCAAGACTGAATCAGTAGTATCTGATAGCAGAATTGGAAAGAGTAAACGGCTCCCAGTTAGCATCTGCAGGGGTGTTGAATTTAATAAAATATCTACTTGCCCCTGGGACATGTTGTTTCATAAGTGTACTTTTCCTGTAAAGAAATCTACTTGTCCCTTTGGTGCTATATAGTGTGGTGACAAGTTATTGCAGCAATCTATTATTGGAGCTTTGATAATAGCCTTTCTGATTATGCTCGGGCTCGTTCTATAGTAGGACTTGAATACTATCAATTTCTTTATTTTGCCACCTATCTGCATACTGGGGCGGGAGGTAGTGGTAAGTAATAGTTCCAAGGTTGGAATGCCTTTTTTAGTCTCTGCACACCTATTAACTTTAATGTTTTAAGGGTTTTCACTAGCTATTCTCTAATCATTTCACATACTGAGAAAGGTTGGAAATATACTCATGGCAAGGGTCCGAAGTAAAACTTCCAGGGTTGGGGAAAAAATGGTTAAAGGGAAAGTGAACTTATAAACGCTCAACAGATTTTTGCATGATCAAATCTACACCTGCACATTTGCTCATGCTAAAATACCATTCACAAATACTTTCAAGGACTAAGATTTCCTAGTCTACTTCTGTAAATTCTTGTGAATTAATGAAATACGCAAATATACATTAATGTAAAAACATAAATCATAGGTGCACTTTTGTGACATTCTTTAAGAATTGGGCCTCTAATTGGGTCTGATGTCCAACAACACCTTTTTTTAAATTAAAATTATATCTATCCATCTATCGGCTGGCTTCACTGTGACTGAACCTACTTGTAGAACCCGCTTCTACTCAATGCCTAGATTCACTCACACATAACAAGTTCCATGCTCTACAAGTTCATCTTATATTACAATGATTGCAATCTTCTCTCACACAAGGAACACACCAACACAGAAAATAGTTTTGTTCGGTGCCAGGAGCTAGTGTCGCAGTGTGTCCTTATTGTGATCCAAAAATATTTTTCCTAATATTTGTGACAGCAGCTTCCACAGCATTTAAGTTTTACAAAAGCCATGTGGAAACAGACACACATTGACAAAACCAAAAGACTGTCTGCCAATGATGGAGCTATTGGCTTTTCCAGTGCTTGTTTATATTCGTTTCCCATACTCTTGTTGAAACTGCTTATACTGACTTTCCATTATTATGAATATTACGTTTACATTTTACTGAATGATGCTTCAAAGAAATGGTACGTAAGTTTCACAGCAGCTTAGCGAAACATATATATATTTTTTCCTGGTTGCATTTTTTTGTGAATTTTATTTTGGAAACAAACCATTGATCTTGCATTCAAGCTTCTGCAAACATTTGCATTTAATCATAGAGCATTCTGGGAGCATTATACAGAGCCTCATATTTTAAACTCTTCAAATGTGTGCACATGTTGTTTTACTGGAACCTCTGTCAGTAGCGCAGTCCGAGTGTACAACATTTATTTAGAACACTTACCCTAATAATAAAGGCTTTGCATTAATGAACCTTAAATACTATTTCTGAACAACATTAAAATATAGACATGTTATCTCAAATGCAGCCAGTTTCTGTCCCTGCTCTTTAATGTGGTACTGTAAATTGGCACTCAAAGGGTTTGTGCTGCGGGTGGTTGGGCCTACTTGTCCCAAGGACAAAATATGCTTGAAAACCTGTTGTCCTTAACCCCAAACAATATCTCCTGGGCATCAGGCTATATGAATTCCACGCTCCTGATCTGCATATACCCACAAATAACTAGTTGCTGATAAAGGTTTGTATGAGACGGAAGTAGTACATTTCTGATGTAACATAAAGGTTGAGTTCCCTTCCACCCTCTTGGGTCTCATTTATAATCAGGACTGTCTCTTGCTTTTTTGCTTGAGCTCTCTCAAGATACAATCAAGGTTAATCTCTTGAAGGCTGGTGGATTTTCTGATGCACGGACACTGATCAGACTAATCTATTTGCCACAAATCAAATATGAAACAAATATGGGAGTTTTCACTCCTTTTAGATGCATGTGACTAATTATATTGTCAATTCCTTTGGACTCTGCATCTTACATTGCGTATAACAAATGCAGTTGTTTTTTTTCTTTTTTTCAATGCAGTTGTATTTGCATTTTCTGTCATGTCTTGGTAGTGCAGACCACTGTTTGCACTTTTCTTCTTCACTGGCTTTAAATAAACAATTAACAGCAGTATGCCTTGCCAAGAGTTTCGTTAGAAATTGATTTCTTACTGGTAGGCCCACTTAACATTTCTTGAGGTTACCTGTGCTGACTGCTTCCTGTTGAGTTTGTCAGGTCTTAAAACAAATCTTTTTCCCCAAGGTACTATATTAAACACCAAAACAAGTTCTCTACATTAGTTTGTTACTAATGCCTATATATGAAGCAGCAGAGATTTTCTTATAAATACAGCAAGAAAAATTAACAGCGCATCCTTGGTGTGAGCAAACTGGGATCAAAAGGTTTTAGAGAATTGACACTTGAGTAACTTGTGCAAAAGGCTCCACTATGTGACAGGATCTACTGTAAATGTTGAGGTTTTTGGTGGTGTGTTCACATTGATGCCATTCTTTGGGAAAATGCAGTGAATAGCTTAGACATATTCCATGGCAGTACACTGCTTTTAATGGCAGATTCGTTTATGCACATGGCGATTCCTTTGGCCAACCAGGAAAAATAGTATCCCACACTGTCTGGCAATAGCAAACAGATGCTGAAGGCAGTAGTGCTTGTTACTTTTAGTGGGCTGAACTCCTACAGTGTAGCATAAATTGAAATCTTTAACTGGCACTTCACAAAACATTGAAGGCTGCTTTCTCACCAACGTGTATATTTGCACCACAAAAAATGTCAAACAAACTTTTTGTATGGGAAGCAACTCCTGCTACTACCATATTTATTGACCTTGTTGGACGAAGGCATTTCTCAGAATATTTTCTATGCAGGGAAAAACACACATGCTGGGTGTTAGAGCACCAGTAACATTTTTTCTAGCTTACATGTCAAGAATTTTTGATTCTGTTAAGGGCACGGAGGTGAGGATTATGCTTCTTTGTTTTACTACACTTTTTAACAGCCTTTAATAGTAAAGTGAAATAAAAATGACAATACCCATGTATCACATAATACACACGTCGCATGCCCCAATCACAGGCCAATATCCCATATAAATGCATCATGCCACCCTATTGTGTTCTCTTTATTTGTTAACAGTTCCAGAAGTACGAAAATTGCAGTCAGTTGAACTTCTAGTCGCCGACAGTCCAAACCTATCCAAAAGTGGACATGTAAACTTCACAACTATTTTCTGTCAAGGAAGACCACCAGCTCAACCGGAGAGTGGATGGGGCTTCCGAGAAAAGCCTTTCCTGGATGTAGAAGGTTACAGTCAACAGGACTCCTTCCCATGAAAAACTTGGATCCAGTCTTTATGAAGAACTTCAACCATTTTTCTGGTAATCTCCTAAAACAGAAATCATGCACTGTAGAAAGATGTTCAAAACCAAAAATTCCATATACTGCATAATATAAACTCTCTCTCTCTCTATATATATAGATATATATATATATATGATCTACATTCATATTTACAACAACAGTTGATACAAATATATAGTAGGATATTCCTTGCCTCCGTGTCCTTAATAAAATTGAAAAATCTTGATGCGTAAGCTAGAATTTTTTTTTTATTCTATGTCCGGACTGGAGGCTCTGATCATGTTTGTTCAAAGCTGCGTCACCACCACAGACACTACATCAAAAATAGGTTTATAATAGAATTTGCGAAATATAGACTCAGATGACCAGTCTGCTACATTCATTATGTCTTCCTAACAAGACCCTAAGGCATATGATTTTGACGCCATGGCCCACCTGATTGAACGCGCTCCAAAAACAGAGATATCGATACCAGCTTAAGCCAACAACCATCTCATCCATCAGGCTAAGGTATCCACTGATATAGGTCGAAAGGGTTTCTGAAGGGCAATAGGCAGTTGACCACTCCTACTCTTGAGAATTGAGACAAGTAACTGCTTCATAGAACTTCAAACATTGAACAAAAACGGTTGAGGATTCTCTGGAAAAAATTAAATAGGTTACTGACCTGCAATTATAATTCGTTTGTCTAGTAATATTAAACGTCATACCTTGCGGTAAATAAACTCTGCCTGAGTGGTCCTGAGTATGTACATCTGATACTCTTACATGAGATCAAACGGAGTAACACAGTCAGATTAGCCGAGATTTGTTTACACAAGGGGTATTATTTGTTGGCCATTTCTGCAATCATTTGAGCACTATATTTAACATCCCAGAGGGACAAGTAGTTAGGTTGAAAGTTTGACATGCAAATACCCTTGATTACTTTGCAAATCATAGGGTGTTCACCCACCAGTTTACTGTCCACTGGAAGATGACCAGCTGAAATTGTGGATCTAAAATCACCATCCTATAAGCCAAGCCTGATAAAGTTAGTACAGAAAGTTGACTTATCATGCAAGGGACTCCCCCCCCCCCCCCCCCTCCCCCCCCCCCCCGAAACGGGATCCAAATCCTGCTTGTTACACCAACTATCCCATCTCCTCCAAGCTGAGGCATAACATCTGTTGGCACCACGTGCCCATGCTTGCCTGAGGAAGTCAGCAGCCTGCTGCAAAATACCTGGGGTATTCCATCTTTCCCTAAAGCATCCAGGCCATCAACCAAAGGTGCCCTGAGAGGATTAAAGGATAAAGCAGACCATCTGAGTTCAACAGCAGATCTAGGCAGGAAAGAATGAGAATCAGAGGAGAACATGCTAGCACGAGGGCTACCTGGAACCATGGCTGAGCTCTGTTTCCGAAATAAGCTAGAACCTTCGATAGGTGCTGAATTTTTAGCCACTGAAGAGTTCTGTAATGGAGGGTCCCAGAAAAAATGGCCTGAATTAACGATTCAGACAGAAGGTCCACAATCTTGGAGTTCGACCTCAGTGATAGTTTATTTAGATAATGCAGACCTCAACTCCCTCTTGATGTTGCAAATCTGTTGAGAGAGGAGAATCAAGTGGGTCGGAACTGAATTTATCTGAAATCCCAGGAATTTCGATGTGCTGTGAGGGAGCAGCAGGGATTTCTGGGAATTGATGATTAATCTCAAGCTCTGAAGAAGGTGGGTGGTCCAAAAGAGATGACTCAGGAGAGATTGCGTATCGTGTGCCATCCACAGAAGATCCTCTAGATAAATTATTAGATGAACTCTACGGGATCTGAGTGACTCCACCACGGGTTACATCAGTTTGGTGAAGCACCATGTGGCTCCTGACAGCCCAAAAGGGAGAGCTTTGAATTCCAGAATTTGGTCTTGCCACCTGAACTACAGAAATTCCCTCTGTAGAGGGAAAACGGGAATGGACAGATAAACATATTTGAGGCGCAGTCAGACCTTCTAGCAGAATATCCCTTAACATATGAATTCCCTCTATGTTGAAATGCCTGTACAAAACCCAGAGGTTCAATTCTTTGAGATTCAGAACTAGATGGTGTCCACCCCTTTTGTTCTCCGCGAGGAAAATGGGGCTGATGAAGCCTTTGGGTTGAGGAATGGTAAGAGACACTGCTCCATTCTCTTTAACAGTGATTGGATTTCTGAGTATATAAAAGACTCTTCTATCTGGGGAAAAATACTTTTGTTTTGGCGGGTTCAGTTGAATAGGAGTACCGTAAAATTCCAGTTTGAAACGTTAAGTAGTCTCTTAAGACCCAAGGGTCACCAGTCATTTGTTTCCAATTGTGTGAGAACATACTCCCTTTTCAGAGAGATTCTTTTTTGGGTCGGGGGAGAGAAGGAGGGGGTGGAAGGTGGGGGGAGTCTTACCTCAATATCCTGTGTCTTGGATTGCTCCTTGTCAACTCTGCCGGAAGCGAGGACATCCCCCTCGAATGTGCAGGGTAGAAGGTGGATTCTGGGGATTCTCCATACCAGCCACCTCTACCCCATGGGTAGAATCTTTGTTGAGACCCTTGGAAGGAACCTCTGCCTGACTGGTGCCCTCCATAGTGCCCAGCCCTTCTAAAAAGGCCTTTCGTAAATACCTTTTTGAGAGACATTTGTGCCTTATCAATAGTGGAGTAAGTAGAGCAGAATTTTGCAAGTTCTTTTACAGAGGGACCTGCAGACAGCTGTCCTTCTGCTACAGGACCATCCTCTGAGGTGGACAAATCATTGAGTTTTGGCTCGATCTGCATAAGGATCGATCTCCGACACTCTGAAGATATAGCACAGTTGGTATTTCCAAGTTGGCAGATAGCTCTCTGTGCTCAACCAATAAAAATATCAGTATCTATTGAGGAATTGGAGTCCTTGGTGTGATAAGCTAATTATAGAATCTAAATTAAAGGACCAGCCATGTCCAGTAGTTTATCTTGGCAATTACGCCAAGCCCTATCAGGGCCCTTCTTGGGGTACTTTGCATATTTCTTCATGAATCTGACCATGATGGCGTATCAGCAACCTTTCCCTGTAAATCAGGTTGATGGCATTCAGCCCTTAGGTGAGCTTGATCTTCCTTGACTAAGCTGTACCGCAGGTGAGGTGGTACACATTTTGCTACCTCAGGATGAGGTGTCAAATTAGAGGCCCTGGGATGAATAGTCTCAGTTCGATCAAAAGTAAGCACTTTAGGGGGTTTAGGTGGAGACACTTGTTTCTCTTAACTGGGTCCTGGCCTGTCTGCATCATCACTTTTGATATGAAGTATCAGAATCCTGAGATTTAGTCGAAGGGTGAGATGGGGAAGAATCAGGCTGATGAGTGTTACAATCATGTTCATTGGCCCTCTTGTGGCATAGTTTGTCAAAGGCTTCAGCATGAACTTCTGTCTGGGCTTTAGCCACTGATTTGCCCTTACCCGGCTGGGTTGGTTCCTTTTCAGATGCCGGGTGCCTAGGGAATTAACCTTGGTGGTGGGCAGTAAATGGACCCAAAGCCCGGACAAGGGCATTGCTTAATGATCGCAGCAGTCTGAAGCCTCCACCAGATAATTTCTAACTGGTTGTTGGTATCGTCTGGGGGAAATTCCCCCATCTGCCCCATAAGGGTCCCACTGAGTCATTCTCTAGTAAGGTAAATTTTTTTGAAGAAAAAACGAGCAAGAGAGATTAGGGTGGGGTGGGGTTGTGGGGGAGTGTAACCCCTGCCACACAAGACGTGATGTGCCTAAGGTAAGGTGTGGAGGGAGCTGCCTGGATACATGCTAGGCAAAGGTCTAGCTCTATTTTACAACCCTGTGCTCACAGCAAGCAGGGCATCAGTAAGGGTACCAAGGAAATTGGTGCCTGATATATAAAAAAAAAAAAAGAATGAGCCTGTTGCAGATGCGAACATGAGGGAAGAAGCTTTCCGATCGTTGCTGGCGCACTCTGCACAAGCGTGTTGAATTCCTGCCTCGGAAAGCAAAATAGGACTGCGCTTAACGAAGCGAGTGCGTCTGCTCCATAAAAGGCAGTACACGGTGGCTGGAAATGCTGCACGCTAAAACAAACACACGTCTGGAGATGTGTAAAACTGTAGAGAAGCGTGCTGAATCGCATCGCTGATGTGCCAATGGCATCTTGAACATATGATCATGAAAAGAATGAGTTACTCGACACAATGAAACATCCAAAATCACACATCTGTATGAAAGTACTTATCTGGCTGTGCAGCAGCAAAGGAAGAGGACGCAGTATGGTGGCATGTCATTTTTATATGGGCTTCTGAGCTGCGATTAGGACATGTATTATGTGATACATGGGTATTGTAGTTTTTGTTTTGCTTTACTATGTTTTGCTGCTAAAAATTGTAATAAAATAAAGAGAAGCATAATCAGAGCCTCTAGTCCAGACATAGAATCTCTCCAAAGCCTGGAGTGTAGCATTTTGGAAAACTGTGACTTTAATATATGGGTTAGCATGACTTCCATAGGAGAACATTTGGGGCATGCTTTTAATCGCCTACTTTTACTTCACCATTTTTTTTAGATTGTGGTTTAGATCTAGAAAGACAATTTTTAATTAATTTATAAATGCTATATATAAAGCATGGCTCTGGACACATGAATTGTAGTGGTCCATATATTTTAGAGAGCATGAAGAGATAACAGTTCACTATAGTAAATTATTTACAGAAATTTGTCTACTTGCTGTTGTGGGACAAAATGAAATGGCCGACTGCAGCCCCAGGGACCCCATCCTCTAGGTCCACCACCTTCTATTAGGGGAGGGGTACATGGCTCTCTTCACCCGAGCTGTGTATGGACCCAGGGACCCCAACTCCTGGGGTCTCCACCACATTCTAAATGGGAAGGGGGGAGCGCAGCCCCCCCTCCCTGGTCCGATTTCGGCCCTGGGGACCCCATCCCCCAGAGCCCGTCTAATTAGGGACAGGTGCTGCTTGGCCTTCCACCCTTGGCTAATTTCTGCCTCAAGGACCTCATCCCTCATGGTGTGGTTAATAAAGGGTGGGTGCGTGCCCTGCAGGGCATCCACTGCATCCTTTGTGGGGCTGCAGGGGG
This sequence comes from Pleurodeles waltl, assembly GCF_031143425.1. Taxonomy (NCBI): domain Eukaryota; kingdom Metazoa; phylum Chordata; class Amphibia; order Caudata; family Salamandridae; genus Pleurodeles; species Pleurodeles waltl. Next base: position 597,997,565 of record NC_090437.1, read on the forward strand.
AGCCAGAATTGCTCCCGCCTGCAGGGAACAGATAAAAATTCCTGCTGGTGGGAGCAATTTGTTTTTATCTGTTTCCCTGCCCGCTTAAGTGTGGACATGGAAACAGAAGAAAACTCTGCTCCCAGCGGGCTGGTGCATTTTTCATGCTCCCGTCCGATGGGAGCAGACTTAAAGTAGGCTTCCGCTTTTAAACACAGGTTTCCACCACTATGTTTTGGGAGTGGACAACCCGGGACTGAGCTGGCACTGGGGATGGGGTTCCCAGGGTCATTATTGGCTCTGGGAGGGGGCTGCAGTGCTATCCTCCCATTTGTCTGCAATGCCTGGCCCTTGGGATTGGGGTTCCTGGGACTGTAAATGTCCCAAGGAGGGGGATGCTGCGTGGGCCCATCCCCCCCCCCCTTTTTTCCCACAGCTGGGCCTGGGGGGGGGGGGGGGGGGAGCTTTTGGGTGGGGGGGGTGGAGTTTGGTCGCCAATTGTCCCAGAGAGGGGTGGGGGACCACAGGCATCCCCCTCCCCACAAAGTATTTTTGAAACACCTCTCACCTTGGGTGCCAAACCAAAGCAAGTGTTGTAATAAAAACAAATCCTGTGGATCTTCCACAGAGTTACTGGATTTTTTTTTTGTTTTAATAAAATGTTTTTGCCTTCTGTTTAACCCCACCACCAGGCCTAGGAGGGGTCAGGTATTTCTACCCTCTTGTGTTTTTTCTTCTTGGGACTCAGCCGAATAAGAGTCCCAAGATTTCTGCCACCACTTTCTGGTTGAAGTGGTGGCAGCCAATCATTTAAAAAATAAAATAGATCTGTTAAATTATACATACTCTGCAGTACACTATATTTTACTCCGTGTACTACAGTGTTTATAATTTTTACTGTATATTGTATTATTTCATGTAACTACTGCTGTACTTTGTAGGTTCTAGCGTGGTTCTCCATAAACTGTTTTAAAAATGTATAGAAAAATGAAAATACATTTCACTACCCATTACCACGTTAATAAACTGGTAATAGGTTTGGGGAAAACAAGAAATCCAGCGACTTACTAAATCCAAAGCCCTCAACTAAAATGCAGCCAAAGTTTGTTGAAAACTACATGGCTTCCTTTTACATTTTGTAAATACATCCATTAGCCAAACATACATTGTCGTCTTATCTGCATGCACTGTGGTATACTGCAGAACAATATATAACTATTTTCACACTTATAACTTTAACACTAATTGCACTTTTTACACCTACTGCCAAAAATTACTATTCACACGCCATAATATATATTCCTGCCACATCACATCTATGAGTTGGTCACTTTGAAGCTACGTTTGTTTAAACTTTGACTGCACTTTACATGATTCTCCACAAATCCACTGTACGCCCTTCCACTTTGCCCCTCCACTCTACTGTATGCTACTTGTCATTCCTCTGTATGCCTTTGCACTCTACCCCACTTCACTGTGCATCACTCCACTGTAACCCAATCCACTATATGCCACTCTACTGTACCCCAATCCACTATATGCCACACCACTATATGCTATTACTTTATGCCACTCCATTCTGCAACACTCCTGTCTGTGCCCCTTCACTCTACACAATTAGTGTATGCAGCTCCAGTCTACGCTCCTTATCTGTACTCCACCCCACTGGGCACTATACACTCTGTCCCTCCACTGTACTCCATTCAGTATGTGATGTTCCACTCTATGCCACTCCACTTTACTCCATTCAAGTATGTGCTGTTTCACTCTGCGCCACTCCAGTCTACTGCAGTCCACTGTACCCCACGCCTCTCCTCCATCCGTCTCTCTGCTATGCACTATTCCACTGTACACAACTACTCTACCCCACTTTATTCTACCACAATCCATTGTGTGCTATTCACACTGCTCCACTCTATTCTGCGACACTCCAGTCTATGCCCCTCCACTGTATGTCACTCTGTGGCACTCCTGTACGCCACTCCATGCTATTCCACTGTGCGCTGCTCTACTGTAGAATGCCCAACGCCACACTACTCCACTAAGGGCTCTTGCGCTCTGTGCCACTCCAGTCTACACCAGTTCACTGTGCCCCACCATATGCTATTCCACTGTACGCAACTATACACTACCCCAACACGACTGCACTATTTCACTCTGCCATTCCACTGTACCCCATGCTATTCCATGGTACGCAAGTACAATCTCTTCCACTATACACCACTTCACCCGCCCTATGCCACTTGGCTCAACAACACTGTCTGCTGTTCAACTCAACACCACTATGCTCAAGTCTACAGCATTGTACTTTACTTTGTGCCACTGTATGATACTCCACTCTATACTTCTCCCTCTAAGCCACTCCACCACATTTTACTATACTCAACTCCATTGTATGCTGCTCTGCGCCTCTCAACTGCGAGTCTATTCCAGTCCACTCTACTATACTCTCTTGAACTCTACTCCACTGTACTCCTCTCTGCGATGCTCCACTCTGCGACACTTTGCAACAAGCCAGTCCACTCCACGACACACCCTCCACTCTGCAACACTTTACTCCACTGTACAACTCAACACTGCTCCACTTCGCCACAAACTACTCCACTGTATGCCACTTGCATCTAAAAGACTACTGCACTATGTGCCACTGTACTCCACTCTATGCCCCTACACTGCAAACTACAACACTTTTTTTCTACCCTCTCTGTGCCTTTACACTCTGCTGTACACCTCTACTCCACGACATTTCCCAACACTCCACTGTACTGTACAAGATGCTACTCCAGTTTACTCAACTCTATGCTATGCCTTTTCACTCTACTGCAGTCCACGCCACTGTACTGTATAACACACCTCACCACTTTGACACCTTACTCCTCTAAACTTCTTCACTCTGTTATACAATTCTCCACTTAACGAAACTGCAATCGATTATACTGAACTCAGAAATTTGAAACATTTTTATTAAAAAAAAAAAAAAACACAAACATTAAAATTCATTAAACACGAGTTTAAACCTTTTTATAGTTAGGAAAACTTTATTCTTTCTATACAAACAAAATTTAAAATACACCAACATTAAAAATTCTAATGTTATAATTACACCATAATTATTCATGCACCACCTTTAAATTACAGTAACTTTATTTTTTCTATACAAACCAAACTTAAAATACACAAATTAATACATTTTAGACTTAAAATTATACTCTAATTTATAATTTACCCCACACATTCCAATTATTATAGCTCGCACACCTCCACACAGCGTATCGAACTCGGTAGCCACACTACATTAACTATAACTTGCGCCTTCGCCATGCTCTGCCTGTGTTCTTTTGTATCACTAACACCTTCTAAAATAATAGCATTTACAACAACACTTATGATATCACTTAATTTGTGAGAGTGCTGTGCATGGTAAGTGACAAGTTGTAGTTAATGTAGTGTGGCTACCAAGATCAGCAAACTGTTATAATAGCTTGAAGGTGTTTCTTAAACTATAAATTGGAGTTGTAATTATAACTTAAGACTTTCTAACGTTTGTGTAGTTTTGTTTGTATAGAAAGGATAAATAGTTTTCCTAACTTGAACAAAGGTTTAACCTTTTTTATTGATTGATATAGATATATATGTGCACTTCATTGCAAGGGCTGGTGAGGTGTTTCTTTACTTTGCCAATGCCTGTTTCATTCCATTCTTTATTCTTTGTTTTAGACATTTAGTATGTTCAAGATGCCGTAATTCAAAGCCACAGTATATTTTATTTGCACCCAGAATTGCTTTCCCGTGATGTGCAAAAACGAAACTAAGAGGTTTTCTATATTTGTTCGAACTCCACCTATCTAGAGGCACCTATTCCAATAAAAATTACATTCAATAGTTACTTTTTTATTTATATACCATTTTTAATTGCAAGCATTTGGTTGCTACCTTTAGGTTGTGGCATGTTTCTTCTTTTTTTGGTGTTACACTGATTTCACCCCCCCCTAAAATAAACAGTCTGGGCATTGGCCATGCCTTTTGGCTTGGCACTGCCCGTTGGTTCTTCCGTCTGTGAAAGGACTGCTTGGTGTTTTTTTTCTTCTATTTCTGTGATTGAGATTGGAAGCTTAGCTACAGTATTGGTTTTATGCTGTTATGTTCTAAAGCAAGCCCTCAGTGTAAATGGCTTATACCTTATCTTGAAATCTTATAAAACACATCAATGCTTTAAGTGTCTGCTACAGAACAGATGACGAATATATTTTTATGTATTGTGGTAGATTCTGAAAAGTAGCTAATAAGGATACACTTTTGTGAATATCTAGAAATACTAGACAGTGAGGAAATGTAGTTTGAGAGATGTGTATAAACTTGTTACGCATTTTGACGTTCATTTTGTATGTCAGATATTAGGTAATGAGGAATTTGAACATGGAAGTTTGTAATTAGAATAGGTGTTACTAGTATGAGATTAGCAGTTTCATTGTGTTTACCTCACTTCGGTTGTTTTGTGTCATGTTTGTGTCACATATGTAGACATACCTTATTTTAAAACAAATAGTTATGGCTTACACTGAACCGATAAAACAGACCTATTCCTATAGTTTTTCAGCTTCGCAGTCTTGTCTTGGAGGGTTTTTTGGAAGTGGGTTAAGGGATGGGTTCGAATCTCAACAGTCATTATAGCCCTTTAGTTTTACAAAGCAACTTTTCTAGGAATAGTGGGGCCCGCCACCTTGTCCGGAAGCCCCACCTCCCTGATTTTCCTCATAGTCTCGGCATCTTCAGCTTGGTATTCTTGTGGCCTCCTCAGTTTGCCTTCTCCCTAGTGTTTGGGCACCCTTCAGCACTTCCACAGAGTTTTGCTTCTGTATTTGTAGTGACCTGCTTTGTATGATTTCACCTTTTTGTTAGTATTTGTGTGATATCAAGATTTGTAAATCATTGACAAATTTATCAGCAAATCTAAAATCTTCAGAATAATTTGTTGCAGATTTATTGCGAGTATCGGAAACATAAATTACACTTTCTGTTTTACAAAGCCTTTTCTTTATTTGGGGACCACAATGTTGTCATTAACAGTTGTTTAATGTCTTAGAATACACCCATTGTATCCCCTTCACTAACTTCGTGAGAAGCACAGTGTTAGAAAATGTGTGTCTGCAGGCCAACTTGTGCAATAATGTCTCTTGCACGATCTCTCAGGATCAAACCACTTTTAATCAGATTTTCAACTAATAAATATACACTTTAACTGCAACTGTGACATTATATTTGCTTAGCCTATCTACAGATACCAAAATAAATTTGGCAGATAGTTTGTTCTTCTTAAACATGTAGCACATCTGTCACTCACTTGTAAAAGAAATCACATTTGTGTTGTTGTCAAGGAGCACTTTAATGCATTTATGCACCCATAATTGTACCTTCATTCTAAGCAGAAACACTTCTCCACTTACAACTTGGTCATAAACCATACAGCCACATATCCTGTCACAGGATCCCATTGATGTAGTATGTTGACATTAAGTTCAGTTTATATTATTTGTTGCTTTTGCTCTTTGTAGACTTACAATATGCCTTGCTACAGCTCTTGTTTATATATTGGGCTTTTTAAATGCCAACACCTTTAACAATATAATTGCATCTTGAATGGACCTTTTTGTTTGGTCACTGTTCTCCTTTCTTAGGCGCTACTCCCAGGCTCTGCATTTACATTCTTAGAATATATAGCTAATTCTAGTGCCCAGCAGATGAATGCCTGACTTCTTCCCATACACTGAGCTCTTCTGTGCCAACTAGGAACTGCAGGCTTAAACCTCCACAACTGGATACCTCTTAACATTCCTGCAGTAAGGTGTGTTCTTGAAAGAGAGAAACGAGATATCATGCATGCACTTGTAAGTAGGTAGCAGGGACAGACTCAAGCAAGCATGCCGTTTCTGCTTATAAGACCACATCATCCTCATTGGCAGTTTTTCATTATAGCATTTCTAAAATGCAGCAGTCTCACCCTTAACGGTATCTGGGTGCTCAGGGTGCTCTTTCTGTCAAACGCACGTCTTGAGTCTCTTTTTGAAGCCCTCTAAGGAGGCAGCTGTTTGGAGATGGTGGGGCAGGCTGTTCCAGGACTTGGCTGTTGTATAGAAGGAGCACCCTCTGCTGTTCTGGATGGGAGTGGGTGTTTGTGTGTGAGGTTTAGCGAGGCGGAACGTAGTTATCTTGCTGGGATGTAGAAGCTCAATCAATGGCTGATGTAGGATGGCCCTTGGTTGTTGAGAGCCTTGTATGCGAGTGTGAGGATTTTGAATTGGCATCTCTTCGGACGAAGAGCCAGTGGAGGTTCCTGAGGTGTGCAGTGATGCTTGAGCGTTTTGGGAGGTTGAGGGTGAGTCTGGCTGCGGTGTTCTGTAGAGTCTGCAGTCTTTTAAGTAGCTGGGAGGACACTCCGGTATAGAAAACATTGCCATAGTCGGCTGGTGGCCCGGGCATGCATGACTGTCTTTCTTGTGTCTGTAGGGATCTATTTGAAGATTCAGCGTCGCATACAGAGGATGTAGAAGCATGATTAGGTGACCAAGTGTACTTGTCGATTCATGAATAGTTGACAGTTGAGGATGATGCCGAGGTTTCGTGCGGGGTCTTATGGAGAGGATGTTAACCCGAGTTATGGTGGCCACAGCTGTGGCCCCGTATGGAAGTGTTCTTCTTGAAGATCAGGACTTCCGTTTTGTCTGTGTTTAGTTTGAGGCAGCTATTTTTCATCTATGTCGCTTGTCATGGTGTTGCAGAAGTTGGCTTTGTCGTTGGGATCTTCAGTGAGTGGGTGGATTAATTGTGTCATCGGCGTAGTAGACTATATTGTGTCCGTAGGATCTGATGAGAGGGTCACCTAGATACTGAACAGGGTTGGGCCAAGGGAAAATCATTGGGGTACGCTGCAGGTGATATTTTTGGGTGTTGAAGTGAAGGGAGGAAGGCGGATGCTCGCTGTGCAGCCTGAGAGGAAAAAGGCAACCCACTGAAGGTCATTTTGTTGAATGCCTATGTTGTGGTATTGGTTGAGGAGTGTGTGGTCAGAGACTGTATCGAACGCTGCGGAGAGGTCCAGAAAGAGCACCGCTATTGACTCTCCTCAGTTGAGGTGGGTCCTGATGTTGTCTGTGTCGGCGATCGGTGCTGTCTTCGTTCTGTGGTTGGCCCGGAATCCTGATTGTGAGGTGTTGAAGGTGGTTTTGTTTGAGGTAGTCGGTGAGCTGTTGGTTGATGGCTTTCTCAAGCTCTTTGCCGGGAATGGGGAGCAGGGAGATTGTTCGGTAGTTTTAGAGGTCTTTGGGGTGGGCGGAGGGTTTCTTTACAAAGGGTCTGACCTTTGGATGCTTCCATTTGTCCGGGAAGGTTGCTGAGGAGATGGAGGTGTTGAGGATGCTAGTTAGTTCTGTGCTAATAGTGTTGGCTCCGAGGTTGAAAAGCTGGTGGGGATAGGGGTCAGTGGGTGCCCCGGAGTGGGGTGCTGCGGTGGTCTGTGTGGTAATCGTGGACCAGGAGGTTAACGTGTGGCTGGTGTTTGCTGCTTGAGAGATGTTGTCTAGTTTGGAGGTGGAGGGTTGGGGGGTGAAATTGTATATGATGGTGATCTTGCTATGGAAGTAGCCCGGGGGTGTTGCAGAGTTCCTGGAAAATGTCCTGCTGATACCAGCTCAAACCAACAACACCTACAAGCCAGTGAGATGGCACACACCGGAGCTCAAACTCCAAACGTGACTGCCAGTAGTCTCTGTGGCTAGCAGGTTTGAGAATTACTTGCTGATTCTAAAGACCTTTTGTGTGGTTGGCTGCGGTGTTGATACTGGCAGTGATTGCTACTCTTTTTGCTGCCTTGATGTCGTGGTGACAGTTGTTGTGGGCTGCCTTGTAGGTGGCTCTGTTAGAGGGGTCCTTGGTCACGTGCCACTGTTTAAGTCGGTGGCAGTCACGTTTGGAGTTTGAGCTCCGGTGTGTTCCATCTCACTGGCTTGTAGGTGTTGTTGGTTTGAGCTGGTTTCAGCAGATTTGGTGATCAAGGTGGGGACGTTTTTGATGGCTTGGTTGAGGATGAGGTCTGCCGTGCGCTTGGGTTGTGCAGTACCTAGGGCCTGTGCCCATAGGGCCTCAGTTACCTTGCCCCAGCTACGGTGGGGGATGCTGGGAGTTGGAGATGGTAAAGTGGACGATGACTTGGTCGGTCCAGATAAGTTCAGCCATGTGGGTGAAATTGATTCTGTCGCTAGATGTGAAGATGGCGTCCAGTGTGTGTGTGTTTGGCTATGTGCGTGGGTTTGGTGACTAGTTGGGTGTCTAGCATTGTGGTGTTGGCCTCGGTCTGGAGTCGGAAGTTGAGGTGCTCCATGAGAGACGTTGGGTTGTTGTCAGTGATGGTGCGTTGGATGGTTTCCTTGAAGATGGCGATTTCCCCTGCCATGTTATTGAGTTCTCAGTGTATCATCTTGTAGCTGTAAGGGGTGGCTGTGGCAATGTCAGCGTTTGAGGAGGGTGTTAGCCATGTCCCGGTGATGAAGGTGATGTCCAGGTCTTGTATGGTGATGGTGTCCCAGATTTCTGTGGTGTGTTTGCATAAGGCAGGCGTTTAGCAGGATACACTGGAGTAGTGCGTAGCTGTCTGTGGGTGCAGTGCATGCATTGGTGTGCGCAGGTGAGCCCATGTTCAGGAGGAACTGAAGAGTAGGCAGCTGAAGGGTCTTTTGGTTGAGCGTGGGGAGGCCACGAAGCAGCTGTTGATGGGGTGTCCAGTTTTGAGGGCCTGGTGCTCTTTGGTGCTGGGTTGGTGGGGGGTGGGAGGGTGTGTGATACTGTTGCTGGACGCGGTCCAGGTGGGGACAGGCACAGATGGGCTAGCCTTTGGGAGGAGGGAGGGGCCAGAGTGGGAGGTGGAAAGGCGGAAGCCGCAGTGGCATGAAGGAGGCGTCGACGGGCCTCAGCAAATGCAGTCAGGCGCAAGCATGGAGGCGGAGCTGTCTCAGTCAGGCTTAGGAATGCGGGCAGAGCTGTCGGCAGGAGGGCCGTCCAGCGGATGGGGAGCTGTGACTGACACAATGGGCCAGTTGTAGAGAACAATCGTGAATTGTAATGGTGAGGATAGTTTTATTTCTGCCAGTCATTTATTTAATTATTTTGACTGTTGGACGATTTTTTTTTTTATTGACTTGCATTTTTAACAGAATTCTCTCTGTGTGGGTTTGGTTTCCTTAAAACATTTAAATCTGATGACCAAACGCATTTATTGGGTAACTATAAAATGCCGGTTATGAAAGTGTGCCTTTTTGTTTTGTTTGAGATTAAATGGTTATCAGGCAAAGGTAAAGTGAGTATGCGCCAAAAAGTATGTGTGAGAACCAGCTTCAGTAGAATGGATAAAAAGAGTACAAATATCGAAGAAACAAGTACAGGGAGTGCAGAATTATTAGGCAAGTTGTATTTTTGAGGATTAATTTTATTATTGAACAACAACCATGTTCTCAATGAACCCAAAAAACTCATTAATATCAAAGCTGAATATTTTTGGAAGTAGTTTTTAGTTTGTTTTTAGTTTTAGCTATGTTAGGGGGATATCTGTGTGTGCAGGTGACTATTACTGTGCATAATTATTAGGCAACCTAACAAAAAAAAATATATACCCATTTCAATTATTTATTATTACCAGTGAAACCAATATAACATCTCAACATTCACAAATATACATTTCTGACATTCAAAAACAAAACAAAAACAAATCAGTGACCAATATAGCCACCTTTCTTTGCAAGGACACTCAAAAGCCTGCCATCCATGGATTCTGTCAGTGTTTTGATCTGTTCACCATCAACATTGCATGCAGCAGCAACCACAGCCTCCCAGACACTGTTCAGAGAGGTGTACTGTTTTCCCTCCTTGTAAATCTCACATTTGATGATGGACCACAGGTTCTCAATGGGGTTCAGATCAGGTGAACAAGGAGGCCATGTCATTAGATTTCCTTCTTTTGTACCCTTTCTTGCCAGCCACGCTGTGGAGTACTTGGACGCGTGTGATGGAGCATTGTCCTGCATGAAAATCATGTTTTTCTTGAAGGATGCAGACTTCTTCCTGTACCACTGCTTGAAGAAGGTGTCTTCCAGGAACTGGCAGTAGGACTGGGAGTTGAGCTTGACTCCATCCTCAACCCGAAAAGGCCCCACAAGCTCATCTTTGATGATACCAGCCCAAACCAGTACTCCACCTCCACCTTGCTGGCGTCTGAGTCGGACTGGAGCTCTCTGCCCTTTACCAATCCAGCCACGGCCCCATCCATCTGGCCCATCAAGACTCACTCTCATTTCATCAGTCCATAAAACCTTAGAAAAATCAGTCTTGAGATATTTCTTGGCCCAGTCTTGACGTTTCAGCTTGTGTGTCTTGTTCAGTGGTGGTCGTCTTTCAGCCTTTCTTACCTTGGCCATGTCTCTGAGTATTGCACACCTTGTGCTTTTGGGCACTCCAGTGATGTTGCAGCTCTGAAATATGGCCAAACTGGTGGCAAGTGGCATCGTGGCAGCTGCACGCTTGACTTTTCTCAGTTCATGGGCAGTTATTTTGCGCCTTGGTTTTTCCACACGCTTCTTGCGACACTGTTGACTATTTTGAATGAAACGCTTGATTGTTCGATGATCACGCTTCAGAAGCTTTGCAATTTTAAGAGTGCTGCATCCCTCTGCATGATATCTCACTATTTTTGACTTTTCTGAGCCTGTCAAGTCCTTCTTTTGACCCATTTTGCCAAAGGAAGGAAGTTGCCTAATAATTATGCACACCTGATATAGGGTGTTGATGTCATTAGACCACACCCCTTCTCATTACAGAGATGCACATCACCTAATATGCTTAATTGGTAGTAGGCTTTCGAGCCTATACAGCTTGGAGTAAGACAACATGCATAAAGAGGATGATGTGGTCAAAATACTCATTTGCCTAATAATTCTGCACTCCCTGTATACGGTAATTTCTCTTCGCTTGATAACCATGAAAAACAAATCAGCCTGATTGTATTAGCCTGATGCAAAGCGATAAAGTGCATAATTGCATCTGTAGGGCTTGATGCAATAAAGAACGACAGGTGGATGAGCTAGGAGTTATAAGCCCAGCTACTGGCCCACTCGGTGCTTTGCCAAAAGGCTCACAGAGCCTGCATTCTCCACTCTGCTCTCCAGCACCAAATGCAGAAGGAAATTAAGGGTGCTGGCTAAAACGGAAGCAACAAACGATGACCTGATGTTTACAGAAAATAGGTATTGCCCCTACATAACTACAACCGAAAAGCACACGTCCTTCAAATATAAAACTGAGCAGAGCTACTAGTGATGTATCGCACGTTCCGGTATGATTGGTGTACGGTTTATGATGAGTGGAATTCCACATAACACGGGCCGCAGAGTTTATGCTTTAGAGGTGGCCCAAATTGTGCAGAGGACCTACCTATTTTATGCAGCAGGAAATGGAAAAACTACACTTAACCCAGTGGGTGTGGTAGCACGCTATTTTGTTGCTCGAAAGCACATTCATGAAAATTCAAACTCTATGCAATCTGAGATTTTGTTTTGCATCCCACTGCCGAAGTAACATTCATTCTCCCACAGTAAAATAGTTTGTGGAACTCAGTGTCGCACGGAGTAGTAACCAAGCGTACGGGTGCACACCGGGAACTTTTGTTTCTCCACTGCACCTGGTGTTATAAAAGGCGTCTCTTGGTCGGCGCGTCTGGTGCGGCTTAAAACTGGTCTGCAGGAATATCGTCCCATTTTATTAGCATTTGCTGTCATTTTGTTTTGTGTGTTGGGTTACCGATCCTACGTCACTGGAGTGATATTCATGGAGGCAGCAGGTGGGGAACCAGGGGCCCCATGTACGATTTTTTTTTTCCATAGACACAGAATGGGTAAAAACCTTTGCTACATCTGGCACCAGGTGTCTCTTCCTAACTAAAGGAAGGATTGGGGTGTTATATATATATGTGTGTGTGTGTGTATATATATATATATATATATATATATATAATATAATATTTTTTGTTTTTGTTTTTGTTTTTTTTTTATTTTTTTTTTTAAGTAAACCAAATGTGTGGTTTTATAGATGATTGTAATTGGTGGGGCAGTCATGTTTTTACTCTGATACCTTGCCCCAGCAGCCATGATCTCTAACCGTTGTTGATTTAATAAGGAGTGTTTTTTTAAAAATGTTTTATTAACCCATTAAAAAATAAGTGATAAGCCTGCAGTTTTGGTTTTCCTGTCTCACTACTTGGGGTTCCAAAGCAGAATTTTCCATTCAGAAACAGCCTTTTTAGAATGGTACTTCAGATCACAAGGAGGCAATAATTTCCATTTTATTTGATTTATGATCAAATATGTCCGGGTTTATTCATGCTGCAGACAAAAGCCCTTCCTTAACCTATCAATTGGTGACATCATTGCTGTCTGGGAAAAGGTTTCATCTCATTGGTACTATTTTAATACAAGAATGTAGTAGTCAGGGACTGTAAGGTAGCCTGCGGTTGGCACTATGCTGCACCTCATGTGGCTTGTTTCAGTAGCTTTGATTGATTTGAGCTGCATTCATTTCGTTTATTTGAAAAATGCAGCCACGACGAGTATATGGCAAATAAAGTAATCCATGGTCACACAGAAAATGCCACTGCTGCTGAAATCTCTCCTTCTAGTGGCACTGCCTTTAAAACTTGTGTGAATGAAACCTTTGATATTTTTGGGTGGTTACTTATGTACGAGGCTTTACGTTTTAATTTGAAATTACGAAATAATCCGATAGCGTGCCTGCTGTCCACGATATTACATTTAGAAAATAATTTTTACTTGTTCAGTCTCCTAATCTCGGCATGTGTATTGGTCAACTTTTACCATGTTATCGATTTCCTGTAAGGTTCTTTAATACTAGGCAGGGTCATTTGTCTGTTCCATGTGGGATATATGACAGTTGGGAATTTAATTCAGTTATACTTTTTGTGCTCATGTTAACGCTTCGAGTCTTACATTGTGTGTTGGAAGAGCTTTCGCCTCTCTAAACAGTATTTTAGTATCTGTCCACTTATCTTTACCGCTTCAGTACTAGGCCTGAGACAGGCTTGTTGATTATTGTGCAAGAAACTAATTTCACTATTTATCACTGACGTGTGCTTGGAACTTGATTTATCTTCATGTGAAAACATGCTGAGGTTTCAGATTTTGTTTTGATAGCTTGTCAATTTACCAGACACTGCAGCAGTGGTGATGATTACTTCAGGCACATTTCTCATTCATGACAGGGTTACATTTATGGTGACAGTCGGTAAAACAAATTATATTTACCCAAGAGGAAATGACTTGGACAGAGAGAGAAATATTTCTCTGCACAAAGCGAGGATGAGAGTGAAGAGAAAACGCTTAAGAAAACTACTACTCTTGAGAACCCAGTGAAAACGCAATTAAAGGCAGTCTAACTAACTGTAGTCCATCTATACACTTTTTTAATCGGCCCCTTTCAGTAACTGGCTTCCTGCAAATAACCATTGTGTCTGTATTTTATCTTTATTAATATTAGCAGGTGTTACTGTGCTTTTTAAGTCGAACCTATCGGATCGTGAAAACCGACCTATTGTGGGCTTACCAAGAATTTACAGGGGTTTACATTCCTGCCCATTCCATACCATTGCTTGGCTTTTTCACTCTTATTTTCTTGGTTCTTAGTCAATGGCTTTTCTTGTCCTTGTGTGTGTCTCCCCTGAAGCATAGGCGCTTTACCATCTCTGATTAGCTGGCTCTGTCCTTCAGCTGCTCACTTTCAGCGAACTGCTTTTTAAGTCGCAGCCTTCCCAGACAGCACAGCTGTCTGGTTTGGGAAAGACGTCTTGGGGAATTTCAGAAAACTGACTTGGGAATACATTCCACCCCGTTGCTCGCCATTGGCTTTGTGGTTTGTAAGTCACGTTTCCTGGGTTTTTATTTGTTGGCTTTATTAGCTGAAGTGTCTCCAGCTCGAGTTCGCACCTGCCCATGCTAAAGCCATGTTTGCAGTATGCTTCCACAAACTCCTTTTCTGAAATAAACACGCCTGTAAATCCTATCTCATCACATTTGCTGGGCACTTAAAGACCAATGTCTAGTTGTCTTCCAGGTAGCCTGGTGTTTATCGCTTTCGGCTGCCTGCAAAGCGAGTATTTACAGGAAGAAGGAATGAGGTGTACTTTCTCCATGGAGCTTTCGTGTACCTTTTTTCTTATTGTTATTTTAGACATAGCCATCTTAAAAGGTATCTCGTTCTTCAGCTGAACAAAATATGTGCTTTTTATTCGTGGGGCATGAATTTCACCATTGACATTGTCAGGGTGGATGGAAGGATGAATGTTTCTAAAATCATGTTTGAAAACTATTAGGCAATTTACGCTGTTTATGGCCCCTTCACTGTCAAGCACAGGATAAGATCTCTTCACAGGAAAGAGCCAGCCCCATTCCAACACAATTTAACAACGCTTGTTTTTCACTTTGATGTGTAAGGCATATGATTTATTTATGACATCTGTGACAACTCGTTTTGGAGAATTGTATAAGTTTAAAGGCAATTTCTATTTGAGTTTTTGTGTTTAGCTACACAATAAATATCTTCCGTCTGCAACTGTGCCAATGGTTTACTACTAAACAAGCAGTCACAGGTGCAGTTACCTTGCAGGCACTAGGACCGTGATTTGAATGGTGCAGTGGCATAGGGGCCAAAAGTTCTTGGGAACCCACTGATCATAAATGTATTGCCACATTGTACTAGCAAACAAGCACATTGCAGGCACTAGGACCTTTATTTAAATGGTGCAGTGGCACAAAGGCCAAAAGCTCTAGGAAACCCACTGAACACCAAATATTGCAGGCCTCGAAAAATCATAAAAATCTTACTAGACCTGCAGGTTGAGTAACTCGAATAAGCTTCTCATCCTAACTTTAATGTATTTGACCCCTAAACAAGTCTCATTGTGTGATCCTAGACAAATATTTCATTTGTCGCTTTTTTTTCCCTTCATTTTCACATATTGGTGCACCTTTTAATATGAGTTAAGCGTTTCTGCTCCCTGTCCAGTACAAATCTAGCCCACATATAGCGTACGTACGATCCATTCCTTGCCTCTTAGTTTACTAATAGCTTTGCTATCGCGCAGGAGTGTTTCTCCGTTTGTTTAAAAAAAAATAAAAAAAAATACTCACTTTTAATATATATATTACTATAGCATGACATTGTAGCGCACTGTCATTTACAGACAGTAAGTTTCCAAGAAATGTCCAAAATCCTTCCCACTAGCTTGCAGCT
This sequence comes from Pleurodeles waltl, assembly GCF_031143425.1. Taxonomy (NCBI): domain Eukaryota; kingdom Metazoa; phylum Chordata; class Amphibia; order Caudata; family Salamandridae; genus Pleurodeles; species Pleurodeles waltl. Next base: position 598,012,883 of record NC_090437.1, read on the forward strand.
TTACTGATGAAACTATATACTGCTTTATCAATCTGTGACAATCTGGTTTCAGAAAACATTTATCAAGTAAAGTGTTCTGATTTGTTTTCATCCTATTAAGATAATTTTTCATCACACAAGTACAAAAAATTGTATTTCACAACTACTGAAATATTCTTTGAAATGTTTGTACAGTTGACTTGATTATTTAAAAGTTGTATATTGAGGAAAAACCTGACGACCTTACATTTCACACTCTTTGTATAGCAGGTCAGACAGTTCACTTAAAAAAATTCTGGAACTCTGCAGTTAGAAGGAAAAGTATTTAAAGAAGGCAAACTGACTCTTGACCTCTGCCTCTGAATCGAGCAAATGTGACAAGATAACCAGATTTAAAGGCGTCTGTATTGATCCTCCACTTTCTGACTGAACTGAACACCTGTTCTTTGTCAACTGCCACATGGGGCGAGTAGGTCCAAAAAAAAAGCTCTATCTGATAAAATGACTTGCCATAGCGAGTGAACGAGTATATTTTTTGTGCCTGTATTGCTATATTTTATTAGTAAACAAGCAGGCACTAGAGTCATGATTTGAATGGTGCAGCAAGTGCAAAGGCACAAGGGCCAAAGGCTCTAGGAAATCCACTGAGCACCGATTGCTATATTTTACTACTGCCCTCAACTCAGAACCTGCTATGGCTGATATCTCCCTGCTTTCTAACAACCGTCTGCTGTCCCAGTGCTCCTTGTGGCCCAGTGCAATCACCGCCTCCACTGTTGCGCTTCCTCACTCTTCCTCTTTCCCCTCTCTTGCTTCCTCCCTTGCAGGCTTCCTGTTCTCCTCACCTAGGACACTGGCACAGCTTAAGTGTCCAGATCCCCTATTTTTCACAGTGCGAGCAGCTTTTATAAAAAGCACTTAAAAGTTCTGTCAAGTATTTCAGAGCTTTACGAGCGCACCAGTTTATATTGCACAAAGACACCTTTTTATGGCACTGGAGAGATAACATAATTTGGACAGTATCACAGGATGTTGAGTGGACACCAAGACTCCAACCCTATTCCAGAAGTCGACAGCTCTTTCCGTTACTTCACATCTTCATTATAGTCATCTGCAACATGTGCAAAAAACATTGACAAAGGCAATGCATTTCGCATAGGCGAAGCCTATAGGCTTTGCCAGTGCTTGTTCTTTATACTAAATCTTGAAATGCATACCTTCAGGATGTGTGCTGTATGAAAACCTCTCCAACATTTGATTTTACTAAAATGTTGTCTATGTAGAAAGGCAATCCAGGCCATCCAATGGGTACACACAACTGACTTGCCACTTTGTTCACTGTTGGCGTTGTCAGGGTGGATGGAAGCATTAATGTTTCAAAATTCATGTTTGGACACCATTCCTTAAAGTACTTGCTTTGATTTAGTCTGCATGTAAATATACTACTTTTTTTTGGATTTTTGAAGAGACCTTTTAATATTTTACACATTCGTTGCAGAATATCTTTAAAAATGAAGGTAGCCCAAAAGCACAGGACACCTTAGTTGCTTTCTTCATGTCAATTTAAGTAAATAAATGCTTACCCGTTTTGAACAGGGCCTGCATACAAAGTTCAAGAGTGCACTTGCGGCTTCCAGGCTGTAGATCTACAGGGATGTTATAGTATAGATTATATGCAACACTGGCTTTAGTGAAGCATAGCTGCAAGTAAAAATAAATGCTATAACGCAGCCAGTAATGGCTATCATAAAGCTTTTTATCTTTACTTTAAGCCATTTGCAACATGGCTAAAAAAACATTGGCAAAGCCAGTAGGTCTTACATAGGGAAGACCTATTGGCTTTGCTAAGCTTGTTCTTCTTTCTTGTACACTGTGTACAGAGTGCATGCAATTGCTAGATTCCTTCCTTGTGGGTTTACCACCCTCCTGTACCCGCCCCAACGTTCGGTGTTGATGTCTGACTCATGTTGTAAACTGTCTGGTTCTCCTTGTCCAAACTCCTTGCCACCCCTCAACTCAGTGTTGTCTTCCTCCTGTGCTTGTCTCCTCCACCCCACGCCCCCCATTTTGCTCTCCTTCATGTGCTGCTTTCCTCTCCTTGCTCTCATCCCCTCGCGCCCCATCTGCTCCTCCATTGCCCCCACAACCACAATCTATTCTTTTTTTTTTGTAATTTTTTTTTTATTTATTTATTTAATTTACTTGAAAAGGGCACTTTATTTTCATTTACTTATCCTTCTTTGAAAGGTAATGAAAATAAAATGGCTGCAATGTGTTTATTTGCAGGCACCTGTGCATAATGACTCATTTATATGTACATCATCACATATGAATACTTATACAATGTGACAAACCAACACATCAAGCCTGTGGTGTGTTTTTGTTTTTTTCCCCTTCCCTATGTTGCTCATGATTCTGCAGATACTACACAGCATCACCAGAAGATATTGGCAAAGTCAGTATGTCCCTAAGGCAAGACCATTGCCTTGCCAATACTTTTTTTCTTTTTTTTTGCGTCAACTACTAAAAATCTTATGTCAAGCCTACAAGCTCCTCTTTTATTAGGTTAAAGATGTTTTGCTGAGCTGTCTTTCAAGTAAGAGCACAATGTAACTAACAGTCTGCTGCTCTGAAAATGCCATTAATCATTGCGTACAACAAAAGTCTTCAAGTTAATAGTTCTTTAAAGGACATCAAATAAGATGACCGTACCTCCTAGAGACGTGTGTAGGTATTTATATCTGTCAAAGGTAGCTGAGAGTAGTGCATTAGATGTTAATTGAGGCAAGTATTAGGGTGAGTGGTTCAGGGTGGTGTAATAGGGGGGGCAGAAGAAGCAAGAAGATAGTTCTTGTTTACCCAGTAGATGAGTGATGGCATTTATTTGCCGATTAGGGCTAATTATATACTTCTTTAGAGCAAGTTGGGATAATTTCAGCACTCCCTGTAGATTTCTCCAAGGCCTCAAACTTGTATATCCAGCAGAGATTGTGCATACCTGGAGCTCACCAATCTGCAAATGGGCGGAGTTAGGATGTAGCTTAGTGTAGACTTTATCCCTTGCCAGAGAACTTACGGAGTATTTATTCTTAAGGCCCCCCACCATTTTCTAAGAAGTAACAACCAAGCTCTACTGTTTTGTTTGTAACTAATCTGGTCACAAGGAATATGTAATTATTGTAGTCCGTAGAAGACAATCCATGAGCACTGGGAACAGCTATAACTGTGGTACAAAAGGAACACTCATAAAATTTTAATTGACAAGCCTACCCATGCCTTCTCTTAGGATGTTAGTAATATTTACCCCTTTAATCACACTATACTTTTTCTTTCAGTCAGCCAGTATTCCTTGTGAAATATTGGAGATCAGCCCAAAGGAAGGAAGCCGTAAACCTTAATCTGTCATATTATTGCTTACAAAACCTGTCTACGTGATAAAGCACAATAGCCGAGTCAGTCACGATTAAACATTGAATCATGCTGTAAAGCACATCATTACCCATTAATAAGTTTAACTATGCCTTATACCCAAACAATATGTTAACGTAAAGTTATCAAGCATTTTCACTGCATACACAATCATGTAATCCCCATTCTCCCTCACAGGGCAACGCTCCTGGCATTTAAATAGAAGCAAATACAACACATTTAATTGATGTCTTCAGAACTTCTGAGCTGTAGGAAATGATCACTTAAATCTAGTATAACAAGGCTAGCCAAGTTAGGAGAGGACACCGAGATGAGGCTATTGGATATCCAAACCTGATGGCAGATGAGTACTCTCTGCCTGCTTCAACGTACTTTTTTCAATTTTGACTAAAAGCAAGATCGCATTTAGAGGTAGTAGTATTGTATATATCTAAATATCCTAAGTAAAGGAATGATGTGAAAAAGCAAGGGCCTTCACATTTAACATCATGCAAAAATAAGGCTGTAAATCTTTAAGCAATATGTAAAAGATGTACATCTGAACAGGCAGAGCTGCAACCCTGTAAGTGAAGTGAATGGAACCAGGATTTGAGAAATAGTTGTGTGATTTATCCCAGAGTAGACCAGAAAGAGTGAGGGGAAAGTCATAGAAAGAATAGTCTGAAATCAAGACTAAGGTGACCCCAGAGTAGTTATTACAGTCAATTACTTTTTAGATCTAACCTGACGCAGGACTTTGGAGATCAGAAATAAGTGCATTCTATCTGAGTGGGACATGAGCTGATTTTTTTGACGCTTCTGAACTTAAGTTGGTCCCACTGAACCAGCCCAGAACCAAACACCTCCCTTGGCAATAGCCCCTTCCTCTGCCCGCCCAGAGGGGGGAAAAAACATCTGCACAACCACTATTTAACAGCCATCAGAGTTCCCTTGTGTGGAAGCTCACTCACCTGCCCCGTTCCAATTATATTTTTGTTTAAATGTTTTAATTAAATGTGTATATATATATATATTTTTTTTTTTACATATTACGACATTTTCTAGCATCAGTATTACATATCATATATTGTATACAAAGATAACAGATTATCGAGGTGGTCACGATAGTGGTGAAGGGAGGGACAGGCACCAAGAGGATGTGAACCAGACCGGCATCAGGTAGAGTACAGCGGGGATAGACGGCATCAGAACGGGGATCATAATGGTTTATCTTATCTGGGGTAAGATACCCCTTTGTGAAATATGTAATATTGAATAAGGCAGAAACTAGAATTGTGCAGAACAAGTTTTGGGTATTCTAAAATGGCAACCCATTCCTTATCAGTACAAAGGCGATCTAAGTCTGTCACCCAGCTCTGACCCAAAGGGGTTAATGGAAGTGCAGTATGTGTGCGCAGAGATTTAGCAGGCCACTGTGTCAGTTGGTGACCCATTCCCATGAAGTGAAGATATTGAACAATGAGATGTATCGTACGTTCCTGTTGCATGCTGCCGCAGCATGCATCTAAAGCTTAAGTATAGACTTATGTAGCAGAAAATAATCAACTAGAGTCTCTAAAAGGGTAAGAGGGAGCTGTCTAGGTAAAGACCCCTATTGTGTGCAAACCTACTTCATGCCAAGCAGCAAGTTCCCTCGGAGGTGGTCTGTTTTCCCCTGGTAGTGCCCAGGAGTGATATTGCTGTGTGTATGACTGGGTTGCCTAAGTGAGCCAAAGGCTCAGTTTATAGCATCGGTGTGTCACACGTACTGGTGCAGGGATCTGGGATGGCATGTTAGTGCAGGGGTCGAAAAGGTGGAGTATACAATACAAGCTCCAAGCGGGGAAATCGTGGCAACGTCAGCTAGCTAGAGTCCTGCCAGCCAGAGGGCCACCCATTGTAGCTGGGACTGCACTTGCTGCACTTTGGGCTAGTGGAGTATGGACCCTGTTCAGCTTGCCTATCTTGGGGGGGAAAGCTCAGTTGTCTCTTGCGCCTGGGCCTCAGTCCTGCCAGACTCGAGCTGGGGTTGCTGAACTAACTTTTCCAAACTTTCCAAAAGTTTCCAAAGTTTGTTGGCCACTGCTTGTTTGCGGTTGATGCTAAAGTTACTAATACCTTTAAAACTATATCTCTGGAACCCTCTGGTGCATTTTGATGATCAAGGTCTCTGAAAATACATACAAATGTAATCTCTTTTTCTAACCTGGTGTCTTGTTGTTTTCGTGTTGTTGGACTTTCTTATTTAGTTGTTTGGTGCTGTTAAATGCTTTACAAGTTGTTCCTTTGCTAAGCCTTACTGCTTGCAGCCACATCTACCCCGGGTTTAGTAAAGGTTCCTGACTTGACCCAAGAATATATTTTTGAGTGTACTGCATGGTATTGCTATCCAGTCTTACCATATGTTACACCCCAAATCCTCACAAATGATGTCTTCCCGAGACTGATACCCTCAGCCCCGCATGAGGGTGTGGTCATAGAAAGTGCAGGAATTGTTTGAGTACCATATTGTAGGTGTCCCCTGGAGTGCAATAGATTCTGCTACCTGTGGAGGGCACCCAAGTACTTGAAGGAAGCTGGACCCACTAGAGAATGCCAGTTAAGGTAGGTGGGGCAACTTGGCACTAGTAGCCCAGTCTGCAGCACCAGTGAGCAGTTGCAATTTAATAGACCATATGAGTTATGCCCTATATAAGTTGAGGCCTATTTCTTAGTGAAAGTTAGCTCCGATCAGGCAAGGCCCAGACAGATTCATAAGTGGCTGAGATGCCCCTTGCCGTCTCCCAGTATGATGCAGGCTGTGACTGCAAGGCAAGGTTTCGAGGTGCTCCTGAGCAGTTGGTGCAAGGAGTCTAGAGCGCCACAGGGCCCACAATGCAACCCAAAATGTTTAATGGCAGCAGGCGCAGCGACTTTGCGAGAGGCCACTGCAACCTGTGTTGGATGCAGTCTGGTGGTCCTGCCTCCAGTTGGGGAAGATGAAGAAAAGCGAGCGAGCCCCACTGCAGAAGACTCACCTCGTGCGGTGATGTCTGTTGTCGAGGCCCCCCAGGTGGTGGTACAATTCTTTGCCCGCAGCACGGCCACAACACTATCGGGCTAATCAGTTTCAGCGAGCGGGGGTTCCTGCAGCTTCTGTCTTCAGACAGCCCTACTCTTAGCAAGGAGAGGAGAGGGAGTTTTGGTGCGAGGGAGGGTCACTGCAAAGGGCCCTCCTCTGTAGTGGTTCCAGGGTTAGGTCCATCAGCGCGTGGTGGGGCGCATGGCCAGTTTCTTGGGCCACGATCCTCTTGTGCGGTGCCCAGATAGCCAGTGCTTTTAAAAAACATAAATAAAAAAAAGTCCCACACTGGCTCTGAATGTCAGTCGTGGCAGCACCAGATGTCCTAATGATGGCATGTGGAGTGCAGGATAAATTCTGGATGAAGGGGTGTTAAAGCGAAGTTCTGTTAGATAGCGGCAACCACCATAGCTACGTAAGCCACACACCCTCAACCCCTCCCCACTTATATGCCTCATTATCGAACATGGGTAGCCTTCACAACTGCAACTGTGAATAGTGTTTTAATGCTTTGCTTCGCTTAAGATTGACTCGTCCTCCCCTCAAACACACTCACAATATTAAGTATTTTTAACTGTCCTTTACGAGAGTTAGGGAACCAATGTGCCCATATGGAGGTGTGTAAATAACTCAGTTGTGCATGTATGAAAGTAGAAAGCAAAGTAATTAAAATGATAAAAAATGTACTTCTCGAATTCCGGAGGTGGTTTGTCTTGCATATTTAAGCAAGGTATAATTAAATGCATTTCTTGAGTACAAAAAACACTTGGCCTAAATAAGGTTCTGGAAATATGGCTATGGGTTCTGTTGCCATATGAAACGTCTTCAGTAGTACCCTGAAAAGATAGATGGTTGAACAAATGTTTAAGGACCTTTGGGCAGGACAACAATAGTTTTTATTAATTTATGTTAATAAACTCCGCTTGCCATAAACTGTCTCAATCACTTGTGCTTATCGGGTCGTGGTAACTTTGCAACACAGCGTTTCAGTTCTGGGGATTGAGGGGGTTTACCATATTTCTGAAACATGGTCAAATGCAGATTTGATTTAACTTACTTCCTTTGGTACTTCTGGGTGATGGATTTTAACCCAATTTGTATGCTCTACACAATGCATTGTGCTATTTATGGACAAACGCCAGGCACGTTTCCTCTGAGTGTAGCAGCATAGAATTAGTATCATGGGATGAAAAGATGATACTATGTAGGCATTTTAGCAGACCCTTGGACAGGAGATGGTATATGAGTGAAAAGTGAGAAGATTTCAGCATGAGGAAAGGTAGGGATTCACTTTTATCTTATGCAGGTTTACAGTCTTCTATTGCTGTTCATTTGTGAAAGGGGACAAAACGGAGTATACTTTTCTTTCTTTCACGTACAGTATTATTTTGCAATATGTTTTTGTGCTCAAAAACACTAACTTGTAAGGGCAGCATGCAAAGGAGATCCAAGGATGAGCTCTGATCGTAACATGCAGAAGCCACATTTTTAAGTTGGCGTATAGTCCGACCATAGAAACCTGCTGGACTTAAGAATTTGTGGAATTCGGTCTTAATTCTGCCACCCTTTCCATTGTCTGGCGTTCCCTTAAGGCAAAGTGAGAGGTGTTATCCTGGCATATCCAACTGGGGGGAAAACACTAAAATGGAGCAGATAATAAAATGTTGAGGCAACATCTATCACTAGCTGACACTTGTCGGCATAATCATTTTGATAATTACTGGACTAAAGTGGCTAAAAACATACGTGAACTATGATTGCATGCATATGAATTTGGTGAACTACTAGGAAAACTATTGGCGGTCGAACTCCAGCAGAAATAAAGCAATCCAAGATGTGGCTTGGCAGTGGTCCATCAGCTTTTTATATATATATTTTTTTAATTTTAATTTATTTTATTTTTGTAATTTTTTTTTTTTTTTTTTAATAGATTTTGTCAAAGATTACATACTCGCGACTATAACTCAGAAGAATCTCAAATAGAATCTTATGTTAAGCAAGCCGTCCTGGATAGAAATGACTAGCAGTATGCTGTCCAGATTGAGTAATGGGCCACATTGGAGAACCTGATAAAAGCCTTTAGATTAGTGCCTACGTGTAAGGCTACTGATAGACTGTGTCCCCTTAGCATTGTTTCAAATCTTTAGCAATATTTTCACCCCAGAGTTTCTTGAGTTAAACTGGTAAAAAAAAATCAGCAAACATTACAGTATCCTGAAGTAACACAAATGGAATTCTTTTTCTAAAAAAAAAGAAAAGGGGTGGGTGGGTACGATGAAGCATAATGTGATTCTTATTGACTTAAATTCCTACTCAATTCTGATACCAAAATATATTGCAAAATCTTTACAAGATGATTTGCAGACTAATTTACACTCTAGTCTCAGTATTTTACTAGTGGTTTATTCAGACGAGATACAATTTCTTCTGTGAGGCATGTTCTTACCTTACTTCATGTAACTCAGGCTGTTGTTTGGCCTCATTCCTACTTGTTACTTGATGCAGAAAAGACATTTGATATGATTTAATGGCAATACCTCTGGCGTGTAATGATGTAGCTGAGTCTTAAGTGAAACACTAATTTGTAATATTAAATTACTATATCAGTGGCCAAGATTGTTTATATGGGAACATCCATTAGACATTAACATTACCAGGGGTATTTGTCAGGGCTGCCCTATCTCACCTTATTATTTCGTATTAAAATAGTAGCCTTTTTGGAGAATGTATTATAGGTCTTGTGATTTTAGACTGGTTGTAATGGTATTGTCACCAAAGTCTTGGCATACACTGATTTCCCTGCCCTTGCCAAGGTCATTAATTCAGCTGTTGAAATTCAGAGAGAAGCTAGAATTGTCGTAGTTTGGACTCTTGCCCTGGGCAAGACTGCTGGTTTAAGGATGACAGTACTTTGTTTGTAGGTGACTATGCCTGTCCTACAACAAGTCGCAACTGTAGCCCAACCCTTCCGGCTCACTTGCAGTACCTCACCAACAGCCCAAACAGTCAAAGGTGATTTGTGGCAGCCTTTACACATGGACTCAGAAGTATAACATCTCAGGGAATGTCGTGGTTAAACGGAGATTATCCCTTTCTCACAGATATTATATATCTCAACCAAACACAGGCAATGACAAAGATGCCGTAATGTTTCAATAGTTTTTATTCAACCTAATGCGGTAAATCGTATTGGCTGCAATGATTAGGATAATGAACAGTACGGGAGATAGAATTGTAAAGACGAGGGTCATGATTATTAAGACCCCCATCATCTTGTATTAGCATAGGAAGATATCGCATATCATATGTCCGTGTACCCTATCATGATAGGCCTAACCTACCTAGAGGAGAGCTGGGTATGTTAAACCTAATCTGCCAATGCCATGTCCCTGGAAGGAGCCCTCAACCCTGGTTACCTTGACTGAGGTCTCGAGCTCATTCTTTGGCAGTACACAAAGTCCTGGGTCAGAGTCAAGGCGACGTGCAGCATCGATAGCAGCAATGGTATCTGGTTAGAATCCCTCTAATTATATGTCTAACGTGTGATGTATTTATACAGATCTACTTGGACCCCGGACATAGGTTGTTCCAAAACAATAGATAACGCTGCATGCTTGGGACAGTAATTTGTAACATGAGCCCCTATAGTTTGTCTTTGTTGCATGAGTTGACGCCTTAGTGAGGTGACACTGATAACATAACTCTAAACAAAAAGGCCTAACTATAAACACTGCAGCCATCTTAGAAGATTTAATTAACCGCTATGGTGCCTTGGACGAGGTGATCTTTTTAGGCCATTTCTGCCCCCCCCTGGGGCCGGCTGAGCTAGAGGCCAAAATCCACAGGTAGGCACTTTGCAAAAAACACCTCTGTTTTCTGTGAAAAAATGTGATGTGTCCACGTTGTGCTTTGGGGCATGTCCTGTCGCGGGCTCTAGGCCTACCTACACAAGTGAGGTATCATTTTTATCGGGAGACTTGGGGGAACATAGAATAGCAAAACAAGTGTTCCAAATATAAGAGTGTGTAAAAAAAAAAAAAAAAAAAAAAAAGACGTCTATCTGAGAAATGCCCTGTAATTCACATGCTAGTATGGTCACCCCGGAATTCAGAGATGTGCAAATAACCACTGCTCCTCAACACCTCATCTTGTGCCCATTTTGGAAATACAAAGGTTTTCTTGATAGCTATTTTTCACTCTTTATATTTCAGCAAATGAATTGCTGTATACCCGGTATAGAATGAAAGCCCACTGCAGGGTGCAGCTCATTTATTGGCTCTGGGTACCTAGGGTTCTTGATGAACCTACAAGCCCTATATATCCCGCAACCAGAAGAGTCCAGCAGATGTAATGGTATATTGCTTTCAAAAATCTGACATTGCAGGAAAAAGTTAGAGAGTAAAACGTAGAGAAAAATTGCTGTTTTTTTCACCTCCATTTCAATATTTGTTTTTTTTTCCAGTTATTTTCTGTAGGAAACCCTTGTAGGATCTACACAAATTACCCCTTGCTGAATTCGGAATTTTGTCCACTTTTCAGAAATGTTTAGGTTTCTGGGATCCAGCATTGGTTTCACGCCCATTTCTGTCACTGACTGGAAGGAGGCTGAAAGCACAAAAAATCGTAAAAATGGGGTATGTCCCAGTAAAATGCCAAATTTGTGTTGAAAAATTGGGTTTTCTGATTCAAGTCTGCCTGTTCCTGAAAGCTGGGAAGATGGCGATTTTTAGCACCGCAAACCCTTTGTTGATGCCATTTTCAGGGAAAAAACCACGAGCCTTCTTCTGCAGCCACTTTTTTCCCATTTAAAAAAAAAAAAAAAAAAACTACATTTTCACTGTATTTTGGCTCATTTCTTGGCCTCCTGCAGGGGAACCCACAAAGTCTGGGTACCTCTAGAATCCCTAGGATGTTGGGGGAAAAAGGACTCAAATTTGGCTTGGCTAGCTTATGTGGACAAAACGTTTTGAGGTGCCTAAGCGCGAACTGCCCCAAATAGCCAAAAAAAGGCCTGGCACAGGAGGGGGAAAAGGCCTGGCAGCGAAGGGGTTAAATAAATCGTGTAAGAGCAAGCTAAGTAGGTTAAAAGTCACCAGGTGACAGGAGCACAAGTCTGCAAGCCAAAAGCTAAGCTAACTCCCGTTATCCCATTAAAACAAACTAAGATTCACTACAGAATTGTTACAGGGGTGTGTAATTCCTATAGCCCAACGCCCAGGACATATCGTTTGAGGTCAAGGGCAACAAGATTTCATGTTTACTTTGTCCTTGGGGCGCTTAGGTCCAATCCCCTGCAGCACAAACCCTTTGGCTGCTGTTTAAAGTACCACTATATGGAGCAGGGAAGGGAATTGCCTGCAGTTGATGTAATATTTGTATCAGTACTTTAAAGCTGTTAGAAGTTGTATTTATGGTTTATTAAGACAAGTCTTTGTTGTTGGGATGCACACTCTAAATAAATGTTGTAAGCTTGGACTGCACTTCTGACAGTGGTTCCAGTAAAAAAAAACTAGTTTACCCACATTTGCAAAGTTTAACGATATGAGGTTAAAATAATACTCCCAGAATGCTTTCTGATGAAATGCAAATATTTGCAGAAGCTTGAAAGCAACATTGATGATTCTTTGTTTTCAGAATACAATGTTCACAAAAAATTCAACAAGTAAAAAAATGTTTTGCTTTACTACTGTGAAATTTTAGGTACAATTTCTTTCAAGTATCATTTAGTAAAATGTATTGATGCATGCAAATATTTCCAAAAAATATTCATAATGGAAAATTAGTGTAACCAGTTTCAACAAGATTATGGAAATCATGAAATTAAACAAGAATTGGCAAAGCCAATCTGTCCGACATTGGTGATCCATCTTTTGGTTTTGTCAATGTGTCTTGTTTTGACATGATGTTTGCAAAACTTTGTTGTGGGAGGTGCTGAGCACTCACCCTTGTAACACACATTGACATAAAGCAAAAATATTAAGCACACATTAGCAGTAGTTCCTGGCACCGTCCAAAATTACTTTGTGTGCTGATATGCTTCTTGTGAATGCAAAGATTGCTATCACTCACAGTGAAGCCAGCTAATAGATGGACAGAAAGATGGAATTTTAATGAGAAAAAAAATAGGTCTTGGTTAACGTCTGGCCTAATTAGGGGCCCAATTCTTAAGAAGAATTCACACAAGCGCACCCATGGTATATTTCTTTGTATTAATGAGGTGAACCTATTTCATCAACTTGTAATAATTCACAGAAGTAGACCAGTAAACCTACGCCTAGAAAGTATATGTGAACTGTATTTTAGCACAAGCAAATATGAGTGAGTAGATTACCTCATGAAAATCTGTTGAGTGTTTTCAAGTTCACTTTCCCTCCAACTCCTTTTTTCCCCAACCATGAAAGAAGCTTTTCTTCTGCCCTTATCGGGGGTAAATTTCCACACTTGCAAGTTAGTAAGTTTGCACTGACTCAAAAATGCATTCTATCCTTCGAACTATTGCTTACCACTACCTCCAGCCCCAGTATGTAGACATGCAAAAGGTGGCAAAATGAGGAAATTGCTAGTATTACAGCCCTACTATAGTATTAGCCCTGACCTAATCAGAGAAGCTATTATCAGAGCTCTTATATAATGAGATTGCTGCCATGATTTGCTGCGGCTGCACCACATGGCATCAAAAGGGCGAGTAGATTTGTTCACAGGACAAGATTTATGAAGCAACCTGTTCCATGGTCAAGTAGGTATCTTCTGAATGTTAGGAAAACTCAAACTATGAGTAATAAAGATAAGGTTCATAGTGACAGTGCATAGTCTACTGCCCCATACCTGATACTAAAATTAATTGGGACAGCACCAATAAGAAAGTCTTTCATTTTGATAGGTTCCGATTTTTGATAGTTTCAAGATCTCCATTTGCACAGAATTACTTTTTAATTTTATTTTCCAATAAATCAAACCTGCAGTTGCCCCTCCCCCTTTCCAGGCCATAGAGGGTGTCTTGTGCAATACCCTATCTCTTATTGTAGTATGAAAGGTAGAATTTGATTTGAACATCTAGAACCATAACAGCGCCTAGATTTTCCTAGGTTTTATTTGATCTTCCATTTCATGTAAGGAATATTCTGACTTGGTCACCCTCTCTTAATGACTACAACTGACCCGCTAATAGTGGGGTGAAGGTTCATATTTCACTTACCTTTACCTAACTATGGAGCATAACAACTATTGGCCTGGGGTTTGGAAGGGCAAATACATTTTTATACTACTGCTCCCAATGGTTTGTGAAGTCACAATAACAATTCAGGATATATAAAAAAAAAAAACATTATTGATGAATACTTCTCTTTGCAGATTCTTCACCTTGTGACACCTCCCTTTGCTCGAGCACTAGAGTTCATGCAACTGTGCACCGACAGTTAGCACCATTCATTCCACTATGATCTTGTGCCGTCATGGGTAGTGCTGAAACTAAGCTGTAACGTCAACTTGGTAGCCAGACGTCACTCCACCAAAATGGTGTATGCCTGTTGTTGGAAGAAATGTATAGCATGGTATACAGACAAGTCTGTTTGACGCCCTTTCTGCCCCTCACTGAGGTCTTGTTAATCCTTTCCCTTTCTCAGCAGGGCCATCATCTAGGCACTCGTGTGAGAGATTTCTCTATTTCTGCTTTTTTTAAGGTTACCTCATGAACCTTCCTTTGTTTATATCTCCTATTGCACATAGGTTCTTCAAAGGTCTTCAGCATCTTTATCCACTGTCCCCATTCATTCTGCCCCAAGGGGATCTGAATTTGGTTTTTACCTTTGAGCACTCCTTTCGAACCGCCTTACAATCATCTACTCTGGCTTATTACTTTGAAAACTGCCTTCCTTGTGACAGTCACCTCTGCCCGCAGGGTGAGTGAGCTGAAGGCATTGTCATCTAAACCACCCCACATTTTTATCTATTCTCACAAAGTGGTTCACCACACTAGGCCTCTTTTCTGCCAAACGTGGTCATGCCCTTTCATGTAGACCAGTCTGTTACCTTGCCTACTGTTTACGCACCCCGTACCTGCTTCTAAGGAAGAAGAGATACCCCACCACGTGGACCCAAAAAGAGCATTGGTGTTATACCTTGATCGTACACAAGTTCTGGGTGGATGACAAACTCTTCGTGGGGTATGTGGGTGCGAAAAAGGTCAGGAAGTGCAGAAGCGAACCCTCTCTAGATGTTGTATTTTCCATTAAGATCTGCTATGCAATGGCCAAAAAGCAACCCCGAGAGTTTGCACGCTCATTCTACTTGAGCTAAAGCTGCCACCATTGCGTTAGCATGTGGAATTCCACTCCTTCACATCTGTCAGGCGGTAGGGTTGGCATCTCAGCACATATTTACCAGCACTGCTGCCTGGACAGTCAGGTCCATACAGATAGGCACTTTGCCTATTGGGCCCCGTGGAACTTTCTAGTACGAACTTGGTTCGCAGACCCACCTGCTTGGTATTGCTTGGGTATCTGCAGCTAGACGTCTATCAGATGACAAGTTACTTACCTTTGGTAACGCCTTATCTGGTAGAGACTATATCTAGCTGCAGATTACTTGCCCACCAATCCAGTAACTGATTTCTGGGGGCAGGGACTCCCCTTCCAGGGCCTTAGTCTTGGCACCCCAATAGTCATTCTTGTTAGCTCTGCGCTTCTGGTGTGCAAAAAGCCATAAAAAGAAAGACATCAGCTCGGCAGGCAGGAACCTATATAGGACCTGCGATGTCATAATCCAGCACAGGTGACAGATGCCTCACAATCAAACAAACTGACTTTCTCACCATCCCCACAGAGCACAAATCTGCTGTGGGGGGCAGGGTGAAAGGGGGGGGGGGGGTGGGGGAGACTGGTACATTTCTATCCACAATGGCACAGCATCACTACAGATCAGTTGGTTCCTCAATTATCCAACGTGGTTACTGTCTAGAACTCACTTCCACTCCACCAAACATTCCACCTCCTTCACACAAACTAACTCAGGAGCATCTCATATTATTAAAACAAGAAGTACAATCACTTCTACTCAAAGGAGCAATAGGAGTGGTATTTATAGCTCAACGGGGAAAAGGAGTATATTCTCTATACTTCTTTATACCAAAAAAGGATAGTACCCTCAAACCAATTCTGGATCTCAGACCTTTCAATCAGTTCAACCTTTCAGAGCACTTCCACATTTTCTCTCTTCAGGATGTAATTCCCCTACTACTAAAACAGGAGTACATGACCGCATTAGATTTAAAAGATGCTTACTTCTACATACATCCCCATACATCTAGCACATCACAAATATCCAAGATTTGTGATAGCAGGCAAACATTACCAGTTCAAAGTCCTACCCTTTGGAGTAACAGCAGCACCAAGGGTATTCACCAAAAGCCTTGCAGTAGTTGCAGCAAACCTCAGAGGACAACATATACATGTCTTCCCCTATTTGGACGACTGGCTCATAAATGCTGGCGCCATTCAAGCCTGTCAACAGCACACACAATACACAATCGACACCCTACACAGTCTAGGGTTCACAATCAATTACCGAAAATTCTCATCTCCAACCAGCGCAAATACAACCATATCTGGGAGCAATTCTGAACACTCAGTCAGCATTAGCGTACCCAAACCCACAGAGAATTCAAGCTTTCCACAATCTCAAATCACAACTACAATATATTCAAACTTACACAGTAAGGTTTATCGTAAAACTATTAGGAATGATGGCATCCTGCATAGCAATAGTTCCCCATGCACGTCTAAACATGAGACCTCTACAACAGTCTCTCTCAACAATGGTCTCGGGCACAGGGTCAGCTTCACGATCTAGTGTTGTTGTACTGCCAAACTTACAACTCTCTGCAATGGTAGAATCACACCAATTTATCAAAAGGGCAGCCATTTCAGGACCCTTTGCCACATACCATTATCACCACAGATTCATCAGTGGACGGGTTGGGGAGCCCATCTCAGCACTCTTACCATACAGGGAGAGTGGGACTCCGTACAGCAGACTTGTCACATAAACCAGTTGGAATTGCTAGCAGTGTTCTTAACACTCAAAAGCATTTCAGCCACAGATCACGCACAAGACAGTGTTAATAAGGACAGATAACATGACAGAAATGTATTATCTGCAGAAACGAGGATGGACACACTCATCCCAGTTATCCCTTCTAGCACAGACAATTTGGAAATGGGCAATTCACAATCGCATTTAGCTGTTGGCAGAGCATTTCCCAGAATACACAACAAACTTGCGGACCTCTTAAGCAGGACGCAGCAACAAATACACAAATGGAAGATTCACAGGTGATTCAACAATACTTTCGCATATGGGGAACACTAGACATAGACCTTTTTGCAGCAAGCGAAAACACAAAATGCCCAAACTTCACATCCAGGTACCCACACCCTCGATCCAAGGGCAATGCTCTATTGATCAATTGGTCAGGGATATTCACTTACGCTTTTCCTCCTCTCCCACTACTTCCATTTCTGGTCATCAAGATCGGTCACACCTCCCTCACTATGATACCCATAGCTCTCACGTGGGCATGTCAACACTAGTACACAACACTATTGGATCTGTCTGTAGTACCACATCACAAGCTTCCAAACAGACCTGACCTATTGACTCTAAACAAAGGTCAAATCCGGCATCCCAATCCCAGTATGCTCAACCTGGTGATTTGGCTCCTGAAGTCATAGAATTTGGATATCTACAACTGCCATCAGAATATATGGACATTCTAAAAGAAGCACATAAACCTACAACTAGGCAGTGCTGTGCAGCTAAATAGAAACCTTTTGTATATTACTGTCAATCCCAAAACATTGATCCGCTTAAAGCATCAGTACAAGATATTGTCTGTTTTTTGCCTCACTTACAAAAAGCAAATCTTGCATATTCATATATTAAAATTCATTTAACGGCAATATCAGCCTACCTCTAAAACAGACAGCATACCTCTCTGCTCAGAATTCCTGTCATAAAAGCTTTTATGGAAGGCCTTAAAAGAGGTATTCCCCCTAGCGCTCCACCGCCTCCTGTCTGGAATCTTAACATTGTGCTCACAAGGCTTATGGGTCCACCATTTGATCCCATGCATTCTTGCGCTCTTCAATTTCTCTCATGGAAAGTTGCTTTCCTGGTAGCAATTACTTCCTTAAGGAGAGTAAGTGAAATTCAAGCATTCACTTTAGAAGAACCATTCTTCCAAATTCACCCACACAAAATAATACTTAGGACAAATCCAAAATTCCTACTCAAATTGGTTTCACCATTTCACATCAATCAGTCAGTGGAACTGCCAGTCTTCTTTCCACGGCCAATTTTGGTTGCTGAAAGAGCTCTCCACACTCTTGATCTCAAAAGAGCTCTCATGTATTATATAGACCGAACAAAAGATTTTAGAAAATCTAAACCGCTTTTTGTAGCTTTTCAACAACCTCATAAAAGTAATCTTATTTCTAAACAAAGATTAGCCAGATGGATAGTAAAGTGCATTCAAACGTGCTATAATAAAGCTAAAAGAGAAGTATTGGTAACTCCTAAAGCGCATTCTACTAGAAAGAAAGGAGCTTCAATGGCATTCTTAGGAAATATACCAATGGCAGACATATGCAAAGCATCCACAAGGTCCACACCACACACATTTACTAAACACACCTGTGTGGATGTGCTATCTTGTCAATAAGCAAATGTTGGTCAGGCAGTGCTCAAAACTCTATTTCAAACTACACCAACTCCTACAGGCTAGCCACCGCTTGTTTAAGAGGGGGGGGGAGCTGTTTTTCAGTCTCTGCACAGCATGTGTATCTGCAGCTACACATACCATTGAACGGAAAATATCACCTAGTGTACATCTGTTCGTGGCATGTAGTGCTGCAGATTCACATGCACCCTCCCTACTCCCCGGAAGCCTGTAGCCGTTGTAGTAGTATTTTTCATATGTAAATATGTATATACATTGCATGGACATCTTTACCTACTATATATATTTTTACATGTGCAATTCTTCACTCCTTACTTCACCCTCCTCCGGAAAAACAATCTAACAAAGGACTCTATGCCCTTGCGCACTATCACCAAGAGGAGTCGTCACTTGATCTTGTGACTTGAAAAAAGCTTCTTCGAATAAAAATCACTTGTAACGTTCCGATATATGCACTGCATGTGAATCTGCAGCACTACATGCCACAAACAATGTACACTAGGTGACACACGCGCATATATATATATATATATATATGTGTATATATATATATATAGTGTGTATTTTTTTTGGAACCTTTTTCTCATAGAGGCTATCGAAGGTGCTCAAGGAGCTAAACGAGAGCATATTTTCTGTAAATTCACACTATCTTTCTCTGCCATGTGAGAATAAAGTCTGACATTCGCAGTAAAATATGTACTTCCATCAGAAGCCGCCTGTCAGTTCATTCCTGTGTCTCTTGCCTTCCAGTGTGTTCTAAAGATTAGCTAGAGTGCTAACATTCTTTCTCATAAAGTGTGGCACACCTGAAGCTATCTTGATTGCATCAAACTAGTAAAACTTAAAACATTTAATTTAGAAATTAACAAAATGAGTGTTCATTCTGTCATAGAAATTATGGTTAGTGCTGTAGAAAACAAAATTAAGACACATTTTAAATAAGTTCTCGAATATCTTCCTCTTTTATTTTGGGCACTGCAGGTAAGTAGAGGATGTATTTCTGTATACGTTTTTTCAGCTTAGTGATGCCTCGTAGCACAGTACTACTAAATAACAAGGGAGGCCAAAAAATGTGTGAAGATTTACTACATGAACGACCCATTTATGGTCACCTGCTAATGGAAACCTATAAACAAATACATAACAAACAGAATAGATCTTAATCTAAATAAGGTTTCTTTGCACGCGCTCTGGCTTACAAGATAAAAGTGGCCCAACAAGACAGACAAACAACCATTTTACTTATGCACCCCTGTGCAACAAAATGAAAAAAAGAATCCCTAGAAGTGAGCCACACAAACTACTTTTTGGAGGACATGATAATGGTCCACTAGGAAGAAAATAATCTCAATTTTTATAACAACGATTCACTTACATTCACCTTGTACTTCATATATAGCACAATCCTAGTAAAAGTAGCACAGAAGCCCAAATAATAAACTAGGCTGCATATGAAAAGTTGCAGAGTTACTACAGCTGAATAACACTTTTATGGTCACATGATTATGTAAACCAGTAAGCAAATACATAAAAAAAACTGTTTAAATGTAACTGCCACTCTGTAGTTGTAGCTAGTATTCCCAAAAAATAGGAATCCCTCAGATATTAGCTCCCTAATGACGAATCACCACAACATTATGTTTGTCCTTCTACTTCATGGTATTCCATTCTACCCTACTCAAGTCTAAACCACTTCAGTGTGCACCACTCTACTGAAAACTTCTACCCTGTACACTATTACACTTTACACCTCCCCTGTTCACCACTCCAGTCTACGCTGCTTAACTCTCTGCCACTCCAATGTGTTCTCCACCACCCTACAAAACTCTACCACACTCTCTAACACTACTATACTCTACCCCTGTACACTCCACTGTCCAAATTTGTGCTCTACTCTGCCTGTACACTATGTACAACTCTCTATTCTACAATAATTTCCAGCACAGTACGACCAACACTCCACTCTACTGTAGAAGATGGCACTCTAAGTTTCCTTGACTCTCTTCTTCGTCACTCCAATGTATGCCATCCCACTCTAACATAATCCACCCTACCCTACTCTGCTCTTCCACTGTCACTCCACTCTTCTGCATCCCACTGTACGCTACTCCAGTGTACGCCACTCCACTTCATACCACTACATTGTACACCACTCCGCTCTATGCCACTCCATTGTATGACGCTCTCCTCCACTCCATATAACTCAGCTCTGTAAAAGTCTGCCAGACTTCATGGCACTCAACAACATTTTACTCCATTCTAACCCCGTACCCTCCACTATCCAACTCTGTACTTCACTCTATGCCCATACACTCCAATGCACAACACTTATTCCACTATGACACTTTTCTATACTACACAGCACTCCTCTCTGTTGTACAAGACCCCACTCTCATTTCTTACAGTTTATGACCCACGCTATGCCAGTGCACGCTACTCGATGACACACTAAACTCTTGTACTTCACACTGTTAAACCTCTCAACTCGACAAGACTTTACCTCACTGTTACTATGCCACAATTCACTCTACACTGCTCCACTGTTTCACACACTACTGCAGTTTGCAACGCCACTTTAGGACTCTGCTATACTGTATGCCACTCTGATGCTTTACTCCTATCTATACCCCTACACTCTGCTGTACAACACTGTACTGTACTGTATGCCATTGTACAACACTCTAATCCATTCTACAACACTCTACCCTATTTTGTTGCCACTCCACTCCATGATATTACACAGCACGCCACTCCAATGTAAAACACTTTACTACACTACTCTACGTCACCCTGCTCAACTCAGCTCCACTCTATTCCGCTCTACAAAACTCCACTCTGACACACTTCTTCACAAACATAAAAAATTGTAAAGTTATAACTTCAGTTTCTAATTTATGCAACGTAGAGTAGAGTGGCGAGCTGTTCAGTGTGGTGGTGTCGAACAGTAGAGCCGAGTGTTGTATAGTGGAATGTCATCAACTGCAGTGCCAAGAAATGGAGTGCAGTCGAGTAGTGTTGTAGAGGAACCGTGTAGAAGAGTGTTGTAGAGTGTAGTGGCATTGAGTTACTGAAATAGTGTTGTACAGTTTGGTGTTGAGTGTAGTGTCATTCAGTACAGTAGCGGAGAGTCTCGTACAGTGGAGTATGATTATTTGTGAGAACACTGCATGGTAGGGTGGCAGGTTATAATTAATGTTGACTGACCAGAAAGCTGAAAAGAATGTGTAACGAGGTCCGGTACTTACAGTAATTTGAAAATACATTGTAAATAAAAGTTCTAACTTAAGTATTTTTTAAGTGTGTGTGAAGGTTAAGCTTGGTAGAGCGAAAATAAGTTTACCTAACTAGAATTAAGCTTTAACCTTTATTTATTTTTTGTCATGGGGTTGGTGGGGGGAATGGGAATGGGAGCGAGTGTGTGTGTATATGTATATTTGTTCGGTGTTTTTTTCTTCAGAGGGGCTTGGTGCCTGCATGAGGTGCATTCCTGCTCGGACATCCCAAACTTGTGTTTAAGGGACACATCTGCCTCGCTCATGGCGAGGGCCATACCCTATTCTGAAATTTCTCTCTTCATGATTGATTCCGGTCACTTTCCCTACCTTGTAATTTCCTAGTTTGTGGGTTCTTGTTAGACTGTTACTTGCCTGCTTCTTCACTGATCTACCTAAGATTGCTTGATAGTTATGTGAGTCGAAGTTTGCGAAGAGGTAACTGAGGTGGGTGTCAGGATGTCAAACATGCCGACTGATATTTTACCATGTTTAATTGACATATTTTTCATACTGCCACTTCATAGACTACGACATATTTCTATTGTATATCCCTGTCTCCACCTTATCGTATTTTTTTTTTTTTTTTTTTCCTGATTGATGTTTGCACTCCTGGCTAAACGAGCTATTTGGAATTTGGACTAGGCGACATGTACTATTGGCAAGAGATTGAGTGCTGTAAATATACTGTTCTTGTTTCCACCCATCTGTGCTAACCATGTGTTCTCTCTATACCATCCTCCGTATTTGTGTGTTGGGATGCACGTGGAAGTGCAATGTAGTTTACCGCCTTTACTTTTAAAAATGGCTTTCAACATTTGGTATCTCATTTCTCCAAAGTTTTGTAGCTCATTCAGAAAACAAAGCACCAAAAACGTATCTATTTAATGGGATGATGGGTTGCTGGTAACTCATAGCTTTAATTTTCTTTTTTTTTTTCTTTTTTCAGAGGGCCCATATGGAATATTCGCTGGCAGAGATGCATCCAGGGGTTTAGCAACATTTTGTCTGGAGAAAGAGGCGCTCCGTGATGAGTATGACGATCTGTCCGATTTAAACGCTGTGCAGATGGAAAGTGTTCGAGAATGGGAAATGCAGTTTAAAGGTACATGTCATGTTTACTGTTTGATCCATTCTGTTTATGGAAATTAACCAAAATGTTTATATCTTCACAATGATGAAATGCTCTTAAATGGAGAAAAGATGTATTTACCTCTTAATCGTTTATTGCATACAATGCAGAGCCTTTGCGGAAGTAGCTTTAGAGTCTGCTAATGTTATACCTCAGCATTTTGTTTCACCTCTTTTTCCATGTTTCAAGTTCTTTTTAAGGTTTGGTTTTGAAGCAGCTTTTGAAATTTAAGCCACATTGGAAGTGCATGCAAAAGGGGCATCAATGTGCTGTGCGGCTTATATGCATTCTGAATTTAAATATGTCTTCGTATCCATGACGAGACACTAACACTTGTGGAAGGGTAGCTCTTTAGTCCATAAGATACCCGCCCTATTAGAGACAATTTCAGGCATTTTATTTTTTCTTAAATATGTTTTTATTTTATTTAACACAAAAAAAGAACATAGTGAAGATATGCAAATCAGCGTAATGCAATGCACTATATGCACATTTCCTCCGGATCTTATAGTTGCAATAATTTATCTGAATGTAGCAGCGCACGCAGGAGGCCCAGGGTGTTAAAACAGTTATTGGTGAGCGCGCAGTGAGTGGAGCAAGGTCGGGGAAAATGATATTAGAAGAACTATGATGTGTAAAAGAAAAAAGAAAACTATAGATAGGGGGTGGGGGTGTGTGAGGGCCAGGACAGAGGGGAGCCAGCGGGGGCTCATTGATCGTGGTCCCCCGGCGGAGGGGGGAATAGCCCAGAGGCGCACAGTGCCAGCTGTGCGCGAATCTGCGCTCCCCCCCCGTCCATGCTATGTCCATTCCATCGCTTGTGGTGAAGTGGGCTGGTTAAATTGTGGAGGGTCGTTATGGAGTGTCAGGGGGTGTTCGGTAATGTTACCAGGTTTTGCTGTTTTAGTACTTGGGGGTAATCTTTTTATTGAGGAGTTCATGGTGGGCGAACATCGTCTTTGTTCAAGTTTTGTGACAATAGAATTCCATGTATTCAGTCCCTTAATCGGGATCTCCCTGGTCAACAGTAGCTGCAGCGTCCGAGCCTCGGCTCTGGCCCAACGCAGCAACTCTGAGCGCCACAAATCGATCCCAGAGGCTGCCGGGGCTTTCCAATGCATAGCTATAAGGCGTCTGTACATCACCAACACCAGGGCTATACATCTTAGTGGGTGCTTCCGTTTTTTAGCGAGGGGGGCCTATGCCAAGCAAGCACAGTTCCGGAGTGAGAGGGAGCTTAATAGCCGTCCACTCCGACAACTGGCTTATGATATCATTCCATGTTGTACGGACTGGGAGGCAGTCCCAAGTCATATGAAAGAAATTGACATCGGGAGTTGCGCATCTAGGGCAGACCTGGGGTGATTGGGGGAACATACGTGTAATGCGGTGGGGTGATAGGTAAGTTTGGTGTACATAATTAAACTGGGTATAGCGAAATCGTGGGTTGCGTGACACTTTTTACCATGTTCAGGGCCTGGGACCAGGCGCGCTGTGTTAGTGGATCTGATAGTACACCGTCCCATCTAATTTTTGCTTGGTCTTGATTATGCTCTGTTTGAGAGGCGAGGATCGTGTGTATTCTGGATACGTTTAGGGGGGCGGATATGCTGCTGAGTATGTCGTGAAGCGTGGCGGAGATGCTAGGCTCGAGGCCGCCGGGGTTCCACTTGTCGCACTGCTCCATATGTTATGAAGCCACCTTGCCCTAAGTTGTATTTAGTGGAGAGAGCGTTGAATGTTAGGAGGCGGCCTTCACTGTATAGATCCCCAATAGTGCTTCTGCCTTTATCGACCCAACCGCCCAGACCCACCTTGGGAGCTATATTTGCGAGTTTTAAGTTTGCTAGTAGTGGTATCCTGGGGGAGTACGGCGGTGATTGAGCATCTGATAGTACGTAGCGGCCCCATATCCGGTGCGCTATTTTCAGTAATATATTATGTGGGTGTTTGGGGTGCTCGCGGTTCATAAGGTATTGAAGCACTCCCGTGTTACCCAAGGAGGAGAGGATCTGTTGTGATTCCGCTTTATCGGGGCTTCCAAGCCAGGCGGACGTCCAGTGTAACTGGGCGGCTGCGTAGTATGGTTCAAATCTGGGAGCTCCCATGCCACCCATGGCCAATGATTGATGTATTTTAGTTAATGCTACCCGTCGCCTTCCATTGCCCCAAATTAATGCTGTTAGGAGGCTATTCAGTGGTTTAAAGAATGAGGCTGGTAGAATCAACGGTAGAGCCATAAAAAAAAATATAGGAGTCGGGGAAGGATTATCATTTTGGCAATGGCCACTCTTCCCATAGGTGAGAGCGGGAGTGAGCTCCAGAAGGGCAAGGAACCTCTAATGGATCTGATCGCCTGCCCTAGATTTCCATCCCTGAGATCTTGTGTGTCGTGATATATATTTATACCGAGGTATTTGAAAGTTGTGAAGCACCATTTCAAACCACCTGGATTGGGGAGTGCCCTGTGAGCCTCAGGAACCAACCGCATGGGGAATATACACGATTTTGTCCAGTTCACCTCCAAACCGGCGAGTGAGCCGAATTCACGCAATAGTTTCAATAAGGCAGGCAGGGAGTCGTTATAATTACGGAGAAAGATAAGGGCGTCGTCTGCATATAGGGATACTATACGGTGCATGTGGTCATCTTTGATGCCCCATAAGGGAGCTACCAACCGTAGACGGGCCGCTAGGGGTTCGATGGCAAGGGTGAACAAGAGGGGGGGACAATGGGCATCCTTGCCTAGTTCCCCTTTCAATATTAAATGATTGGGAGATTGTGTCACCTGTTTTGACCCGTGCGGTAGGGTTAGTATAAAGCACCCTCACCCATGCAATGTATGCCCGTCAGAAGCCCATGCAGTGGAGGGTTTCCATCAGGAAGGGCCAACCAAGCGTGTCAAATGCTTTTTCTATGTCTAAGGACACCGCAACCCGGGAGTAATCGCCCGCTGGGGAGTTCGCCATTAATCGTAGTAGATTTCTGATATTGCTATAGGTGCTGCGTCCAGGAATGAAACCGGACTGATCCTGATGGATTAAGTCCAACATGTATGGGAGCAGTCGATTGGCCAATAGTTTACCTAATAGTTTACAGTCTGTGTTCAATAGCGATAGTGGTCTGTATGAGCGTACATCTAGAGGGTCGCGGCCTGGTTTAGGGAGTACTGCTATTAGAGCTTCCCGACTAGTGTCAGGTAATTGGCCCCGTTCTCTCGCTTCGGATAACATCGTGAGGTATGGGGTTAAAATTTGCAATGAAAACGTGGTATAATATTCCGGGGGAAGACCATCGCTGCCGGGTGCCTTGTTTTGCGCCAATTGCTGCAGTGCCTGTTGTATTTCTTTTATGTCTATAGGCCAGTCCAGGTCAGCTATTTGTATCGCGGTCAGGCAGTTTATGGTGATGTCTTTGAAGAACTCGCCTATATTGGTTGTGGGGGGAGGAGGGTGAGCTTTATAGAGTGTGCAGTAGTACTCTCTGAAGGTGCTATTAATGTTTGCCTGGGTATTCACAATTAAACCTGTGCTTAGGCGAATGGTGCCTATGGGAGAGTTCCGTGGGTTAGATCTTGTGAGCCATGATAGAAGTTTCCCTGGTCTGTCACCCTCCGAGTGCGTGCGGGCCATGTGGTGTCGATAGTCGAAGAGACTTAGTCGTTTGTCTGTTTCGTACCACTTTGCTCTCACTCCGGAGAGCTCCGCCTGGCTAATCGAGCCACTAGCGAATTTATTTTCAGAGAGGTGGACTTCCGCTTCTAGTTCGCGTGCTAGTGTTTGCCTAACACCTACTGTCTTTGATATGCAAGCTCCCCTTATTACTGCTTTGTGAGCGTCCCACTCGTTTGCTCTAGAGTTCAATGTCCTGTCATTTTGAGTGAAGTAGGAAGAGAGCTGTGCGGATAAGTCAGTTCTAAATGGCGGGTCCTGTAGTAACTGGGTTTGTAGTCGCCATGTAGGGATACAGGCGTGTGGCCTGCCCCATCTAATGTGGGCTATAAGTGGGGAATGGTCTGAGATTACCCTGGCAGAATATTCGACGCTCGTGATTTTATGTATCAGATCCGGAGTTGTAAAAATGAGGTCTATGCGGGTATGGAGAAGGTGTACCGGGGAATAATAGGAGAATTCTCGGTCTTGTGGGTGTAAGTGCCTCCAGGTATCTATTAGGTGGCGATCCGACATCCATTTTCGCATCAGTTGTGAGTTTTTGGTGGCTGGGGTAGCGGCGAAAGGGGGGTGTGACCTATCCTTGTCTATTTGCGGAACGCAATTCATGTCACCGCCCCATATGCATGCTGTGAGTGAGTCATTAGATATGTGGGAAATAGTATTGTGTAAGAAGTCTCCATGCCCTACGTTCGGGGTGTATAATCCGTTAATCACCAACATCTCACCGTCTAACTGGCCCATTAGATGTATATACCTGCCATCTTTATCAGTAACGCTTCGTTGTACTGTGTAGGGAACCCCAGGTGCTATCCACACAAGGACCCCTCTTGCAAAGGATTAATTACCCGAGCCATACGTCTGTCCCTCCCAACTCTTCATTAGTCGAGGAATCTCCTCTGAGGGAATGTGTGTTTCTTGGAGGATAGCGATATGGATGCGGTGTCTTTTTAAGTGTGTGTGTATTTTACAGTGTTTTTTTGTACCCGCCATGCCCTTCACGTTCCAGGTCATTATGTTGTATGTAGGTGACTTATTCATTATATTGGGGAGGGGTTTGGCGCGTTGAGGTTATGGTCCCGGGATCCCAACCCCGGCCCAAGGGAAATAGTGCTAGATGACAGACAAAGAAAATAAGAGAAAGAAAAACAACAATATACCACGATAAAGGATATATCGGGGGATACCCGAATTGAAACAATTTGGCACAACCGGTGCCTAAACAGCAGTCCAAACGGTAAAGTTCCATTCGGGGATTTTTCGGTTGAGAGGGAGCGTGGGTTGGTAGAGGTTGGACATCACATAGTCCACCAACAGGATAATTCTGTCCCTTTGTGCCTAGTGTAGTGGTCATGCCCATAGGAACCGTTTCAGTGATTAGTCAGCATGGCAGCTGCAGCCTCGGCTCTCGCGTGGGATGCACACACAATTCTGATCGAGCCCGCCCGAGGAGTAGGGGTCTCAATGCCCCGGTTGAGCGTCCGGGGAGAGCGCGGCAGCTGCACGTAGGATGCCACTAAAGTTCGTCAGCAGAGCACGGGTTGAGGTCTGGGCCGACCAGGAGCTGGGAGTGGGGAGAGCCAGATTCACCCCCGGGAGAGCTGCTGTCGGAGGTGCACGCCACGCTTCTATTATCAGCTTGGGATCCAGTGAATGTGCTGGTTTCTCTTAAGCTTTGCGCCTGATCAGCTTCTATTTGCGATCTCGACGGACGAGATATTGTCTTAGTTTTCTTTTTCCTGTTGTGAGCAGGCGTGATCCTTTCTTCAGTTGCTTCTTTACTTTTAGGGGAGCCGGCCAGTCCTTTTGCATTGATCCAGGTCCAGGCATCTTCTGGGGTAGAGAACATGAGGGTTTTTTCGTCGATGACTACTCGAAGCCGGGCGGGAAACAATAGTGAGTAAGTGATACTGTGTTCCCGCAGTAATTGCTTTATTTTGATATATGTGGCTTGTTTACATTGTACTTCCATCGTGTAATCCGGATAGGCGGATATGGTGCTGTTTTCCAAGTTAATGGGGTTGGATTTTCGGAAGTGCTGGAGGACTGAATCTCTCTCTCTCTGTAATTCAGGAAGCGGGCTATCAGAGGGTGTGGTGGGGTCTGTTTGGGATTCTGTGCGCTCTTTCTAATACTGGTGCATTTGTGGTGCTTTGAATGTTCATTATTTCTTTTAGCCATTTCTCTATGAAGTCCTCGGCTGTAGGTAGTTCCATGCGCTCTGGGATGCTGATAAATCTTATGTTGTTGCGCCTTGATCGACCCTCCACTTCTTCGGTTCTTCGTTGCAACTGTTCTAGTTCTATTTCCAGGTGTTGGATTTTGCTTTTCATAGTTGTTACTTCTGGTTGCGTCTGTTCTAATGAGAGTTCTGTGGATTGCACTCTGTCTTTTAATTTACGGTGGTCAGCGCGTAGCTGTGAGACTTCCAGTGCAGCGGCGTCTATTTTACTTTCCAGCGATGTTTTCGTCTCCATTATTGATTGCATGATTTTGTCGAATTGGTGGGAGTGCGCTTGAAGTGTCTCGCTCAACTGGAGCAGCGTGGCATCTTGTGTGACTGAGCGCCCAGAGATTGGGGGGGGGGGGGGGGGAAATCTCCTTCAGAGGGGGCCCCCAGTTTGGGATGTTTAGGTTTAACCATGGCGCGATCTATACTGCAGAGGTGTGTGGACTGAGTTAACTTCCTAGGGAAGTCCTGGAGGGGCAAGTCAGTTGTCACGTCTGTGCTGGCAATTGCTGGTATGCTGGCTACACGGAGTGGCCGTGTGTAGTGTGGTCTTGTGGCAGAGCCCGGATTGCGACTGTAGCGGTGGTGTCTGTTGCTTCTCTTGGTGTTGTCCCTGGGGTCACAGATTCCGAGTCCAGGGAGAGAGATGTGCCATTAATAGGCTGAGTTGTAGAGCGCCTCCCGAGGGGGGTCTGCAGCTACGCCCCACTCCTCTATGTGTCGTTTGGTTGTTCTGTTCCTGTTTTTTTTTTTTTTTTGAGCTCCCCCAGTCCCCCGTGCGACCCCCTCACCGTACATAGAGCGGCGCAGCAGTTTTGGTACCTGTGTAGGCCTAGGTCCGGGCCACCGGATTTCCTTATGCAGGGGGGCACCAACAAGGGATCGCGGTCTTTGCTCCAGGCGCTCCAATCTTCGGGCCGACGCGGCCTAGGGGTGGAGCTCCGGTGACTCAGGCCGCTCGGACGGCACCTGCAAAACGCAAGCGGCACCTAAACTAGGCGCCTGCTCGCAGTGAACCGGGCTCACCCAAACAGCCCGGCCTCCAGGTCCTGTATCTTGTGGGGCGCTGTCCAGGTCGCGGCCCCGCCCGATGTGCACAGGAGCCTGGCCGCGCGAGTGGATTGCAGCCGGATCGTGGGGTGGAGAACGTCCCAGCCGCGCCCGGCCGAGCGTCTCCCAATTTCTTGGTCAGCTACCGGGCGTCAGGACCTCAGCGTAGACTGGTGTGGGATCGCAGGGAAGGACCGTTGCTCAGCGGAGCCGAGGCCGCAGTCACGCCCCACTCCCTGTTCCGGGCCTGGGCCACCGCCGAAGTGGCCCGATCGGCTGTTTGGTGTGCAGGGCTTACCCCAGGAGTTGTGGGGGAGCCCCAGTTGTTTATGGCACTTCAGGGGCCAGGATAATTATGAAGGAAGGCGGACCGTGAGCGGAGCTCCGAGCTCAAGCGTCCGCTCCGGCCACCATCTTGGCCACGCCCCCGAGACAATTTCAGGCATATTGCGTTAGTTTTGCATACTCTTTATCACTCATTTGTCATGCAACTTGACTTGCAGTCTTTTATAAAGCCATCACAAGTGTCTTGTGATATGTCATGATATTTATTGTGATGAGGTTATGGATTCTGTCATCTAGGCAGTCTTCAAGGTGATTTTGAATGTAGTAGTGTATTGTTTTTGCAAATGCATACCTACACTATGCCAGTAGTGGTACTGTTGAAATATTGTATGGTGTCAACCAAGGAGTGACTGACTCGTGCAGTGCTAAACAACCAGACATATCATGCGGTCCTGTTAAGTGAGCCAGAGACACTGTCAGATGATCTGTGGCTTTTCCAGGGAAGTATTGAATAATTAGGTTATGCGATCAGGCTCGAAAGGAGTAAGTGGTAAAAGGGCACAGGTCTGGGTAGAAGGACAGGGGTCCCGGCTCTAGGCCCTAAATGTGTGTTAAACCTGTCAGCCTTAGGGTGGACTTCACCAAACCTTTTACCTTACTATTATGCTGATCTCGTTTTTGTTGGACTTAGGACTCTAGCAATGGTTAGCAGTGATAAACTGCACAAAGTGCATGTGCTCACTCCCTAAAACATGATAACATTGGCATACATCCAATTGGCACCTTTACTAAGTCTCAAGTACAGTGGTACTAAACGTACCCAGGACCTGTAAATTAAATGCTACTAGAGGCTCTGCAGCACTATGCCACCCACTTAAGTAGCCTTTTGAATATGTCTCAGACTTGCCGTTGCAGCCTGTGTGCGCAGTTTAAACTGCAATTCAAACCTGGAAAAATAAACCTTTTGCCAGGCCTAAACCTTCATTTTAATACCTATGTCACCTCTAGGGTAGGCCCTAAACAGCCCACAGGGCAGGGTGCAGTGTATTTTAAAAGTTGGAACATGTTTTTGAGTTTTGCATGTCCATGTCCTGTAAATTTTCTTTACTATTGCAGTGCTTACCTCTCCCATAGGAGAACACTAGGTTACCTTACTACATTTAATAAGTGGTAATTTTCAATGGAATAAAGTAGGAATATTGAGTTCGGTGTCTAAAGAATTGTAATTTAATTGAATTCCCATCTCTTCAAATGCCACTTTTAGAAAGTTGTATTTTCTGGTCCCACTCATTTCGTACCTGCGGCCTGTGTCCTGGGCCACATGACTAGATGTAGCTGTCAGTTGGTCTTTGTGTATTGCTCCCAGACAGTGAAACAGGCTGGGAATAGGTATTGGCGGGATGGGCCATCTCTGACTTGATAGGGGGAAGGAGCTGTCACTTTATATACTTGCACATTACAGAGCCTCTGCCTGAGCACACAGTCTGTTATGCCCGAGACAAGCTGGGGCCAGGGCAGAAAGGCAGGAAATTCCAAACTCCTCTGGGGTGGGAACCTCCAGAACCTTCCCCCACTTCAGAAAGGGCACCAGGTATAAATATTGGACCCTCAGACCCAACTCTTCAGTATCTCTCTGAACCTGTGGAATATTCACTTTTGTGCTGTTCTACTGCAAGAACTACTACTACTACTACTACTACTGTGCTGCATGCTGCCCTGCTGCTTGAGTGAGGAGGGGTGGATGTGCCTATTGAGCCCAGGACCACCAGGTGTACTCCAAGGACTACTTTGCAGGCCTCCCTATTAGAGCTCAGGGATTGAAGACTCCAGCCACCTTGAACCCAGCACCTGGACTCTGTCTACTGCGAGTCTTGCCCCCATAGTGGTGTCACCCCAGTCCTGGACTTTTGGAAGAGCGCTTTAAGGTGCTCTGCCAAACCTGGCTGTGGTACACACAGCTCATCACCTCACAGAACTGCATTGTAACTGATGTTGCATGAGGCAGGACTCTGCAGCTCTTTTGAGCCACCGCTTCGCGATGCATCCTCTTCTTAGAACTGTGCATTGCAAGCCCCTGTTGATGGCTTCCTTGACGACTGACTTGCATCCCAGTCTGCAGCTTTTTCAGAACCGCCATGACGCTTCCTCATTGTAGGATCTTGCAACGCTCTGCGACTAAAATTTAAATTACTTTGTTTAGTGGGCCTGACTTGGTCCTTGTATCCAGCCTGAACTAGTGGCTTTGTCCTGGTTTGGTGTGACCAGATAACCACTGTTGGTGCTTTGTGCTTCTAGCCACTGATTTCACTTAAATATTTAAAATTGCATATCTCCAGTTCTGCTAACTGTATTTTTGTCATTTCCGTCAATTTATTACATTTTACTATTTTTTTTTTTCCTAAAGTGGTGTGGGATTTTCAGTTTGGAGTGCTGCATAAGTAGTTCACACATTACCTCGAAGTTAAGCTTGACAGCTTTTTGCCAAGCTACCAGAGGGTTAAGAACGGGTTCATTTGGTGGCTTGCTTGTGTCTTACCCTGACAAGAATTGTGGTTGCTACTTGAGTAAGGTTTCACACACCCCTCAACCAATAACCCAGTTTTCTACAATGCTAAAGATGGAAGTCACCCTTGACTTCTCCACCCTTTACTTGGACCACAAGGCTGTATTCCTTAGGATTGGAATCTAGGTGTTAGTGAGGGAGGGATTGTGGAGAACGCCAGCCAGTAAATGGATAGACCAGGGCTTTCCAGCAAGGTGGGTGGAACAGGGGAGAAGAGCTGCAGGGTGCATAACAGCTCTAGGACTTCTTAATTGGTCATGGATGACCAAGAAGTTTAGATACCATCACCCAGATTGAAACTTAAACCACAGATTATTCAAAAAAATGAAATTCATATACTGTGAAACAATATTATAGCTGAGCGTAATGGAGAGAAGATTAGTTTTGCACAACAGAAAAGGGAAAATGTGATTTCTTTCAAAGAAGAGTTCAAGAGCAACTGCTGCTAAGATCCTGGAAACAAATTATTTCCTTACATGAGGAGTGGCACAATCCTATTAATTAGTTTAGGCAGTCAAAAACAGGATGAGCAAGCTTCTCTCTCTGTAAGCAAGAGCAGCACATTATTTACTCGGCAAGATATAAGTGTAAGAGGAATACATCCATTAGGAATAGAGTTGTTGCACCATGTTAGTGTGATCTGCTGTTAAAACGTAGTGTCAGTCATTTATTGTGCTATCTTTGGCACGTATTGTTTGGCCTGATGTTTCAGGAGACCATAGGGAGCCATCAGTTTCAAAATAGCTAAAACTCACTTACATAAGACTCTTCCTGTTTTGAGGGAAATAGGGTAATTAAAATAGAAGCTAAACAATGTAATATAATTCATATTTTGGTGAGTTTTTATATGCTGCAGCAAGTCACCACTATAGGAAGTATATTTAATTTATTTGAAAGGGCAGACACAGAAATATGCAAACAATGTACAGATGCCAAATGTATGGGTAAAATGCAGTATAAAAATATATCTGCTCTAGGGTACAGTGTAACTAAATATTCAAGATTGCGTTGCATGCTGAATCCATGTTCATCTAGTCCTGGATTTTCACTTAAACATTTGTCCTTTAGGGGACCTGTATTGTAATTTCTTTGATTAGCCTAGGTCGATTGACATTTTATGACAATGGTGTGTAAATGAAAACCTAGGACTGGATAATGATCCATCTATATGAAGAGATCTGGCAGCCTCAAATGCGTTGTGTGCTAGTACTGCAGCGATTCTTGACCCAAACTGCATTACATATGTTTGCTATTACAACAGAGACCAACACAGGAACTGGCATGCAGAGTACACTGTATTGTACCCTACAGATGATCTTTCAAAGATACCAAAGATGGACTTGCTGCCTGAAGTATTGGAAATAGACTTGATTCTCTAAGGAGGGACCACTTATTGAATGAGCTCTGCTTTATACCGTCCTCCAATGTGGCTTTCTCCTACAGTTGCAAGATTATGCATGCGTCTTCCCAGTACCAGTTGTTATGCAATGTCACGTAATCTGTTTGCCCAGCAGCCCAGATTCTCTCTGGAGTCCATTGTTTGGAAGTGTTTATCTATTCCACCTGGAGAAAAGGAGGTGCTTTGGAAACCAGTGACATAATCTGTGCCAGAAGGAGTTCATGATGGGTACGAGTAAGAAGTACTCCTTTGGTACTTCTTGAATGATGAAGCACCTCAATGCGTGACACAGCAGGCCCCTGCATGCTGCAAAGAGAAGACATAGGACAATGAAGGCACATTATTATCTCTTGCTCCTCCCCCTTTTCTTCAACCTATTGACTCTCTACCACCATAAGTCTTTACCACTCAAAAAAAATGTGAGTATGCAAATATCGTATTGTACTGCACTTGGTGCTGTAAAATTATTTCTGTAGTGGAGAACGTTTTTTAATTGTATCCAAGTTTGATGGTATGTTACTTTTTATTTTTAATTGAACCCCTAACCCCTCCCCAATTGAAAAATTACAGAAAAAGAAAACAAAAAATGTTTTAAAAGTCAGAAGGTTCTTGTTAGAACCACCTTTCATGTTTAAAACAATAGTTTAGTCATGTCTGTGTCTAAATGTTAAAGTATGTTGGCACATTTAAAGGTAGAATGTAACATTCTTTGGTACAGTGTCATAGAGCCTACAAACGTGGAGCACAATGTTTGGTCAGTCACAAAGAAAGAAATCACTGTCTACATATATCACCTCCTTTCCAACCATCTTTTTCATAGGTCAGAGTCTGTGTCCATCACCCCCCTCCTGCAGCACCGAAGGCCATACGCAGCAGGAGTTGGCTGCAGCTTCTGTGCTAAACCCACAGCGTTATTTGGCGGGCCCTGTGATCACTCCTTATCAAGCAGCTAACCCCTATGAAGTTGGTGTTGGTCACAGGACCTAGCCACCACAGGACACTGTTTGTCCCCCCCCCCCCCTCCTCTGAAGCGGCAATCCCCCATGGGTTGGCCACTGGGCCAAAAACCTCTTCTCATTGCCTTCAATTATTGGTTGAGTTGGCAGCTGGAACCAGTACCAACACGGCTTTTAGGAGAAAAATCTCCCTCAACCAGTCAAGTTTGAGGTGTTTTTAAAAAAAATTATTTCAATTTTGGTATTGAGACCAGCCGTCCAGATATTTCTAACTTTTTCCTGAGTTAACCCTTTCATGCCCAATCCAAGCCCAAGTTTTGCGTGCTTCTGTTCAGCCATTTTTCTGTATCTGCTAGCAAGGTGAATTAAAATCGGAAGTCACTTTTGGGACCACCCATTTCTTTTTGGCCTCTGCTTGACTAATCAGTACAAAACTTTCCATGATGGGGACAAAGTGGATTAGCTTTGTTTTGGAAAGTTGTATGCAGATTAATCAAACAGCATCAAAAGGGATTTGTATTCTGTTCTGTTTTGTTGTAATGCTTTAACGTTTGTTTTTTATTTTTGTAAGTTGTGTTTTCCTTGTTAACCAGTGTTGTGGTGATGGGCAGTTGATGTGCTATTTTTTTTTATGGGTCAATTTGTTGATGATTTGTGTTTTGGTGTACATTCTGTGACAAAGGTGCTCATGTTACAGGAATGTCGTCCAGCTAATGTAATTGAATGCGCGCTCCGCCTTCCTTCCTCCCATTGCACTGGTAATCGGTGCAGCACATGACACAAAAAGAGAATCACTCTGGTTGTTAAGACAGAATACCAAACGGCTTGCCCAGATAGGCCCAAAGCTTCTGCTGTTTCATACCTCTCAGTGGGATATGAAGCACCGTGCAAATGGAATTAAGGTGCAGTAAAAAAAGATTTTAGGTTAATCTGAGATATGGTAATGCTACACACAACGAGTATTATTGGAGCTAACATCTGGGCTTACCCATAGTCTTAACTGATCAGGAATCGTCAGATGAAAGCCTAACAGCCTGCCTTCCCTGACAACTTTGTAGGAGAAAACTTGGAATATATGTATATGTCTGGTGGTTCAGAAGCAGGGGTGCCCTTGTTTTTTTCAAGCCCACCTGTCCCCTTTTAATCCTGAAGGGCTTTACGTTTTCCCGTTGCAGGATGCTGTGTTGCTCTGTCTGCATTAGATGTAGCTTCCTCAATGAAAGGGTAAACATCTAATTTCCTTTTCTGATTTCAGCCATTTTCAAATAGTGTTCCATGCTTATTGTTTTAGAAGTCTTTGCTGTCTGGATAACCTTTCTTTCTGCATGCCAGTGAGGATATGATCTATTTTTGGGCACACCACTCTAGTTGAAGGATGACCTCTATTTAAACCATAAAAATTGCTGAAATATCAAATTGAAGAGATGGGTGAGGTTTTTTTTCTTCTTTTTATTTACAGTGGAAGTTGGCTACTGCTTTTTATATTTATCCTAGACATAACGGTTACCACAGAAAATGAGGTATGCATCCCAAATACTCCTATTAAGGAATGTTATGAGACCACTGTAGAGGAGAGTAATCGCAGAGAAGGTACTATAAGAGCATAACGGTCAAGGTGCTTGTTTGCACTATTTTTTGTTTAATACCCAAGAAATGCATCATTTGGTGGATAATATTGCATGTTCCATTGTACCAAAGACTACTGATATAGGAACAAAACTCTGCAACTGCTTTGCGTATAGTTGGAGTTCCTTGGTAAAATAACGAAATGCTATAGAACTAGTAGAGTAGTGGACAAGTGCTTTGATAGAAAATCCTGTCCTGGTCCTACATCTCAACATGCCTGTTCTGAAAATAGGATGCTACAGATTGACCTGTAGCATCAGGCAAGGTTTGGATGCCAGGTATGACTAAGATTATAATTGCTGCAGTCGTTCGAGACCGTTAAGAGATTGAGAACATCATCTATTGGCTTTCTCTCAATGGGTTTTGCAGTTCCCTAAATTGTGTAGCTCTGACTTTCTAGTAATGTAATTCAGTGACCAGTCCCCAAAACTGCTTGTAGCGGTCACCACTTATTATATGATAGGGAGCGGACTACTGTATTAGCAGTAGCACAGGCTCTGTAAATTTTAAGTGTGCAGTAACAATAGTTCTATCTCCTGTTTTGGTTGCTTTCCTGTTTCATAGGGTATGACGTGAGGAAACCCGATGATGGAATTAAAAGATTACACATCTATGAAGTACTTTTGCCCTCTTTCTTTATGCCATGGCTTGCAGATCTAGTATTGTCCCATAATACACCACTTAGCTTTCTGATCAAAATCCGTTCTACACTTGTCTACTTGTCAGCTGTGAATATTCAATGGGTTCCTTGGCTCTTTTTAGCGGCCAAAATCTTCCTGTCCTTTGGCTTAGATGGTTTCCATATCACATCTGTATGCTATTGGGAATATTAGAGCAATAGTAGTTCATTCTCTGCTAACCTACATTGGTTTTATGACAAAGACCTAGCCCTGTGCCTTAAACAATAGAAGAAGAGGGTAAGTAGAACCGTTTTACAGCCATCCAAGCTGCAAGATTCATTATTTACTCACTACGTTCATTTTTGGTGGACTTTGCAAACAAATCTCACAGCTGTAGTTGCATCTCTGCCACTGTGCCGATGGAACCTAATACGTGCTCTTTCATTTAAGGTGTTCACAAATGTAAAATGTCTTATATTAATTTGAGTTACCCATCTCACTGAATGTGCAAGAGCTCCTTCTAAGGTACATGAGTTGCTTAGATCTCTAGAAACAACTCTGCTCTTCTAATGTATTGCTACCACTAAAATTAAGTGGAATATTTTCAAAAGTCTCCAGTTTATTCAGCTGGAGGTTCCTCTGAGTTGCCTTCGCAGCTTAAATCTTCTAGATAGTCCTCAGTGATTATGAGTGACCGTTTAAAGTGCTGCCTAGACCAAACTTTGGTGGAGCGAGAATAGTTTGGGCAATTGGGTGTGAAAGGGAGGATGGGTGAAACCAGGCTGTTCAGGGAGTCCTGGCTCAGTGGATGCTGTGTTAAACTTTGATAGCAACAGTCCGGACCTTGTTTGAATAGGTGCATTGGATAAAACCAATATCTTGCATGTTATCTACCAGTAAGGTCAATTAGCCTAGGGCTGTAGTGGACTCAGTCATATCAGTCGAAGCCTTGGTCCATTGCTAGAACTGCAGTGTAGTGTGCTTTGTAACAGTGGATCGTGGCCTCCTTGGATCCTGCCTCTTCTACGTTAATAAGGGCTCATGAATCTGGTGGCAAAACTCAGAGGGATTTTCGATCTGTTAAACAGTGAGCTGTATTTCTTTTAGTTTGGGGAAGGGGTGGGGTGGACGAGTGTTTACTTTTCAACTGGAGACTTGACCAGTGGAAAGACCTATTCTTGAGTTAGCTCACTGAGAGGAAAGTGTTGTACCAAACGTGCTAGTTCTCTGAAGAAAGCTAATGATAGTGAAATGCAACTTGTAGAGGTGTCAAGAGCTTAATTCTTAAAGTTACTGTTCACTCATGCTCTTGATAAGTCACTTGATGATGGGCAGATTGCATTGCTGTTTAATAGCCATGCAGAAGTTAAACTTATCTCATGGCCATGTTGATAGAGCTTCTTGGGACTGGCTTAGTGAAACTTTTGATTCCTTACTTAAGGGGCAGTTAGTCAAATTATGCTTTTGCTGGACTGTGCTCTGCTGTCAATTATGACGAACGGACCTATGTTGAAAGTATGTTGTGGAGTCGTAGCAGTTTATTTAGAAGAGTGGTAGCTAGCCAGCCCACCAAATGCTGCTCTGCCACTGGTCTCCTCCAACCTCCAATCCTTCAGTGACATCAACCTCACATGACATTAATACAAGATTCCCAGAGGAAACGTTCTAATCTCAAATCTAGTAAGTGCTTACCAATCTTAAAATGGTGTTCCTTGAAATATCCTAACCATTCTCTTTTGCATTTACTAAGGTATCTCCTTCTGTCCACGGTTCTTTTGATATTTTCAAGGACTCTTTATTTTTTGTCTAACTATGGGTCCTGGCAAGTTCTTACCTCTAACAGCCAAGGAGAAAATTAGTCTGGTAGGAGTTGCATCCTATGCTCAGGATGGTAAGAAGCAAAATGTACTCTGCCAAGCTACATTAAAAATAAAAGTTCAGGCTTGGCTCTATCTTAACCTGTTGCATGAGCCTATCATCCCGACTTTGTTGCTGGTGCCATGCAGGCCCTACCAACCCCTGGACTTCCTGCCTCTTGATAGTACCTTCCCCCTTCAAGGGGTAGAGGAAAGGAGTAAGGGTTTGGTCCTATGGAGGAGGACCCTGATCCATCTGAAAAAAGGTTTGAGAGGCTTGGAGAAGACACTGGGTTGGGCGTTTCCCCAAACTATGGCATGCTTTCCCCTCCTGGCCTGGACTCTGAGGAAGGTGCATTCTTCACCACGATGATGTGCAGTGCAACAGGGATCAAGACCAATGCATTGACTGAGCTGCGTCACTGGGAAGCGGGTTCGGTTGAGCCCTTTCTCCTTTTCAATGAAGCCCTCACCAACCGTACGCTGGGGACCTTGACTAAACTTTGCACGGAGCTCCTATGCACTGCATGATTTCCCGAAGCCATTGTCGTACCCCAGGAGACCCAGCCGTCCTTCCTCTTCCCACCACCCGGAGAGCCTGGCTGTGCAGGCTTCAGCCTCTAAGGTCAACTCAAATGTGTTCCCTTCCACCCCACTAGACAGGCAATTCAAGAGGCCAAGCACTGTCTGGAAAGCATATTTTTGTTTCTTTCACCAGCTTGGTCTTGTGGGTTTTGAACACTGGATGTTTCTTAGGTTATTACTGTCATACATTGTGGTACTCTGCTGCACAGCTGTTTACCATACTGCCTGAGGCATCCTGCGTTATCCTCATTCAATCCCTTGTGGATAGCCAGTTCGTCATAAGGTGTGAGCTAGACACAGCGGAGTCCCTTGGCAGAGCCAGGACTTTTACAGTGGCTCTGTGTTGTCTAGAAACTCCGAGAGAAATATCCATGAACATAGCAACATCTAAAGTAACAGCCTCAGTCGAAGTACATGACACAGAGCTGGCACAGTGGTGACTTGTTTGCCAAGATGCTCGACATTTCAGCACTACCAGCTGTCTGGACATGAGTTGACGTCAGACACCGGGGTTAAGCAGACAATTAAACATTTCCCCTAATTGGGTCCACCACCTTACTACTTAGATACATCTGACTCGAGTGTCCTAGGGCTTACTCAATCTATTGTTAGTTAATACCTTTTGTAATAAGGTTTCAAATGCTATCTTGGAGACAAACATCCTTCCTCATTCGTGGAAGGGTGCAATAATTGTCCCCATTCATAAAAAAGGGGACAAAACGGCCCCGGGGAATTATAGACAGATTAGCCTCCTAGGCAACTTCCAAATAATTTTTCTTTCCAGGTGTTGGGAAGGCTTAGAACTTGGATCGAAGAAAATGGGGCCCTGATTCTTTTTCAGGTTTGCTTTAGGCAGGGGACAGCCACGATGAACCAGGTCTTTCGCTTTCTCAAAATAAAATGGAAGGTGGCGGACCTGGACGGTGGCAGGCTCTTCGTTGCCTTTGTTGATCTCAGATCTGTTTTTGACCTGGCCTCCCGTCCCAAGTTGTGGGAGACTTTGGCCAAAATTGGAGTTCTGGGTCCATTGCAACATTTGATTAGGGAACTATACCCAGATAGCTTTGCCAGAGCAAGGTGGGGAAGGGATGGAGAGCTATCTAATGTGCTTCCCCTGCAGAAAGGTGTGGGACAAGGATGTGTTAGTACCAACTCTTTTCTTGCTTTTTATAAATGCATGTATCCCGTATT
Source organism: Pleurodeles waltl (assembly GCF_031143425.1). Taxonomy (NCBI): domain Eukaryota; kingdom Metazoa; phylum Chordata; class Amphibia; order Caudata; family Salamandridae; genus Pleurodeles; species Pleurodeles waltl. Next base: position 598,053,501 of record NC_090437.1, read on the forward strand.
TGATTGATACCCAAAATGATACACCGAAATTAGGTGGTATCAAGACACCATGCCTGCTGTTTGCTGACGACATGCTGCTCTTATCCCAAACTGCCTATGGATTATCTAGTCTTTTGGAAAAATTCTCAGATTTTTGCAAGGACTACGGCCTACAAATAAATTGCACCAAAACTAAATGTATGATATTTGGTGACCCAAAATTTAGGCTAAATGTGAGGTCCTTGAATGTGACGGTGATTTTGATTATATGGGAATCGGGTCAGACAACTCCCATAACTGGTCATCACACTTGTCAAAGTCAGTTATGTCCCTGAAACAAAAGACAGGAGACATTTTGAGATTGGTGGCTAATACGCCCGCCTTTTCTATCACACCTGCAATGGATATTTATAAAGTGCAAGCTAGAGCAGGTATTTTATATGGCGCTGAGCTCTGGGTGCATGTTAAATTCCATGGTATAGGAAGAGCAGAAAATCTTTTTATTAAAGCCCTGTTAAAAGTTCCATCTAGTTCTCCAACCTTGCCCATCCGAATGGACCTAAATCTGTATTCAAATATGGATCTTGCAGCTTTGTGACCACTCCAATATTGGATTCGGATTTGGTCCTCAGTAGCGTTAGATCCTTATAGGACATGGCTAACAGCGCTTTTACGAGATCCTCAGGTTGATAAAATCCCATGGTGCAAGTATGTAAAAAGGGGTTTTTCTAAACTCTGGCTGGGGTCCTACTGGGTGGACCCCTTGCACCTTCCAAAAAATGCTCTCCAGATGCTGAAGGTTGCATACTGGGAAAATGTACATTTGTTAACTCTAGCAGCTGTCCCGTCGGGTAGTATGACCGACAGCTTCTTATCTTTCAAGTGTCACTATGAGTTAGAGCATTTTTTTTAGACACTATTACACACCCAGTGGCAAGTGCACTTTATCTAAGACTTAGATTGGGATCTTTACCAGTGCGCGATCTTAACTTGGGATGGAAGCAATCTACTAGCTTGTCAAATTCTTGCCCGATGGGATGTAAGACAAGAGTAACTATTAGTCACCTTCTATTCTACTGTCCAGCATTTAAAACACAAAGGGCCCATTGGATAAGACCTCTTTGTAAGACATTGAGCATCAGAGACCGTCATTCGGCCCTTAGGATCTGTAGTACAAATACCCATAGGCTGGTGTCTTGTGCTGTGGCAGAGTTTTTAGCAGTTATCTTGTGGCACAGAGCAGGTTACATAAATTGATAGAATATGTTCTTAAGGGTAGTGAATGTGTTTTCGATTGTTATTATTTAAATTTTTAGATTTAAATATATGTTTTTATCATACTAAACTTTTAATATTGGGAGGAGATTAATATGTTTTGTGAACTTACGTGTTCGAGAGGCTAACTTTGGTCTTTCACCTAGTGTAGATTATAGAAATGAAGTGAACAAGCCATACCTATTCCGGATAGAGACTTGGCGTGGGATTTGTACATTTTGGATGTTGAAACCGGGGAATGTTGTTTTTTTTTTTTTTTTTTTGCGTGAAAATCCTACCATTTTTACTGTGATTATTTATTTATTATTCACCTTGTTACATATGTTCTTGTGATCTTGTTCTTATGTTTGTAATTGTTGCTTTTATGGTACTTGTGCCGAAATAAAGCTTGAATTGAATACATTTTGGTACATCTTGTTCCTACACCTTTACCAAGGGGAACTGCATTCTCATTTCTTCCTTGTCCACCAGAAGGTCCTTCGCCTGCTCTCCCAGCCCCTAACGTGCCAGCTCCTCTTCAGGATACTATACTGGTGCCTCTATCTTTAATACCACCTTAGCGATCACATCACAAAGTCCTCGCTCTACTCCAGGCATAAAAGCTGAAGGCCTTATGCCTTGATTTTCTCACACTCTAAGAACAGTTAATTGTTTGGTCTTCGTCTATCAGCCCTTTTTCTTAGTTGGCGGTCTTCTCTTCTATCTAGAGTGTGGCACATTGACGTCAACACCTTGCATGATGCAGTGGTCAAGGGAGCTGCAAAGTTCAATATATAGATGCCTTTACCATTCCTTCACCTCAGTGATATGTATTACTTTACACCATTGTTAGGCTTTAAGACTATTGCTGTTACTGAGCTTTGTAGAACCAGACAGGCATCTCTTCCTTACTCTTACCTTTTATCAACTCGACCAGCAAGTACAATGCCAAAAAAGTCTGGAATTTATGCTATAAAATGTGTGTACGTGTACCACTGTGGCAAATTTGGTTAGTAAAGAGAAAAATCTCGGAGAAAGTTCTCTGAGGAAATGTTAGATTCCAAATAAGCGATCATCTTTGCAACTAATTACTCAGTCCTAGCTTCACACTATTATAGTAGTGGATTGGCGGGGGAACAAATATTTGGGTCACGCTAACAGGTAAAAAAATGTCACTGTTCCTTTTTCAGGTAACACTGCTTGGGTCACATGTTGATAAATACATGCTGCTTTTGAAAGCAGGAGTGGAGACACTAAACAATGTTGTTCTAAAAGGAGTTAAAAACGAAACACCACTGTAAGTCCTTCAACAAAGTCTATTTCCTGCAAATGGTTCAAACCCCCCTGAGCAACTCGAGTAGCAATATAAGCAGCGGAAGCAACCTTATCACTGCAAAGCACCAAAGGAAGATGTTCACAATCTACTACAAGCAGTCAAAGTTTAGTCCCTGGTGAAACAATGACTGCCCCTTTACTCCTTAGCTTCCCACTGCGGGTGGGGCAGTCATCTCCGATCACCTGGAAGAGTGAAAAAACACAATCCATGCCAGATGGGTGCTGAATATTGTGCAAAATGGCTTCTCTTTGAGGTTTAAATCTTCTCCATGCATTCCTTCAAAGAGATTCTCCTGATTTTTGTCAGGGTCCACTCCTACAAGAAGAAAAAATCTAACTTGAAAACTTTTTTAAAACATTTTAATAATTAATGAACATGACAGTGATCCAAGCAGCCAGCATTCAGGGAGACAGTGCAATATATCAAAGTGAGCCAAGAAGACAACTAACCTTATCAGTGATAGCATAATTCTGCAGTGGGTACAGAGATTAACAGGGACATATATCAATTCCCGCCTTCCCACAGTGTTAAGCAAAGGCTGCCATATGGATGGCCATCCCACTCCAGAGGCAGATATGTTAAATCTCTGCTATGAGACGTCCTCTGTAGACTCCGGGGGATAAGGGTATCCACAAGTCCGAGGCTTGAAGTGTCTTTGACATAGTAAGGTGCAAGCCCCTTAACCTTCCCTGGTGGCGAATGTAAGTAAGAAAGGGGCACTACATGGACTTAAATTTGGCCTGTTTGTCTCTGAGGATTGCGTTGAGTTTCTCTATAGCATATATGTTCCACACCCTGCTGCACCACAGATTAGAAGTACGGGCATGAGGCTGTTTCCACATCTGAGCTGTACAGAGGTGTGCCGCTAGTAAAAGGAAGGATATAAATCTGCCTCTTTAAGTAGTAGTGGGGCAAGCCATCTATGCCCCGGGGTTTCCGAACAGGACTTGCAGTGGATCGTGTGGCAAAGTAATGGTGATATCTGACATGTTCTGCAGGATGGTGTCCCAGAAAGATTGTATGGAGGGGCAGCCTCACCAAGCATGTAAAAAAAAGTACCCCACTCCCCACACCCCTTCCAACAGTTGTTGGTGCTCCCGAGCGTTTTGTGCAGGCGAACAGGGGTCAGATACCAGCAGGTGATACGTGTGTATGCATTTTCTCTGTTTCAGACATGAGGAAGAGCCAGAAGCCCTTTGTCATATGGAGTGCCATGTAGCTTCCGGGATTGCCATCCCTAGCTCCCTCTCCCAGTGTTCTACATGGGAGTGTCTCCTGGAGGGTGTAAGGGCCAGGATATAGCAATAGAGTAATGAAATGCCTTTACACCGAATGTTTTTGAGTAGAAAAGGGATTCAAGATCAGAGTCATCATGCTCCAAAGCAGGGAGTACTGCCCAGTGTAAGGCCTGGGCTAAATGGTACAACGCACAGCGGGAAAGGCCAGACTGTTCCTTAAGTGAGCCACTGGTCTTCAGGGTGCCCTCATTATAGAAGGCCTGCAACCTCGGGGCCTTGCTGTTGCTCCAAGCATATAAGATAAGATGGAGAGCACCAGACAGAAAGTCGCAGTTATGTACCAAAGCCGTAAGTGGGAAGGGGTAAGAGGGCAACTTATGTCTATTCCGAATGAGTCAATGGAGGAAGAGGAGGACCCGGAGGGACTCGTGTGAGGGAGAGCCAACAAGCCATCAAAGGGTACATGGGAGTATGCCTGCTCGACCTGCACCCATAATTTGTTGTCTGGATTATGACTCCAGTCTAGGGCGGGGGGCAGCTGTGCAGCAAGCGTATATGTACATATGTCTGGAAAACCCTAGGTCTCCATTAGATTTAATGTGCACGTGGCCGCCCTTTCCTCCCTCTGGGATTTATTGCTGTAAACAAACTTAGACATTTTAGCATGGATGTGGGCCAAAGTGGATTTGGGAACAGGGATAGAAAGGGTCTGAAGAAAATATAGGAGGTGCAGCACGAAGTTCATCTTGGGACAGTTGAGTCTGCCCAGCCAAGAAATCTTGAGCTTGTCCCAGCGGGAAAGATCCTTAAAGCGGTTAGCAAGGAGGGAATATTGTCTTGGAACAGAGCTTTAGTGGTGGAAGTGAATTGAATTGAATTCAAAGATATGTAATACTGCACGTTGTCCATTGAAACACCACCTGCCGCACAGGTTGTTCCGGAGCACCAGCCACTCCCATGCCCCAAGATTTTGTGAAATTGACCTAGAAGCCTTAGACTACTGAGAAAGCATCAAGTTCCTTCTTCAGGGCCGTATAGAAGTGGAGGGGTGGGTGAGGAAGCAAAGAACATCATCCGCGAATAGAGCCAGTTTGTGCTCCCTGTCTCCTACTCTAATGACCTGGATGTCACGGTTATTCTGAATCCTAGCTACCAGGCTTTCCATAGAAAGCGCAAAAATAGAGGGTGAGAAGGGGCACCCTTGGCGGGTCCCCTTTATAGGGAGGATGGGCGTGGAAAGGGTGTAATGATTTTCAGTTTTGCTCTAGACCGATGGAATTTGGCTTGGAAATAGGTCAACAAATTAGGGCCTATGTGGAATTTAGCCTGGAATTTAAAGAGGGTAAGCCCAATCCACCCTATTGAATGCCTTCTGTGTCCAAGGAGAGAAAGAGCAGGGGCTGGTTGGTGCGTTCTGCTACTTCCATAAGGGCCATGGCCAAACGTGTGTTATTGGCTTGGTGATTTTGAATGAAACCTGATTGCTGTGGGGAGATCATGTGAGGTAAAACACATTGGAGGCGCTTAACCAAAATAGACAAAGATTTTGACATCGCAATTAAGGAGAGTAATGGGGCGATATGATGTACAACTAGTGGGAGGTTTATTTGGCTTAAGGAGCAAAGTGATATGGGTGTCTATCATTGCGTGAAATGGTTAAAGACTCGTGCTAGGGGTTCAGCTAGGAGGTGAATAAAGGTTTTGTAAAATGTAGCCGGAAACCCATCGGGCCAGGGTGCCTTTCGCATGGGTAGACCATTGATGACCCATCTAACATCATCAGAGTTAATCTCGGACTTGAGTTGTAATAAATCCTCCCTGCAATCGGGGGGGGGGGTGAATCCATCTAAATAATCGTCCTGCAAATGCTTGGATGGTGCCTGAGACAAATATAGGTCCGAATAATAATCATGGGAGATCTGCATTATGTCTGGGGTTGAACAGAGAGGGTTGTCCTTCTCATTATGGATCTCGTGTATATGATTAGGTGTTGAATGGAGTTGTATCTTGTGTGCTAATAATCTATCCGCCTTGTCCCCTCGCTAATATTATGTCTGACTGAAGTAAAAGTTTTTACCCCGCCTCCTTCATAAGAAGGGGCTCCAATTCTCCCCTGATGTTTCAGAGGTCCTTCAAAGTGCAAGCTGTACTCAAACGTTTATTGCGGGTTTCTGCCTCGGCTAGGTTAATTTCAAATTCTTGTCTTCATAACTGTGCCATGCGTTCAACGCAGCTGTGTAAGATATTAATGCACCCCTGAGGACAGCCATTGCCACGTCCCAAAGGGTAATTTTCAGTAAAATTGTGTTCTAAGGTGTCTTTGATCCTGTCGCGAAGAGGGATCTCGAAACTCCACCTCATTCATCCGGCCTAGTCTCAATCTATCAATTCATGGATCGAGTGTGGCATTTAGATCTACCCCCAGGATAATGGAACTGCATGCAAAGTGGGAAAGGGTGGGTAATGGCGGCATGTAGCAAGAGTCTCTCAGTCATTGGTGGGGCCATAGATCAACAATAAAGTATTATGGAGGGGCCCAAGAGAACCCTGACACCCACCAGATGGCCCTCAAGTCCCTACGAGTAGCCTCAACTTGGAATGAGAGCCCCCTATGAAACACCCCAAAGTATCCAATTTAAGTGCCATAAGCCAAACGAATAAGAAGCACCATCCCCAGTGAAAGCAGCACTGAGGTCACTGCATGTCTTCCCATGGTGACACTGACAGTTGTGTCAGTGTCGAATAACAGAAAAAGATATATATAGCTGCAGATACACATGCTATGCATACCTCTTCCGACATCTGGTGTTGGGCTCGGAGTGTCACAAGTTTTTCTTCTAAGAAGTCTTTTCGGAGTCACTGGATCGAGTGACTCCTCCTCTCGGTTCCATTGCAAATGGGCATAGACTCCATTGTTAGATTGTTTTCCCGCAGAAAGTGACTGAGAATTTGCAATTCTCCACTGATTTGCTGCTTGTGGAACAACTTTTACCTGCTGCATCGAATTTTCAACTCTCCTTATCAGGAGGTGGTGCGCACCTGAAGACTGGCTATTTGCCCTCTTTCTTGCTGCACTGACCACCACTGAGTCTGGAGGGACCTGGTGAATGATGTAATATGGGTCAGAAGGTGCAGGCTTATACTTCTTATCAATTCTACGGGTGGTAATCCTAGCTTTTACAGGCTCGCTAAAAATTTGGTCTGCGTGTTTAACCATTCCTGGTAACATTGGGAGACACTGGTTGGAACTTGTAGAAGACAGTGCATTAAATAAAAAAATCTTCTAATGGCTCAGAGTGCATGGTTACTCCATGATAAGCTGCTGCCCTGGATATTACTTGGGTGTATGCAGTGGTGTCTTCTGGAGGAGAAGGTTCCGATGGGTAAATGTCTGGGTCATTGTCTGGGGGTGGGATCAGGGTCATAGAGATCCTATGGGTCTGCTGTACCTCTCTGTGACTATAAAGAATGTGTTGGAGAAGGCAGGGGTGGTGGGCTATTTTGAGGTGAGAAAGAGCTGTGGAGATTGAGGAGGAGAAGTAAGCAGAGGTATAGGCTTCTTTTGTTTTTGCATCTTCGCTGGTGGCTGTACAGAGTCTAGTTCCTCTTGGAAAACCATCTTTCTTTTGGTTTTTAAAGGAGGTGCAGTGATGATTCTTCCTCTTTCCTTATGAAAATTGGTTCAATCTAAGGCTCTTCTTCAGAATTCTTATGAGATGCCATGATTGGTTTTATAATCTGTCTTAATTTTTTTGGGAAAGTCCTTGTTCCTCTGTATATGAGGATTTTTTCAGATCCGAAGTGTCGTTTTTTCGGTCCCAAAAAAGTAGTCGAAGGACTGTGCTCCGAAGCAGTTGCCGAATTTTCAACACCGAGGAATGGGCTCTTTTACTGGAGTCTGAAATGGTGCCTTTAACAGATTTGCTCAACACCGAAGTCCCTGTGCCAATCTTTTCGGCACAAATACAACAGTATTTGGGTGCAATACTCAATAGGCGCTAGCATGTCCAAATATGCCAGGAATACAAGCATTCCAAAGTATAATCACACAAATTCAGACAAATCAACGATACACTGTCAGATTTGTCATGAAGATTTTAGGAATGATGGCATCATGTATTGGAATTGTTCCACACGCAAGACTAAACATGCGGCCCTTACAACAGTGCCTTGCACTACAATGGTCACAGGCACACGGTCAACTTCAAGATCTAGTGTTGATAGACTGCCAAACAAGCATGTCCCTTCAGTGGTGGAATTTCACAAATCTAAGCAAAGGGTGTCCATTTCAAGACCCTGTGCCTCAGACCATAATTACAACAGATGCATCAGTGATTTGGTTGGGGAGCTCACCTAAACAATCAACATTCAAGTACAAAGGGATGCCAAACACAAACAGCTACACATAAATCACTTAGAATTGTTAGCTGTCTTCCTAGCACTCAGTTTTTCAGCCTCTTCTCACACAAGAGAATGTCCTTATCAAAACAGACAACATGACAACCACGTGTTACCTAAACAAACAAGGAGGGACACATTCTTCCCAACTCTCCCTTCTAGCCCTAAATATTTGGAAATGGGCAATACACAACCAAATTCACCTGTTAGCACAATATATTCCAGGGATACACAACCAATTGGCCGATCTTCTCAGCAGAAATCACAATGGGCGATTCACCCTCAAGTACTTCAGAAATACTTTCAACAATGGGGAACACCAAACATAGATCTGTTCGCCAAAAGCGAAAACGCAAAATGCCAAAACTTTGCATCCAGACACCCACATCCCCTATCCAAGGGCAATTCTCTATGGATCAGTTGGTCAGGGATATTTGCTTATGCTTTCCCCCCCTCTCCCACTCATTCAGTTTCTAGTCAACAAGTTGCATCAAAACTCATTCAATATGATACTCACAGCACCAACGGTCTGGGAGTTTGGAGTGTGGTACTACTGACAGGTCTAAAAATGCTGTGTAAAATTTAGCCCAGTCTTAGCTGCCTATAAATATCCAGTGCAGGAGAGCAAGCAGATAGAACCGAATGTTGGGCAGCACATGTGTTCACTTTACTTTGGTAAATGTTTTGTGTCTTAAATTAAGACAGACCGACCAGATCTGTTAACACAAAACAAAGGATAAATCAGGCACCCGAATCCCAAAACACTCAGTCTAGCGATTTGGCTCCTGAGGTCATAGAATTTGGATATTTACACCTCCCATCAGAATGTATGGAGGTATTAAGCATGCAAGAAAACCCACTACTAGACAGTGCTGTGCAAACACATGGATAAGATTTGTATATTACTGTCAATCTAAACATATTGCCCCTTACAGCCTCCATACAAGATATTGTATGCTATTTACTTCATTTACAAAAATCAAATTTAGCATTCTCTTCCATAAAAATTTATCTTACTGCAATTTCAGCATATTTACAAAATATACAGCACAGCTTCTTATTTAGAGTTCCTGTTATTAAAGCTTTCATGGAAGGTTTAAAACGCATCCTTCCACCCAGGATACCTCCAGTCCCCTCTTGGAATTTAAACATAGTGCTTACATGACTTACGGGCCCACCATTTGTACTCCATGCACTCATGCCAAATGCAATTCTTAACATGGAAGGTTGCCTTCCTAGTCGCGCTTCTGTCTTTAAGAAGAGTAAGCTAAATTCAAGCCTTTACTTTTGAAGAACCGTTCTTCCAAGTACACAAGCATAAAGTTGTACTAAGAACAAACCCCAAATTTCTGCCAAAAGTCATCTTGCCTTTTGATATAAATCAAACAGTGGAACTACCAGTCTTCTTCCCACAGCCAGATTCTGTGGCAGAAAGAGCTCTACATACATCAGACATTAAAAGAGCTCTAATGTACTATATAGACAGAACAAAACCATTCAGAAAGACTAAACAACTGTTTGTAGCTTTCCAAAAACCTCATACGGGTAACCCCATATCAAAACAAGGGTTGGCAAGATGGATTGTAAGATGCATCCAAACATGCTACGTTAAAGCCAAAAGACAACTCTTAGTTACTCCTAAAGCACATTCTACAAGGAAAAAAGATGCTACAATGGCTTTTTTAGGCAATATACCAATGGCTGAAATATGCAAAGCAGCTAAGTGGTCAACACCACATACATTCACTCAACACTACTGTGTAGATGTTTTATCAAGACAACAAGCCACAGTAGGTCAAGCTGTACTCAGAACATTATTTCAAACAACTTCAACTCCTATAGGCTGATCATCGCTATTTTTATTGGAAGACAAACTGCTTTGTAGTCTATGCTCAGCATGTGTATCTGCAGCTACACATGCCACTGAACGGAAAATGTCACTTACCCAGTGTACATCTGTTCGTGGCATGTTCAGCTGCAGATTCACATGCACCCTCCCACCTCCCTGGGAGCCTGTAGTTGAAGTTAAAAAACATTTGTACACGTGTGTATATATATATATATATATATATGTATATGTATATGTATATATATATATATATGTATATGTGATCTATATATTTGCATTACCATGGACATCTTTCCTTTCACCTATATACTCTATCACTCCTACCTTACCCTCTGCGAGAAAACAATCTAACAATGGAGTCGATGCCCATACGCAATGGAACCGAAGAGGAGGAGTCACTCGATCTCGTGACTCAAACACTTCTTAGAAGAAAAACAACTTGTAACACTCCAAGCCCAACACTAGATGGCAGAAGTATAATGCACAGCCTGTGAATCTGCAGCGGAACATGCCACAAACAGATGTACACTCGGTAAGTGACATTTATATTTATATTTATTTATATATATATATTTATTCACTGGGGGGAAAAAAGTTACATGGACGTTATAGTTGGGTTCTGAATTTACTCGTACAAAACTGTGGAAATTCAGCAGTTCTAGGTAGCTCAGCTAACTGGTGCACCCGTAATGCTCTGCTTATGACCTCACATATTACATCACTCATGACCTGGTCATGTGGATCTGTGGGTGGCTGCATGTGTGAATGAGTAGGTGTTGAGTGAGCGGGTGGGTATCCGAGGGGTTGTTTGGGTACGTGAATGGGTGTCAATGTATTGGTGAGTGACTTGGTGACTCATTTACTTTATGTCTGTAACTATAACTGAGTGGCTGCGTCAGTGACTATGCGAGAGTCAGTGGGTGTATGAGTAGTTGTATGGTAAGCTGAGTGGGTGAGTCAGTTTTTATATAGGATAGTGAGTGAATGTTTGAGAACTTGTTCGTCAGTGAGTAGCTGTGTGAATGGCTGTATAGATGACTGTGGGTATGTAAGTGCCTGTTCATGTGAGGAAGTTGGTGTGTGAACAGTTGTGCAGTTAAGTGATTGCGTGTGTAAGTGACTAATAATGAGTCTGTGAGTGTAGGGGTGAGTATGTGGGCGTGTCAGTGTTTCTATAGATTAACTGGATATGTCGTTAAAATAGTGATCTATTCATAAGGTGCATGAGTACCGGTGGGTGGGTGTATCAGTGGGTGTGTAAGTTACTATGATTCTGTGAATACCTGTTAGTACTGTATCTGTATATCACTACTCCTATGCACCTCTGAATAAGTATGTGAGTAGATGGGTGTGGTTGGGGGTATTCAAGAGCTTGTATCCGCAAATGAGTGGGTGTGTGACTGTGGATGTTATCAGTGATGTCACTAACCATGTAATGAGTGATGTAATATGTGAGGTCATAAGCAGAGCATTACCGGAGCACCAGTTAGTTAGCTGAACTACCTATAAACTGCTGAATTTCTACGGTTTTGTACGAGTAAATTCAGAACCTAACTATTACGTCCATGTAAACTTATAAAAAAAAATCAGTGAATTTCTAAGGTTTTCTTTTAAATTCTATTTCCTAACTATAACGTGTCTGTAACTTTTTTTTTTTTTTTTTTTAAAGAACTTCTAAGGTGTGTTTTTTTTTTTTTTTTTTTTTTTTTTTTTACAACTAGTAATTTTAAGTTCGATGGCATCTGTCGCTGTAGATACGCATGTTCTGCAATAGCTCGCCATCTGGTGTTGGGCCGGAGTGTTACAAGTTGTTTTTCTTCGAAGAAGTCTTTCGAGTCACGGGACCGAGTGACTCCTCCTTTTGTCTCCATTGCGCATGGGCGTCGACTCCATCTTCGATTGTTTTTTTTCCGCCATCGGGTTCGGACGTGTTCCTGTCGCTCCGAGTTTCGGAACGGAAAATTAGCTAATTTCGGAAGATTTTCGTCGGTATTGTTGCGTTCGGGATCGGCGTACTTAGATTCCACACCGCATCGAAGATCGAAGAGCTCCGGTGCCCTTCGGGGTAGTTTTTCGATCCTCCGTCGGGGCCTGGTCGGCCCGACCGCGTGCTGAAGACCGCCGATGGAACGGACCCCGTTCCGTTTCTGCCCCAAATGCCACAATAAATACCCCTACACAGACCAACACTTGGTCTGCAACCTGTGCCTGTCACCTGAGCACAGCGAAGACACCTGCGAGGCCTGTCGTGCGTTCCGGTCCCGAAAAACACTCCGAGACCGTCGAGCCAGAAGACTTCAGATGGCGTCCGCACCGACAGCCCAACGGGAGTTCGAGGAACAGGAAGAGGAAGGTACCTTCTCGATCCAAGACTCAGACTCCGAAGGATTCGACGATACACAAACCGTGAGTAAGACGTCGAAATCCACTCAGAGGAACATTTACAAGGCCCAGGGGACGCCACTGCCACCAGGCCATGGCTCGACCCATAAATTCGGTGACCGACCGTCGGCACCGAAAAAGGCCCAAACAGTGCCGAGATCGTCCGACTCCGGTCGAGACACCGGCACGCAGCCTTCTCGGGACCGAGAAAGTGCTGGAGACAAGCCTCGACACCGAGATGCCGGTGTGGACACGGCTCGACGCCGAGACAGCGGCACCGAAACAGATCGACGCCGAGAGGTTTCGGCCCCGAAAAGGAAAAAAGTCACCTCGGAGCCGAAAAAACACGCAGACAAAGTTTCGATGCCGAAACAAACTGCAAGCGACCCAGCTTCAGGCTCTTATACAGAAGAGCACTCGCTAACCTCCCAAATGCAGAAGCATAGGTTTAAGGAAGAGCTACAAGCAACTGATGTGGACCATACGCAAAAGCGTATCGTCATTCAGCAGGGGACAGGAAAAATAAGCACCCTTCCCCCCCATTAGGAGAAAGAGAAGGTTGGAGTTCCAGACGGAACAAACACCACAACCAAAAGTGGTGAAAAGAGTTACCCCACCTCCCTCTCCTCCGCCCGTGATTAACGTTTCACCAGCACAAACTCCATCACACTCCCCAGCTCACACCACCATGAGCCAGGGTGACCAAGATCAGGACGCATGGGACCTATACGACGCCCCAGTGTCAGATAACAGTCCGGAGGCATACCCTACAAAGCCATCTCCACCAGAAGACAGCACCGCGTACTCTCAAGTGGTGGCTAGAGCAGCACAATTTCACAACGTAAGCCTCCACTCAGAACAGGTCGAGGATGATTTCTTATTCAACACACTCTCCTCCACCCACAGCTCATACCAAAGCCTGCCTATGCTCCCTGGTATGCTCCGGCACGCAAAAGACATCTTTAAGGAGTCGGTCAAAAGTAGGGCAATCACACCAAGGGTGAAAAAAAAGTATAAGGCGCCTCCTACGGACCCGGTTTTCATCACTACACAGCTGCCACCAGACTCTGTCGTTGTAGGAGCAGCTAGGAAAAGGGCCAACTCTCACACATCTGGAGATGCACCACCCCCAGATAAAGAAAGCCGCAAGTTCGATGCAGCTGGTAAAAGAGTCGCAGCACAAGCTGCAAACCAGTGGCGCATCGCGAACTCCCAGGCACTACTTGCGCGCTATGACAGAGCCCACTGGGACGAGATGCAACATCTCATTGAACATCTGCCCAAGGACTTACAAAATAGGGCAAAACAAGTGGTTGAGGAGGGACAGACCATCTCCAACAACCAGATACGCTCCTCCATGGACGCTGCAGATACAGCTGCACGGACAATTAATACATCTGTAACTATCAGAAGGCATGCATGGCTCCGAACGTCTGGATTTAAACCAGAGATTCAACAAGCAGTTCTCAATATGCCTTTTAATGAAAAAGAACTGTTCGGTCCAGAAGTGGACACAGCGATTGAGAAACTCAAAAAAGATACGGACACTGCCAAAGCCATGGGCGCACTCTACTCCCCGCAGAGCAGAGGGAATTACAGCACATTCCGTAAAATGCCCTTTCGAGGGGGGTTTCGGGGTCAAAGCACACAAGCCAGCACCTCACAAGCCACACCGTCCAGTTACCAGGGACAGTATAGAGGAGGTTTTCGGGGACAATATAGAGGAGGGCAATTCCCTAGAAATAGAGGAAGATTTCAAAGCCCCAAAACCCCTACTACTAAACAGTGACTCACATGTCACTCACCCCCTCCACACAACACCAGTGGGGGGAAGAATAGGTCATTATTACAAAGCATGGGAGAAAATCACTACAGACACTTGGGTTCTAGCAATTATCCAACATGGTTATTGCATAGAATTTCTACAATTCCCTCCAAACATACCACCAAAAGCACAAAATTTAACAACACACCATTCCAATCTCCTGGAGATAGAAGTGCAGGCACTATTGCAAAAGAATGCAATCGAATTAGTGCCAAACACACAAATAAACACAGGAGTTTACTCACTGTACTTTCTGATACCAAAGAAGGACAAAACACTGAGACCAATCCTAGACCTCAGAGTAGTGAACACTTTCATCAAATCAGACCACTTCCACATGGTCACACTACAAGAAGTATTGCCATTGCTAAAACTACACGACTACATGGCAACTTTAGACCTCAAGGATGCTTATTTCCATATACCAATACACCCATCGCACAGGAAATACCTAAGGTTTGTATTCAAAGGAATACATTACCAATTCAAGGTACTGCCTTTCGGATTAACAACCGCACCAAGAGTCTTTACCAAATGTCTAGCGGTAGTCGCTGCACACATAAGAAGGCAGCAAATACATGTGTTCCCATATTTGGACGACTGGCTAATCAAGGCCCATTCGTTCATACAGTGCTCAAATCACACAAATCAGATCATACAAACCCTCTTCAAACTCGGGTTCACCGTCAACTTTACAAAATCCAACATTCTGCCGCGCAAGGTACAACAATACCTAGGAGCCATAATAGACACATCAAAGGGAGTAGCCACTCCAAGTCCACAAAGAATTCTAAATTTCAACACCATCATACAACGCATGTATCCAACACAAAAGATACAGGCAAAGATGGTATTACAACTCCTAGGCATGATGTCTTCATGCATAGCCATTGTCCCAAACGCAAGACTGCACATGAGGCCCTTACAACAATGCCTAGCATCACAGTGGTCTCAAGCACAGGGTCACCTTCTAGATCTGGTGTTAATAGACCGCCAAACTTACCTCTCGCTTCTGTGGTGGAACAACATAAATTTAAACAAGGGGCGGCCTTTCCAAGACCCTGTGCCACAATACGTAATAACAACAGATGCTTCCATGACAGGGTGGGGAGCACACCTCGATCAACACAGCATACAAGGACAATGGAACGTACATCAAACAAAACTGCATATCAATCACCTAGAACTTCTAGCAGTTTTTCAAGCACTAAAAGCTTTCCAACCAATAATAGTTCACAAATACATTCTCGTCAAAACAGACAACATGACAACAATGTATTATCTAAACAAGCAGGGGGGGACGCACTCCACGCAGTTAAGCCTGCTAGCACAAAAAATTTGGCATTGGGCAATTCACAACCAAATTCGCCTAATAGCACAGTTTATACCAGGGATCCAAAATCAACTCGCAGACAATCTCTCTCGAGATCATCAACAGGTCCACGAATGGGAAATTCACCCCCAAATTCTGAACACTTATTTCAAACTCTGGGGAACACCTCAGATAGACTTGTTTGCGACAAGGGAGAACGCAAAATGCCAAAACTTCGCATCCAGATACCCACACAAACAATCCCAAGGCAATGCCCTATGGATGAACTGGTCAGGGATATTTGCTTACGCTTTTCCTCCTCTCCCTCTCCTTCCTTACCTGGTAAACAAACTCAGTCAAAGCAAACTCAAACTCATATTGATAGCACCAACTTGGGCAAGGCAACCCTGGTACACAACGCTGCTAGACCTATCAGTGGTACCCTGCATCAAATTGCCCAACAGGCCAGATCTGTTGACACAGCACAACCAAAGGATCAGACACCCAGATCCAGCATCGCTGAATCTAGCAATCTGGCTCCTGAAATCCTAGAATTCGGGCACTTACAACTTACCCAAGAATGTATGGAAGTCATAAAACAAGCCAGAAGGCCATCCACCAGGCACTGCTATGCAAGTAAATGGAAGAGGTTTGTTTGCTACTGCCATATTAATCAAATACAACCATTACACACAACTCCAGAACATGTAGTGGGTTACTTGCTTCACTTACAAAAATCTAACCTAGCTTTCTCTTCCATTAAAATACACCTTGCAGCAATATCTGCATACCTGCAGACTACCTATTCAACTTCCCTATATAAGATACCAGTCATTAAAGCATTCATGGAGGGCCTTAGGAGAATTATACCACCAAGAACACTACCTGTTCCTTCATGGAACCTAAATGTTGTCCTAACTAGACTTATGGGTCCACCTTTTGAACCCATGCACTCCTGCAACATACAGTTCCTAACCTGGAAGGTGGCATTTCTCATCGCCATTACTTCCCTAAGAAGAGTAAGCGAGATTCAGGCGTTTACAATACAGGAACCTTTTATACAACTACACAAAAATAAAGTCGTCCTAACGACCAATCCTACATTTTTGCCAAAGGTTATTTCACCGTTCCATCTAAATCAAACAGTGGAACTTCCAGTGTTCTTTCCACAGCCAGATACCGTAGCTGAAAGGGCACTACATACATTAGATGTCAAAAGAGCATTGATGTATTACATTGACAGAACAAAAAACATCAGAAAGACTAAACAACTCTTTATTGCATTTCAAAAACCTCATGCAGGAAACCCAATTTCAAAACAAGGTATAGCCAGATGGATAGTTAAATGCATCCAAATCTGCTACCTTAAAGCTAAACGACAGCTGCCCATTACACCAAGGGCACACTCAACCAGAAAGAAAGGTGCTACCATGGCCTTTCTAGGAAACATCCCAATGCAAGAAATATGTAAGGCAGCCACATGGTCTACGCCTCACACATTCACCAAGCACTACTGTGTAGACGTGTTATCCGCACAACAAGCCACAGTAGGTCAAGCTGTATTAAGAACATTATTTCAGACTACTTCCACTCCTACAGGCTGATCCACCGCTTTTGGGGAAATAACTGCTTACTAGTCTATGCAGAACATGCGTATCTACAGCGACAGATGCCATCGAACTGAAAATGTCACTTACCCAGTGTACATCTGTTCGTGGCATCAGTCGCAGTAGATTCGCATGTGCCCACCCGCCTCCCCGGGAGCCTGTAGCAGTTTGGAAGTTACCTTCAATTATTTATATATGTGTCATCTCAACCTTAAATAGGTGCATACTTAGTCACTCCATTGCATGGGCACTATTACTACAATTCAACTCCTACCTCACCCTCTGCGGGGAAAAACAATCGAAGATGGACTCGACGCCCATGCGCAATGGAGACAAAAGGAGGAGTCACTCGGTCCCGTGACTCGAAAGACTTCTTCGAAGAAAAACAACTTGTAACACTCCGGCCCAACACCAGATGGCGAGCTATTGCAGAACATGCGAATCTACTGCGACTGATGCCACGAACAGATGTACACTGGGTAAGTGACATTTTCATTACTGTACGTTATTAATCAGTGACCACAGCCTTTGGCCGTGCGTGGCGGCAATTTGACACAGGGCTGAGGCCAACCTCCTATAAGCATCCAACCGAGCACGTCCTTCACCCAAGCGCAGAGGAGGTTGCCCGCAAGAACTGGCCTGCAGCCAGACCCTGCGGCCAACACTCCCTAACCACCCAAACCCATGCAATGCAAAGCCCTTTCGCCGTGCGCGGCAGGAGTTTGCCATACCTTCTCTGGGTGTGAGAATAGATGTGAGAGGGTGTATCTGGGGTTTAGAGTGGCGGTCAGATTGTCTGTCTGGGTGTGAGAGTGCGTACATCAGTGTTTCAGTGGGTGTGTCAGTCTGTGCGCGGGTCTGACTGGCTGCATGAGAGAGAAACTGCGTGAGAGAAACTGAAAGAGACCGAAAAAAAGGGAGTTTTATTTTTTACGCTTTAATATCTCATATTCTTAGAATTAGATTTTTGTTAGATGTAGCAAAAACAATGTATTTAATATATTTTTAGAGCAAAATGTTTTTTATATAAAAAAAAAATGATAAAGGAAAATGAGTCCAGCTGGACTCGAACCCCCATAGCTCAGTGTGAAGGTCTGTGACCTTCACACTGAGCTTATGGGTGTGTTCTATTTTTTTCTCTTCTAATAGCCTTTTGGTGGGCTTTGTAGTGAAAAAATATTAAAAGGTAGGGACCGTGGGTGAAGCCCTTCAGGGCTACTGTGGCTCCTAGTTTTTAAAAAAAAAATTGTATTGATTTTTTTTTTTTATTATAAAGTCCTTTAGAGGCTATGAGGTAGTGCGAGGTAGCCCTCAAGAGCTCCGCCCCCCGCAGTCCCTACTTTTTTTTTTTAACAAAGCCCGTACCGGTTACCTGGCTTTGCGGGGGAAGCCTTTAGGCTTTACTGCCAATGCCTCAGCAATCACGGAGCTACTTTCACAGCAGCTCCATGCTTGCTGAAGCATTTCATCTCTGTCCTCTCTACGCATGCAGGGGACAGAGATGGAACTTAGGGTTTTGACCGCTGCCAAAACCCGAAGCGTTTGCTGTGGCTTGGCTTGGTTAAAGGAGCGCCTCAGGGAGGTATTGGTTCCTGGGGCTGTAGGAAGGCCAGGAGGGCCCCCCGTTTTTTAATTTAATTTTTTTTTTTTTCCAAAAAGGCCCCAGGACTTGGCCCACCCAGGGGCATTAAAGTAAGCGAGAAAGGCCGCACTCCGTTTTTTTTGTTTTTTTTGGTGTGTGTTTTTTTATTTTTATTTTATGAGCGGATTCACAGATTCCCCTGTGTCTCTGCTTATAAAATAAATAAATAAATGCTTTTTAGCCCGGGGGGGGGGGGGGAGGAGGGGGGTTCCTTTGGGAGCTCAGCACCAGAGCTAAGGGGTCAGGGTGTTCCTTCCCTGGCTCCTTTTTTTTAAATTTTTTTTTTTGTTTTTTTTTTCATTTATTAGTTTTTATAACTTTTTTTTTTTCCCATTGGCTGAAGCAGAGTCCCAAGATGGCTGACAACACTTCAACAGCTTTTGTTATCAGCCAATCAGATCTCAGCACGAGATCGGCAGGGGTTGCGAATCCTTCACGTCCCTAGATTTACAAATTTGTTTTCTTTTAATGTCTCAAACTACTGAACGGAATTACACCTAAACAAAAAAAAAAGCACTCTTTCTGGACCAGGACCTACCTTTCTTCCACATTTGGCGTAAATCCGTTCAGTAGTTTTTACGTTATCGCTGTTCAAAATCCCTTTGGAAATATGAATGGGGAAAACGTGTTTTGGGAAAAAACAAACAATATAACATGAAATAAAGAGACGATCTCCCAGTCTGGAGGAAAACACAGACGTTAGGGGTGAGTCCCAGGATATAAAATCAGAACCATGTAGCAAGAGTTCACAGCATATGTTAGAATCCTCTGCATCGCTGGGAGTCAATAAGCCAAGTGCCTCGCCAGCCTCCGTCGGAGTATGTGCATTCACCTGTTTATCTTGGTAAGTAAAATGAAGGCGCAGGGGAAAGCCCCATCCATATACGATCTTGCGCTCACGCAGATTGAGTGTGACATCCCCGAACTCCCTATGAGCGGACATGTCCTTGTGTCGCTCGAAGACCACAGGTTCCTGTCGCCTAACCGCCTGCATGTGCTTCTCTTTGATGTGGTAAGGACGTCTGAAGGAAAGTTTTTCTGCTGTTGTTATAGTGAAAACACCCATATGCATGTGATCTAAAAGCACTAGTTGACCATAGTCGGGGCCCATGAGATGGACGAAGAGAGCCTGGACGTGGGTCTCAATAAACCACACGAATACAGCTGCACTAATTCTCCTAATGCGAACATTATTGCATCTAGACCGATTCTTCAGTTCATCCATTTTATCTTGCAGAAGTTTATAGTTTGTCTCGAGTTTCTCAGTACTTGTCATGCAGTCGACATTCTCCAGGACCTGGTCGGCAGAAGTCATTTCAACTGTGGTTAGGCGAGAGTCTGGCTGCCTTGCAGATTCGTTGAGGTCCGAGATGGTGCACGTGGAATCTTGGCGAAGCACATTGATATCTTTGCAGAATTCAGCCAGCAAAAGTTATGTCTCCTTTGGTTGCTAGATTCTGATTGTCTGTTGCTGTTTGCAACAGCTGGCTGAGGGGGAGGTTTCACCCTCCTGCGACTCGTAGTTTGGAATCTTGCTCTAGGCAAGACTGCTGGTTAAAGGATGACCGTACTTTTGCTTTTAGACGACTATGCCTATCCTACAACAATTCGCAACTGTTGTCCCAACCTTACCGGCTCACTAGCAGCACCTCACCAGAAACACAATAGTAAAAGGTGATTTGTGGCAGCCTTTACGCATGGACGCGAGAATAAGACATCTCAGGGGGTGTCGTGGTTAAACGGAGATTACCACTTTCTCACAGATATATCATGTCTCATACAAACACAGGAAATGACAAAGATGCAGCAACGTTTTTATTTAACACAACTGCAGTTTGCGATGGGCTGCAATGGTTAGGGTAATGAATAATGCAAGGAACAGAATTGTGAAGACGCGAGTCGTCATTACAAAGACCCCCCACCATCTTGCAATGCATGTAAAAGACATACGAGATGTAATATGCCCTAATACCCTAATGTGATGGGCCTAACCTCCTACTTAAAGGAGAGCTGGGTTTGCTAAACCAAATCTGTCAATGCCATGTCCATGAGAGGAGCCCCCAACCCTCGTTACCTTGGAATGAGGTCTCTATCTCAGACGCCGCAGGGACACGAAGACTGGGTCAGCGCCAAGACGACGTGCAGCATCGGTATCAGCGATGGTGGCGATTCCCTCTTTGTTTGTCTTTATTGCACGGGGGAGGTGCAGCAGCCGCTATGTTCTCTTGTGAGCATGGAAGTTCAGCAGAAACACCTCCTGGCAGCAATTCCGTAGTAGAACAGTTATGAGGAGCAATAGTCTGTGGCCAACGAATGTAGTAGAAGCACAGATGATCCAGGGTGCCACCACCCAAACCAGGAGAGTGCCCACAGATGGCTATGGAAATGCAGGATATATGCCAAAGATTAGCTCAGCATCCCTGCTCCCCGACAGACAGGGCCCCTGAGATTTGGGGGGGGGGGGGGGGGAATAAAAGATGTAGTGTCAGATGAAATTCAATAACAGCAGCACAGTGAGGTACCAGCCACTGCTGGCATGCTCGGGTAAACATGTCGGGGAGGGCAGCCAGAGGAGAGTGTAGAGGAAGCCCAATGCAGCACCTTGAGTGTGGGGCCCAGCGCGCCAGCAGGGCCCCAAAGGAGCAAAGTCATACCTCATTTCTCTTTGGTGTTAAGCTGCCCTACTGGGTGCGAAGTCAGAGGCCCGCACTCCTCCTCTTCCGTCTAGCTGCTGGGCTGATAATCATCCACTTCAGGCTCATCCGAGAGCGGGCCGTGCCTGCCCGGGCTCCTCTCCAGCAGCCTGCTCGGTCTTTCCCAGGACCTTGGCCCAACGGACCGCCTGCTCCAGTAGCACATGTGCAGTCCACACCATGAGGCTTTTTGATGGCGTGCAAGATGGCCGGGCAAGCCACTGAGCAGTTGAGGCCAGTTCAGCCAAATGCCAGGGCTCTCTGGGTCCCCCACTCCTCTCTGCGAGGTTCACTAGTCTCCGGGCTCCATCCTTGAGTCATCAGGGAGTGTGGACCCTTGCCACAAGCCACACTTCTTGAGGGAGAAAGGGGTACCGAGTGGGAGCTCAGGGAAGAAGTGTCTTGCCGGGTCTCTGCCTTGGCTGTGCCCCCCTTGAAAAACTCTTTCTGAGGAAGACCGCTCATCTCCAGAAAGGAAAATAAATGGATTCCCTTCGCTTTCTGGTTCTAAAGAAGAAAATCAGATGAGTTCAGACCCACTCTTCATCTCAATACCAAATGGATAAAAAAGTAAAATTTAGTATGCCAGCTTTGCATCAGTTTTCCTAACTACTACAAAGGAATTTAATTATATGTGCACTACAGATCTACACAATGGATTTTTTCACTTTCCTCTTGCAGCACAGCATTGGAAGCTCATAAGGTTCCTAGTGGACAGTTATCTCTTCCAAAACAAAGTGCATCCATTCGGCCTAATGTCCGCTTTAACAACATTTTCCAAGTGTATGACATTTGTAACAGTACCTAAGGAAGTAGGCGATATTTGTTTATTCCTAGTTAGATGATAGGCTTGTCAAAGCCACAACGCCACAGAATGTTCTGTGCCACTACCAGACAACTATGTCCATTGTGTCCCTGCTACGTTTGCAAGTCTCCCATGGCAAGTCTGAGCTGGTCTGTTGCATTCATTGCATAGGTGCCACTCCGAATCCTGTAATTTCGAAATGTTTATTTGGAGGAGAGGCTTGCATCTATCCACCAGAGGCATTGCAATGTTCCAAAGACTGTAAATCCAACTGCACATCAAAAAGTCTCTGCTGTTACTGGAGGCTTCCTGCATTTTCACACTGCCTCATGTTCATCTCCATATAACAACTCTTAATGTCACTGGTCCTCTGGCAGTGATGCCAGCCCACAGATTGGGGGAGAGGTGGCGACGCACTCTTAGTCTGCAATTCAATAGTTCTTCTGGTGGTGCCAGTTGAAAAATGAGCTGTTGGAATACCTTTCCTTTGCGACTTCCTGGCACATACTGTTATGGCAGATCTCTCTTGGGATAGTATACTCGCATGGATCATGTTGAGATGCAGGAAACCTGGTGCAACAATGGCTTGTTTCACCAAACTTCTCGATTTGAGAGCAGTCATGTTATCTCTGTCCGCCCTGCCTGCTTTTAAGGGTTAGTGCTAACATACAAGACAATAATATACTCTTTGAACAAGTGAGGCGGAACACATTTTGGGTCCCTGCCTCTATATGCTTAATCAGTCAGGGAACGGCTCATAGCCAAGAACCTACAGATTACAACCATACATCTATCTAATTCATCAGACCAATCAAGGAGATCCACGACTCTTTCGCACATGCAGGAAATAAAAATATTCAGAGACTGTCTTGAGGTACTATCAACGTAGGGGACTGGTCATGAATGTTTTTATAGAGTTCCTCTGATACCTCTAATTTAAACGTAAATAATTACTCTCTTTACGGCAAGGTGATCCTCATGGCTCCAGAGTGGCTATGCCAGTGTGGAGCCACAGAGCTTCTATAGCTGTTGAATCAACCACTGAGGAATATTTTGTGCAGACCGAATTTGCAGCAGTCATTTGAGGCCAGATCTGGCATCAGTCGGGAGATGTCTCCTGACCTGATGGAACACACTCTGGAAAACAAAACTGATGTTTGTGAAGACCATAATTGCTACAAGATTTAATTCAGTCAAAAAGTAGTGCAGTTTTTAGTTTGCTTAATAAAGGGCACAAGGAAGTATTACTTCTTCTAAACATCTCGGTGGGTGATGGGCTTTTCTGGATGCACCGGTTGCAGATCCTCTTCCATGTAAAGATGTATGACGTCCTGGTCAAAGGACACTTTACTTCTTTCACGATATCTATACAGTATTGTGGAAGATTTAAATGGCCATTCTGCAGGCATTCTGGAGCCAAGGGACAAATGTCTGACTGAAGGTGACTGGGGCACAGATGAGGACTTCAAATACCCCCCCACCCGCCAACACTCCCCCAATATAAAACATCTTTCTTATGGATACATCTTCCTTTGGATTCCTCACCTTTTGAACACTCCCATTGCACAAGCATTCTATGAAAAATGTTTCTTATTCACTCTCCATGTTGACGAGGACCTCACAATAGAACTGCTCCACAACCAACTGTGTCTGACATCATCAGAGCCATAAAAGTCCTAGTCAGCGTGCTGTCGTTCTCTTTTTTTTATGCACCTTCGACGCTAACTGTTTTTCTACCTCTCCATGTGGTTACACTGTATTGAGGGAACTGCATTGTCAAAGTTTTGTTTATGCGACAATGTCCCTTCGGAAGAAAGTCTGGCTTCAAACCCTGTTGAGTGTGGAGGTCACATGTCGGTCACTGACCCTCAAGAAAATTGCCTCTGGTGCCCAAGTTGGGAATCACAATGTTGCCTCTGGTGCCCAAGTTGGGAATCACAATGTCGGGGATGATCTTCATGTCAGAGCATGTCCCCTAAGACACCTAAAGAAAGGGAGGTAAAGTTGGCCTGGTGAAAGCTAAAAAGGAAAAGTGTGACCGTCCTATATCTAGGCCTTGAGAGAAGTCGTCGTCCCACAGGTCTTCGAAGTCACACAAGAAGTGGCGGTGTCCTAGTTCACGGCGTCATTCATCCTGAGATACAACCCCGGTCTTTGTCTCCCACTTCAAAGTCTCGGCGCCGATAGACTTGGGAAGTGACTCCCACCCTATATTCTCCACAACCGAAGTCGCCTGAGGCATCACCGGTGCGTTCTTTGGTGGAGATCTTGGCATCACCTAGGAGTCCTATGGCGCAATTCTCTCCTGTGACTTAATCCAATCAGGAGATTGGAGCGGCAGGACAGGTTCAGCCTCCTCAACAGGAGCATGAATGTCCGTCCTTTCTGGCCCCAGGGACGATCACTGCGATTTTTCTTTTTGAAATGCTATGTTTAGCTTTTTTAATAGAGCAATGGCCCCCTTTGGTGTCCCTGTGGGCCCCAGGGGTCCATTGGCCTTCTCCCTGCACCTCCTCCCCGCACCATATAGGCAGGATCCTTTCCTGCCTTTGCCAGTGGCCCCGTATCTTTGGTCGGTAACGGGGCAGAGAAAAACACCATCGGAGTAGATGACGGCACCACCGACGTCAATTCTGACGTTAGATAGATCTAGTCTGGTGTTGTGTCATTCTCCCCCTACCGGTAGTAAGGGAATCCTGGAGGCTCTTGGAGGAGAAACAGTATTTAAAGGGCCACTGGTATCGAGACCTTGAAGGGGCAATTCCAATGCCGTCCCAGGAGCTTGAAGGGATTGTGGTAGTGAGCGGCCTGGACAGGTCCACTGAATGGGAATTACCCCTTGGGGGTATACCCCTTACAGAGGTTACTTCGTATCATGTGGTAATTAGGAAGGCAGCAGAACATCTGGACTTACCACTGCCCAATATAGAATTAAAATCAAACATTTTACCAGAGGTTTTCCATTCTTCATCTGCAGCATCTGAACCCCTGCTGCCATTCAGTGAGGCTGTCGAAGCAAGTTTTAGATCTCTGGCAGAAACCAGGTTCGACTCCTGCGGTTTTGAAATCTGTTGCCAGGCGATCTAGGGCAGCGCCAGGGGGGTCCTCCAGTTCCTGAGCCAGCATCCAACACCTGAAAGCCTGATGGTACAAGCTTCATGTTCTTCGAGGTCTGCACCTGGTTCCTTTCTCATGACTCCTGCTTACAGGGAATCGAAGCGGATGGAGCAGTCAGCGAAAAAGATATTTTCGTCTGGAAGTATGGCGTTGAAGTTAGTCAAAGCTACTTGCCAATTGGGAAGGTACATCCATGCTCTGATGACTCAGATCAAAGAGGTCCTCCCAAATTGCCGCAGGGTGTACAGTCATTTTATGGAACTCTTGAAGGACAGTCGGGCAACAGCAAAGCAGGTTATTCAATCAGGTCTGTAAACGGCAGACTCTGTTGCCAGAGCCATGGGGACTTTGGTTGCCAACAGAAGGCATGCATGGCTGAGAGGATCGGGGTTCTCTCCTGATGTGAAGTCCACGTTAATGTATCTTCCATTCGATGGATCCAGGTTGTTTGGGGCCAAGGTGGATTCAGCCTTAGGGAGGTCCAGGGAGAGCAATGTCACTGCTAAATCCTTAGACCTTCAAACACTCTCCACAACCTACAGACCTTTGCATGGGTTAAGGGGTATTGGATGCGGCTCCTCCTTTCGTGGGAGGCACTTTCGACAACAGCAGTCTTCCAACCCCATCTATAGATCCTACAGAGGTCATTGAAGAGCTAAGCAATGTGGTCCACTCCACCAGCCTTCCTCCTCATCCACTAAATCCTCCTCTAATAACCTTTCAGGGAAGCAGCCCTAGTTCTCCTACCATTCAAGAGCTTGCCTTACCCCTAGGGGGAAGGTTAGTTCATTTCCTTCAAAAGTCGTAGGTCATAACAGCAGACAGTTGGGTAGGAAATTGGTATGTACTTCCCTTTCTCGAGTTTTTCCCCCTCCCTTCTCTCCCCAGCAAAGTTTTTGTTCAGAAGAACATCTGCTGCTGTTTCAGCAGGAGGTACAGAATCTACTTTTAAAGGGAGCAGCAGAATTGGTTCCAGAGCAGGAAAGGGGACAGGGTTGTTATTCAAGGTATTTTCTGATCCCCTAAGAGGATGGTAGTTTACAGCTGATCCTAGACCTGAGGATTTTGAATTGGCTTCTCAAACAGGAAACATTCAAAATGCTGACCCTAGCACAGGTGCTTCTGGTGCTGGACAAGAAAGACTGTGTATTTTCATATTCCCATCCTCCAGCCGCACAGAAAGTAACTCTGGTTCATGGTAGGGTCGCAGCATTACCAGTTTGCAGTCCTTCTGTTTGGTCTTACTTCCACATGTAGAGTCTTCATGAAGGTGGTTGCAGTGCATCTCAGAAGGAAGGGAATAATCTGTATTCCTTTACCTAGATGAGTGGCTACTCAAAGCCAAGCCAAGTCTCCAGAGTTAGTACTGCACCATTTGCTGGGGACAACCCAGTTGTTGTTCAACATAGGCTTTTCGTTAAATGTGCACAGTTCTCACCTACAGCCCTCTCAGCGCCTCTTATTCATAGGGGCAGTACTGGACACATTGAGTCGTGCCTCCTCCACACCCACCCACACTCATACTCTCACACACGTGCGATTCAGGACATTTAGGGTATGATTCCAGTGTTGCAGAATGGAGTCTGTTTTCTGGTCCTAAAGGTCCCACACCTGTTCAGTCTGTTAGCTTCCTGTATTCTGTTGGTCAGTCATGTACGTAGGCACATGAGGGCTCTCCAGTGGGGCCTCTTCAAGCAGTGGTTTCAACACAGCGGAGATATCAAGGAGTCTATATCAATCTTGAGATCCATTGAAGTGGATCTTCGCTGGAATGTAGATGGCAATCTATCTCAGTGGAGGCCGCTTTGTCTTCAAACTCCGGTGAAGAGTCATAACGGATGCATCCACACTAGGGTAGGGAGCGCATCGGAGGGATCTGGAGATCAAAGGTCTTTGGTCTCCAGTGGAACAGATGTTTCACATCAGTCTGTTGGAGTTACGGGTGATACGTCTGGATTTCAAGGGCTTACTTCATTCTATTCGCAGTCAGTTGGTTGAAGTCTTGACAGACAACACTACTGTGATATGGTACATCAACAAATAGGGAGGGATAGGGTTGTATCTTCTCTGCAGAGAGGCTCTACGACTTTGGTCCTGGGCTCAGGACCATCGGATTTGGATAGTAACAAACCATTTGCCCGGAGTTCTCAATTTACATGCGGACAGTCTCAGCCAGCACTTTTCAGCCGATCACGAGTGCCATCTCCATTCTGAGGTGGTGCTTCACGTCTTTCAGTTGTGGGGGACTGCTCATCTAGACCTGTTTGCACGCACGAGAACGCACACTGCCCATCGTTCTGCAGTTTCCAGCATCTAATGCAGGGAGCATTGGGGGACATTTTTCAGTTGAGTTGACCTCTTGCTGTGCCCTACTCACAGGGTATATCTCCTCTTGCAGTCGCAGGGGCAGGTTCTACACCCCCAGCTCCAGAACTTACACCTACATGCCTGGAGATTGAACAGGGCAATTTGAATTATTGTTTTCTTCCCCCAGAAGTGGTAGATGTTATATAATCAGCCAGGTGAGACACCACCAAAATTGTCTATGCTAGTAGATTTATCAAGTTTGTTAGATGATGTGAGGAGAGACCTATTGATCCTTTAAAGGCCCATTTGTCCAATATTTTACAATTTGCTCTTTCCTTGGCACAACCAGGTTTTGCAGCTGCGACAGTGAAGGGCTCTCTGTTTGCGCTGTTGGCATTTAGTTGTTTACCTGATCAGTCCTCTTTAAGTCCCCTATACTGCTAAGGTTGCTTAAGGGTTTGACTAATAGGTTTCCTCCCACCCTGTTTATAATGCCTCAGTGGGATTTAAATTTAGTTTTAACGTACCTGATGGGTACACCGTTTGAACCATTGCATAGTTGCTGGTTGAGGCTCCTTACGTTTAAAGCTCTTATAGCGATCACGTCGGCTAAGTGTGTTAGTGAGCTGCAAGCCCTGTTTACCACTTTCCATGCTAACAAGGTAGGTTTGAGAACCAGGGCTACGTTCCTACCAAAGGTGGTGACTCCTCTCCATTTAGGGCACTCCATCACCTTTCCGTCCTTTTACCCTCCTCCCCATCCCTCTAAGAAGGAGGAGAGGCTGCACTGTCTGGATCCAAAGAGAGCATCGAGCTTCTATGTGGACAGGACTAGAGACTTCAGGACTGATCAGCTTTTCGCTAACTCTATCAAGGTGGTTCATTCTTTGCAATAACATGTTATTCACTGGCAATGAAGGATCCTCCCGAGGGCTTTAGAGCTCATTCTACCAGAGCTAAGTCTACTACTTCTGCTTTGGCTAGAGGTGTACTTGTTGTGGATATTTGTAAAGCAGCAACTTAAACTTCCCTCCACACTTTGGCAAAGCATTACTGCTCGAATTCTGAAGTGAGGAGGGACAATCATTTTGCCCACTCATTGCTGCAGGATTTCTTGTTACACCCAAACAGGCACCCTCCTCCAAGTGCAGGACTGGTTTTGGGATTGTAATGAAAAGGTGAGGAATCCACAGGTAGATGTATCCATCAGAAGAGCAAGAAAGATCTAATTTGTATACATATATTTCTGGCAAATTGTATGGGGAGAGAGAAATGTAGCTGAACGAAAAAAAATGTCTGAATGCTGGTGCATTGGGAGTACTAAAAAGTGCTGAATCCACAGGTAGATACTGTAGCAACCAGAAAAAACATTACCGAAGGTAAGTAACTTGTACTTTTGGTACACTATGTTCCCTTTACTTTCTTCTTTCATATTTTTATGAAAGTTTTGATCCCTACTTTAGTACGTGTTAATGACTTAAAATGAAGATTCCTCAAGGACAAGGAAATTTCTGTAAGTGGAAATGTTCTCTTCCAGGGCTCCCTGCCACCTCCCTGGAGGGAAAAGTTTCTTAGCCTGGGCTCTTAAGGTTACAGTAACACTGAACTGTCTCTGACTGGGCATGACAAGACTCAGATGGTGACATATTCTCCATTAAAAGAGCAGTGCGCTTTCCAGCTCTTTGGGTTTGCACCTGTCCACACTGCCTACGTTTCTCATTTTCATGAAAGGTTTTTCAAAGTTTTCCTACCACTATTATTTCGTAATAATCCTTTCTTATTAATTATTGGCTTTTTATTAAAAAAAAAAAGAAACAAATTGAAATTCAACCAGTAGTCTTCAGTTAGGCTGCTAAAAATATAAATATTTGTTCAAACATGGGCAATGACTGCCAGGTCCTGGAGCAGACTGAAGACTAGCCGCAATCTCATCCAGTAGTAGACATGCAGAGTAATACACACAAACCCCGTACAGCAAACACAGGCTAAAATAGAAATGACCTGGATCATGCAGCGATATTCCTGGAGGAGCAGGCACATTTGAAATGGAACTAATCCTATTTAGATACGGGCATGCTGCAGGAAGCACAAGTAAAGCTGACCACAATTCCAGGCAAAAACTGCATGCACGATCAGACGCCAGTTCTCACCAATTGCTGCGTGCAAGCGGGGAATTGTATAGGGGGCATAAGCAGAAAATTAACATTTGCGTGTGAAGGTCAGTGTAAGCACGTGCAAAAATGGAAGCCATCTGAGGCAGGTATGTTTAGGAATTAATAGTCTTATGCTAGCGCTGGTATATGCTGTACTAGATATAAAAACATACAAATCCAGATACCATCTTATTATTTCAAAGCGCTTCCACTAATTTCCTACATTGCTCAGAACCGAAAAGTGATTTAAAATGTGCTTGTCTGTAGATTAGATTGTGTGTAGGTTGTAGCTCATAAAGTTGGTTAATGAAGTAGCATTGAGGTTATTTTTTGTTTCCTATGCCGTGTGATGTAAAGTAATATTCTTGGTTTTTCATTGCCTTTATGTGTACACTTATAAACAACCTTTTTTATTTTTCAGAAAAATATGACTATGTAGGTCGACTGCTCAAACCAGGGGAGGAACCATCAGAATACACAGATGAGGAAGATACTAAAGATCATCCGAAGCAAGATTGAACTGTGTAAATAACCAAAGTTGGGGGCCTTCAGAACTGCAACCTCTTATCCCCCATTTCCCAATCGAAAAACATCCCACGTGTTTTGGTACAGGATATCTTCTGCAGACTATTCACGAAATTTTGTACAAAGAAAGTACGGCAATGTACTGTTGCAAGACAAATTTTAATACTTAGCGTTTAAAGTTTATGCTGCCAAACCTTTGTTTTCTGTTGCAGTTGTATTGTCTGGTAAAACTTAATGATGGGCGCCGTGGATTAAGTGCGAATCAACACACTATGTACACATTATTACTATTTTAGTAAGGTGAATTCGTGTTCACATGATCTCCAAACAAGCTGTTATTCCAGGAAACCTATTCACATGCGGTAGTGTATCTTTTTTTCTCAGCATTAAAATACTCATTTGGTATTCATGTACTTAAAGTTAACTAAATGTAGTTTGCACTACTGAAAACTGGTGTTAAAATATGTGAATTTCCAAGCTTTTGTCATGGACTTTTCTAGACCTTCCGGGCAACGTCGTTTCAAGTGTACTGCAGTCCGGAAGGTGAGTGGTTAAGCTTGTTAATCAAATTAACTTGTGTAAAACTATTCTTTCAGCCCTCAAATTCCAGAGACACTCATTACTCCCAGTGCATCCTCCGAATCAAATCTATTACCTGTGCCTTATTTCTCTTAAAAACTTGAATTGTTCTCATGAGAATTCCCAATGTATACTAGCCACTGCGAGAGTTGGAGAATGAAGGTGGGTTATTCTTTGACTGAAAGACCTTAATGTCACTTTGTAAATAGGTTGTAAAATGAATACTCAGTGTTACTGCCATATGTTAATTAACACAACTCTAATTAGCATTCAGTGGCCAAATGCATTCCCCCTCCTTTAGGCTTTATTTTTGTCTTTTAAACAAAATTCAAGCGCTACCTAACATTTGGGAGTTTAATCTTCACATCTATGTGGGACAGTATGTGCGAGTGAGAGTGTAAGAGCTGGAAAGTATAGTTTCAGCAGATATTGTAAATATGAGTAACATTTTAATAAAGCATGTATAAATAAACCGGATGCTTTGTCAATAAATGAAATTGTTTTGGCAAGTTAATGTCATGTAAAATGTTTGTATACGGAATAAAGGCACTGAATTGATTGAAATGGACCAAATAATGCTGTTTTTAAACAACTATTTGTGTCCTTTTTGAAAGGTTGTGCAGTTATTTATAAGAGTTTACAATTAGACATGTAGATTTCCTTTTTAAGAAAAACCTTTAGTCAAGGTTTGACTACTGATGTCTGCCTCACTCGCCATATCAGCTCATAGGTACCTAGTGCTTACTCCTGGAAGGATTCGAATGTGCTTCACTAAATGTTCTCTTTTGAAAATGTAAATAACCTCTGAAATTTACAAGTATTTTTTTTAAGGTATGTTTTTAGTATCCATCACATGCCTGTTACTGAGGCCGTTCTTCAGGGTTACTAGCCACCCTGAAGTTGTTTTTTTTTTTTTTTTTTTTTTTTTTTTTTTTGTGTGTGTGCTTTCAGTTTTTCTCACCTTCTGATGGCATATGCATTAAGATTCAAATGAAGGACTCCATGTTTCAGGAACACTATCGGTGGCTGAAACCTAGTCCATAAAATGAGTAGGAGACATCTGACTCTGATCACTCTTTTTTTTCTTATAGACACTTGAAATTAAATTGATCACCAGCCATCTGCATGGCTAACGTTCAGTACGTTTTGGTCAAAAACCTCACTGCTGAAAAAAAGTATCGTCATTGGTTCCAAAACAATTTAAATACACCTTGCCTACTCTATAAAATGAGGTTTTGGATCTCTTTCGGAGCGAAAAGATGGTCTATGCTGCAGCTGCTTTTTTCCTTCCACATTTTGTGCCCGCAAAACTGGATTTTAAAAAACAAAAAGGGAGTGACCTACTCTTTACTGGCTTGGCACTGTCATTCAGCCAGTAAAAGCAGGGTGAGCAACTGGCTAGCAGGCAGCAGAGGTGTTAAGTACCTCTGTCACCTGCCTTTAAAATGCATGCAGCCCGCTCTTTGCAATTGTTGGGCTCGGAGTGTTACAAGTTGTTTTTCTTCGAAGAAATCTTTTCGGAGTCACTGGATCGAATGGCTCCTCCTTTCGGTTCCATTGCGCATGGGCATTGACTCCATTGTTAGATTGTTTTCTTTCCGCTGTCGAGTTCGGACGCCTTTCCTCTCGCTCCGCTATTTCAATCTCTAAAACTTTAGAAAACCTTCCTTTTCGTCTGTATTGTTTCGATCGCGTTCTCCATCTAGCATCGAACCGGTAGTACTGTTGGAAACTTACTTTGGTTCGCCCAACTCTGGCCTATTCGGGGCTACCGTGTGGAAAGCCTGCTGGATTGGACTCCATTCCGATTCTGCTCTCGCCGCCACGCGAAGTACCCCTATACAGACCAGCACTTGGTTTGTAACTTGTGCCTTTCTCCAGACCATCGGGAGGGAAAACTGTGAGGCCTGTCGATCATTTCATTAAAAAAAAGACTCTGAGATTGCCGAGCCCGAAGACTTGAAAAGGCGTAGAAAAGCAGTGAACATATCGACGTCACTGAAGAAGAGCAGACGCAGACAGCAGTCTCCATCCGAGACACACTCCGAACAGGAATCCGAGGACGACAGACCCATCACAGCTGGCCAGCATGTGAGTACGTCTGCCCTTACACCCCTGCACAAAAAACATTCTAAGGCCTTGAGTACACAACTGCCTCACTCGCCTTATCAGCTAATAGGGACCTAGTGCTTACTCATGGAAGAATTCGAATGTGGTTCACTAAGTGTTCTCTTTTGAACATTTTAATAACCTCTGAAATGTACAAGTATTGTAAAAGCCATGGTTCGGCCCGGAAAAAGACTGTCGGCGACCGACCTTCGGGATCGGCGCCGAAAAAGGTCACTCCTCTGTCCACTTTGCTATAAAGGGCTCCATTTTGGACTCCAGCAGGAAACCCCAAGTTTCGGAGTCGAAATTCGAAAGTCTGCTTTGGAGCCGAGATCTTCCACAACATTTTCGGTACCGAAAAAAACAACAAACTTAGGAAACAGAAGAAGACATCCTATAGAGAGGAGCAAGGACTTTCCAAGAAATTAAGAGAAAGCCATAAGACCTCTGAGGAAGTCGGACATTGAGCCCATTCTACAAATTATGGATTAGAGACCATCTAGGATACACATCCTGAAAAAGACAGAAAGGATTGTTACTGCTGCACCTCCTTTAAAAACAAAAAGGAAGCTGTCTTTCCAAGAGGAACTGGAGACTGAACAGCCACCAGCAAAGGTGCAAAAGGAGAAGCCAATACCTCCTCATACTTCTTCTCCTCATTCTCCACAACTATCTGTCCCCCCCCCCCACACCAGCCTCCACCAGTGCCTTCTCCAACACACTCATTTTATTCACAAGAAGACATAGTAGACACTAAAATTGAGAATTTAATAAAAGATTTGGATACAGCAAAAGCAATGGGTGCTTCCTACACCACACCATATAGGGTTTCATTTGCAGGCCTCAGTTTCGAGGAGGTTTTAAAGCACAATCATCTGAGGCTTCTACCTCACAAACAAAGCAACCATATCAAACCCAATAACAACGAGGTGGGTTTAGAGGAACATATAGAAGTCAATACTCTAGAAATAGAGGTAAATTCCAAACCTCCTAAACAACCAACAACACAACCAAAGCAGGGACTTCCTTCCCTCCCTTCCACCCACTCCACACATCTCCTGTGGGGGGAACACTACAGCAGTTCCACTCTAATTGGCAAAATATCACCACAGACAATTGGGTGTTATCAATTATCCACAATAGCTATTGCCTAGCATTGATAAACACCCCTCCAAAAATTCCACCAAGATATCACAAGTTATCCCCAGAACATACAGTTCTATTACAACAAGAGGTTCAATCTCTACTACTCAAACAAGCAATAGAATTCGGTCCACAGTCCCAACAAGGAACAGGCGTATACGCACTATACTTCCTAAATCCCCAAAAAGATGGCACCCTCAGGCCAGTATTAGACCTCAGGCCCCTCAATGTTTACAACATGTCAGAACATTTTCACATGGTAACTCTGCAGGATGTTATTCCACTGCTACAAAAACAAGATTTTATGACTGCTCTAGACCTCAAAGATGCGTATTTCCACATACCTATTCACCCAGCTCACAGAAAATACCTCAGGTTTGTCATACAAGGAAAACACTACCAGTTCAGTGTTACCTTTAGGCATAACAACAGCTCCAAGGGTGTTCACAAAGTGTCTAGCGGTAGCATACTTAAGAAGACAACACATCCATGTCTTTCCATATCTAGATGAGTGGCTTATAAAATCATACAATCGTACACAATGCCAAAAACATACACGTTATGTGATAGAAATTGCTCACACTAGGATTTTCTATAAACTACCAAAAGTCATACCTTCAACCAGCACAACTACAACAGTATCTAGGTGCCATCCTAAATACCCAGCTAGCTCTAGCATAACAAAATATTAAGTTTTCGGAAAGCTTGTATTCTTTGTATACCACTCATGCAGCCAAATCAACAATACACTAAGATTTATCATGAAGATTCTAGGAACGATGGCATCTTGCACAGCAATAGTCCCACCTGCAAGACTAAACATGAGGCCTTTACAACAGTGCCTTGCACAACAATGGTCACAAGCACACAGTCAACTTCAAAATCTAGTGTTGATGGACTGCCAAACACATATATCCCTTGAATGGTGGAATCGCAGCAATTTTATGTAGGGGCGGTCTTTTCAAGACCATGTGCTTCAGACCATGATTACAAGAGATGCATCAATGATTGGTTGGGGAGCTCACCTAAACAATCACTCCGTTCAAGGGCAATGGGATGTCAAACAGAAACAGCTACACATAAACCACTTAGAATTATTAGCTGTATTCCTTGCCCTAAAAGTATTCCAACCTCTTCTCAAACAGAAGAATGTTCTTATAAAGACAGACAACATGACAACCATGTATTATCTCTACAAACAGGCAGGGACACATTAATCTCAACTGTCCCTTTTAGCCCAAACAATTTGGAAATGGGCAATTCACAATCAAATTCACCTAATAGCACAATACATTCCAGGAATAGACAATCAGTTGGCAGAGATCCTCGGCAGAAATCACCAACAAACACACCAATGGGAGACTCACCCCAAGTACTTTCAAAGGTGGGGAACACCAGACTTGGATCTATTCGTAACAAGCGAAAACACAAAATGCCAAAACTTCTCATCCAAACACCCACATCCCCTGTCCAGGGGCAATGCTCTATGGAACAATTGGTCAGGGAT
Source organism: Pleurodeles waltl (assembly GCF_031143425.1). Taxonomy (NCBI): domain Eukaryota; kingdom Metazoa; phylum Chordata; class Amphibia; order Caudata; family Salamandridae; genus Pleurodeles; species Pleurodeles waltl. The sequence continues at coordinate 598,089,261 of NC_090437.1, forward strand.
ATTTGCTTTCGCTTTTCCCCCTCTCCTTCCATTTCTGGTCAACAAGTTGCGTCAAACGTCACTCAACATGATACTCATAGCATCAACATGGGCATGTCAGCCTTGGTACACGACACTACTAGAGCTATCTGTAGTACCTCACTCCAAACTCCCAAACAGACCAGATTTGTTAACACAAAACAAAGGTGAAATCGGGTAACAAAACCCCAATGCTCTCAATCTAGCAATTTGGCTCCTGAAGTCATAGAATTTGGATACTTAAATCTTCCATCTCAATGTATGGAAGTCATTAAACAAGCACAAAAACCCACTACTAGACAGTGCTATGCAAATAAGTGGAAAAGATTTGTCTACGATGGTCAATCTAAGACCATAGATCCACTTACAGCATCTATACAAGATATTGTATGTTATTTACTTCATTTAAATTCAAATTTGTTTTTTTCCTCCATAAAAATACACCTTACTGCAATATCTGCATGCTTACAAACTATTCAACATACTTTTTTATTCAGAGTTCCTGTTATCAAAGCCTTCATGGAGGGATTAAAACACATCATTCCATCATTGTATCTGCAGCTACACATGCCATTGAACAGAAAATGTCACTTACCCAGAGTACATATGTTCGTGGCATGTAGTGCTGCATATTCACATGCACCCTCCCTCCTCCCCGTAAGCCTGTAGTCGTTTAAGTTTTTAACATTTGTACATATGTATATACATTTGCATGGACATCTCTTTGTATTTCTATACTCTTACTCCTTCCTTCACGCTCTCCGGGAAAACAATCTAACAGTGGAGTCGATGCCCATGCACAGTGGAACCGAGAGGAGGAGACGATTCTGTGACTCCGAAAGAGTCACAGAAGAAGAACAACAACTTGTAACACTCCGAGCCCAACACTAGATGTCAGAATGGATATGCACAGCATGGGAATCTGCAGCACTACAAGCCACGAACAGATGTACACTTTCCTTATATATATAATATAGCTCCATCTGATAAAGACTTTTAGCTACAGATTCCTTACCTTGGATGAATCCCCAGACAGTGGATCTGGATTATTTGTTTTGTGAACAGTATCCCTATGTGGCGGTAGGTTGCGCTGATAGGCTCCGCTTGGCATCGTCTCTGCTGGAAGTGACGTACACAGTGCCTAAGCGTGCTGGAATCAGTTCTGTCCTTTCCGTGCTGGTCACCGCACCAGAGAAGAGCTACTGAGAGTCACTTTATCACTGACCTTTTTTTGACCTTTTGGCAAAAATATTTTCAGACATTGTCTCCTGGTGTGGTACGGATGCCCATGAGGAAGGCTTTTTTTTTTTTTTTTTAGCCCTGTGGTGTCTGTGATGGGAAAATGTTTGTGACGGAAACACTCCTCGCCTGCCTCAAGCCCAACTACAATGGCAAAACGTGCGTCAATTGTCATGGCATGCAACCCAAGGCTTGACCGAGTGGTCCCTCAAGCTTCTTGCCTTCAATGTCACAACTGTCTCAATCTAGGTCGAGAGAAAGGTCGAGGATTGGTTGTGGAGCCACTCCAACTACTTGTCGTCCCACTCTGAGTCGTACAGGTGCTTAGGTAAGTCCCACCAGCACAAAAAGGACAAGAGGTCTTCAACTTCGCCCTGTCCATTGAAGTCATCTGATGAGACGAAGCGTCAGCCTCTGAGGCCTGAGCCATCTCTGCGCCTTCCCAAATTTGCCGAAGTGAACCCAGCCCTTCTCCAAGAATTTAATGAGGCCGTGGACCTCATGTTTGGCGGTCTGTCCCCACTGGAGCACCATTGGGGCCCCATCGGTTTGGGATGGGCCCCTACTGGTCTCCCACTGGGGAATTTGTCCCTGGTGCTTGTCAGGCCCCTTGGATCCATGGACTGGTCTGGACTGGTGGTGGTTGAACGACCTCTACTTTCCCCCAGGGCTGCTGACTTCCCCGACATTCCCATTGTCATCCCGACTCTGACATGGAGCCAAATGGGCCGTTGTCTGACGCAGCCTGCAGCCAACTGGAGGCATTCCATCCAGGCCAGAGCCTGGATAGATCCTATTCCTCTGGGTTAGGACTTTGGGATGCATGGGAGGGTCCACTGAACTCTGAAGAACACCAGCCCCTTGATATCACTGAGGACTGGTGTGAGGATTTGATGGATGTCAAGGACTGGACACAGCCCCAGATACTGGCTGTGTCTTTTCTTCCATCTACAGAGGAGGGAGCCTGGTTTGCAATGGTGGTGAGGAGGGAGGCCGAAGCCTTGAACCTTCTTGGTTTTCTTCTGCCAGCCTGGCACAGTGGTCAGTGAGCACAGTGTGCCTTTTCGACCAGTGCTCCCACTCATTCTGGGACTTTATTGCGCAGGTGCTTCTTATGGTCTCGGAGAAGGCCCGAGCCATACCATTGCAAGCTATTGCTGACAGGCGAGACACAACTAAGTTTGCCATACGCTATGGACTGGATACAACCGGCTCACTAGGCAGACCGGTTTCATTGTTGTTGGCCCTTAGGGCAACTCCTGGTTGAGAAATACTATTTTTTTTCGGGATTTCGAGGCCTTGCTCACGTACATACCCTTTGACGGCTTCCGTCTCTTCAGAGATAAGGTTGACTCGGCTCTAGAGCTCTTAAAGGACAGCATGGTTACAGCCAGGTCCTTCCATGGCCCCTCGCCAAAGGCAGACACCGTTCGCTCATTTTGAGGCCAAAGGAGCTTCCAGCGTTTCCTTAAATGCCCAGCCACCTCGCAACGCAAGCTTCCCAGCCTCTCTGTGGCAGAGGACACAGTACCCACAGAACCATAGTTCAGGTTGCCACAGGTCTGGCTAGTCCACTACCCCCTGGCAGGCGCAGCCCCCAAGCCTTTGTAGTTTGCCCAGTGACCATCATGGGCACCCAGTGGAAGGTAGGATACGCCACCACCTGCACCATTGGAGGTCGATAACATCTCACTGCTGGGGTTCTCCATTTTTTCAGAAAAGGCTACTCCCTCCTTCCTCTTATTGACTTCACCCATGCCACCCTAATGAGATACGCTGACGGAGGACCATATCTCTTTGCCATGAAGTGGGGGTTCTCTTGTCCTAGGGCGCCATAGAGAGTGTGCTAGCATCAGAGGTAGCTTATGGTTGCTATTCCTGGTGCCCAAAAAGGGCTGAGACCTTCATCAGACCCTGCCTCTGCGCCCTCTCAATTTCTTCCTGAAAATTGAGAAATTTAAAATACTCACTCGCTCAAGTCCTATCTGCCCTGTACCTGGGAGACTGGATGGTAGCATTGGGCTAGCAGGACACCTTCTGACACATTTCCGTCCTATCTGCCTAAAGACGTTACCTGGGGTTCATTGTAGGTCACAAGCACTTTTATTTCAGTGTGCTCCCCTTTGGCCTCACCAGCACTCGGGTGTTCATCAAGGTGATGGTGGTGGTTGCAGCTTAGCTGTGGAAATCGGCGTGCCAGCCTTCTATCTCGACGACTGACTGTTGAAGGCAGCCTCGTCCCAGGCAGTTGTCTGTCATCTGCAGTCTACGGCAAACTCCTGCACTTCCTGGGGTTTAGGATCCTGAAGTTGCACCAAACTCACTCTCATACTCTTTAATCAAAGCTGTTCTAGATGTAGTGCACTTTCGAGCTTATCCTTCTGCATGGGGAGTCCAGGATATTCAGTCTATGATACTGATGTTTTAGCCTCTATCCTGGATTTTGGTGATGCTGACTCAGAGGCTGCTGGGCCCCATGGCCTCCTGCATTTTTTTGTGACACATGCCTGCTAGCATATGCGGACTCTGCAGTGGGGCCAAAAGTGCCAGTGGGCGCAGCATCAGGAGAATCTCTCCAACATAGTCCAGAACCCAGAGATTAATACAAAAGATATGCAGTGGTGGTTTACGAACCACAGTTGGGTCTGCGTTAGACCCTTCTCTCTTCCCAGATTTGTCAGTAGTGACGGATATGTCACACCTGGGCTTGGGTGGCCATCAAGGAGAGCAGGAGATCAGAGGCCTCTGTTCTCTGACAGAATCCAGACTCCACGTCAACCTATTGGAGCTCTGAGGGATCTGACTAGCATTGAAAGCCTTTCTATCGCCCATCGAGGGAAGGCTAATGCAAGTATTCATGGACAACAGCACCGCATGTGGTACTACAGCAGATAAGGTGGGGTGGGATAGTGGGCATTTTGTCAAAGGCCTTATGTCTCTGGACATGTCTGGAACATCAGGAATTTTCCCTGGTAGTTGAACACGTGGCAGGATTTCCAAATTCTAGAGTGGACACACTTAGCTAAAGATGCCTAGCAGATGACAAATGGCATCTCCATCCTAAGGTGGTGTAAGGTCTCTTTCAGCAGTGGGGAGAGCCCTGGTTAGATCTGTTCGCCACCACCAAGAACAAGCAAAGCCCGCAGGTCTGCACACTAGAGTTTCCAAGGCAGCTCTCATTTGGAGACAGTTAGGGGCATATTTATACTCCGTTTGCGCCGGAATTGCGTCTTTTTTTTTTTGTTTTTTTTTTTTTTACGCAATTCCGACGCAAAACTAACTCCATATTTATACTTTGGCGTTAGACGCGTCTAGCGCCAAAGTCCATGGAGTTTGCGTCATTTTTTTGCGTGGACACCTACTTTGCGTTAATGATATGCAAGGTAGGCGTTCACGTCTAAAAAAAAATTGACTTCGAGGCATGTGCGCCGTATTTACACTCCTGGGCAAAATTCACGCCCGGGAGTGGGCAGGTCCAAAAAAATGACATATGGCCGCTTTTGCGCTGTTTTTTAGCGCCTGGAAAAGGCAGGCGTTAAGGGACCTGTGGGCTCTGAAGGAGCCCAGAGGTGCCCTCCCATGCCCCCAGTGACACCCCCTGTCACCCTTGCCCACCCCAGGAGGACACCCAAGGCTGGAGGGACCCATTCCAGGGACATTAAGGTAAGTTCAGGTAAGTCATTTTTTTTTTTTTTGTATAGGGGGGCCTGATTTGTGCCCCCCTACATGCCACTATGCCCAATGGCCATGCCCAGGGGACAGAAGTCCCCTGGGCATGGCCATTGGGCAAGGGGGCATGACTCCTGTCTTTGCTAAGACAGGAGTCATTTCTATGGGGGTTGGGAGTCGGAAAAAATGGCGCAAATCGGGTTGAGGCGAAAAATTTGCCTCAACATGACTTGCCCCATTTTTTGACGCCCAAGCCCCATATCCCCCTACGCCGGCGCTGCCTGGTGTACGTCGTTTTTTTCCACGCACACCAGGCTGCGCCGGCGGCTAACACCGGCTAACGTCATTGATTAAATACGGCGCCCGCATGGCGCTTCAGAATGGCGTTAGCCGGCGCTAATTTTTTTGACGCAAAACTCCGTTAGCGCAGTTTTGCGTCAAAAAGTATAAATATGGCCTTTATTGTCTTGAGTGGAGCTCCAGCTGCTTGTATGCCTTTCCGCCCATCACTCCTATCCAGGGTTCTCAAGACGATCAGAAACAACCGGGTTCAGTCAGCTTTGTGACTCTGGAGTCGATTTGAGAGTCTAGTATCCTTAGCTGTTGAGCATGGCAATCGGTCCTCCAATAAATCTGCCCCTTTGGGAGGATCTTCTTTTGCAACAGCAGGAGGAGGGGACTCCTTCTGAACCTGTCAACACTATGCCTTCTTGAGTGGCGACAGTTGACAGCTTTCAACCTTCTGCAGAAAGTCTGTAATGTCTTCTTACCAGCCAGGTGCCCCTTGACCAAGAAAGCATACGCCTGTCGGGGCACGTTTTGTGGCATAGTGTGTGGGAAAACAGGTTGCCTCCTTCCTGCTCCACTTTCTCATGTTCTTCTGGTTATCTCTCTTTCACAGAAGGGCTTTGCTTTGGGCGCCTTAAAAAGCTATCTTTCTGCAGTTGCCAGATCAGCCATCCCTTTCAAGTCCGCTATTGTACATAGGTTCCTGAAAGGTCTCCAACACTTATTCCCACCTTCACCCTCATCATGCCTCAGGGACTCCTAAATGTATTCTTAACTTTTGTAATGCGCGCTTCTTTCAACCAGCTTTACAACTTTTCTATCAAGCTCCTAATTTTCAAGACGGTCTTCCGAGTGGTCATTGACCTCCAAGGTTTGTTATCTAAGCCTCTGTACCTCAACATCTACTGAGACAAGCTGGTCCTTAGCACTAGACCACAAAAAAGATTACCTGGTGGATGACCAACTATTTGTTTAGTATGTTAGAGCCCAGAAAGGGATAGCTGTACTGAAACAGCCCATCCCTTGATAGATTATGCTCTGTATGAGAATCTGCTACGCATAGGCCTAGAATCAACCCCTTGAGAGTTTGCAGGCTCATTCCACCAGATCCAAGGCTGCGGTCACTGGGTTAGCATGCGGAGTCCCGGTCTGGATAATCTGCCAGGCCTCAACATGGGTGTTGGAAATAGGGTCTTTAGTTGGCAGAAATATGTACCCTGTCCAACTGGGGACCACAATATCAGTCCGGGTAAGTCAGATACACAACCTAAATTGACATGTGGTCACTGTCTGGTAGATTGACGCAGAGCAGTCGGGCTTAACTTAGGAGGCAATGTGTAAAGTATTTGGGCAGCACCCAAATTACAGTGAAAACACCACAAGAAGACTCCACAGCCGCTTAGAAAAGAATATTTTTGAGTAAAGCAAGACCAAAACTACAAACTTCCAATAAGTAGAACTTGATGTGAATTTTTAAAGGATAAACTACAATATAGTGCTTAGAAATCAATAGCGCTTAAAGGCTACTTGAGGCTGCGCTGGACTGGGGTTAATCCAAATTTCAGACTGACCACAATGGATAACAGGCTGGCTACCAGGCCCACACAGGCTCTGCTGAAAAACTACCTTGAATTGAGGGTTGCGTCATTGAGGAGGTGAAGCGAAGGTTCGGATATGCTCAGCCAAGGGATGCATCGTTGAGCCATGCAGCTGACGATGCAATGCGCCAGTGGTAGTATGGATGCATCAATCCGGAGCCGCGCAGTCAAAGATGCAATGTCCTTGTCTGCAGTGACAATGCGTCAAGGGATGCAGCATTTCAGTTCGGCACAACAAAAGTGATGCGCTGATTTTTGTAAAGAAGCAGCTGCAAAGTGCACTTTCAAGGTCCGAGACTGGTTTGGTACCTCTTGGCAGGGCAGGACTCACCGTTGGTTGAGTCCAGCAGCTGAAGCAGGGTTGAAGGAAGTCCTTGATGGCCCTGAGACTTCAGAACGGAAGACCAGTCCTTGGAGCCAATTGGAAATTACACTTATAAAATGGAATAAGACAATCCCAATGTCAACCTATGAGACAGCTAGGCCTTGCAGTAGTGAAAAACGAATTTGAGTTTTTCACTACCAGGACATGCTAAACTTAAAAGTACATGTCCCACGTATTAAAATCCCTGCCCTCTGTGCTTGGGGCTACCTAGGGTCACCTTAGGGGTGACTTAAATACAATGAAAAGGAAGGATTGGGCCTAGCAAGCAGGTGAACATGCCTGTCGAAATGGCAGTTGAAAACTGCACACTCAGTGTTAAGCCTGAGACATATTTAAAGGGCTACTGTAGTAGGGCGCACAATCCGTGCTGCAGGCCCACTAGTAGCACTTACTTTGCAGGCCCTGGTCACACATAGTACACTCTACTTTGGACTTATAGGTAAAGTAACTATGGCAATTATAGATGAGCCAATGTTAGCATGTTTAGAGCAGAGAGCAAAATGCACTTTAGCACTGCTCAGCAGTGGGAAAGTGCCCAGGCTCCTAAGCCAACAAAACCAAGGTCCGAAAAAGAGGAGGGGGAAGGCAAAAAGTTTAGGAATGACTGCATAACGGACCAGGTCCAAAAGTGGGCATCGACTTGTCTCCTAGAGCCGCTTCTCTAGCTGCAGATTCCTTACAGACCTACCTATTCTCTCTGCAGACAGATTTATAAACCTAGAGCTTTATCCTGTTTCAAGGCTCTAGTTTTCACACACCAGCCAATCAATACGCGGTTGTATAGCGTGCACTATCACCCCACGCGGTGTCTGGGTGCTGTGCCTTAGTTGAAGAGCCAGGTCTTTAAGCTTTTCCCCCTTAAGTCGGTCATCGGGGGAGATGTACCGAGGTGGGGTGGCAGGTTGTTCCAGGCTCTTGCAGAGATGTAAGAGAAGCCGTGGCCGCCACAGCAGCTGCAACGTATGCGGGAGGGGGGGGTGAGAGGAGCTGAGATGTCTGAAGGGTTGGTAGAACTTCAGCTGCTGGTTAATGTAAGAGGATCCAAGGTCGTGGAGTACTTTGTAGGCAAGGGTGAGGATCTTGAATTGGCATCTCTTCTGGACAGGGAGCCAGTGGAGGTTCCTCAGGTGAGGTGTGCGTCCAGGGAGGTCCAGGACAAGTCGGGCTGCCACGGTCTGCAGCCTTCTGAGAAGCTAAGTTGAGATGCCAGCATAGATGGCATTGCCGTAGTAGAGGCGGCTAGTGATGTGAGGGCTTGTGTGTCGGTCTTCCTGGTTTCGGTGGGGATCCATTTGAAGATTATGCAGAGGGTGTGGAAGCAGGAGGAGGCGACAGGGTTGATCTGACGTTTCATGGTCAGTTGACTGTTGAGGACAATCCTTAGATTGTGGGCATGGTCTGAAGGGCTAGGGCAGGGTTCGAGTTGGGCCAGCAGATGTGGCCCCTGAAGATGCGTACCTCAGTTTTGTTTGAGTTCAGCTTGAGGTGGTTGTCTCTCATCCAGTTGGCTATGTTGATCATGGCTTGGTGATGTTGGTTTTGGTGTTGGCTGGGTCATTGGTGAGGGGGAGGATAAGTTGCATATCGTCGGCCTAGGGGATGATGCTGATGCCATGAAAGCTGACTCGGTTTGCGGGGGGGTAATGTAGGCATTTAACTGGGTGGGGCTGAAGGCTGATCCTTGAGGTACTCGCCTTTGGACGCCAAAGTGAAAGGGGCAGGCAAATGCATTTGGTCTGTCCTGTGAGGAAGGAGGCGATCCATTTGAAGGCATCTTATTGTATTCCTAAATTGTGGAGTCTGTTGGTAAGGTTATTGTGGGAAACTGTCGAAAGCTGTAGAGGTTGAGTAGGACCAGAGCAGCTGTTGCTCCGTGATTAAGGAGTCTTATATGTCATCTGCGGCAGAGATCATAGCAGTCTGTGCTGTAGTTTGCATGGAATCCTGACTGAGGTGTCCAGAAGGTGTTTCTGTTCTAGGAAGGTGGTGAGTTGGAGGTTGATGGCTTTCCCCAGAACCTTGGCTGGGAAGGGGTGGAGAGAGATAGGGTGGCAATTTTTGAGGTTGTGGGGGTCAGCGGATGGTTTCTTCGGGGGGGGGGGGATCTGACATCTGCAGGTTTCTAGTTGTTCAGGAAGGTTGCAGTGGAGATGGAGGCATTGATGATGCTGTTGAGGTGTGTGCTGACCAGGTAGGTTCCGAGGTTGCAGAGGTAGTGGGGCCAGGGGTCAGTGGAAGCACTGGAGTAAATGGAGGCCTTGATGGCTAAGGTGGTGAGCGGAGTCCAGGGGATGATGGTCTGGCTAACGTTAGCTTGTTGGTTCAGGTTGCTGGGGTTGGAGGTAACTGGTTGGAAGTTGAAACTGTTGAAGTTGACAGTCTTGTTGCAGAAGAAATCCGAGAAGGTGTCGCAGAGTCCTTGGGAGGGACGATTTGGTGTTTTCTGTGGCTGTCGGTTTGCAAAAATCATTCACTATTTTGAATGGTTCCTTGGTGCGGTTGAGTTGATGCGGTTAGTGATGGTTGCTTTCTTGCCCTCTGATGTGTTGATGGTAGGTGTTGAGGGCAGCTATGGCAGGGTTCTTGTTGGTGTGCCATTGCTTCTTGAGTTGGTAACATTTGTGATTCGTGGTCCGGAGCTCTGTGATGAACAAGCTGGCACTTTTGGAGGTCCTATTGGCTTTTACTGGCTTCATTGGGGCCAACCCTGTTTCGATGATCCAGGAGGAGAGGTTCTGGACTGCTTGGTTGAGGTCAGCAGTGTCTTTGAGGTGGGAGGAGGAGAGGGCCTGTTTCCATTGGGTTTCCCTGACCTTGGTCCAGGAGCGGTGGGAGGAGATCTGTTGCTTGAAGGTGGTGTGCTGGGCTTCTGTGATGGTGAAGTGCACGGATTGTGTGGTTGGTCCAGGTGAGTTTGGTAGTGTGCCGAACTTGTTTCTGTCGCTGGAGATGAAGATGGTGTTGAGTGTGTGGCTGGTGTTGAATGAGTATGGTGACCAGTTGGGTGAGGCCAATGATGTTGAGGCTTTCCAGAAGGGCAGTGGCATTGGTGTTCCTGGCGTCATCAATGTGGAGGTTGAGGTCACCAGGCAGTATGCAGTGGTGGGAGTTGATTGGGAGTGTGGGGAGAATGGCAATGACTGAGATGTGGCAGAAGGTGGTACGGGGTCCAGGAGATCTGTAGGCGAGGGTGCCTCTTATTGTGGTCTTTAGGTCAGGTTGAAGTAGGAAGTTGAGGTGTTCTTTGAGCAGTGTGGGGTCGTCGTTATTGATGGAGCATCTTTATGGTGTCTTTAAATTTTATGGTGCTTTCTCCACCTTGTGTGGGAGTGTGGTGTACCATCTTGTAGCCATTGGGGGTTATTGGTGATGTCAGGGTTTTCAGAGGGTTTGATTCATGTTTCAGTAATTAATGCGATGTCTGTGGAGAGGCTGGTGATGGTGTCCCAGACTTCTATGGCGTGTTTGCGGAGGGAGGGAGTGAGCGTTGAGCAGGAAGTTTTGTAGCAGGTGAATGGTGGTGTTGGGGTTCTTGGCTGGAGTAGCGTTAAGCTCCTTGCGGGTGGTGTTACATGAGATGAGGCAGTGCCTTTGGAGTGGTGGAGGTGCAGCTGCTTTGTGGTCGAGGTCAGGAGTTTCTTGGTGGAGTAATGGAGGCTGGTGGTGGGTCCAGGTGTCTATCTGGAGGTGCATTGGCGAGGAGTTCGCTGATTGTGACTCGCATGTTGTGGCAGTTTCCATGGAGGTCCTAGGTGGTTACGACGTATGGTTGGTGTTGCAGGGGAAGAGTAGGGGTGTCGATGGGCAAGCGTTGTCTGGCTTCGCGCAGAGGCCATGCAGTATTTTGGGGGCCGGCATATTTTCTGCCTACGACAAAAATGCAGCCGATTGAGGTTTCAGGCCACACATTTTACTTACTTTTTTTTTGTTAGCTGCACAATTTGCCACCCAGTGCCACAAAAACCTGGGGTGTCTGAGCAACACAGTAGAGATAGACGTAAGATCAAGAGATTTGTCGCAAAACAGTGGTGCATAGTGAACTCCAGGACTGCTATCAGCAGTGGGAAGAGATAGGAGTTGAAGTAGCACATCCCAGAACATTACAGGAAAGGGGTGACAGCAGTAATCCTAAGAGGGCAAAACCATCTCAAACACCTGCCTGAAACTGTCACTGAATGCGCCCAACTGAGGCATGATGCAGTTGTGTTCCAGCAGCACCTTCAGAAGACATACCTGGCTTAGAGTGTGATTGTTTCAAGGGTGAAAGCTTTTTAGGAAGGAACCGCAGTGGATGAGTCACTGCAGAGGATGAGGGAAGATGACACTGGAAAGGTGGTGTTGGGGGGGAGGGAGGGAGGGTGGGAGGACTTGATGTTCTCTAGCTCCTTCTATTAGCAATCTCGCAGTGAAGAACACCCACAGGAGGAAGCCTGCAGCCAGCTACCCTTTACGCAACCTTCATATCACAAATAAGCAGCACACCACAGCAGTGAGGCAGGCCTTTTGTGGAAGCAGGAGAGGCCGTACGCTAAGCGTGCTGGGACCAGTGACCATATGACTCAACAGGGGTGCTCCCACTACACACAACCAGTAGGGACCAGAATCGAATGGCTTCTCGAATGAATAAATGAATGAATGAATGAATAAATAAATAGAGGAGGGCAGCTGCCGCCCACAAATAGAAACTCAACATGGAACATGACTATTGCATAGAATTCTTACAAAAAGCCTCCTCCAGTCAGGCTAAGAGCAAAAACCTGCCGCAAGGATGAGTCACTTTGTCTAAGACAATGAGATCAGTCCGAAATCTACTAAGCAAGAAGGCATTAGAAAGGGTACAAAAAGGTGAAACAAATCAAGGAGTCTGCCAGACCAGTCGTAGACCTTTGAGTCTTGAACAGGTTCATCAAAACGTGAGCATTCAGAATGGCCATGCTTTAAAAGGTCATACTGCAAATGCAAAAAAGGGCTAGCTGGCCCCATAGACTTCAGAGATGCTTACATGCGTGTGCCAATGTACAGCATACAAGAGAAGTTTTTTTTTTTTTTAATTAATATTTGTTATTGATTTTATGTTTCAGATATGCAATACAAATTGTTCAGTTTTCAACTACAGGATAACCCAGTGCAATATCGAATATCTAAACCATTTAACAATCGCAAACCCCCCCCAATAAACACGACACGGAACACTTCCAGTTTAACAGTATCATTTCTAGCTGCACCCGCCATGGGTTTATCATTTGTTATTTATCTTGTAAAGGTGTTCGCCCGTGACCAGTGTGGGTCCTATTTTGCATGTGTAAGTTCCCTAGCTGACTAATGGGGGCTCCGTTCAAATTGGTGAGTGTGGGCGGCTACCCAGGTTTTTCTACTCCTCGTGCGTCACTGGTACTGCAGTATCGGAGAGCTGACGGGTTGTTGCTACAAGAGGGAGGGTAAGGGGTGATGTGCATGTGCTGTGGTGCCTGGGCGCCCTATGGGCTTTATTTCTGTAGTGGGGGAAGCAGGGAGATTTATATCATGGTTATTGCGGGTGTGTGTTTCCCAGTTCAAGGGGGCATCTCGTAGTTTTTGGCCTTCAGTTTGGTTACCAAATTTTCCCAAGTAGTGCACCCTGTATGTTGTCGCCCCTCGCGCACCATTCTTTTTAGTACCTGATATTCAGTGCGAGCCCAGCGTAGTATTAGAGAATGCCAGGATTTCCGATCAGGAGCTTTGGGGGCTTTCCAGTGTATCGCTATTAGTCTTTTGTACATTAAATAGGCTAGGTCTATGAACTTGTGTAGGTATCTTTGTTTTCTTGGTCTCTTTCTCAGTCCCAGCAGGCAGGACCCGGGGTCTGCTATCAGTGCGAGTCCCGTTAACTCAGATATCTCCCCTACCACCTCCGCCCAAGCAGTTTGTATTTTTAGGACAATCCCATACCATATGATAGAAGGGTGCTGACGGTGCTTTGCATCTTGGGCATACTGGCTCGGAATCGGGGAACATTCGCTTTATCCTGGCTGGGGAAAGATATGTTTGATGCTTGAAATTGAATTGGGTGTATCTGAATCTGGGATTCCTTGACACGCCGCGGGTGTGGGACAAGGCTTTTGGCCAGTCTGCTTGTGGAATCGGGGTGGGAAGTACAGCGTTCCATCTCCCCCAGGCTTTCTCCGCCTGTGGTTCGGGAGTCTTGTTGAGGGTTCTGTATAGGTTGGATATTATTTGTATTTGGTCATTATGTTGAAAAAGTTGGTGGACCACAGGGGAGATCGCTGGTTCCGAGATACCTGCCCCCCATATTTTTTCTAATTTCGTGACATACGGCGTGGTATGTCAGGAACTGACCGGGGCTTATCTCCGTGAGGGCCTGGAGAGCCTCGAATGTCATTAATTTGCCATCTTCAAAACAATCTCCTACGGTCTGTACTCCTGCTTCACGCCACACCCTCGCAGCTTGCATTCCGGCTGTGGTCCCCGCCAATAAATAGTTTAGTGGTGTAGGAAGTTGGCTCTGTATGTGCTATTTCAAAGTAAGGAATAGCATGCACAGAGTCCAAGGGTTCCCCTTAGAGGTAAAATAGTGGTAAAAAGAGATAATACTAATGCTCTATTTTGTGGTAGTGTGGTCGAGCAGTAGGCTTATCCAAGGAGTAGTGTTAAGCATTTGTTGTACATACACATAGACAATAAATGAGGTACACACACTCAGAGACAAATCCAGCCAATAGGTTTTGTTATAGAAAAATATATTTTCTTAGTTTATTTTAAGAACCACAGGTTCAAATTCTACATGTAATATCTCATTTGAAAGGTATTGCAGGTAAGTACTTTAGGAACTTTGAATCATTTCATTAGCATGTATACTTTTCACATAAAACACAATAAGCTGTTTTAAAAGTGGACACAGTGCAATTTTCACAGTTCCTGGGGGAGGTAAAGTAATGTTAGTTTTAACAGGTAAGTAAGTCACTTACAGGTTTCAGTTTTTGGTCCAAGGTAGCCCACCGTTGGGGGTTCAGAGCAACCCCAAAGTTATCACACCAGCAGCTCAGGGCCGGTCAGGTGCAAAGGTCAAAGAGGTGCCCAAAACACATAGGCTATAATGGAGAGAAGGGGGTGCCCTGGTTCCAGTCTGCCAGCAGGTAAGTACCCGCGTCTTCGGAGGGCAGACCAGGGGGGTTTTGTAGGGCACCGGGGGGGACACAAGTCCACACAGAAAGTACACCCTCAGCAGCGCGGGGGCGGCCGGGTGCAGTGTGCAAACAAGCGTCGGGTTTCCTTTAGTTTTCAATGGGAGACCAAGGGGTCTCTTCAGCGATGCAGGCAGGCAAGGGGTGGGCTCCTCGGGGTAGCCACCACCTGGGCAAGGGAGAGGGCCTCCTGGGGGTCACTCCTGCACAGAAGTTCCGGTCCTTCAGGTGCTGGGGGCTGCGGGTGCAGGGTCTTTTCCAGCCGTCGGGAAATGGAGTTCAGACAGTCGCGGTCGGGGGGAGCCTGTGGATTCCCTCTGCAGGCGTCGCTGTGGGGGCCCAGGGGGGACAACTTTGGTTACTCACAGTCGTAGAGTCGCCGGAGGGTCCTCCCTGAGTTGGTTGTTCTTCACCAGTCGAGTCGGGGTCGCCGGGTGCAGTGTTGCAAGTCTCACGCTTCTTGCGGGGAGTTGCAGGGGTCTTTAAATCTGCTCCTTGTAACAAAGTTGCAGTTCTCTTGGAGCAGTGCCGCTGTCCTCCGGAGTTTCTAGTCTTTCTTGAAGCTGGGCAGTCCTCAGAGGATTCAGAGGTCGCTGGTCCCTTGGAAAGCGTCGCTGGAGCAGGTTTCTTTGGAAGGCAGGAGACAGGCCGGTAAGTCTGGAGCCAAAGCAGTTGGTGTCTTCTGTTCTTCCTCTGCAGGGGTTTTTCAGTTCAGCAGTCCTTCTTCTTCAGGTAAGTTGCAGGAATCTAAATTCTTAGGTTCACGGGAGCCCTTAAATACTAAATTTAAGGGCGTGTTTAGGTCTGGGGGGTTAGTAGCCAATGGCTACTAGCCCTGAGGGTGGGTACACCCTCTTTGTGCCTCCTCCCAAGGGGAGGGGGGTCACATCCCTAATCCTATTGGGGGAATCCTCCATCTGCAAGATGGAGGATTTCTAAAAGTTAGAGTCACTTCAGCTCAGGACACCTTAGGGGCTGTCCTGACTGGCCAGTGACTCCTCCTTGTTGTTTTCTTTGTTTCCTCCAGCCTTGCCGCCAAAAGTGGGGGCCGTGGCCGGAGGGGGCGGGCAACTCCACTAAGCTGGAGTGTCCTGCGGTGCTGTGACAAAGGGGTGAGCCTTTGAGGCTCACCACCAGGTGTCACAGCTCCTGCCTGGGGGAGGTGTTAGCATCTCCACCCAGTGCAGGCTTTGTTACTGGCCTCAGAATGACAAAGGCACTCTCCCCATGGGGCCAGCAACAGGTCTCTAGTGTGGCAGGCTGCTGGAACCAGTCAGCCTACACAGATAGTCGGTTAAGTTTCAGGGGGCACCTCTAAGGTGCCCTCTGTGGTGTATTTTACAATAAAATGTACACTGGCATCAGTGTGCATTTATTGTGCTGAGAAGTTTGATACCAAACTTCCCAGTTTTCAGTGTAGCCACTATGGTGCTGTGGAGTTCGTGTAAAACAGACTCCCAGACCATATACTCTTATGGCTACCCTGCACTTACAATGTCTAAGGTTTTGCTTAGACACTGTAGGGGCACAGTGCTCATGCACTGGTGCCCTCACCTATGGTATAGTGCACCCTGCCTTAGGGCTGTAAGGCCTGCTAGAGGGGTGTCTTACCTATACTGCATAGGCAGCGAGAGGCTGGCATGGCACCCTGAGGGGAGTGCCATGTCGACTTACTCATTTTGTTCTCACTAGCACACACAAGCTGGTAAGCAGTGTGTCTGTGCTGAGTGAGGGGTCTCTAGGGTGGCATAAGGCATGCTGCAGCCCTTAGAGACCTTCCCTGGCATCAGGGCCCTTGGTACCAGAGGTACCAGTTACAAGGGACTTATCTGGATGCCAGGGTGTGCCAATTGTGGAATCAAAAGTACAGGTTAGGGAAAGAACACTGGTGCTGGGGCCTGGTTAGCAGGCCTCAGCACACTTTCAATTCAAAACATAGCATCAGCAAAGGCAAAAAGTCAGGGGGTGACCATGCCAAGGAGGCATTTCCTTACAAGTGGTATGTGTGGGGAGTAAGGAAGCTTATCTGCTCCTTTTTGCACATATTTAGTCCAGCACACGTGCGCATCTGCAAGCAATGGGTTGACCTGTTCCGTTTTGGGGAGCTTAGTTGTCAGCCAGCTTATGAGGGGGGACCCATTCCGCTGGGGCTCCAGGCTCATGGGTTCTGCCTGCTCTGGTCTGTGGATCCAATACTGGACCCACTGAAGTTGTGCGGCTGCGTAATATCTTTCAAAGTTGGGAGTTCCCGGGCCGCCATTGTCCAACGGGCGTTGCAGTGTGGTTAGTGCCACCCGTGCTCTGCCACCACCCCAAATGAGCTGCAGCAGAGCTGTGTTTAAATTGCCAAAAAAGCTTTGGGGAATAATTATCGGCAGAGCCGCAAAATAATATAGGAGCCTAGGTAGGATCGGCATATTGGCAATCACCACCTTGCCGGGCGGCGAGAGCGGGAGCTTGTTCCAGAATTGCAAGGAGCCTTTTATGGAGGTTAGCGCCCTCCCTAGATTTCCGTCTCTTAAGTCTTTTGTGTCGTGGTATATGTTTATCCCAAGATATTTAAATGTTGACGGGCACCACTTTAGGTGCCCTATCGTAGGAGCATCCTGATTATTAGGAGCCCTCTTCACCAGGGGAAACACACAGGACTTTTCCCAGTTTACCACAAGGCCTGACAGGTCTCCGAACTCAGCCAATAAGGATATTACAGAGGGAATAACTGTGCGGCCGTTTCTGATATATAGTAAAGCATCATCTGCGTATAATGAGATCGTGTGGTATAACCCGTTCCTAATTATTCCCCATTCATGTTCCATGAGGTGTATTCTTGCCGCTAGCGGTTCCATTGCTATGGCAAACAATATCGGGGGTAGAGGGCAGCCCTGACGTGTCCCAGGAGAGATCAAGAAACTGTCAGAGATCACCCCGCCCGTCTTCACCCTCGCACTTGGATTGGAATACAATGTCCAGACCCAGCGGATATAATTGGGGCCTATTCCCATGCGAGCCATCGTGGCCAATAGGAAATCCCATTCCAGCGTATCGAAGGCCTTTTCTATGTCTAGTGAGAGCACCATTTCCTCTTGTGCGTCACGGGGGTATCCCCCATTATGCTCAGTAATCTGCGAATATTTAGGAAGGTGTTGCGCTTTGGGATGAAGCCATTTTGGTCTGCGTGTATCAATAAGTGCATGAGGGGGGCTAATCTATTAGCTAGTATTTTGCCTAATATTTTGCAGTCCGTATTTAGAAGTGATAATGGTCTGTAGGATTTGACATCCGTAGGGTCCCGGCCCTGCTTGGAGAGTACCGCTATCATAGCTTCCCTTTGGGATATGGGCAAGCTTTCTTTAGTCGACGCTTCTGTGAACACTCCTAGCAGATGGGGTTTCAGGCTGGGTAGGTGAGCTTTATAATATTCTGAGGGGAGGCCGTCTGCCCCAGGCGCTTTATTCCTGGGCAGCTGTGCAAGGGCTAATTCTATTTCTTCTGTTGTTATGGGGGTTTCGATTATATCTCTATCTGTTTGTGATAGTTGGGGCAGGAGTCCGCAAGAAAAGCCTCAAGTTGTGTAGCTGTGAATGAGGTGCGTTTAGTGTATAAGTTTGAGTAATAATAGGTCCCCCTCTAACATGTGTGTCTCTTGCAAAATGGCAATATGCACTCCTAGTCGTTGAGTCGAGCATGCACTCTAGCCCGTTTACTCAGCGCCCCAAGGCCCCTGATATTCCATGTTACTATGATATACTGGTTTTTAGTATTGTTGCTGGAAGACATCATATGCGGTTCTGAGGGTGCATTGCTATGTTAAGGATCTGGGCTCTAGAGTTGGCCCACCTGGTCACTACCTTTCTGTAGCTGGTATTTAAATATAGCGGGTGTAGGTGTTCATTTTGTGCATTAAGTGATTCCGGTACTTGCGTTCCTACTAAACTATTAACCTCAACTCCCCTTATTAAACCCCCTATACTACTTTCAACTATTGTGAAACTACTAAACTTAAAAATACGTGAAGTAACCCATATCCGGTTGAATTTGCATAGTGGGATTCTCATATCGTACAGATGTGGCTCTTATAAGGGGCTCACATCTTTCCACAGACTTAGTCTGCTAATATCATCAGGCGCCCCCCCCCCTAGGCGTGAGATTATTCCCTCCGGCCCCAACCGCCGATCGTGATCCGCCCCCAGATGTCCCCAATAACTTAGCCTAGTATTTATATCAAAGATACATATTGTTGGAGGCGCATTGTCCCCACGCCTCGGCGGTACCACAGAGTCTCTGGAAATTTTCAGGTTTCGAGCATTATCGCTGGCGGTCTCTCTGGGTATATGTGTATAGTTTAAAGTTTGTCAGCGGATCTGGGGGTGACCTTTGGCCCACCTAATTCTCCTGTTAACGTGGATGTGGAGCTGGCCGTATCTGAGTCCGATCCCGGCTCTGGGGGTTTCCTAGCAATTGCACTGTGACCTTGCATGTGTAGCGGCGTCTCTTTTAGCACTTTTGCTCTTTCTTCTGCTGCCTGCCAGTCGTTGGGCTGGCCTCTGGTACGTCTTTTGGGTCGCTTCCTTGCAGCAGGAGTTTGCCATTTCTCATCCCCTTCCGTGTCTTCCCGGGGGTGTGCTAGGCCCTTGGCATGTAGCCATGTCCAGGCATCTTCGGGGTTTGTGAATATGTGGGTGCGGTCCTCCATTACTACCCTTAGTTTGGCAGGGAAAAGCAAGGCATATTTTATGTTGTGTTCCCGTAGGCGTTGTTTAATTTTGACGAAAGAATTGCGTTGGTTCTGCACCTCTTGTGTGAAGTCTGGGTATGCGTTAATGATCGAGTCTTCATACTTGAATGGGCCTTTACTGCGGAATTGTTGCAGTATTGCATCTCGATCTCTATAGTTCAGGAATCTAGCAATCAGTGGTCTAGGGGTCTGCCCAGGATTCTGTAAGCTCTTTCAACTAAGAAAAACTTGGATAGAGCCCCGTTTAACACCTCCTTGATTAGCCACTGTTCTAAGGAGATTTCTGATTCCGGTTGTCGCATACTTTCTGGAAAGCCCAGAAACCTCACGCTGTTGCGGTGTGCCCTGCTTTACATTCTCTCCGATCTCCTCCAAAGTACCTTCAGCTCCTCATCCATGCGCTGGATCTGTTTTTGGTTTCCTTGTGCTATTGGAGTTAAGTCGGCTATTTCAGCTTCTGTAGTTTTCACTCTTTCAGCTAGACTTCGGTGGTCCACTCGCAGGAGGTGCAAGTCTTGCGCAACTGCGTCAATTCTGTTTTCCAAAGATGACTTAGTGTCCAAGATTGCCTGCAATACTTTCTCGAACTGAGCAGTGCGCGCCAAGAGTGTGCTTTCTAGTGACTGTAGGGATGGGTTAGATTGTTGGTCAGCAGGTGTTAGTCCTTGAGTGGTTCTGAGTTCTTAGCTGATTTGGCTCTGCCGGCCATTTTGGCTGTCTCGAGATCTCCTCCCAGTCTGCAGTAACTTCGCACTTTTGGTCCTCTTAATTCGTTGAATTAAACTTTTGCTGAGTGACCTGGGTGTGGTGTGCCCATACGTCGTTTAGAGCGTGAGGTTGGCTAGTAATGTCAAGGGAGGGCGTAGCCCTGTTTAGGCACGCTTGTAGTCTGTGACCTTGTGTTCGTTAACAAATGCTGCGGCCGTTGATTGTCACGGTGGTCCGACATTAAGTTCCCGTGAGGCTGTCTGCGGGGCACACCGTGTGTGTGGGGAACGTAGGGGTTGGAGGGGAGCACTCTCACCCTCATAGGTGGTGGCGGGGCCTGGGGCCAGAGGTTTCCCCAGATGGCGGGGGAGCGTGTTTGAGGGCCCAGGTGGGCGGCGCAGCCCGGGAGGGACCAAGGAGTGGGGCGAACGTCGGGAGCCGCGGATGGGCTCTGTGTAGCGCAGGGCAATCGAGGCAGGCGCCCACCGCAGGGGGGACCAGCGCGGCCCCAGCGCCCGCAGCACGCACCAGCCGTCTGTGCTGTGCAGGTTGATAGGCCCAAGCTTATGGGGGCACGCGGCCCTTATTAGTCTTGCGCCCTTGCATTGATGATGAGGTGGAGAGGGGGGAGGGTGTCCAGGAATGTCCCCTCTGCGTTGATTTTAATTTTACCCCCCCCGTACCCCCCCTCACTTCATTTCACTAGCTCCTGCTGGGTATTCTCTGCTTCCTTCTGAGCCGCCGCAGCGATGCGTCTATAATTCTGGGCAGAGGCACCCCTTCTTTGTGCTTTGCAGCGTGTTCACGCGGCTCTGCCGCCGTGGCGCCCAAAATGCCACTCCGGCCTCCCGGGCCTGCCCCGGCCTCGCGCGCCCCGGGGCGCCGTGTGGAATTCCCTCTCCGGCCCGTGTAATTGCGGTTCTTCAGCCCCCCTGGCCGCGATGAAAAAAAGAAGGGGGGGGGCGGGGGCCAGCCGCTCGAGGCGAGAGCGCGTCCGGTGCCGCAGGGGCAGCCCTTCCCGCTCGTCGCCGCGCCCGGCGCGGGCCCTCGGGACCTGGCCTTGGCTCACCAGCCCCCCAAGGGGTGCGTACGGCTCGCTACAGATGCTCCGGTCCCCCCCTGGTCGGGCCGCCGCCCCGGCCACTTCACCAAGGTTGCGGGGGCGCCCTTCAGGATGTCTTAACCGAGCCGGGGACGCAGCGCCTGTATCAAGCGACCGTCCCGGCTGCCATTTTGGCTCCTCCCTCCAGCATACAAAAGAAGTTGAGGTTCGTCATTGACCATTTTCAGGGTTGTCCCCTTCGGGATAAAATCTGTACCAAGTGTATTTACAAAATGTCTCACATTAGTGGCAGCTCAGGAGTGGATTGGGGGGTGGAATTTGTGACCCTCCCTGGACGATTGGTTGGTAAAGGTGAAGTCTTTCATACAATACCACAGGGGTATAAATGTAGTGATGCAAATGATCCACATATTGAGTTTTTCTATAAACATTGGGAAACTCCTTCCTAGAGAGACAAAGATTTTTTATTTTTTTTGGGGGGGGGGGGGGGGTAAAAGCCTAAACTACTGGGAGCAGAACACATTTCCAATTAAGAATCCTGGCATTGACAGTGCGAATTTGCATATTTTAGGATAGTCTCTGACCATGAGGACTGTGGGGGACACCTAATTGTATAATGGCATCGTACTTGTTCCTTATTCCCCATACCTGAAACTTGTGAGGAATCTAGTGATTGTCGTGTGTGTGTGTGTATATATATATATATATATATATATATATATGTGTGTGTGTGTGTGTATATATATATATATATATGTGTGTGTGTATATATATATATATATATATATGTGTGTGTGTATATATATATATATATATATAAGAAATTCAGTGGTGGTATAAAAAAAAAGCATCACTGTAGACAGGCTCTTCAAACAACCAATTCCCTCTGTAACCATAGCGACAGATGTATCGTACACGAGCTTGGGGGAGCCCACATTAGGAACTCGGCCATCAAGAGCTTTTAGAGCCCTGAGGATGAAGAGAAGCATAAATGTGTTGGAGGTAAAATACATTAGTCTTTTGGGTGATCCTGAAGATGACTCTTTTCCCCATTAACACCTATGAATAAACTAAATTCTCAACTTCGGATTGCTACTCGATTAACCTTAGTGCAGGTATGGAAGCAGCTGGATGTGCCTCCTATATGTTTGGTGAAATAAGATTTAGTCCATTTGTGCAGTAGAGACACTTTCATCTATAACTGAAGATTCACAGACAAAATTTTTATATAGTGTGGAAGGCTTTTGCAGCATGTATGGCATGGGACCGAGGAGTAGATTTCTTGGCAACTCATTTTCTCAAGCTTATTCTCTGTGCCGGTCTCCATGAGACCTCGACCTTGTCCTGTCAGGCGGGTTGGGAAAGAGAGGGTTGTAGGGGTGGCTTGAGAGGCCGCTAACCTGTTTAGATGTTGGGGATGGACGGATGTATGTTATGAGATCTGTACGGTGGGGGAAGCTGATGTATGTTCTTCCTCTCAGTGGTCATTATTATTCTGATGATGTATCTCACTTGTGTGGAAAAATGCAATATATTATTAAACCAAAAAAAAAAGCCCCGAAGGCCATCCAGATAGGTCACAGAAAACTGTACCAGTCTAGAGAGACAACACAACCGCAGTTTTCTATCGCAACAAGTAGGGTGGAACAAAGCCACACTGCTGTCCAAACTAGCTCAGAACATATATGAAAACGGGCTATTCAAAGCTACATAACCATATGTCTGCTAGGAGTTCAAAACACACTTAGATGGACTGCTCAGGCAGAAGGTGGCCTCAAGTGAAGGCTAAAGCAAGACAAGTTGGAGAAGGTATTTCAAGAATGGGGAACACTGCAAATAGATTTCTTTGCAACACAAGAAAACCTCAAACGCCAAAGCTTTGCATCCGAGCACCCTTCCCACTAGTCACTAAGGAATGCCATGTCAAAAGTTTTGTCAGGAATATTTACATATGCTATTCTCCTCTACTTGCTCAGATACCACTTGTGCCAAACCAGTGCAAACTCCGACATTAAGAGCCAGATTTACACTTTTTGACGCAAAACTGAGCTAACACTGTTTTGTGTCAAAAAGTTTAGCGCTGTCTAGAGCCATTTCTTAACGCCGCCCATGTGTCAGAATTATACTATTGACGCTGGGTGGCGCTAAGAGCAGGTTAGTCATTTTTCATGACGCTAACCATTGCCTTGTCGTAAGGCAAAATGATGTTGACACAGGAAAAAATGTACTAATCAGGTATACGACATGTAAACACATTGCAAAATAGAAATGTGCCATTTTTGCCCGCAATAGTGTCAAAAAGAGATGCAAACGGAGTAAACAGTGCAAAGGAGATGCAAGATGGATCCACAAAGCCAGGAGAGACCCCAGATAACCAGGAACCAGCCAGGAGGACATTGACAAGACCCAGGGGAGAGACGAGAAAAAGAGGAAGTGACGCTTCAGCACGGAGGACCCTGAAATACTGGTGAGAGAGGTGACAGAGCACCAGCATAAACTTTTCATCACCTCTAGATTGCCAATTGGAAGGAGAGAGGCAATTTGGCAGCAGATTGTGGACAACATTAACAGTGGCAGAGGTCAGGAGAACTGTCACTGCATGCAAGAAACACTGGCATGACTGCAAGCGGAGGACCAAGGAGAAAATGGCAAGGAAAAGGAAGGCAGCACTGCAGACTGGAGGTGGGAGTCCAGCACCACAAGAGGACCTCGATGAGATTGAGGAGATGGTTGCAGCTGTCATCCCGGAGGAAATCGTCACTGGTATCACAGGACAGCGCAGACTACCAGGAAACAACACATATGCAGGGTAAGTTGCTTGGGGGACCAAAATGCCAAGTGCAAGAAAAGGGAGGCACATACCTACTACACAATGCATGTCAGCCCTGCAAATCAGGCAGTGGAAAGGGAAAAGAGGCAGGGCATGGGACTCCCTGCACTGTCCATGCCAGGTGCATGGGCTTTGCAGGGGCATCCATGGGCACAACACAACACGAACAACCTTTGCATGGGGATACACCGCCATGCCAAGGCTGGTGGAAATGCTGAAGCAGACCAGGAGGGTGTGGTAGAACGTAAAACTGGTGTGGTGTCAAAAGACAGCTCTTATTGTCAGATTGTAAACTATAGGACAATACCCAGTCTCAGGCCATTAGCTCAAGCGGCATTCCCCAATGACAACATTTGCCATAGCTACCTGTGCTGTTAGCGCTGGTCAATTAGGAAATGGCAATTAGGTGCCCATGGAACAAACACACTCTAAATGAGGGTTCAGTATGACTACGTGATCAATCCCCATCAATCCCTATCCAAGTGCAACTCCTGTTTACTGGTCATGTCCATAGACTCAATAACTATCAGGCACTGTCACATACATAATGATGAACACACCAGTAATCTCATACCCATGCTCACCATCCCTGGGTTTACCTCTGTGCCTGTGTCAATAGCTGCAATGCCACCATGCAACATCTCAGGTATCATAGTGCAAAGACAACTGCATTGTGGGGGAGGACATGTCTAGGAAGGCGAAAACACCCGAAGTCACAAGAGGAAACGGAACTCTGCCAGCTCCATCAGTGCAATGCAATGTAGCACACATACGGGAACATCAACATGAGAAACTACCAATGGTAACACCTGCATTGTCTCAGGGAAATGCCATGCATGGTGTGGTGCTAGGTCTCAGCAATGCATAGGTGTATGTGAAAAATGAAAGACTGGTACAGGGCCGTATTATCATGTGTGGTACTGTGGCATCAGCGCACCAACATTCATTGCAAGGCCTCCCCATGCAAATGGAAGCAGAGAGAGGGTTGATGAGGACAAGAAGGTAGCAATCCACAATTTGGACAGAACCCATACCTAGAAGATGTGACAAAGACAATTGCCCAAACTGCCCATCACTACATGTGACATGCAGGTGGGGCATAGGGCTGAGAGACTGCAAACATGAATGACAGGAACAATGCATGGGAACCAGGATGACAATGTACCAGTAGGAAGTCAGTTACGTCACATTACAACTGCCACAACACAGACACTACATTATCTCCTTGCAGAGGATGATGGCTCTCCGGTGGATCTGCCTGTCCTGGACTACCCTGATGACCAGCTGGCAACCATCAGCCAGGAAACCCTCCAAGATGTCCTGGGAACCCTCCAGACACAACATCCAGTCACAAGGAGGAGCATTCATGTAGCAACCTTCCCAGAGGACCCACCCACCACCCAAGTAGTACGAGTACAGCAGGAGCTGGCCAAGGAGATGCAGGTGGGGATGCAAACTATGGCAGCTAGCCTTGAGGGTATGTGCATGTGCATGCGCATGATAACGTTAGCTGAGCAGACAGCAGCCAAACAAGGCACACAATCCCCACTGCATGGAGTACAACAGTATGTGAGGGACATAACCACTGCTGTGAGGGAGTTGCCACAACACCTGCCCTCCCAATCTTGCTTCTGCATGCATGACAACAAGCAGGACTCCATGCACCTGGTACTGGCCTCCCTCGGGGCAGACATGGCTGCCAACCACAGGGATGTTACCCATACCTAATAATCAGCAGCTCTTCCTTGCTGCAGTGATGCCATATGTAGTTCCACAGATGGCAGCTGCCGGGAATTTGGTGTCCACTTCTCCAACCACTGAAGTGTGTGTGGCCCCCTCAAACCCACCAGCACCACTCTCCAGAGCAGAGGAGACAACACACACATCAGAGGATGAAGATGCGGAACATGCTCCATGGGCAGTGATTTTCCTTTGTCCTGTGCTTGACAACATGCCAGTGTTGCTACAGTTGGTGACATGCACTCTTCACTGAAACACTGTTAACCTTTCCACTATGGACTGCAGTTCTCTCTCACCACTCCATTGGCAATTCATGTTCCCCTGCACTGAACAACACTTCACCTCAGCATGTCCAATGACATGTCCCTCAACCTTGCACTTGTGTCACGATACAATGGTTTCACATGGGGTCACAGACCTGGACTATGTAATTATTGCACTATAGCACTTTAAACAGCACCTACACAACTACTTTGTCTGTGTAATGTGACACATCTACTTTGGAGATTTTTGATGTGTGTAAAATGTCTATGGTCACAGTGTGTCAATACAAGAGTGCGGAAATTATGTGGGCAGATATCTATGCACAAGTTATCTACATGATGAACGTCAATGCTGGCCACGTCCCCTACAAGCAAGTCACTGTGTATGTGGCATTTGTTTAAAAACATGCATCCCTCGCCCACTACATGCATCAGGAATGGTTGTGTAAGAGTGTTCGGCCAATAACGTCAGCTGGGAGTACAAGTGGAACACATTGGTGTGAAATTTTTATACTTGACCTCATCTGAAATTGGCACTACTCAGTTTAGCAGTGTTGACATGAACTTCGGGCTGCAGGCAGACGTACCACAGTGCCCAACACCCCGACACAGGATCCAGACAGTTACAGCTTAAAAAGCACACCTACCTGTCCAATACATGGGAACCATAGTCACGTTGAGTGGTGGGTACAATGGATGGCAGATGCATTGAGACTTAGATTTGTTGTAGCTGCCAATGTGACAGCTCAGTTGGAAGTGGTAATTAACATGTCGAGAGAGGGATGTGGATGCAAGACGGAATCCACAGGCCAACAGACAATTGGCACTGTACACTCATGCAAAGACCCTGAGCCCCAAGCATATGACACAGGCAGTAAGGGAGTATCCACATTTTTATTATCTATGCATGGAACTGAACTTAAAACTATGTAAAACACCTATACTAACCTAATCTATCCTAACTATACATTACCCACAGCTGGCCCTAACTACCCTTTGCTAAGCTTACTTACCACATTTAACAACACACTCTAAACATTTCCACCCCCCCGCCCCCCCACCACCACCCTTATATAATGAGACACATGCAGGACAACATATACTAACCTAAACATATACTACTTAATCCTAAACAAATATATATTTTTTTATTTAAAAAAAAATTATATATGTATATATTTTTATATATACACAAAAGCCCCAAAATGAACTCCTCCACCCACAAACTAACATGTAATAATATGAAAAAACACCTCCCAAACCTACTTATCCTATCACTAAACCCCTTAAACCCACTACAAAACATAATGAGGAGGGAGGGGACTGAACTAAGGGTGAGGGGAGGCAAGAGTTCACAGGTTGGCCCTCCTGAGTGTCTTCTTGATGGCCTTCAGTCTCTTTGTATTCCTGTCAACATCCTTCTGTATGCTGTCTAGCTTTTTGAGGACCTTTTTCATGTCCCTCTGGAACTCCCTTATTACCGACATGTCCATTGCAGCAGGCATGGTGGGCTGTGGTGCTGATGTTGATGGTGCAGCAGGTGGGGCAGATGTGATGGTGGTGGCTGTGGTCCCCTGTGTAGGTGTGGTGCGGGTCCCCCTTGGCTTAATTCCCGCAATTCCCTTGTGGCTCGCTCTCTTTCATAGCGTTGTGCCATCTTGCAGTACCCGGACTCAACATCCAATATGTGGTGATATCGCACTGCCCGCTTTTGGAATGCCCTGAGTTCTGCAACATCCATGTTGGCAGCTTTAAAAATGAGGCAGGCAACCATCAGTGTCATCGTTGTGTGATGCATGTACAGATGATAATCTAACACACTGCCTCGACTTGCACATGCAGTCCAAATCACTGTACAGATAATACAATGTCCCTGATGAATGTAATGTCAACACTGCCTACCGATTATGTCATTTACACCAAAACAAAGCATAACAATAGTTGGACCAAAAGAAGTGATCTGTGCATTTATGCAGTGCAATGTGACTCGATGCAAAGGCAGCAACTACTTCACATGGGCCAGGCCCACTAATCTTTATCATCCGAGTCAATTTCAAAGCACACAAGACCAGTGACTGGTAGATGTAATTGGCAGGATGGTATGGAGTTGGTAATCATAAGTGGTCAGTGTTTGGGACACATGCACGCTTGAATGAGATGACTTTCATGTACACTGTGACCATCACATCTACCTACATATATGTTGTTCCCCCTACCCCTGTACCTCAGGGGTGATGGGCATGCAATTCATCATCACAACTGTCGAGAACAACCACGAAGGTATGTCCACTTATACATGGATTTAGTGAGTGGAACACGTGAGGAGGGCTGCCTAGGAATAAGGGATCCATAGGTCATTCACATCTACATTCATGTGTCCAGTTCTGGACACCCATCGACACCTGATCTGCCAACACAATCCCCAAAACACCCACATTGATGCCAGCACACATCTGGCCTTGACCTGCATGCACGCCTATTACATACCACATAAGTGTCACGTAAATGGAGTACAACTTATGGGGCTACATGCTGGGGGACAATTACCCATACAGTCCTACATATAGATTACAATACAGGGATGCACCCATGTTTGTGGATAACTGATCCATCACTGTGTTGTGAGAATGAAGGTATGACCCAGTGCCAGTATACTGACACTGGTGCACTTTCAAGTGGGCCTACATGTGGCTAGTAATCACCTTGTTCACACGCTGCTGCTTATTGCACAGCACAGGACACCCAAGATATGACTCTCTGTTTGTGAATGGGTAACCCTTGCAAGAAACACTGTCACCATCCAGCCTAGTAATATATCAGATCACGTGCCAGCTCATCATATCTTGCAATGAGTGCAACACATGAGTCACTCACAAAACAGCTGCAATCACTATACGGGACTGACATTATCACACCTACTGGATACGTATGGGTCCTGAAATCTTGCCACTTCCCCGATGGTATAGGGGGAAGGTTCACCTGTAAGACATGGAAAGGAAATATATGCTCAATGTCATATCACTGTACATACACGTGGACAACATATCACAGTGTGTAACATTTTACATGAGTGAGCTGGTGATCCTGCATAAAGACAGTACCACAGACATACCACTGCAAGCTCACATTGACACTCCGGTGAGTGATAGCCACACATCTGCACACATGCACTGGGCCTGACAGTCGTGGTGTTAAACCCTACTACAACCCTATGTGGCTAATCCATTTCAGATGGTACTCCATGGCATGATTTGTATTTGGGTGAAAATTTCAATAGCACTTTCCTGGTGCACTGCAATACAAGTGAATCGGGTATTGTGGCTTGTGCATCAAGGGACACTGAGTTACCCTGTGATGGACATGTGGCTCAATTTTCAGTCTGCAATTTTCATGCGTTCAGTGGTCCATGACAGATGTGCCACAGTTGTATGTAGGTAACAAATGCCCCATTGACAGTGTCCCCTAAGCCGAGTATGCTCCCGTTGACAACATAATGTCAGGGATCATGTGTGTGTAATGATGACCACATGGCACGGAACATGGATTGCCCACTTTGCTATCCAGATCCAGTGAAATGTGGTATGCTGACAGTGTCTTAGCTGATCATCATTAACAGAATGCACAGGCACAGGTGTTGCTATAGCACCTGAAATGTGTGACTAAGGGCCACATATATGAAGATCAGGTTTTGTGAGTTGCAAATTGTGAGACTTAGCAACTCGCAATTTGCGAGTAGGATATTCTGATGTACAACACTGTCAATGACACTGTTTGAAATTCACAAATTGGGTAGCAAATGACCTACCTCATGAATATGAAGAATGCACTTCCTGTAGTGCTCCCAGGGCATGAGCAGACACCAACTTTTGCACATTCACCACTTCAGGCTGTTAGAACCCACCAGCGGGGACAAAGCTGGCTCTTCTCAGCCCCGGGCGGTGGCATCCTGAAGGAAGAAGCTCATGCACCGTTCTCCTACAGCTGTGTGGGCGGAGGATGGAGGACCCCCTACTTCCTGCCACGTGTGCTCACTGCTGCCTGAGCCGCCCCAGGAACCCGAGCTGGGCCCTGTTGCCTCATGGTGGCAAGGCCGCTGCCTTCGTGAGTGGCCCTGACTGCAGAGGAGGAGGAGGGCTATATTTCTTCTAAGGGGAGAGCGATGGCTAACAAAACAAGCATTTGCAGTACACTAGGTCTCGCCTTTGCTCGACAAAAGGAAAAAGAAGTTTGCTTGCAGTCAAATGTTTCAGCAAAAGTGCAATTAGCCATGTAACAGGGTCGATGTCCAAGGCGGTAACCAAACTACCCCAAGGAGGGTCAAACGTAAAGCATTTAACAATAATAACAGGATTTTTGAAGGGCAAGCTCAAGAACGAGCAATAGTGATGGGCATGAGGTGGGAGTGACTAAAAGCCTAAATAGATAACTCGGTGGAAATGCAGCCCTTGGGCGCTGCTATGTTTGACCTAAGAAGGAGAGCGGGCTCTCCCCAGAACCGGGAGAAGTCTCCCCATCTCCTGGGGAACTGCAGCTGGCAGGAAAGGGGGGAGGGGTTGGGGGTTCGCGGGAGCAGTGTGCGTCCTTCACTTGTCTTTTTATCTCTTGCCCAGACAGGCCCTGTCTGGCTGAAGGTCACTTACCTGAGGTGGCCCCAGTGAGATGAGTGGGGTTGCCTCCTTTTAAGGTACTGCCTGCGATTCTAGTGTTTCCCCTGAGAGGCGCGCAGGAGCGCCATGCTCTTAGGCAGAAGAGCATACCCTCGGAGGGCACCCATGGACACGTGGGCAGATCGGGAAGCGAGCCTCATTAGAGGTTCCGGTCTTGCCAGTTGTGATTTTCTCACCGTAATTACAGTAGTGGAAGTGCGGGAGCCCTCTGCTTAACTTATAGGTCTTGTCCGCACAGTATAAGCCCAGAAAGAAGCGCCAAGGTCCTGTGACTGCCTTGTCGAAGGTATACTGGCTGATTGCCTCACCTTCTGCAGTTCCTTATTGTGCTTACGCCCTCATGTGCTTTTGTACTGTATGTTTTGACCTGGAGTAATTTGTTATGCGTTTCGCCCCAGAGTCTTTCAGGTTCTGCATTACATGCCTTCGGGGGGATATGGTTTGGTTAGACAGGTGCATAATGGAAAGATTTCCTTATTTTGCATTTATAAAAATGCAGCTGATGATTTCCTGATGTATGCATTCTCTTTGTTGATACTGGTAACCTGACAACTGCTTATGTTTGCAGAGTTCTAGTAACTTGTGTAATGATCTGACAACTGCTTATGTTTGCAAAGTTCTAGTAACTTGTGTAATGATCAGACAACTGCTTGTGTAGCAGGGTTTTACTGATTCATGTCGTTTTTGGTCTAATGATGTTTTATGCAATACAGTATTTTTTTATGTAACTTGTGGAGTTTTCTTTGTGGTGTATTTATTTTGTCACTAGTGTGCAAACGCTTTGCACATTGCCGCTGGGATAAGCCTGACTGCTCATGCCAAGCTACCAGGGGGTTGAGCAGGGGTTATCTTAACACCTTTGCCCTGACTAGAGTGGTGGACCCTACCTGGCTGTGGTGCCTACCCTAGCCAACCAGGAACCCCATTTCTAACACCATACGACTCTACATTGGAAGACTCTTTGACTGATCCCTTCCCATGGCAGATCTTTGTCTCAGTTGAAATCTTCAGCTAAGTCCAAAAAGAAACACAATAAATCAAAGTGTGAATTGGCTCCTACCTGCCACTCTTGAACTCCAGAGAAAGGCGCAAGGATGTCAGCCTGTCACCCCTATCTCTCTCCTTTAGTTCTGAGGAGCAGATTCTGAGCCTTTTTCCCAATGAACCCCACATTTCTTGGTCTGTTGGTGATGCTCCTGAAGTCAAGGCCTTTATGGAGGCCATGCTGTGCATCTTTGGCACTTTACCGTGCCTTTGAGCCCCAAGGGTTCACCAGGTACTCCAGTTGGACTTCTGCCAACAGTCAGCACACTGCACTATCTCTTCCACTTGATACTGTTTCAGGATCAACACTGCCTTTGGTACCAACTGTGGTTCCCTCTGCTTTCCCTGAGCAAGTTCCCTTTGCTTAGATGCTGGAGGAGGATCCACAACCCATTGTGCTTTCTGGCTCCAAGCTGAATTCGTCTCGGTCATGGCCATGTCCTAATC
This sequence comes from Pleurodeles waltl, assembly GCF_031143425.1. Classification (NCBI taxonomy): domain Eukaryota; kingdom Metazoa; phylum Chordata; class Amphibia; order Caudata; family Salamandridae; genus Pleurodeles; species Pleurodeles waltl. Next base: position 598,121,136 of record NC_090437.1, read on the forward strand.
CCACCGGTGCTTAGCCTCTCGGCAACCTTTCTGGTTCAGAAACTGTGCCTTTATGGTGCGGACGGACTCTGACACTACACCATATTGTTGGCTCTGACTCTGATAATATGAATAAATTTGAGGGCGATGACTGATTAGGACAATGGGCACAAAGAACTACAGAATACCAGTGGTCTTGATACTTCAGCAGACAATGGCCTTGTTTCTCCTCCCGACCCTGCAACAGAGGAAAGATCCTCCTTCGCTATCAAATAGGGGTGGCAGGAGAAGTACTAGAACTACAACATCCTCCTTTGGAGGTAAAGGCTAATGTCTTTACAGAGGTTCTCCAGCCTGGCCATGCACCTACTCAGCCCTCATGGATACCCTCTTGGGTACTTAGGCAAAACCATGCTCTTGAACTCTAGTCAAGAGGCAGGCCGCTCATCGCCATAGACAAAAAACAGTCCCCTTATTTTCTTACACATCCTTCCATATTGAGATTTTGGTAGTTCAGCCATCCAGCAGTACAGTGAGTACTAACTCTTTCCATACCACCCTGCATCACTGTAAAGCAAAAAAAGTTGACAAATGCACGTTCTCTTCTGCAAACCTTTTCCTGCTTTGTCAAAGCCAGCTGTCCCCTAAGACACTAAATTCATGCATTGTTAGGACACTGTGGCCCAGATTCTGCCAGCTGTTCGAAACAACCTTCTGGCATCCCCAACCATAACTATCTAGGATGGGTGTGATGCAGAAAAGTTTGTGATTCCTTCTGTCTTGAACTCAACCAACTGCCAACTTGTTCCAGGCAGTCATAGACCACCTCCAGATGATGGGAAACCTCCTGATATCTTTGGGGTTCACTATTAATGTGCTGATGTTTTACCTGACTTCTTCGCAGATACTCCCATTCATCAGAGTTGTGAATGTGGCGCAATTTCTTGCCTTTCCCTCGGAGCGGAAAGGCCAGAACATTCAGACTATGATCCCAGTGTTTCAGCCTCTGTCCTGGATCTCCGTGTGGATGACTGAGGCAGCTGGAACTGCTGGAGTCCTGCTAGTGAAACTGGCTAGATGGCATATGGGGGATCTGCGAGTGGGATCTAAAGTCCGAGTGGGCACAGCACCAGGAGAATGTCATATTGTATGCAGAATTCAGATGAGACTGCCAAAGATCTGCAGGGTGTCAGGTAGACCGTGACTGGGTTGGTGGCCACTACTTACCCCAACCAGATTTGATAGGGGTGACTGATGCATCACTTCTGGGCTGGGAGGCCAACTGGGAGAGATGGAGATAAAAGGGACTCTGGCCATTAGTCTCTAACGGAAGCCCAACACCACAAAACTTAGTTGAGAGTGATTTGTTTGGTGTTGAAGGCCTTCCTACCCACCATCAGAGGAAGGGTGGTAGAGGTGCTCACGGATAACACTACTATCATGTTGTAATGCACTAAACAGGGCAGGAATGGGGTATTGGGTCTGTCAGGAAGCTCTATACTTTTGGAAGTGGCTGGACTGCCAGGGAATTTCTGTGGTGATGAACCACCTGGCAGGATCTCTGAATGCCAGGGGTGGAGGAACTCAGCTGCTGACAAGTACCAGAGCTGCTGACAAGTAGCAGATCACCTAAGGTGATACAAGGAGTCTTCCAGCAAAAGTGAAAACCCTGGCTAGAACTTATCGCCTCCTATGAGAATGTGCAGTGTCAGTGCTTTTGTGCATTGGACATCCCAAGAATGCTGTTTCTCAGAGACTCATTCTGCCTACAGTAGGGCATGGAACTCCTGTATGCCTTCCTGACGGAACCTCTCCTGCCCAGAGTGCTGAAGAAGGTAAGGAACAACTGGGCCCCAAATCTTCCTAGTGGCACTGGATTAGGGCTTACTGGTGTGATACCTGAAACTCCAGGGCATGAGCATCTTGTAGGAAAGTACCATCTTGCCTGGCATGTTACCCCCATTTTTACATGTATGTCAGTTTGTTTTTGCCTCTCTCACTGGGATCCTGCTAGCCAGGACCCCACTGCTCATAGTTTGTGGCCTGAATGTGTGTCCCTGTGTAGTGACTAACTGTGTCAATGAGGCTCTGCTAATCAGAACCTCAGTGCTTATGCTCTCTCTGCCTTTGAAATTGTGACTACAGGCTAGTGACCATTTTCACCAATTCTAATTGGCACACTGGAACACCCTTATTATTCCCTAGTATATGGTGCCTTGGTACCCAGGGTATTGGGGTTCCAGGAGATCACGAAGGGCTGCAGGATTTCTTTTGCCACCCAGAGGGAGCTCAGACAAATCTTACACAGGACTGCTACTGCAGCCTGAGTGAAATAACGCACACGTTATTTCACAGCCATTTTACAATGCACTTAAGTAACTTATAAGTCACCTATATGTCTAACCCTCACTTGGTGAAGGTTAGTTGCAAAGTTACTAAGTGTGAGGGCACCCTGGCACTAGCCAAGGTGCCCCCACATAGTTCAGGGCAATTTCCCCGGACTTTGTGAGTGTGGGGACATCATTACACGTGTGCACTACATATAGGTCAATACCTATATGTAGCTTCAAAATGGTAACTCTGAATATGGCCATGTAACATGTCTAAGATCATGGAATTGCCCCCCATGCCAAATCTGGTATTGGGGTGCCAATCCCATGCATCCCCGGGGCTCCACTATGGACCCTGGGTACTACCAAACCAGCTCCCCTATCCATCACCAACCCAGGGGTGGTGCCCAAAGCTCCTCCAGTGTGTCCCAGATCTCTGCCATCTTGAATCCAGAGGTGTGAGGGCACAATGGAGGCCTCTGAGTGGCCAGTGGCAGCAGGTGACGTCAGAGACCCATCCTGATAGGTGCTTACCTCTCTAGGTGGCCAATCCTCCTCTGAGGGCTATTTAGGGTCTCTCCTGTGGGCTTCTCCTCAGATAACGATTTGCAATAATTCACCTCTGCATCTCCCTCTTCAACTTCAGCCAAGGATCGACCGCTGACTGCTCCAGGACGCCTGCAAAACTGCAACAAAGTAGCAAGAAGACTACCAGTGACATTGTAGCGCCTAATCCTATCGGCTTTCTCGACTGTTTCCTGGTGGTGCATGCTCTGGGGGCTGTCTGCCTTCACCCTGCACTGGAAGCCAAGAAGAAATCTCCCGTGGGTCGACTGAATCTTCCCCCTGCTCCAGCAGGCACCAAACTTGAGTGTCACCGGTACTTTGGGACCCCTCTGATCCTGACGAGCGTGGCCCCTGGAACACAGGTGGTGGACTCAAGTGACCCAGACTGTCCAGTGGTCCAACTGTCCAAATTTGGAAGAGGTAAGTCCTTGCCTCCCCTCGCCAGATAGTAATCCTGTGTACTGTGTGAACTGCAGCTGCTAGGGCTTTTGTGCACTCTTGCAAGGAATCCTTTGTGCACAGCCAAGCCCAGGTTCCCAGCACTCTGTCCTGCATTGCTCAACTCTCTGAGTTGACCTCTGGCTTCGTGGGACCCTCTTTTTTTAGTGTTGAGATGACCACCGTGCTCAGTCTTCTTGAACCCGTGTTCAAGGGCTTCTGCGGGTGCTGTCTTCTTGTGCATAGGCTCTCTACATTGCTGATGGCTCCCTCTGTCTCCTCTCTCAAGTGGCGACACCCTGGTCCTTCCTGGGCGTGGGCAGCACCCTTTTTCAATTGCGACCTTTGCAGCTAGCAAGACATGTTTGCGGTCTTCCTCCAAAGAAACAGCTCTGCATCCTCCAGCACTCTGTGGGACATCTTCTGCACAAAGGAGAAGTACCTGGCACCTTTCATTGTTGCAGAATCTTCAGCTTCTTCCATCCGGAGGCAGCCATTTTGCACCTTCATCCGGGGTTTAGTGGGCTCCTGCCCCCTCCATACACTTTCGTGACTCTTGGACTTGGTCCCCTTCCTTTACAGGGCCTCAGGTCCAGGAATCCGTCTTCAGTGCTTTGCAGCCTGTTGTGGTCTTTGCAGAATCTCCTATCACAACTTTAGTGTGTTTCTGGGAAAGTAGTATCACTTTACTCCTACTTTTCAGGGTTTTAGGGTGGGGTATCTTGGACACCCTTAGTGTTTTCTTACTCTCCCAGTGACCCTCTACACACTACACTAGGCCAGGGGTCCCTAAGTGGTTCGCATTCCACTGTCTTAGTATATGGTTTGTGTTGCCCCTAGGCCTATTGCATCCTAGTGTATTCTACAGTGTTTGCACTACTTTTCTGTTTACTTACCTGATTTTGGTTTGAGTGTATATTTTGTGTATTTTACTTACCTCCTAAGGGAGTATATCCTCTGAGATATTTTTGGCACATTGTCACTAAAATAAAGTACCTTTATTTTTAGTAACTCTGAGTATTGTGTTTCTTATGAAATAGTACCTATATGATATAAGTGGTGTAGTAGGAGCTTTGCATGTCTCCTAGTTCAGCCTAAGCTTCTCTGCTATAGCTACCTCTATCAGCCTAAGCTGCTAGAACACTACTAATCTACTAACAAGGGATAACTGGACCTGGCACAAGGTGTAAGTACCATCAGGTACCCATTATAAGCCAGGCCAGCCTCCTACATTGGTGGTGCAGCGGTGGGATAAGTACTTGTAACTGCTTTACCACTTTGTCATTGGTGCTTTTCATAAGAAAAACATATTCCAAATACTTAAACATATACATAGTTAACCTAAACAGTTTAACTCTCTTTCTAAAAAGTTTCTAAAATGTTTTCAAAAGTTTTGAAAAGTTTTCTCTTTCCTTTAAACTTTCTAAAACTTTTTTATCTCTATCTTAAACTCTTTCCTACAACTATGTCTGTAGTAGAGACCACCCCCACAGTTATCCAGGCAATCTATGGTAGTTTAAACTTTAAAGGTTTGAGGGGTCTCTACATAGAAAGAGGTTTAAGCATCGGTAAGAACCCTACCAAAGATCTTCTCCTTAGCCTTCACCTAGAAAGTGACCAGAACCAGTCTGGCCCATCCCAGGATCAGGAGGTAGAGGAGGGGGGTACCCATGAAGATTCAGGGGAGGGCCCTGAGGACTCTGGTGAGGGTTCCTCAAAGACCTGTCAGCTAACAGGCCAGCTAGTGAAACTAGTAGTGGGAGGGGGTGACACACCAGCAGGGCACCTTTCACTCCAAAAGGCCAGGTAACTAGAGTCCAGCCAGTTAGAGACAGGTCCACTTCTGCCAATTCCCACATTTCCTCTGTGTCTCAGAATTCTCAAGCCTCCCACCCTGAGGATAACACCCTAGACGGGGAACTCAGAAAGCTGAGGTTGGATGAGGCCAGACTGAAGCTGAGACAGCAACAGTTAGCCTTAGACAGTGAATCTCTAGATGTAAAGAGGGAAAGACAGAGGTTGGGGTTAGTTCCCCATGGCAGCAGCAGCAGTGTTCTTGATAGTAATCCTGTAAGAGAACAAGATTCAAGCAACCTGCTCAAGATAGTCCCCCCTTACAAGGAGGGGGATGACATCAACAAGTGGTTTGCTGCACTTAAGAGGGCCTGTATGGTACATTTGGTCCCTCAAATGCAGTGGGCTGCTATTTTGTGGCTATCTTTCACTGGTAAGGGTAGGGAGAGGCTCCTTACTGTCAGAGAAAGTGATGCCAACAACTACAAAGTTTTGAAAGATGCACTCTTAGATGGATTTGGCTTAACCACTGAACAATACAGGATAAAGTTCAGAGATACAAGAAAGGAGTCCTATCAAGACTGGACAGACTTTGTAGACTGTTCAGTGAACGCCTTGGAGGGATGGTTACATGGCAGTAAGGTGACTGACTATGAAAGCCTATATAATCTTATTCTGAGAGAGCATATTTTGAATAATTGTGTATCTGACTTGTTACATCAGTACTTGGTAGACTCAGATCTGATCTCTCCCCAAAAATTGGGAAAGAAGGCAGACAAATGGGTCACAACAAGAGTGAACAGAAAAGTTCATACAGGTGGTGACAAGGATGGCAAGAAGAAGGATGGTAAGTCTTCTGACAAGGGTGGGGGCAAAGATAAAAAGCATTCTGAGTCTTCATTAGGCCCACAAAAATCCTCTGGGGGAGGTGGGTCCAAATCCTCTTCTAACCATCAAAGGAAGCCATGGTGTTATTTCTGTAAGAGTAAAGGCCATTGGGCAAGTGATTCCACTTGTCCAAAGAAAAACACCAAGGCTCCCACTACCACAACCCCAACTGCGTCCTCTAGTGCCCCTAGTAATAGCAGTGGTGGTGGGAAGTCTACTACAAATAGCCAATCAAAGGGTGTAGCTGGGCTTACCACTGGTAATGTAGTTGGGGTTGGTCTTGTTAGGGAGACCTCAGAGGCTGTTTTAGTCTCTAATGGTGGTATTGACTTTGCCACCTTGGTTGCTTGCCCCCTTAATATGGATAAGTACAAGCAACTTCCCCTAATAAATGGTGTTGAGGTGGAGGCCTACAGGGATACAGGAGCCAGTGTCACTATGGTGATTGAGAAACTGGTTCACCCTGACCAACACCTACTTGGTCAGCAGTACCAGGTGACTGATGCTCATAACAACACTCTTAGCCACCCCATGGCTGATGTGAATCTCAACTGGTGGGGGGTTACTGGTCCAAAGAAAGTTGTGGTAGCCACTGATTTACCTGTAGACTGCTTACTAGGCAATGATTTGGAGACATCGGCTTGGGCTGAAGTGGAGTTGGAGGCTCATGCAGCAATGCTGGGCATTCCAGGGCATTTCTTTGCTCTCACAAGGACTCAGGCCCAGAAGCAAAGAGGACAGGGAATCTTGGATCCTGGAACAATGGACCAATTGCTCCCAAAAGCTAGGGGTAGAAAGGGTAAGTCCTTGCCCACTATCCCTCCCTCTCCAAAAGATTACACTTTTAAGGAAGATGACTCCTCTCCCTGTGCAGAACCTACACCAGATGAGCTGGCAGTAGACACTGCTGAGCTTTTGGGTGCAGGGGGACCTGGTAAGGAAGAGCTGAGTGTGGCACAGCAGACCTGTCCCACACTAGAGGGTTTAAGACAGCAAGCTGTCAAACAGCAGAATGGGGTAGGGGTTGATATAGTTGCCCCCCTTGACCCTCCAACAGCTACAGGCAATAGGTTTATCCTTGTGGTAGTGGACCATGTAACTAGGTATCCTGAAGCAATTCAGTTAAGGACCACTACAGCTCCTGCAGCGGCAAAAGCCCCCTGGGAATCTTTTCCAGAGTGGTTTTCCCTAAGGAAGTGGTATCAGACAGAGGTAGTAACTTCATGTCTGCATACCTCAAAGCTATGTGGAAGGAGTGTGGTGTAACTTACAAGTTCACTACTCCTTATCATCCACAGACAAATGGTCTGGTTGAGAGGTTTAATAAAACTCTCAAAGGCATGATCATGGGACTCCCTGAAAAACTCAGGGGGAGATGGGATGTCCTGTTGCCATGCCTCCTTTTTGCTTACAGGGAGGTACCCCAAAAAGGAGTGGGCTTTAGCCCCTTTGAACTTCTCTTTAGGCACCCTGTAAGAGGTCTCCTTGCTCTAGTGAAGGAGGGTTGGTAACAGCCTTTAAAAGCTCCCAAGCAGGACATTGAGGACTATGTACTTGGCCTAAGATCCAGAATGGCTGAGTACATGTGAAAGGCCAGTAAAAACCTTCAGGCCAGCCAAGAGCTCCAAAAGCAATGGCATGACCAGAAGGCTGTCCTGACCCAGTACCACCCAGGACAGACGGTGTGGGTATTGGAGCCTGTTACCCCAAGAGCACTCCAGGACAAATGGAGTGGACCCCATCTAATTGTTGAAAAGAAAGGTGAGGTTACCTATTTGGTAGACCTGTGCACTGCCAGGAGTCCCCTTAGGGTGCTCTATGTCAATCGTCTAAAACCTTACTATGACAGGGCTGACTTAACCCTGCTCATGGCAACTGATGAGGGCCAAGAAGAGAGTGACCCTCTCCCTGACCTCTTCTCAACCACTGAAGCTGATGGCTTAGTGGAGGGAGTGGTGCTTGCAGATTGCTTTACTGCTGAGCAGAAGGACAACTGTTTAAATCTCCTAGGCCAATTCTCTGACCTCTTCTCATTGATCCCAGGTACAACTACCTGGTTTGAGCACACAATCAACACTGGAGACAGTTCGCCTGTCAAAAGTAAGATATATAGGCAGCCTGACCATGCCAGGGATTGCATAACACAAGAGGTTCAGAAAATGCTTGATCTAGGAGTGATTTAGCCTTCTGAAAGCCCATGGGCTAGCCCAGTGGTGCTTGTCCCAATACCTCACAGTAAAGATGGTAAAAAGAAAATTAGGTTTTGTGTTGACTATAGAGGTCTCAATCAGGTAATCAAAATTTATGCTCACTGTGAGAAGGTAGCCTCTTTCTAGCCTTGTTACCCCCACTTTTGGCCTGTTTGTGAGTGTATGTCAGGGTGTTTGTCACTGTTTTCACTGTCTCACTGGGATCCTGATAGCCAGGCCTCAGTGCTCATAGTGAAAACACTATGGTTTCAGTATGTTTGTTATGTGTCACTGGGATCCTGCTGGTCAGGACCCCAGTGCTCATAGGTTTGTTGCCTATATGTATGTGTCACTGGGACCCTGTCACACAGGGCCCCAGTGCTCATAGGTGTGCATGTATATGTTCCCTGTGTGGTGCCTAACTGTCTCACTGAGGCTCTGCTAACCAGAACCTCAGTGGTTATGCTCTCTCATTACTTTCAAATTGTCACTAACAGGCTAGTGACCAATTTTACCAATTTACATTGGCTTACTGGAACACCCTTATAATTCCCTAGTATATGGTACTGAGGTCCCAGGGTATTGGGGTTCCAGGAGATCCCTATGGGCTGCAGCATTTCTTTTGCCACCCATAGGGAGCTCTGACAATTCTTACACAGGTCTGCCACTGCAGCCTGAGTGAAATAACGTCCACGTTATTTCACAGCCATTTTACACTGCACTTAAGTAACTTATAAGTCACCTATATGTCTAACCTTTACCTGGTAAAGGTTAGGTGCAAAGTTACTTAGTGTGAGGGCACCCTGGCACTAGCCAAGGTGCCCCCACATTGTTCAGAGCCAATTCACTGAACTTTGTGAGTGCGGGGACACCATTACACGCGTGCACTACATATAGGTCACTACCTATATGTAGCTTCACCATGGTAACTCCGAATATGGCCATGTAACATGTCTATGATCATGGAATTGCCCCCTCTATGCCATCCTGGCATTGTTGGTACAATTCCATGATCCCAGTGGTCTGTAGCACAGACCCTGGTACTGCCAGACTGCCCTTCCTGGGGTTTCACTACAGCTGCTGCTGCCAACCCCTCAGACAGGCAGCTGCCCTCCTGGGGTCCAGCCAGGCCTGGCCCAGGATGGCAGAACAAAGAACTTCCTCTGAGAGAGGGTGTGACACCCTCTCCCTTTGGAAAATGGTGTGAAGGCAGGGGAGGAGTAGCCTCCCCCAGCCTCTGGAAATGCTTTGTTGGGCACAGATGTGCCCAATTCTGCATAAGCCAGTCTACACCGGTTCAGGGACCCCTTAGCCCCTGCTCTGGCGCGAAACTGGACAAAGGAAAGGGGAGTGACCACTCCCCTGACCTGCACCTCCCCTGGGAGGTGTCCAGAGCTCCTCCAGTGTGCTCCAGACCTCTGCCATCTTGGAAACAGAGGTGCTGCTGGCACACTGGACTGCTCTGAGTGGCCAGTGCCACCAGGTGACGTCAGAGACTCCTTGTGATAGGCTCCTTCAGGTGTTAGTAGCCTTTCCTCTCTCCTAGGTAGCCAAACCCTCTTTTCTGGCTATTTAGGGTCTCTGTCTCTGGGGAAACTTTAGATAACGAATGCATGAGCTCAGCCGAGTTCCTCTGCATCTCCCTCTTCACCTTCTGAAAAGGAATCGACCGCTGACCGCGCTGGAAGCCTGCAAACCTGCAACATAGTAGCAAAGACGACTACTGCAACTCTGTAACGCTGATCCTGCCGCCTTCTCTACTGTTTTCCTGCTTGTGCATGCTGTGGGGGTAGTCTGCCTCCTCTCTGCACCAGAAGCTCCGAAGAAATCTCCCGTGGGTCGACGGAATCTTCCCCCTGCAACCGCAGGCACCAAAAAGCTGCATCTCCGGTCCCTTGGGTCTCCTCTCAGCACGACGAGCGAGGTCCCTCGAATCCAGCGACACCGTCCAAGTGACCCCCACAGTCCAGTGACTCTTCAGCCCAAGTTTGGTGGAGGTAAGTCCTTGCCTCACCTCGCTGGGCTGCATTGCTGGGAACCGCGACTTTGCAAGCTTCTCCGGCCCCTGTGCACTTCCGGCGGAAATCCTGTGTGCACAGCCAAGCCTGGGTCCACGGCACTCTAACCTGCATTGCACGACTTTCTAAGTTGGTCTCCGGCGACGGGGGACTCCTTTGTGCAACTTCGGCGAGCACCGTTTCACGCATCCTCGTAGTGCCGGTTTCTGGCACTTCTCCGGGTGCTACCTGCTTCAGTGAGGGCTCTTTGTCTTGCTCGACGTCCCCTCTCTCTGCAGGTCCAATTTGCGACCTTCTGGTCCCTCCTGGGCCCCAGCAGCGTCCAAAAACGCCAAACGCACGATTTGCGTGTAGCAAGGCTTGTTGGCGTCCATCCGGCGGGAAAACACTTCTGCACAACTCTCCAAGGCGTGGGGGATCCATCCTCCAAAGGGAAAGTCTCTAGCCCTTGGCGTTCCTGCAGTATTCACAGTTCTTCAGCCTAGTAAGAGCTTCTTTGCACCAACCGCTGGCATTTCTTGGGCATCTGCCCATCTCCGAGCTGCTTGTGACTTTTGGACTTGGTCCCCTTGTTCCACAGGTACCTTCAGACAGGAATCCATCGTTGTTGCATTGCTGATTTGTGTTTTCCTTGCATTCTCCCTCTAACACGACTATTTTGTCCTTAGGGGAACTTTGGTGCACTTTGCACTCACTTTTCAGGGTCTTGGGGTGGGTTATTTTGCTAACTCTCACTATTTTCTAATAGTCCCAGCGACCCTCTACAAGGTCACATAGGTTTGGGGTCCATTCGTGGTTCGCATTCCACTTCTGGAGTATATGGTTTGTGTTGCCCCTATCCCTATGTTTCCCCATTGCATCCTATTGTAACTATACATTGTTTGCACTGTTTTCTAAGACTATACTGCATATTTTTGCTATTGTGTATATATATCTTGTGTATATTTCCTATCCTCTTACTGAGGGTACACTCTAAGATACTTTGGCATATTGTCATAAAAATAAAGTACCTTTATTTTTAGTATAACTGTGTATTGTGTTTTCTTATGATATTGTGCATATGACACTAAGTGGTACTGTAGTAGCTTCACACGTCTCCTAGTTCAGCCTGAGCTGCTTTGCTAAGCTACCATTATCTATCAGCCTAAGCTGCTAGACACCCTATACACTAATAAGGGATAACTGGGCCTGGTGCAAGGTGCAAGTACCCCTTGGTACTCACTACAAGCCAGTCCAGCCTCCTACACTCACCCTATACCCAGGGCAGATGAGCTCATAGATACACTGGCTTTTGCCAAGTATCTAAGCACTTTTGACTTAACTGCAGGGTATTAGCAGATTAGGTTGTCAGAAGATGCTAAACCTAAGACAGCATTTTCCACCATTGGAGGGCACTATCAGTTCACTGTTATGCCCTTTGGTTTGAAAAATGCACCTGCCACTTTTCAGAGGTTGGTGAACACAGTCCTACAAGGGTTGGAAGCCTTTAGTCCAGCATATCTAGATGATATGGCTTTCTTTAGCTCCACCTGGGATGATCACCTGGCCCACCTATGGAGAGTTTTGTAGGCCCTGCAAAAGGCAGGTCTCACTATCAAGGCTTCAAAGTGCCAGAAAGGGCAGGGGAAAGTGGTTTATCTGGGCCACCTGGTAGGCGGGGAACAGATGGCACCACTGCAGGGGAAGATCCAAACCATTATGGAATGGGCTCCCCCTACAACTCAAACCCAAGTGAGAGCCTTCTTAGGCCTCACAGGGTACTATAGGAGGTTCATCAAGAATTATGGCTCCATTGCAGCCCCTCTTAATGACCTCACCAGCAAGAAAATGCCTAAGAAGGTGGTATGGACAGCTAGCTGTCAAAAGGCTTTTGATGAGCTTAAACAGGCCATGTGCTCTGCACCTGTCCTAAAAAGCCCTTGTTACTCCATGAAATTAATAATCCAGACTGATGCTTCTGAATTAGGGGTAGGGGCAGTTCCATCACAGCTTAACACTGAGGGCCAGGATCAACCTGTTGCTTTTATCAGCAGGAGGTTGACCCCTAGAGAAAAGTGTTGGTCTGCCAAAGAGAGGGAAGCCTTTGCTGTGGCCTGGGCACTGAAGAAGTTGAGACCATACCTGTTTGGTACCACAAACCTGTCTTAAACAAATGAAAGGTGAAAACCCTAAATTGTTTAGGTGGTCCATCTCCCTACAGGGAATGGACTATACAGTGGAACATAGACCTGGGAGTACCCACTCCAATTCAGATGGACTCTCCAGATATTTCCACTTAGACAATGAAGACTCATCTGGGCAAGGTTAGCCTTATTGTCCCTCGTTTGGAGGGTGGGGGTGTTGTATAGGAAAGTACCATCTTGACAGGCATGTTACCCCCATTTGTACATGTATGTCAGTTGGTTTTTGCCTGTCTCGCTGGGATCCTGCTAGTCAGGACCCCAGTGCTCATAGTTTGTGGCCTGAATGTGTGTCCCTGTGTAGTGACTGACTGTGTCACTGCGGCTCTGCTAATCAGAACCTCAGTGCTTATGCTCTCTCTGCCTTTAACGTTGTCACTATAGGCTAGTGACCGTTTTCACCAATTCTAATTGGCACACTAGAACACCCTTATAATTCTTAAGTAACTTATAAGTCACCTATATGTCTAACCCTCACTTAGTAAAGATTAGGTGCACAAGTTACTAAGTGTGAGGGCACCCTGGCACTAGCCAAGGTGCCCCCACGTAGTTCAGGGCAATTTCCCCAGACTTTGTGAGTGCGGGGACACCATTACATGCGTGCACTACATATAGGTCAATACTTATATCTAGCTTCACAATGGTAACTCCAAATATGGCCATGTAACATGTCTAAGATCATGGAATTGTCCCCCCATGCCAAATATGGTATTGGGATGCCAATCCCATGCATCCCCGGGGCTCCACTATGGACCCCGGGTACTGCCAAACCAGCTCTCTGGTTTTTTTTTTGCAGCTACTGCTGCTGCCACCCTACAGACAGGGTTCTGCCCTCCTGGGGTCTGGGCAGCCCAGTCCCAGGAAGGCAGAACAAAGGGTTTCCTCTAAGAGAGGGTGTTACACCCTCTCCCTTTGGTAATAGGTGTTAAGGGCTGGGGAGGAGTAGCCTCTCCCAGCCTCTGGAAATGCTTTGAAGGGCACAGATGGCGCCCTTCTTCCATAAGCCAGTCTACACCAGTTCAGGGAACCCCCAGTCCCTGCTCTGCCGTGAAACTGGACAAAGGAAAGGGGAGTGACCACTCCCCTGTCCGTCACCACCCCAGGGGTGGTGCCCAGAGCTCCTCCAGTGTGTCCCAGACCTCTGCCATCTTGAATCCAGAGGTGTGAGGGCACAATGGAGGCCTCTGAGTGGCCAGTGCCAGCAGGTGACGTCAGAGACCCCTCCTGATAGGTGCTTACCTCTCTAGGTGGCCAATCCTCCTCTGATGGCTATTTAGGGTCTCTCCTATGGGCTTTTCCTCAGATAACAATTTGCAAGAATTCACCAGAGTTCCTCTGCATCTCCCTCTTTGACTTCTGCCTAGGATCAACCGCTGACTGCTCCAAGACACCTGCAAAACTGCAACAATGTAGAAAGAAGAGTACCAGCGTCATTGTAGCGCCTAATCCTGCCGGCTTTCTCGTCTGTTTCCTGGTGGTGCATGCTCTGGGGGTTGTTTGCCTTCACCCTGCACTGGAAGCCAAGAAGAAATCTCCCATAGGTCGATGGAATCTTCCCCCTGCTACAGCAGGCACCAAACTTCAGTGTCACCGATACTCTGGGACCCCTCTCATCCTGACAAGCGTGAACTCTGGAACACAGGTGGTAGACCCAAGTGACCCAGACTGTCCAGTGGTCCAACTGTCCAAATTTGGAGGAGGTAAGTCCTTGCCTCCCCTCGGCAGACAGTAATCCTGTGTACTGCGTGAGCTGCAGCTGCTAGGGCTTCTGTGCACTCTTGCTAGGAACCCTTTGTGCACAGCCAAGCCCAGGTCCCCAGCACTCCGTCCTGCATTGCTCAACTCTCTGAGTTGACCTCTGGCTTTGTGGGACCCTCTTTTGCAGTGTTGAGACGACCAATGTGCTCAGTCTTCTTGAACCCGTGTTCAAGGACTTCTTCAGGTGCTGTCTTCTTGTGCATGGGCCCTCTACATTGCTAAGGGCCCCCTCTGTCCCCTCTCCCAAGTGGCGACATCCTGGTCCTTCCTGGGCCCGGGCAGAACCTTTTTTCTTCAACCGTGACCTTTGCAGCTAGCAAGACTTGTTTGTGGTCTTTCCCATAAGAAACAGCTCTGCATCCTCCAGAACTCCGTGGGACACCTTCTGACCCAAGGAGAAGTTCCTGGCACCTTTCGTTGTTGCAGAATCTTCAGCTTCTTCCATCCGGAGGCAGCCATTTTGCACCTTCATCCGGGGTTTAGTGGGCTTCTGCCCCCCCGGAAACTTTTGTGACTCTTGGACTTGGTCCCCTTCCTTCACAGGTCCTCAGGTCCAGGAATCCATCTTCAGTGCATTGCAGTCTGTTGTGGTCTTTGCAGAATCTCCTATCACGACTTTAGTGTGTTTCTGGGAAAGTATTTCACTTTACCCTTACTTTTTAGGGTCTTGGGGTGGGGTATCTTGGACATCCTTAGTGTTTTCTCACACTCCCAGCTACCCTCTACATACTACACTAGGCCAGGGGGGTCCCTAAGTGGTTCACATTCCACTTTCTTAATATATGGTTTGAGTTGCCCCAGGCCTATTGCATCCTAGTGTATTCTACAGTGTTTGCACTACTTTTCTAACTGTTTACTTACCTGATTTTGGTTTGTCTGTATATTTTGTGTATTTTACCTACCTCCTAAGGGAGTATATCCTCTGAGAAATTTTTGGCACATTGTCACTAAAGTAAAGTACCTTTATTTTTAGTAACTCTGAGTATTGTGTTTCTTATGATATAGTACCTATATAATATAAGTGGAATAGTAGGAGCTTTGCATGTCTCCCAGTTCAGCCTAAGCTGCTCTGCTATAGCTACCTCTATCAGCCTAAGCTGCTAGAACCCTACTAATCTACTATTAAGGGATAACTGGACCTGGCACAAGGTGTAAGTACCATCAGGTACACACTATAAGCCAGGACAGCCTCCTGCACATCTGTCCTCTAATTACCCTGCCATGTTGTCATGATCTTCTGTTGCAGCAACAGAGTATGGTCCTGCACAGGCCTTTCACAAATTGTACCTCCATGAATGGGGATTGAGCGGCAGCAGTTGATTTAATTAGACCTTCCTCCTGAAGTTATTGATGTCATCCTAGCTGCTAGGCATCCCTCTAAGAATTCTGTGTACACTAGTTGTTGGGGCGACTTTGTTACTTGGTGTGGAACCTGCAGATTGACATGCTGCAAGCCAAGGTGTCTGAAGTGGTGGTGTTTATTTTGTCGCTGGCCGAGCAATGACATGCTTTGGGCACTGTTAAAGGCTATTTGTTGGCTCGTTCTACTTTTTTTTATGTTCACATGTTCAGCCTTGCTTTTTTAAATCACATGTTGTGAGGTTTCTGAAAGGTTTGCAGCACTTGTTTCCATCAAAGCCCTTTGTGATGCAACAATGGGACTTTAATTTAGTTCTCACTTTTTTATGGGCACCCCCCTTTGAGCTGCTGTGCAGTTGTCCATTGTACCTGCTGAACCTGAAAACTGCCTTTTTGTTTGCCATTACATCAGCTTGACATGAGCAGCTTTGGGCCTCTGTCAAACTGCCTTGCATGATGATATTCCCAGAAGAGCTGATGTTGAGGACATGCGCTGTCATTCTGCTGAAAATAGTAACACCTTTTTGTTTCTGGCTACATATCACTCTTACAGCATTTTTGATGCTGCTTCATCCCTCAAAAGACTCCATTGCTTGGATTCCATGACAATACTTGTCTTTTATATCGATTGCACCAAAGAATGTTGGGTGGGTGATCAGCTCTTTGTGGGAGGGGAAGGCAGTGCACAAATGGACTGTCTCATGATGGTTGTTCCCTGCATTAAAATCTGCTATGCATTGGCTCAATCCAATTAAATCTTTATTCGGGTTTAAACAAGAAAAACAAATATGCAACACAGCTAAAAAACAAAGGGCTTACGGCTCATTCCACCAGAGCCAAGTCTACCACTGCAATTGCATGAGACGTGCCTGTATTGGATATTTGTCAGGCAGCTACATGGGTGTCGGTACACTTGTTCATGATGCGCTACTGCTTTGCCAGTTGAATCCATTGAGGTGGACATTGTCTGCTTTTTGGTCTGGGACAATTCATGGACCAACTACCTTGGGAGGTATCTATTCACAAGGTGAGGAATCTGCAGTTAGAAGTACCCATCAAAAGAGTAAGTTATTTATCTTCAGTAGCGCTCTTTCTGGTGGGTATTCTTATCTAAACACAGATTCCTCACTGACCTTCCCACCTCCCTGTTCAGTTTAGAGGACTCTTCCATCCAAAAATATCCTAATATAGAGATCTTCTCACTGGCAGTGCCAGTTTGCTGATGGGCTCTGCATCTGAAGGTGGGCACAAGCCTATGAAAACAACTGGCGTTAGTGCTCACAACTGGCGTTAGTGCTCACAACTGGCGTTAGTGCTCACATCTGGCGTTAGTGCTCACATCTGGCTCTGCTTGTTATTTCTAGAGAGGCACAATGTCAGTACTGAGCTGCACAACAGCACCTACTGGATCGCAGGACTACTGCTTTAATGTTTCCAGATCCAGTCTGATGCGGGTAGAATATTCACAAGGTGAGAAATCTGTGGTTAGAGTATCTATCAGAAAGACTATGGGAAGGTTAGTTACTTGTTCATTCAGGACCCAACCACTTGATGGCAGAATAATGCACAGCATGCAAGTGCAGAAAATTATTTGAGCTGCAAAACTCCTCATATATAACAGTGCAGCAAAAAAGAATGTACACCATTTTAGGATTGTGTTTTTCCATATTCTATAATATTACATGTACTAGTTCTTACAAGGTCCAAACCAGACAAATGTAACTTCATGTAAAGAAGCCCCACAATAATTGAATTCTGTCATCAGTCATTTTTTTTTTTTTTTTTTTTTACTTTACTCATTCAGGCGCATTGTGTGGAAATAGCGCACCCTTGCTGTTTGTATATGAGCTCATATGGTAATAAAATCAGGCCTGCTAAAAAAGTGCACGATTACTTGACCATCAGGCAGTGCTACCACGGTCATGTAAAATCTGAATTTTTGTAAATTTGTCTGGCGCATTCTATGTACGTGCAAGGCGCCATCACACACCCAGAAGCATCTTGACGTGATGGAAACAAACAGGGGCATAGGAGACACAAAATTTCTGGGGGGGACAGGGACAACCCTGAGGTAGGCCCTCTGCACAAAGTTTTCACCCAGAAGGGTTGCCGTGGGGGAGGAGGGCACGTTGGCAGGAGGCGGTTGCCTCCAGTCGAGTCCTGTGCGGCCATCAATTCCCTGTCTGCTGGGCCCCTGGCTGCCTATTAGGCAGCGACAAGTTCTGTGCTGCTGTTTGCCTGTGTGAAGTCCTAAGAGGCATGTACTGCCTGCTGGGCGCAGTGCTTCCTGTCGATTCCTGTGCTGCCTGCAATGCACTGTGCTGCCTGTTAGGAGCTTTCTTTCTAGTCAGGCTGTGTCAGTCTCTGGCCCCCCGCCTGCCTGTGAAGGTCAGTAAGGCCTATGATTGCTGCTAGGTCCTTGTCTGATTGTCAAGTGGCAGTCCCTGTGCTGCCGCCTTCCTGTGAACTGCTGTGCTGTCTAACAGGGCCGGCCTTAATGCTGGTGGCGCCCTGTGCGACATTGTTTGATGGCGCCCCCCAGTGACCACCTCTGCCACGGATTCCCTCACTACAATCCATCACAACTCTCTCTCAGATGCATTTCATTCGTTTTATAGCACCACTCATACCGGGAAATATCCCTTACAAGGCAATCAATGCAATGCAATGCATTGACCACGCTGCCATTACCACAGATATGGGGCTAGCATGGTGGGGTAGGTTTTAGGGAACAGGGTGGGGGTCATGTAGTATTTAGGACAGAGCGGAGTAGGTTTTAGGGTTCAGGGGGGCAGAGGCGTCAAGGTAGTTTTTAGGGCAGTTCAGGGTAGGTTTTAGGGTTCAGACTGGGGGCTGGGTAGTTTTAAGGACAGGGCAGGGTTACTTTTAGGGCTCATGGCAGGGGGATTAGGGCTCAGGGCAGGGGCAGTTATAAGTGCTTGGAGGGGTGGAGTATGGTATCAGGTGTAAGGGGGCAGGGCTAGGAGAATTTACCATGCATGTTCCTTTACCAAACATTCTTTTACAGCAATTTGTTGTAAAGGCATGAGTAGTAAAGACGCGGTCGTTGTTGAGACCGCAATGTTAAGGCATGCATGATATACGCATGTGTTGTTCCATCATTCAGCCCTCATACCAGTCTAGGGTGTCAAAGCACTTTACATCACACAGACAGTACGCAGAGACAATCATCATATATGTGTGAATCATTGTATATGAAATGTTACATAAGACAGAGGAGTACAAGGTGTAGGTGTCACAGGTCATCCATACTGGTAGCAGGTATAGTTTCAGAGTGCTTTATCTGGAGAAGCGCAAACTCTGAATTAAAAACATAACACCATGGTTGGGGGCTCTCTTTAATATTAAGAATTGATTTGCGCTCAAATTAACTTGTTTTGCAACATTAAGTTAATCAAAAAGTGGGGGGAAATCATGACGCTCTAATCTATACCTTGATGTTTGCATGCAGCTCTTTGATGAGTTCATTGCTCACTGTTCTATATTCAGTTATCATTTATAAATTGCAGGTGACAAAAAAGGAGCGGGCTCTCTGATGTAGGAAGCTGGCCTGGTGTGTGGTGAGTACCTATGGTATTATCACCTTATACCAGGTCCAGGTATCCCCTTATTAGTGAAGTGTAGACAGTGTCTGTAGCTGTGGATGAGCAGCCAAGACTTATTTACGACACATGCAAAGATCATGCAATACCACTGTAGTCCCACAACACTTACACATATGAAAGAAATGTGTGTTACGAAATTAAAGGTTCCTTATTACAGTACCACAAACACTAAAAAACTAGATAGGCAATACTCCAATAGGATGTAAATAGCACACTGTTATATGTACAGTAGCAATCAGAAATTGGCATAAAAAGCAATAGAAAACAGTGAAAAGCAATAGGCAACACTGAAGGCCTAGAGGGGACCAGACCATATACTTAAAAAGTGGAATGCGAAAGCCGGGTCCCCATGCAAGGAAGTGTAATCAGTAGAGGAGAGCTGCGGGAACTGGGAAACCCCAAATGTAAGTACCAGAATGCCCCCCAGCGACCATGAGAAAAGAGGTAAGTTACTGGTTTTTCCCCAACCCACCAAAAGGACTTCAGAGAAGGATATTGCAAAACGCAGGCAAGACTGCAAAAAACTAGAGGTGGATCCTGGAAGAGGAAGACCTGGGAAATAAGGGGACCAAATCCAGTTTACGTAGGAGTGTCAGGTTGTGACAGGAGCCACTACCCGCCCATCTGTGGATGCAGGAGTTGGTGGACGGGGGGAGAAGACGGTCAGCAATGCAGCACTGGAGCAGATGAAGAGTTCCTAGCTGATGCAGTCGATGTCCCACGCCGAATGAAGAATTGCAGTCAGTCTGTGGTGTGGAAAACCCACCAGCAAGCCTTGGCAAAGACAAATGCCGCAGTAGGTCAAAAGTGGAGCTGCCGGGGACCAGCAAGGTCCAGGGGGACTCAACCCATGGAGGGGAGTCCCAGGTGACCATCAGCAAGGCAGAGAGTCTGGAGAAGGAGAGGCAACCCCCACAGAAGACCTACAGGCAAGGGGCCCAGGAGCTGCAGAGAGGCCCACGCAGCACACCTGGAGAGAGGTCCTACGTCGCAGGCGAAGCGCGTTGAGGGCTGTGCTTCACAGAGAAGAGTGCTGGGGGCTGGGGCCACATGGAGCCTGAAGATCCCTTGGAGGAGAAAACAACAGGCCTTGGTAACTGCAAGAGACGCAGTGCATGGGGGTACTGTCCTGCATGGTAAGGCAAGGACCTACCGACTCCAAAGTTGGACAGCTGGTAGAGATGACCAAGGAGACCACTCCAGACTACCACCCCTGATTCAGGATCCACGCAGCTCAAGAGGAGAGGAGATCCACGCAGCCTGTCGTTGTTGCAGTTGGTGCCTGCGGATGCAGCTAAGTGACTCCTTCACTCCAAGGAATTTTCCTTCTTTCTTCTCATGCAGAATGAAGACTTGCTGCCATCAGAGGAAGCACAGCCGGGCAAATGTTGCAGTTGCTGGAAGGAGCCAGAGAAACAATGTTGCAGGGCGAAGTCGTTGCTGGAGCTGCAGATTGTAGGTTCCTGTGAAGTCCAGTTGCGGTTCCAGTGGCCAGAAGTCAAACTAAACGTTGCAGAGGAGTCCTGCTGGAATCTTGCACATTGAATCTGAGGACCCACCGAAGAGGGAAACCCTAAATAGCCCAGAAAGGGGGATTGGTCAACTAGCAGGGTGACCACCTAGGAGGGGGCTGTGACGTCACCTTCCTGACCTGGCCACTCAGATGCTCACAGAGGCCTCTGCCCACCTTGGGTTCTAGATGGCAGAATCAAGTGGCCACCTGGAGGAGCTCCAGGCACCACCCATGGGGTGGTGATGGACAGGGGAGTGGTTACGCCCATTTCCATTGTCCAGTTTGGCACCAGAGTAGAGGCTGAGGTCCCTGAACTGGTACAGACTGGTTTATGCAAGGAGGGCACCAAATATGCAATCCAGAGCATACCGGTAGCTTGGCGAGGCTACCCCTCCCAAGCCTTGTAACACCTATTTCCAAAGGGAGAGGGTGTTGCCTCCCTCTTCCAAAGGAAATCCTTTGTTCTGCCTTCCTGGGCATGAGCTGCACAAGCAGCAGAAGGAGGGCAGAAATCTGTCTGAGGGGTGGCAGAAGCATGGGCTGCCCGGAAAAGCCGAGAAAGCTGATAGGAGCAATGCTGGGGATCCTCTAAGGAGCCCCCAAAGTGCATGGAATCATACAATCAATACTAACAATAGGATTGGCGTATGATTCTGACATGTTTGTTATCAAACATGCCCAGGTTTCGGAGTTGCCATTATGGAGCTGGTGGTGACCTATGTCCAGTACACACGTAAAATGGCTTCCCCGCGCTCACGAGGTACAGGAAAATGGAGCTGAGTTTGTGGGGGCACCTCTGCTTCTGCAGAGGTGCCCTCACACACAGGTACTTGCACCCTGCCCTCTGGGGCTAGGAGGGCCTGCCATAGGAGTGACTTACAGTGACTTGGTGCAGTGCCTGAAGTGAAAGGGTGCAAGCACCTTTTCACGCAGGCTACAATGACAGGCCTGCAGACACAGTTTATATGGGCTCCTATGGGTGGCATAATGCATGCTGCAGCCCATGGGGCACCCCTGATCTCCCAATGCCCTGGGTACCTGGGTACCATATACTAGGGAATTATAAGGGGCACCAGTACGCCAAATGTGGGGTGTGTGTGGTCCAAGCAACCAAATGTAATGGGAGAGAGCACTGGGGTCCTGGTTAGCAGGATCCCAGTGAACACAGTCAAAACATAATGACAACAGGCAAAAAGTGGGGTAACCATGCCAAAAAGAGGGTACTTTCCTGCATCGGACAAAAGCAGTAACTCACTGACCTATTCACATTATATACACTTTGTGATCTGCATGTAGACGTTCTTTGTAGCAGGCATAGTAACCCTGTACGTTATGATGAGTCAAAACTCCGACTAGACAAAACTTCAATCTCTCTCCAGGAACACCATTAATCACCGGAATTATCTTGAGATTTTTATTGTTGCCTGAAACTGTTGGTGGCAAGGAACACCAAGCAGGTGCTTTTAAAGTCACAATATACTTGCAAACACAGCACCCCCATCCTAAGTCAGCACCCAGTGCAGCAGCACCAGTTGCATTGCCCTAGAGCTGGCCCTGCTGCCTTACCTAGCCCTGTCCATCTCTCAGGCCATCTGGTTCTTCCTGGGACCCGTGCTGTGTGCTAGTCTCTCCGCTGTCTATCCAGCAGTGCCAGGCTCTGTTCCACCACAGCCTGTTAAGTCCTGTAAAGCCTGTGACCTGCTACAGTGCCGGCTTTGCATCCACAGGCCATTGGCAGGAAATGAGATTTACAGACAGCCCTTGCCCTTCAGAGCGGGCTTTCACAAATACCAGGAAGGCTGAGGGAGAGAAAGGGGATAGAAATGTTGGGGGGGCAGGATGTCAATTTAGGGGACAATAATTAGCACTGGGGCAGGCAAGCTGGAGACAGAGGAGAGAAGAGAGTGAGAGAGAGGTGGCAGAAAGGGGGGCCCTAACATTCATTGGCGCACAGGGTGCCACTAGCGTGCTAAAGCCCGCCCTGCTCATATCTCTAGTAACTCAACAATACTGTTTTTAGAAAGGGAGATACTCTGCAACACAGCACTGTATTTAAAAAGAAAGGGAGTTACTTGGCAATACTTTATTTAATTACCCAAACCTCCTTATCTTCAGAAGTTTTGCTGCTGTCTTCAGGGTTCGATTTTCAAGGGAAGGGAAGGGTAGGGCTCAGGAGTGACTGGATGCAGACAGCAATCAACAAAGGTCCTCTCGTCTCCCTTTGTTCTCAGAAGTGCAGACTGCAGGCGGCTGTGGGGCAAGGTGAGAAAGAATCCCTTGTGTGCTGCAGCACAACAAAGGAGAGGAGGGCAAGTGTCCTGGAGGCAGGTCACAGGTCAAGTGCAGGGCCATTATAGGTAGCGCTTTCATGCGCTAATGGCCCTGCGAAATACAGAAGAGAAGGGAAAATTCTTCTGTCCCCTCGTCCCCCCCACCCTTGTCCCCCGTGTCCCCCCCACTCCAAAATCTGGGGGGGACATATCCCCCGCGTCCCCCACACTTCCTACGCCCATGGAAACAAATCACGGGTAAATCCAACAGAACAGTCAGACTGGTAGCGGGTGTAATGATTGGATATAGTTAACGCGTGTCCACGTTTTACCAGCCTTTCCTTTGCAAGCCGGGTTCCTGACGAAGTAGTAGTATGAAGAGGATGTTCCCTTAAGATTATGCTGTCACAGAGAAAGCCCTACCTCCGATTTTTACTTTGTTGGATGTAGGTTCGTGCCGCTGAACCCGGTGTGCTGCCCTGAGTGAACGTGTATGTCAACGCTATTTATATGGATTTAAGAAGTAGGCTCGTTGTTTTCAGCAGCACGCTCTGCTGGGCTGGCAGGCAGTGCAGTGGAGCCAAGCAAGACTGACATGGCTGTTTCTAGTCGTCCCCAGGTCAAGTTTGGCAGCTGCTTTTTGTACCAGTGTTAACCTGTGGAGGGAAACTTTAGATATCTTGTACTGTAATAGTTGTTACGAGAAGAAAGAAAAACATTGATAGTCACGATTTTGTGGGATTTTAGAGGGGGCAAGAAATGCAGCTGACAACATATCTAATATGTGGAATAGTCAGCAGGGAGTCATTTTTCCCTTTTTTTCCAGCTGTTAAAGAATGTAGTGGTATCTCAGACGCTGGTCACAAGGCCTGCCGGAATGGCATACTGTAAAGGTGCAAGATTTGTTTTGTTGCATTCTATTGTACTTGGCTGTGGCGCATTGTTTGCCACTGCTGATAAGCAGTTACAGAAACCGCGTCACTTAGTCCATTTTATCCGCCTACAGAAATTAGTATTAGCTGAAAGACTGGATAACGTGCACCAGAGGATAGATGTGTTGATTTCAAAAGCGAGGTGACGATAGAAATCCGAGGAACGCTACACCCCAATGTAACACAATGAAGAAGAAAAGGAAGGTAGAGATCCTTGACGTTTAAAATCTTAAAACCAGGTCGGAGCTTAACTGTGGACAGGGATGTCCTAAAGCCTTAAAAATAATAATAATAATAATAATAATAATAAAACTTGGTGCCCAGTGCTACCGCAGGGTCTAGGCATCCTGATGGTTGATGGAGAGGACAGTGGGGTAGAGGGCGTCATCTGATTGACGGCGAAGCTGTCCCAAATTAGTAATTACTGTCATCTCAGTTAAACGGCCTGGAAGGAAACCTCCTTGTATTTGATGTAGGATGTTAAGAAATTTCTCTTAAACTCCTGGAGATGAATATATGCAGAGCTGTCCATTTCTTTGTGTATATAATTTAGCTGAAAATAACCCAGTAATTCTACACCAGCAGTGCTTAATTTGTAAATAAAAACGTAAAGTGAAGAGTGGACCACCGTTCTCGTTTATACCGTGCTGAGGAAGAGGCATCTGTTCAGTAGCGGATCACAGGCGGAGTTTGAGCCTTCAGTAACAAGTGACGATCTTTATGTACATTCAAATTACTGTACAGTGTGTTGGGTACCAGGGAATCAAATTTAACTGATCTCCAGTTCCTAAAGGATTCCCCATTTTCCTTAACTTACCGTTTTATGGAACTGCAGAATGGTAAATTCATGGGCATGTGATGAATGTTTCTTCAACACTCGCAGACTGTCAAAGGCATTCAGTTTGTAGCGGGTGAGCGTGGGGTTTCCTAACATTCAGGTTCGTGGTAGTATATCATGGCTTATCACAAGATAACTGTGACAAGAAGAGGCAGAGTGAGTGATGTGGTGGTCACTTGATACTTGGGTCTGTTCACCTGCGAGTCTGTAGCTCAAATCCTGCTAATCTGTCAGAAGTGCAGTGATACTGACCATTTTTGTGAAGAAAACCATTCTTGCCCTGGATAATGTAAAGGCCAGTGTTTCCCTCCTTGTGTGATCTGAGAAAGAGCAGATTGAAGTGCGGTGCCCTCCACTTTCCAGTTCTACAGTGGAGAACTGCAGGAGTGACAGCGCCCCATGTTGCTGGAGATGGCATATGGTAGACCTTAGGATGAGACTGGTCCTCATTATCTGCCTGTTAAATTCACCAGGACCTAACTCTGAGGGCCAAAGCTCTGTGGTAGGTGGAAGATGTGGTTTTGACAGCTGCAGTGGTGAGAAGATATGGGAGCTCGGGCCTAGTGTGGAAGTCAAGGTAGGTGATGGCCTATTGCTGGTTTATCCTCTTCCCACATTAGACTCTATGACCTTCAGAGACTGAGGGGGTCATTCTGACCTCGGCGGTAAAAGGCTCTTACCGCCGGTCAGAAGACCGCCATCATACCGCCGCGGCCGCGGTAAACCGCCACGGTCATTCTGACCCACAACTGCCAAACTGCCAAAAACCCGACATCCACTGAAGGCCGCCTCATCAGCGGTCAGCGATAAACTGGAGATGACCAAACCTCCACCGTCACGCCAACACAAACACGCCCATGCCATTACGACCCACGAATCCACGCGGCGGTCTTTCAACCGCGGTATTCCATTGGCGGTACACACCGCTGCGCTTAAAATACACACACCTTTACAAAACCCATCCACATTGGACAATTACAAATACACACACCTGATACACATACAAACAACACACCCACACACCCACACACCCATCACTATATAAAACACACACCCACAACACCCACAACCCCCCCAAATCGAATTTCAGAGACAAGGCGCAATACACAGAGAGAGAGCACAGGGAACGCAAAGCACAACACACACAGGAACCCTACATCATCACCCACACCACATCTACGCACAAAACACCACACACCACTGCACTCATCACCACAAACACCACCCCACACCTCATCCACACCACCCCATGGCACCCCAAAGACACCCCAGGTTCTCGGACCAAGAACTCAGGGTCATGGTGGAGTAAATAATGAGGGTAGAGCCCCAGCTCTTCGGCACACAGGTGCAGCACACCACAATAGCCAGGAAGGCGGAGCTATGGCAAAGGATCGTCGACAGGGTCAACGCTGTGGGACAGCATCCCAGAAATCGGGAAGACATCCGAAAGCGCTGGAACGACCTACGGGGAAGGTGCACTCGATGGTGTCAAGACACAACATCGCTGTGCAGAAGACTGGCGGCGGACCCCCACCCACTCCACCCGAATTCACAGCATGGGAGCAAGAGGTCTTGAACATCCTGCATCCTGAGGGCCTCGCTGGAGTAGGCGGAGAAATGGACTCTGGTAAGTCTAATCTCAACTACTTCACCCCCCCAACCACCAGCATGCCAACCCACACCCCCACTCTCACCCCCAACCCCCCAGCACACATCCTCCCTGTTAATGTCTCACCAGCACAACCCACCCAACCCAACACCAACCCCTGAATGCCAACACAAACCATGGACACCCATCACCTAAGCATGACCACTGCACATACCCATCCCCCCCCACAAACCACCCTCACAACTCCTCCCACAAGGGACTGCCAGCACTGGGGGACAAGGGCACCCACAAATCGCACGCCATGGCACACACAAAAGCAATAACCATACTCTTTTACCCCTGCAGGGCCCGAACGCCAACACACCGGCCAGGAGGGTCCAGATTTGTCCATCCCACCCCCAGAACAGGCCCCCAGTGATGACAGCAGCTCTGTCGACCTAGAACCTGATGACCAGCCCGGACCATCGGGGACCTCTGGACAGTCTGTTACCCTCAGTCAGCCACAGGCCACAGCAGACCTACCTCCCTCTGGAAACACCAGCACAGCACCCACCCAGCGGGCCCATGCTACTGTCTCCAGGACAGGTCAAGCAGCGGTGTGTCTACCAGTACAGGGCACCCAGGGTAACCCACAACCTCAACAACAACAGGGACCTGGGGGCAGTGGTAGTGGGCACACCGTCCAGGGGACAGAGGCCCAGGAACAAAGGGGAACTGGGAGGGCTGCTGTGCGACAGAGGGAGGACAGGCCTAGGGAACCCACTGTCCAAGAGGCCCTCACCACCATCATGGGAGCGTACCACCACTCCCAAGAGACGATGGCGACGGTCCTGGCCAGGTTGCAGGAGATCCTGCTTCTGCATGAGCAACAGAATATGGGGTTCCGGGAAGAACTGCGCAGCATCAGTTCCGCAATGGGTACAATGGTGGTGGCACTCAACCAGATTGTCACCACTTTGCGGGACCATGTGGCCCCCCAAAGGGCCCCTGCCACTAGCATGGAGGAAGAACAGCCCACCACCTCCGCCGGCGCTAGTGGTCAGGATGCCCCGACACAACAGCAACGGCCCACCCGGACCCCACCCCCTGCAGAACAAGAACCACCCCGCAAGAAAGGCCTGAGATCTAGGAAGAAGACAGAGTAGGATGTCAAGACCCCGCCATGCACGGAATCCCCTGGATGTCATCCCACTGTCCCACTTGTTCACCCTGTCCAACCTTGAACTGCCCCTGCTCCACCTTCCACAGGCATATGGACAATGGACCTGTAGGAACGACAGTCTGGACACTGCCATGGACATGCCTCCACCATCACCCATCACCCTTTTTGAACTATACACCTATTTTATAACTTTAATAAACACATTTATTGCACAACAACCAACTGGATTCTGCTATCTATTTATTTAAACCAAATGTATTCGAGATAACCAACAAAACATTTCTATTTACTTTGTGATGACAACATACCAGTGTCACACAGCGGTAGTCAATGGTGAAAAAAACCAGAGGGCACTCGGTGGGGATCAGATCACTGAAATAGGAAGTGAAATACACAACTAAGTTACCATACATTGGGGTGAAAGGTCAGACAGTAGAGAGCCTCTACAGTCACAGATATAATACAATGCAGGAGTAGATTCTTACCTGTGTGTCACTGGAAATACTGCAGTATGACTCTGTCCCTGTTGTCTGTGTCGTCCTCTTCATCTTCCTCCTCTTCACTCTCCGCAGGCTCCACAGCTGCTACAACACCACCATCTGGACCATCCTCCTGCAGGAAAGGCACCTGGCGTCGCAAAGCCAGGTTGTGAAGCATGCAGCAGGCCACGATGATATGACACACTTTCTTTGGTGAGTACATTAGGGATCCACCAGTCACATGCAGGCACCTAAACCTGGCCTTCAGGAGGCTGAAGGTCCGCTCAATCACCCTCCTAGTACGCCCATGGGCCTCATTGTACCGTTCCTCTGCCCTGGTCCGGGGATTCCTCACTGGGGTCAATAGCCAAGGCAGGTTGGGGTAACCTGAGTCACCAATTAGCCACACACGCTGTCTCTGTAGCTGTTCCATCACATAAGGGATGCTGCTATTTCGCATGATGTACGTGTCATGCACTGACCCTGGGAACTTGGCATTTAAATGGGAGATGTACTGGTCAGCCAAACAGACCACCTGGACATTCATCGAATGACATTTTTTTTGGTTCCTGTACACCTGTTCATTGTCTTTTGGGGGAACCAAAGCCACATGGGTCCCATCAATGGCACCAATGATATTGGGAATGTGTCCAAGGGCATAGAAATCACCCTTCACTGTAGGCAAGTCACCCACCTCAGGGAAAATGATGTAGCTCCGCATGTATTTCATCAGGGCAGACAACACTCTGGACAACACCTTTGAAAACATAGGCTGAGACATCCCTGATGAAATGGCCACTGTAGTTTGGAATGATCCACTGGCAAAAAAATGCAGTACTGACAGCACCTGCACTAGAGGCGGAATCCCTGTGGGTTGGCGGATGGGTGACATCAGGTCTGGCTCCAGCTGGGCACACAGTTCCTGTATAGTGGCACGGTTGAGTCTGTAGGTGAGTATGATGTGTCTTTCTTCCATTGTCGACAGGTCCACCAGCGGTCTGTACACAGGAAGATTCCTCCGTCTCCTCGCAAGTCCCACCGGACGGTGCCTAGGAAGGACAACATGGAGCACAGAGTCAAGCAACCCACAGGTAAGTGCCCACAGCATGCACAGTACACGAATCTCTCGGTATTGAATGGCCAGTATGAATGTCGGTGCAAGGCCTAGCCATGTGTGACGCAGTAGGAATTAAGCCATGTGGGCCCTTGAAATGGCGGCTGCCTGACCTGTGAAGTGTGACAATGTGAAGTGAGGTCATTGCGCTGGCGTGGCACACCGTGGCGGTAGGCGGTCGCAGTCCGCGGCGCAGAGCCGCATTGGACAACATTGAACCCTATGGGTTTCAGGAGCCAATGGCGGTGAGCGCCGGCGGTCGCGGTACGCACCGCCGCGGCCGTAACCGCCATTTTCTCTATGCTTAATCACACGAGACCTGAGCATCCACAGGAGAGGACCTATACTGCAAGTGCTGCTGTGACCTCGGTCTGGAAGTGACAATGGCTGCTGCGACTGGGGAAAGGGCCCCCGCCTTCAGTTCCGAGGAGTTGGAGAAGCTCGTGGACGGGGTCCTCCCCCAGTATGCGCTACTCTACGGGCCTCCAGACCAACAGGTGAGTACACGGGGGGCAATGCATATTGGCCAATGCCTGGGTTGAGTGGGGAGGATGTACGATGGAGGGGAGGGCAGCGAATGACGAATGCATGGCACGACAGATGAGAGCATGTGCCACATGGCAAGGTTGGGGAGGGGGGGCCACTCACATCGAGCATGCAGAAAAGTGATGATGTTTCTCTTCCCCCCTTGTACATGTCACATAGGTCAGCGCCCATCAGAAGATCGACATTTGGCGTGCCATCGCCAAGGACGTCCGGGCCCTGGGGGTCCACAACAGAAGGGGCACCCACTGCCGCAAGAGGTGGGAGGACATCCGCTGCGGGAGCAGGAAGACCGCCGAGGCTCTGCTGGGGATGGCCTCCCAACCTAGGAGGGGTGCCAGTCGGACCTTGACCCCCCTGATGTCCCGGATCCTGGCGGTGGCCTACCCCGATTTAGATGGGCGCTTGAGGACATCACAGCAGACACAAGGGGGTGAGTAGAAGCACATTCAGCTATTTTGCGTGCAGTGGAGGTGCCTGGGTAGGGGAGGAGGGCTGTGGGTATCCCTAGGCCAAGGCGATTTCTGTAGGATAGGCCTGTCCGTGAGCTATGGTCCCGTGCCCCCGCCCCCCACCTCTGTAGGGAGCCTAGTGACGCTATTCATGGACCAGTGTATACTGTGTGGGCAGTTGTCGCCCATAGGCTTGTAGGGCATGTCCCAGTGAATGAGTAGTGTACCCCAAGTGCGCAGCGTAGTGCAGGGGGCTTCTGTGTCTGTCCTCTCCGCCAACGGTGTCCCCAATGCATGCACTCAACCTGTCTTTCTGTTTTCCACCCCCCCCTCCATTTTCTTTGTTTTTCTGTGAATGTGTGCATTAGCATCATCAGGCGGAGGAGAAGTGGCAACGGCGCAAGAGGGAGCTGCATCTCACATGGCCCCGGAGGGCCATGCAACGGACTCCGACATGACCAGTGAGACGGAGGGCGAGGGGGGCTCCACGACGGGGACCCGTGGAGACGTCAGCGACACCGACACGTCCTCGGAAGGGAGCTCCCTTGCGGTGGCGGCAACATCCGTGCCCACCGATCCTACAGGTACAGCCGCCACCGAGCGCACCAGCTCTGCCCTCCCAGCAGCCCCTCGGCCTTCGGCCCGTGCCCGCAAGGCCAGGAAGCCAGCCATCTCCTTCGCCCCAGGCACCTCAGGCCCTGCCCCAGTTACCCCTGCTGCCCTCAGTGAGGAGGTCATTGACCTCCTGAGGACCATCATTGTTGGGCAGTCTACCCTTCTGAATGCCATCCAGGGTGTGGAGAGGGAGGTGCATCAAAGCAATGCATACCTGGAGGGCCTTCATTCGGGTCAGGCTGCCCATCAACGATCGTTCACTGCTCTGGCCTCAGCACTGACGGCAGCGATTGTCCCTGTCTCCAGCCTCCCTCTTCTAACTCCCTCCACCCAGTCCCACTCCCCTGTTCCTCTGCCTATCCCATCCACACCTACAGACCAGCCTGCACACACCTCAACACCCAAGGGCAGCTCATCCAAACATAAGCACCACAGAACACACAAGCATTCACCCAAGCAACATCCAGATGCAGACATGCCAACAGTCACTACCTCCTCTGTGTCCCCCACCTCCTCGTCTCCCTCCTCCCTCCCTGTGACGTCTCCACACACACCTGCATGCACACCACCATCAGCCATTGCACCCATCACCAGCAGACCCTCCAGACAAGTCCGCACACGTGCAGTCACCACCCCCACTGCCATGTACACGTCCCCTGTGTCCTCTCCCAGTGTGTCTGTCACCCCCGCTTCCCAACCACACAAATGCAGGCAGGCATCCAAACAACAGCCATCCACCTCACGTCAGCCTCCAGCCCAAGCACCTGCACCCAAAGACAGCACACTTGACTCTCCTACAACCACATCCTCTTCCTCCACTCCCATACCCACTCCAGCTACCCTTTCCATGGCTCCAAAGAAATTTTTCCTCTCTAAACTTGACCTCTTTTCCTCACCTGACCCACCCCCTCCGTCCCGTAAGAGTTCCACAAACACCTCAGCCACCACCAGCCCAGCAACTCCCAAGCACGTCGTGCCTGGTTTTTGGAGTCTGCCATTTCCTTGGTCTGGGACATCGACCAGCAGCAAAGGCACAGCCAGCCCCCCCCCCCCTGGGAAGAGGAGCAAAAAACTCGAGGGCAGGCGCGACAGGCCTAATACGCCTGCCCCCAAGGAAGGTAGCCTTGCAACGTCACCTGCCACATCGGGTAAGGGAGCCAAGGGCCAAGGCGAGTCTGCCAAGGAGGCCAAGGGCAGCAAAACTAAAAAGGCAGGGAGCAGCCGACCTGGCCATGAGGGCCCCACCAGCCCCATTCCGGGGGTATCGGAGGAGACCCAGGGCCCCAGGGCTCCATCAGAGGAGGGCCCCGCAACGGAAAGGTCCGATGCAGACTGAGCGGCAAGTATTGGCCAGGTGTGGTTCACTGGATACACAAGACAGGCACCGCTGAACAGGGCACCGCCAAGACAGGCACCGCTGAACAGGGCACCGCCAAGAGAAGCACCGCTGAACAGGGCACCGCCAAGACAGGCACCGCTGAACAGGGCCCCGCCGTGAGAATCACCGCTGAACTGGGCACCGCCAAGACAGGCATCGCTGAACAGGGCCCGCCGTGAGAAGCACCGCTGGACAGGGCACCGCCGTCTCAAGCACCGCTCCGCTGGGCCCTTCCTGTCAAGCACCGCTCTGCTGGGCCCTTCCTGTCAAGCACCGCTGAACTGGGCCCTTCATCTCAAGCACCGCTCCGCTGGGCCCTTCCTGTCAAGCACCGCTCCGCTGGGCCCTTCCTGGCCCATTGGCAGTCCCGGTTCTGTGTCGGGCAGACCTTCACGACGCACTCTGCCCACCATGCCTCCTCCATGACCAGTGGTCTCTGTAATCCACCTGATGGACTGTGGCTTTGCACTCCCCAGGATGTAACAGTGGGCAACCCTCCCACTGTAGAGACTTGTGAGACTGTGGCTTAGCACTCCCCAGGATGGCACAGTGGGCAAGCCACCCACTGTAGAGACTTGTGAGACTGTGGCTTTGCACTCCCCAGGATGGCACAGTGGGCATGGAGGCCCTTCGTGGATCTGGCGTCGTGGACTCATGTGGCTGAGGTGCCCCCCCTTCCCTTCCCCCTGAGGTGCCTGTTTTTACTTTTTGTGATGCCCCAGCAGTGTTCTCTCCAATGGACTCGATCTCGTGTGTGGGCTTTGCCCATGTGTTGCCCACGGACATTTGGACTTGGAAAGACTGGGCCGGACTTTTGCCACTTTTATGGATATATATCTAGATGTGTATTGGTTCTTCATTTATTGCTAAGATCGCTATACTTTATTCTTGCAATAATATAGTTCTACTTTTATATTCATTGCCTTTTGTCTTTGCTTTTTGGGGGGGGGTTTGGGGGTGTCACTCTGACTTTTTTATCTGCATAGGTGTGTTGGTATTTCGGTGGGGGTGAGGGTGGGGGTGGGTGTGTGGCGTATGTGTGTGCCCGTAACCTTTCCTCCTCCCCCCTCCCCTGTGTCGTAGGTGCAGTACTCACCGTTGTCCTCTGCGGCGAGGTTCGTGATCCTGGAAGAAGAGCAGGAAGGCAATGGCTGGGAGGATGTGGAGTTCGGGTTCCATGCTGTTCCGATTCCGCGTGGAGTGTGTCAAGGTAAGCGTTTTCCATTGGAGATGTCTGTTTCCGCCGTGTTTTTATCGGCGGGGTTCCCGCCCCTGAAAAGGTGGCGGATTGGTGAGTCGTGATAGTGTGGGCGGTACATTGTCTGCCACCTGCCTGTTGGTGGTGACCGCCGCGCTGTTTGTTTGTACCGGCGTGGCGGTCGGAGTGTTAATGAGGCGGCCTGTGTTGGCGGTTCCCGCCAGGGTCAGAATTCACTTTTTTTGACCGCCAGCCTGTTGGCGGGTTGGCCGCCGCATTAACACTGACCGCCAGGGTCAGAATGACCCCCTGAGTGTCTTCCCAATCTGTGGATCCTAAAGGTGGACATGAAAGCCCAGATTGTCTGGAACCCACAGGCAGGAGGATACACGGTGGAGAGTTGATGCTGGACATAGGCTTTGTGACCCTGGGGTCCTCTACATTTCCCCCTGCAAGAGGTAAATAAACTCTGAAGTGAGAGAAGGAAGAATAAACCTACTGTAACTGAAAGTGTTGATTCGGCAGGGGAGGCCCAATAGTATGTTCATGTGAGTGGATTTACCTAAAGCCTGTTGCCAAAACACCCAGACAATTTTATAAAGAACCTCACGCCCAAGGGTAAAGGGCAATGCAAGATATACCAGTCAAAGATATTGGGTCATTCAACCCTTGGGCCGTGACTTGGAGAGGAAGAGCTGGTCATTCTGTTGAAATCTGTAGGGATTTCACTGAAACTGGACAATTGCCAAACCCTTCTGAAATAAAAGACTAGCCTATTATTAGTTTTTGTCTGATGGCTAGAGGAAGAGCTGGTCATTCTGTTGGAATCAGTAGGGATTTCACTGAAACTGGACAATTGCCAAACCCTTCTGAAATAAAAGACTAGCCTATTATTAGTTTTTGTCTGATGGCTAGAGGGCGAGGTTTTCAACATAGGTAAGGAGAGGGAAGCTCGACAACTCTAAACAATCTAGATCAATGCACCTTTACATGCTAAAGTTGGGGGTACCGATGTGAAAGCTGAAATGATATGCTATGTATTTGTTTAAATATATTATAGACTTTAAGTTAGTGAGGTTTGGGCTTAGTCAGCACAACCTCATATTAAGTTGCACTGACTAATAAAATAGGGGGAAATGTATGACTTGATATGATGTTTCTATTGTTTGCACTGTGCTGACCAACCTAAACTTGCAGATGTCTAACTTTCTCATGAGAACTGTCTGCTAGAATGTCTTGTATTAGAGGTCACAACATTGTGAAGTTTGATGCATGAGATAGCGAGGTTCCCAGGAACCAACAAGGATGCACTGACTGGAGTACCGATGGCAACAAGAAAGTTACCTGATGAGTCTGACGATAGCAACAGAAGAGGAGCCAATCATCGACATGTGAAGTACAGTTTAGTTATATCTTAGATGTGGGTTTTTATTCTTATAGGACTAACTGTAAACGTACGATTTTTCTGACCAACGACAGAGTGGGTAGTTCTTTAGGACATTTTAACTTAGACCGACTACATAGAGGAGAGGCTCATTATATTCTGATTTTTACCCATAGTGGTTTTGTTTGAGGAGCTGAACAGTTCCTGATGACTTTATTTTATATCTTTGACTTTATTGCTTCAGTGCTAATGCGGAGTCCTGATCTCCTAGATATTGTTCCTTAAATGGTTCAAATAGTTTAGAGTCCCCCTGTCTGAACTATTCCATTTCACTGCCCGTTGCTGAAGCTGACCAGACGGATGCCCAGCTTACGAACAGAGAGTCGCAGCTTGCTGATCCATATTTGAGGAGAGGTATAACAAAATACCATTGCCAATGTTATAGATGTGTTCTTTGTCTCTAGGTACCAACCGCTATTTTGATAGTCATAGTTAGTTGTTTTCCAAATTAACTTTGACTAAATTGTTTTGCATGAAGTCCAAAATTGCTATTCTAATGAGAAGGTTAGTTAGGGAACCCTTAAATGTTAACTTACGATTAACAAAGAATAGGTGTTGTTTACTTGTGAATCTAAATGTATGCTGTTTCTAGCGCACAGTTATTCTCACTATTTGTACTATAACTCTTGGATGCTTAATTGCTAATGCTTTGGTTAAACTGATATCATTTAGAAGATTTGGTCAGCCAGTATAATTCATGTATACTTACCAGTCGGTGTTGAGATTAATTTACGTGATATTAGCATTGTTAATATAAGGAAATAAACTTTCTAACTTTTACATAAAGGTTTTGTTATTGATTGCCGAAAGAGCCATGGTGCGTGAAGATTTTTGACTCCAGATGAAATTTTTGCTTATTGATTATGTTGAAAGGATTGATGTTTAAAGGTGAAGCTTCTAGTGGAATCACTCCAAGCATAGTCAAAAGGTCCATCGAACATCTAACGCGTTCCCTTATAAATTAAACCATAAAAGACTAAGGTGGTCATAACAACCCTGGCGGTCGGTGTTAAAGCGGCAGTAAGACCGCCAACAGGCCGGCGGTAAAAAATTTGCAATTCCGACCGTGGTGGAAACCGCCAACAAAGACAGCCACTTTAACACTCCGACCGCCACAGCGGTACAAACAAACAGTGTGGCGGTCACAGCCAACAGACAGGCGGGAGACAATGTACCTCCCACACTATTATGACAGGCCAATCCGCCACCTTTTCTGGGGCGGATAAAAACACGGCGGAAACAGGAATCGCGAAGGAAAAATGCTCTACACACCCCACAAGGAATGAGGACGCCATGGACCCGGAACTCCAAATTTTCCCTGCAATAGTCTTCCTGCTCCTCTACCAGGAGCACGAACGCCGGCGGCGAAGACCACGGTGAGTACTGCACCTACGACACAGGGGAGGGAAAAAACAGTGACACACACACGCAACATCCCCACCCCCACCCACTACAACACACACACTAATGCATATCAATACATCACAGTTACACCACCCAAACCCCCCAGAAGAATGCAAAGACAATAGAAAATGAGTGTAACCATTGTAATATATTAAAAGCAAGTAGGCAGAAATATATATATACACCATGTACATAATACATACCAAGCATAGTAGTCCAGGTAGTGCTCTAAGAAAGTCAGTGGAACACTGGGACCACACGGTATGGGCGAGGCCCACACAAGATCCCCGACCATGACGGAGAGAACACTGCAGGGGCATCAGAGAGAAACTAAACAGGCACCTCAGGGGGAGGGAAAGGGGTGGCACCTCAGCCGCTTGAGTGCACGATGCCAAATCCACGAGGGGGCCACATGCCCATTGTTCCATCCTGGGGAGTGCAAAGCCACAGTCTCTCAACTCTCTACAGTGGGTGGGTTGCCCACTGTTCAATCCTGGGGAGTACAAAGCCACAGTCTCTCAAGTCTCTACAGTGGGTGGGTTGCCCACTGTTCAATCCTGGGGAGTGCAAAGCCACAGTCTCTCAAGTCTCTACAGTGGGTGGGTTGCCCACTGTTCAATCCTGGGGAGTGCAAAGCCACAGTCCCTCAAGTCTCTACAGTGGGTGGGTTGCCCACTGCCATATCCTGGGGAGTGCTAAGCCACAGTCTCTCAAGTGGATAACAGTCTCCACTGGTTCTGGAGGGGGCTTTGTGCCCAGAGTGCTTCATCCTGCTAAGGACAGAGGGAGTGGATGACAGTCTCCACTGGTTCTGGAGGGGGCTTTGTGCCCAGAGTGCTTCATCCTGCTAAGGACAGAGGGAGTGGATGCCTTACTCCACTGGTTCTGGAGGGGGCATGGTGCCCAGAGTGCATCATTCACCCCGTGACGGACTCAGTTGCATCAGTGCGCTTGCCGCTCATGGGCCAGCGGTGCTTGAGATGGCGGTGCCCTGTTCAGCGGTGCTTGAGATGGCGGTGCCCTGTTCAGCGGTGCTTGAGATGGCGGTGCCCTGTTCAGCGGTGCATGAGATGGCGGTGCCCTGTTCAGCGGTGCTTGAGATGGCGGTGCCCTGTTCAGCGGTGCTTGAGATAGCGGTGCCCTGTTCAGCGGTGCATGAGATGGCGGTGCCCTGTTCAGCGGTGCTTGAGATGGCGGTGCCCTGTTCATCGGTGCTTGAGATGGCGGCGCCCTGTTCAGCGGTGCTTGAGATGGCGGTCTCCGTTGCAGGGTCTCAGCTGCTGGCGGTCCTTCATGGCCCAGCGGGGGTTTTGCTAGCGGTCCTTCGTGGCCCAGCGGGGTTTTTGCTGGCTGTCCTTCATGGCCCAGCGGGGCTTTTGCTGGCGGTCCTTCATGGCCCAGCGGGGCTTTTGCCGGCGGTCCTTCATGGCCCAGCGGGGCTTTTGCTGGCAGTCCTTCATGACCCAGCGGGGCTAGTGCTGGCGGTCCTTCATGGCCCAGCGGGGCTGGTGCTGGCGGTGGCCTCCTGGGCAGCTGGGCTGGTGCTGGCGGTGGCCTCCTGGGCAGCTGGGCTGGTGCTGGCGGTGGCCTCCTAGGCAGCGGGGATGATGGCGGTCTTCTCCGCCGTGCTGCTCTTCCCAGACTTGCCGGGTTTCTTGTGGCCCTTCCCCACCTTGGAAGGTGTCACAGCTGACTCCACACTCCCACCTGTACCCCTGGGAGCGGGTTTGGTGGCTGGAGTCTTCTCCCTCTCCCGCCGGGCACTGGACAACTTCTGATGCTTCACAGGTGGGGGACTGTCTGTGCTGTGGCTCCGTGCCACACTGGCTGCCCTGGTGGCCGGTGCACTCCAGATTCCGGTGACTACACGCACCACTGTTCCCGGAGATGTTTTGGCTGAGGTGCTAGTTCAGGACCTATGAGACGGACGGGGTGGGGAAGGTGTGGGAAAGAGATCAAGGTTGGACAGGAAAAGTTTTTTGGACACACTGGGACGGGTAGCTGGAGAGGGTTTGGGAGTGGAGGAAGAGGTGGTGGTTGTAGGAGGTGTACGTTTGGTGACTTTGGGAGAAGGTGCATGCGCTGGAGGCTGTTGTGAGGTGGATGGCTGTTGGGTGGGTATGTGCCTGCGTTTGTGTATCTTCGGAGGGGGCGTCACAGACACACTTGGTGAGGACACAGGGGACGTGTGAATGGTAGTGGGGGTGGTGACTGCACATGAGCGGGGTGTGGTGGTGGGTGTGCTGGAGAGGGACATGGTGGCTGTAGAGGTAGTGCATGCAGGTGTGAGTGTAGACGAGACAGGGAGGGAGGAGGGAGACGAGGAGGAGGGGGACACAGTGAAGGCAGTGAATGTTGGTGTGTCTGCATGTGTGTGATTCTTGGGTGAGTGCCTGTGGGATGTGTGGTGCTTATGTTTGCCTGAGCTTCCCTTGGGTGTTGACGTGTGTGCATGTTGGTCTGTAGGTGTGCTTGGGATAGGCTGAGGTACAGGGGATTGGGTCGGGTGGAGGAATTTGGAGAGGGGAGGCTAGAGACGGGGACAATGGCTGCCGTCAGTGCTGAGGCCAGAGTCTGAAAAGCTCGCTGAAGGGCCGCCTGACCAGAATGAATGCCCTCCAGGAATGCATTGGTTTGTTGCAACTGCCTCTCTACACCCTGGATGGCATTCAAAATGGTAGACTGCCCAACAGTGAGGGACCTGAGGAGGTCAATGGCCTCCTCACTGAGGGCAGCATGGGTGACTGGGGCAGGGCCTGAGGGGCCTGGGGCGAAGGTGATGCCCACCCTCCTGGGTGAGCGGGCACAGGGCAAAGGCTGAGGGGCTGCTGGGAGGGCGGTGCTGGTAGGGGGGGTGGCGGCTGTACCTGTAGATGCAGGGGGCACAGATGTTGCCACCACCACAAAGGGAGCTCCCATCAGAGGACAAGTCTGTGTCGCTGGTGTCAGCTCCTGTCCCCGCCGTGGAGCTCCCCTCGCCCTCCGTCCCACTGGTGAATTCAGACTCCGTAGTGTCGCCCTCCAGGGCCATGTGGGATGCAGCTCCCTCATGCTCCGGTGCCACTGCTCCTCCGCCTGATGATGCTAATGCTCACAAGAACAGGGAGACCACAAAAAGGGGGGGGAAGACAGAAGAAAGACATGTTGAGTGCATGCATCACCGCTACCGTTGGCGGACACAACAGACACAGAAGCCCCCTGCACTACGCCGCGCTCTTGAGCCCCCCTGTTCAATTCCTGGGAAATGGCCTCGAAGGCTATGGACGACATCTGCACACATAGATGACACAGGGGCATGACTAGGTGTACTTGGCACTCTACAGAGGTGGGGTGGGGTGCCACATGGCCTGCCTTACGGAGGGGCCTTGCCTAATGAACTCGCCCTGGCCTAGGGAAACCCACAGCCCACCTCCCCCACAAAGACCCCTCCACTGCACGCAAATTTAGCTGAATGAGAGTGTACTCACCCTCTTGTGGCTGCTGTGATGCCCTCAAGCACCCATCCAACTCTGGGTATGCCACCGCCAGGATCCTGAACATCAGGGGGTCATGGTGCGACGGGCACCCCTCCCACGTTGGGAGGCCATCCCCAGCTGAGCCTCCGCCGTCTTCTTCCTCCAGCGGCAAATGTCCTCCCATCTTTTACGGCAGTGGGTGCTCTGTCTGTGGTAGAACCCCAGGGTCCGGACGTCCTTGGCGATGGCACGCCAAATATCTTTTTTCTGGTTGGCGCTGACCTACATGAAATGTACAGGGGAAAAAGAGAAGTAATTACCAACTGCACCGTCAAAGTGATTGGCCCCCATCCCTACCCTTGCCATGTGGCACATGCATTCACCGTCTTTCATGCATGCAGCACTCTCCCCCCTTCCTTCTTCCATCCAGCCCTCTCCACACAGGCATAGCCCATACAACATGCTCCCTGTGTACTTACCTGTTTGTCTGGAGGACCGTAGAGTAGCGTGTACTGGGGGAGGACCCCATCCACGAGCTTCTCCAACTCCTCCGATGTGAAGGCAGGGGCCCTTTCCCCAGACACTCGAGCCATTGTCTCTTCCAGACTGAGGTCACAGCAGCACTTGCAGTGTAGGTCCTCTACTGTCGAAGATCAGGTATCGAGTGATTGAACAGATAGAAAATGGCGGTCATGTCCGCGGTGGTGCGTACTGTCACCACCGGCATACATCGTCATTGGCTCCTGGGACCCATAGGGTCCAATGTTAACCAATGCAGTATTGCGCTGCGGTCTTCGACCGCCTACCGCGATGGTGTACAACGCCAGAGCAGTTACCTCACATCCCATTGTCCCACTTTAGAGGTCAGGAAGCCGCCATTTCAGGGGCCCACATGGCTTCATTTCCAACTGTGTCACACATACTTAGGCCTAGACTCAACACACATACAGGCCACCTTTTGTGTATGATTGGTGTTCTGGGTAAACTGTGGGTACGTACCTCTGAGTTGTTTGGCTCTGTGCTCGCTGTTGTCCTTCATAGGCACCGTCCGCTGGGACATGTGAGGAGATGGCAACATCCTCCGGTGTACCGACCGTTGGTGGACCTGTCGACAATGGAGGAGCAACATGTGATTATCACATACAGGCTTGAACGTGCCACAATCCAGGAACTGTGTACCCAGTTGGAGCCAGACCTGATGTCAGCAATCCGCCATCCCACAGGAATCCCCCCTCAAGTGCATGTGCTGTCAGTGCTCCATTTCCTTGCAAGTGGGTCTTTTCAAACAACAGTGGCCATAGCATCAGGGATGTCCCAGCCTATGTTTTCCAACGTATTGTCCAGAGTGTTGTCTGCCCTTCTGAAACACATGCAGAGCTACATCGTTTTCCCTCAGGTGGAGGATTTGCCTACAGTGAAAGGTGATTTCTATGCCCTGGGACACATCCCCAACATCATAGGTGCCATTGATGGGACCCATGTGGCTTTGGTCCCCCCCTCACAGGAGTGAACAGGTGTACAGAAACCGGAAGAGTTAGCATTCTATGAATGTACAGATGGTATGTTTGGCAGACCAGTACATCTCCCATGTGAATGTCATGTTCCCTGGCTCAGTGCATGACGCCTACATCCTGCGAAATAGCAGCATCCCTTATGTGATGGGTCAACTCCAGAGGCACCGTGTGTGGCTATTAGGTGAGTGCCTGGAGGCAAGACAGTGGGAATGGTTGTCTGGGTCTGGGGATATCCCTCCAGGTTAGTGCGTGTCTAACAGTTGTCCCTCAACTTTTGCAGGTGACTCTGGTTACCCCAACCTGTCATGGCTACTGACCCCAGTGAGGAATCCCTGGACAAGGGCAGAGGAACGCTACAATGAGGCCCATGGGCGAACTAGGAGGGTGATCGAGCGGACCTTCGGCCTCCTGAAGGCCAGGTTCCGGTGCCTCCACTTGACAGGTGGATCCCTATTCTACTCACCAAAGAAGGTGTGCCAGATCATCGGGGCCTGCTGTATGCTTCATAACTTGGCTTTGCGACGACAGGTGCCTTTTCTGCAGGAGGATGGTCCAGATGGCGGTGTTGTTGCAGCTGTGAAGCCTGTGGACAGTGAAGACGAGGAAGCAGAGGAAGAAGACATGAACAACAGGGACTCAGTGATCCAGCAATATTTCCAGTGAGACACAGGTAACAGTACAGACCTGCCTACTACATGTACTTTAACACTACCACCTCTCTACTGTCTGTCGTTTTCACCTAGTGTATGGTCACTGAGTTGTCACTTTCCCTTACGATTTCACAGATGTGGGTCCCACTGTGTGACATCTGCTTAGATTCCTCATGGACTTGAGCTGTGTGACATAGGTATGTTGACATTACAATTGAAAGAGCATTTTAACACTGTAATTGCTAATACACTATTTCGAAATCACACACAGACTCCAGATTGTTTTGTGCTTTAAGTGTGTTTATTTAAGTGCTCAATATTGGAGGGGGTAGTGAAATGGTGAGGGGTGATGGCGGAGGAATGTCCATGGCAGAGTCCAGTCTACTAGTCTCACAGGTGCATTTCCCATATGGGCATAGGAAGTGGAGCTGGGGCAGTTTAAGTATGGACAGGGTGACAAAGTGGGACAGTAGGATGTCAATCAGGGTGGTCTCATTTCTTGGTGGGGGTCTTGGCATCGTGCTGTCTTTGTCCTGGATCTCAGGGACCGTTTGGGGGGTGGTTCTCCCTCTGCAGGGGGTGGGGTGCTGGTCCTGTGGCGGGGCGGGGCGTCCTGTCCACTAGCGCCGGCAGAGGTGGTGGGCAGTTCATTGTCCATGCTAGTGTCAGGGGCCCCTTGTAGTGCCACAGTGTCCCTCCTGGTGTTGAGTACTTCCTTCAGCACCCCTACGATGGTGCCAAGGGTGGAGCTGATGGTTCTGAGTTCCTCCCTGAAACCCATATACTGTTCCTCCTGCAGGCGCTGGGTCTCCTGAAACTTGGCCAGTACCGTTGCCATCATCTCCTGGGAGTGGTGGTAGGCTCCCATGATGGAAGAGAGGGCCTCGTGGAGAGTGGGTTCCCTTGGCCTGTCCGCCCCCTGTCGCACAGCAGCCCTCCCAGTTCCCCTGTGTTCCTGGGCCTCTGTCCCCTGGACTGTGTGCCCACTACCACTGCCCCCAGGTCCCTGTTGTTGTTGGGGTGGTGAGTTATCCTGGGTTCCCTGTAGTGGTGGACACACAGCTGATTGATGTGTCCTGGGGACAGGGGTATGGGCCCGCTGGGTGGGTGCTGTGCTGGTGTTTCCAGAGGGGGGAAGGTCTGTGGTGGCCTGTGACTGTGTGAGAGGAACCAATTGTCCCGAGGTCCCCGATGGGCCGGGCTGGTCATCTAGATCCAGTTGGACAGAGCTGCTGTCATCACTGTGGGCCTCTTCTGTTGGTGGTGTGGACATGTGTGGACCCTCTTGTTCGGTGACTTTGGGTAGGGGTCCTGCAGCGGTATAAAAGGATGGTTATTACGTCTGTGTGTGTCATAGTGTGCAATGGGTGGGTG
Source organism: Pleurodeles waltl (assembly GCF_031143425.1). Classification (NCBI taxonomy): domain Eukaryota; kingdom Metazoa; phylum Chordata; class Amphibia; order Caudata; family Salamandridae; genus Pleurodeles; species Pleurodeles waltl. The sequence continues at coordinate 598,164,206 of NC_090437.1, forward strand.
ACCGTGTACCCCAGTGCTTGCATTCCTATGTGTGATGATGGTTTAGGGGGTTGTATGGGTATGTGCATTGGCCATGCTTTAGTGATGGGTGTCCATGCTTTGTTGTTGCATGCAGGGCTTGGTGTTGGGATGGGTGGTTTGTGATGATGGGACATATGTGAGGAGTTGGGGTGCTGGGGGGGAGGGTGGGGGTATGTGATAGCATGCAGGTGGGGTGGGGGATGTAATAATTAAGATTTGTCTTACCAGAGTCCATTCCTCCACCTACTCCTGCGAGGCCCTCAGGATGCAGAATCGCCAAGACCTGCTCCTCCCATGTTGTTAGTTGTGGGTGAGGAGGTGGGGGTCCGCCGCCAGTCCTCTGAACCACCAGGTGGTGTCTTGAGACCACGGAACGCACCTTCCCCCATAGGTCGTTCCACCTCATCCTGATGTCCTCCCGATTTCTTGGGTGCTGTCCCACAGCGTTGACCCTGTCCACTATTCTTTGCCATAGCTCCATCTTCCTTGCAATTGAGGTGTGCTGCACCCGTGCTCCGAATAGCTGTGGCTCTACCCGGACGATTTCCTCCACCATGACCCTGAGCTCCTCCTCCAAGAACCTGGGTTGTCTTTGCCGTGCCATGGGGTGGTGTAGGTGATGTGTGGGGTGGAGTGTGTCGTGATAAATGTGGTGATATGTAGTGGTGTGTTGTGTGAGGTGCGTGGAAGTTCTGTGGGTGATGGTGTTGTGTGCCTGTGGATGCTGTTGTTCTTGCTGGTGCTGTCTCTCTCTGGCCTTCTTTCGGTATTTTTGGTCATGGGGGTTTGTGGGTGATGTGGCTGTGTGTTTTATATTGTAATGGGTGTGTGGGAGTGGTGTGTGTATGTGTATCAGGTGTGTGTATTTCGAATTGTCCAATGTGGCTGTGTTTTGTATATGTGTGTGTATTTTGAGCGCGGCGGTGTGTACCACCAATGGAATACCGGGGTTGAAAGACCGCCGCATGGATTCGTGTGTCGTGATAGTGTGGGTGTATTCCTGTTGGCGTGACGGTGGAGGTTTTGTTTTCGCCAGTTTCTTTGTGGCGGACTTGTGTGGGTGTCTGAATTTTGGCGGATTCTGAAATGTGGGTCATGATAGCTGTGGCGGAATTCCGCGGCGGTGTGTTGGCGGTCTTCTGCACGGCGGTAATCGGCTTTTACCACCAATGTTGTAATGACCCCTAAATAAGTTCAGATGCGCTTACACTGACAAAGAGCAAAAATTGAGTCTCAGCCTCGAGAATGGAATAGAGAGCAGACTAGAGAATTTTAATAGACTCAAACATGTGGACTATCTTACTGACATACTGGAGGATAGACCGGACGTGTCTGCAATTACAGGAATGGATTGTCCTGCTACCTTAAGGAGGAAATGGTTCAGAGCATGAAAACGCTTGATTGGAATTCACTGGCAAAACACACCAGGAAATGTCCAATGTTGTTGGCATTGTGGCATCCCTGTTGTATGTTGAGGAACATGATGATCTGACATTTTATTAAGGGTAAAATGTTCCATGACCAATAGAGGGAGGGCCCCTCACCTAAACAAGAAGCCAATCTTACAAAGTAATGCTGAGGTATAGTGTATTATGTAGTACATGCAGACAGTAGAGCTGGTGGCTACACCTCTGAGCAGGTGTTGAACATGAGGACCTTGTATTTTTTGTATTTTGTAACCACCTCCTCAGTCTCTAAATATCTTTGAAATGTGTTTTGTATGTTATTTTGCTTAACATAACAAATAACAACCATACATAAAAATTCACACAAAAAAAATAAAGTTTAAAGTGATGTTATAGTTAGGTGAAAATGTCACGTAAAGCATACAATTCGAAACTAAGAAAACCACTGAAATTCAACTTGTACTCCAAAGTAACTTTAACTCGCACCCCCGCCATACACTGTATTATCAACAATGATGGCATTCCAGATGTGATTAGGCATGTTATTAATGTCGACAATTATTATGTCCAGAGTGATTTAATATGCAAGAGTAAACTCAATGTATGGCGATGATACAAGTTATAGTTACTTTAGGGTATGAGTTGTAGCGTTTTGTTTTTAAATGATATGTTTCACATGACATTTTCACCTAACTCTAACATCCCATTAACCTTTTTTTTTTTCAGTGAATTTCTAAGGTTTTTGTTTAATATAAAGTTAGATACTCCTACAGTTCCCAACTGTAAAGTCACTTTAACTGTTGGTATTTTTAACGTAAAGATGGCAATCGTAATGCACGGTGGGGGCTGGACGCAGAGTCTGCCCTGGACTCTGTCCAAAATTGCTCTTCTTGCCTTCCTTTGACCAAGCCCATTCCCCTGCCCCCTCATTCCAGCCCTGTGTGGTTGTTCTTCTGCCACTGCCCTTCCCGCTTGGCCTGCACAGTTAGCTTGTTGCCCCTACCCACCTCATCCCTGTCCTCTGTTGTCAGAATTCATGAACCTGCCCCCTCCCTCCTACCATGCATGATCTGATATGCTGCCACTACCCTCCAGTTAGCTTGATGTCCATACCCATGCCTCTGGCCCTCTGTTTCTGAAGTCCATGCCCCTATCACCGCCCTCCTGCTTAGCCTCCGTGCTTAGCTTGCTGCCTCTACCCTCCTCCCTGTGCCATCTGATATTTGTGTGCCTGGCCTGCTCTCTCTTTTTTGCCCACCATGTTCCATGGATCTTCCACTGCCCCTCCTGTCTACTCTGAGTGTTCCGTTGAGCTGTCACTGCCACTCCCGTCTGCCCATTGTGGTCAGATGGCTGCCACCTGTCCCTGCCCTCTCCGCTTATCCATTTTGCTGCCACTCGCTTCTGGCTTCCTTGCTCTGTTGTGCTGCAGCTGCTCCTCCTGCCCACCCTGCATGGTCTGTTGTGAAGCCCCTGCCACCTTGCCCTGCCCTCTCTTGTCTGTCCTGCCACTACCCCCAACTCTTTCTTCTGCCCTCCAAGGTCCTTTGTGGATGCCCTTCCCTCTTACCACCATGGTCATTGTGCTGTCCCTAACACTCAGTCCTGCTCTGTGTGATCTGCTTACTGACCCTGACTTCTCCCACCTTCCCTCTAATGTCTGTGTGTATGCCATTATAGTCTTCCTGTTGCCCTCAATGGTGTGTTTTGCTTCCAGTGCCTATCCCGCCTCCCCTGCATGGTCAGATTGCTGCTCCTGCCCTGCCCCTTTGCCCACGCCCTCTGTTTTTCATGTGCAGGCCCCTATCTCCTCCCTACTGCCTTCCATGGTCTGTTGGCGTGCCCTTGCCCCCTCCCTCCTGCCCTTCATTGTCCGTTGTGCTGCAGTTGCCCCTCCTGTCTGAACGATATGGTCAGCTTGCTGCCCTTGCCTCTTTCCCATCTGCCCTCTGTTGTCCATGTGGATGGCCCTGTTCCCTCCCTATTAATTTCCATGGTCTGTTGTGCTGCACTGCTGTCCAGCTTGCCCTGTGTGGTGTATTCCGCTGCTGCAACCCCTGATGCCTGCTTTGTAAGGTCACTTTGGTGGCCCTGTCTACTTTCCTCCTACCCTCTATTGCCCAAATCCATGTCTCTGCCCCATTCCTCCTGCCCTCCGTGGCCCAGTGTACCATATATGGCAACATTTTGAACTGGGTAAGAGGGAGATTTTGAAAAACAGAATCTGGGGAATTGATTTTCCTCATTGACTTATATTGAAAAAGACAAGATTGTAAGTAGGAGACTGCCAAGATAAAGCCCCTTTGGACTTAAAAACATTGGGAGTCTCCTGCCTGAATCGATTCTGTAGGCATTTATGGTTGTACTGCCACTGCCTCTCCCTTCTGCCTGCCATGATCTTTTCTTATTGCCACAGCCTCTCTCGCTAGTCGCACATCGTTAGTTTGTTGCCCCTTCCTCCCTTTCCCCTTCCCTCCATGGTCGGTTGTGCTGCCACTGCCCCCACCTATCGTAGTCAACTCGCTGCCTCTGCCCCTCCTGCCTGCAGTTGTCCTAGTCTGTGCCCCTAACCTCTGCCTCCACAAAAGTGGCACACCTGAAGCCATCTTCATGTAATCAAAACTAAAACCTAAAACAGTTCCTTTAGAAACAATAAGAATGCAGGGTGTCTCTTTCCCATAGAAATTGCGGTTAGTTCTCAAAAAATCTAAAATTATGACACTTTTTTTGAGTACTCAAATAGCAACAAAGTGCTTTTAAATGATTTTCTATCTTTGTGTTTTTTTATCCAGTTGATCACTTGATTGTTTGTTGCACTTAGGAGAGGTGATGTGGCGTTATGGCCAGGGCTGCTGACTTTGTAACTAGGGAACCAGGTTCGAATTTCGGCATCTGGTCAACATCCTGTGATTCTGGGCTAATCACTTAATTTCTCCATGCCTTAAAACAAAATTAATGAGCCCTTGTGTAATGTAACTGATGCTCATGTAAAGCAGTTCAATACCTTTGCATCGAGCCTGCGTTATATAAAACTGCAAAAAAATAAATAAAGCGTTTTGCACCCTTCTGTGATTGGGTTATACTTGTGCCATTTTTGAGTGATATTTGAGCTACATTTGGGCTCTGCCTTTATGGTGGCCCTCTTGAGATGCCTTTTTGTTATTAATCCCCCTAATTTCCTCACTTAATGCAGTATCCTCAGCAAATGCTTTTTGTTTTCCACTTCGATTCCATCAAGGTGGCATTCAGATGTGCCACACTTCTGGTGTAAATTCAAAATGTTAGCCCTAGTTGCTCCTTAGAACATTGTGGTAATAGAGAGTTAAAAGGCAGTCTGCTACTGTTGTTGAAAGTGCATGTTCAGTCTGCATGTCAGAATGTTTTAATGAAATATAAGAGGAAGATATTTGAGAACTCATTTAAAATGTGTCCTCATTTTGCTTTTTACAACACTTAGCATACTTTCCATGACAACATGACCCCCCATTTTGTTCCTTTCTAAAGTAATTTAATTTTTACCAGTTTGATTCAATCAATATGGCTTTAGGACTGCCACACTTGTGTCACAAGACTGTTACCACCCTAGTTGTTCTTTAGAACACACTGGGAGGCTGCTGTAGAACACAGGGGATTCTGCAGACAGGCTGCTTCTGTTGTAAGTACATATTTTACTCAGAATGTCCGACTTTATTCTCAAATGGTGAGGAAGATAGTGTGAATTTACAGAAAACCTGCTCTCATTTTAGCTTCTGCAGCATCTTCCATAACCACAATGAGAAAATCATGAGAGGCAAGTTTTCTCTCAAATATGATTCATGAAATTCCAACAGGTCAGCAATTTTCACATAATAAAATCGTCTTGGATCATACCACAATTCATAAAATTAGTGCGGTACCACCAACCAATGACATATTGTCTTAGAAGCAATAAGACATAAGGACAGATTGATGATAATCTTGAAAGGCGCGCATATGCTGCTGCTGTTAAGACTGGCAAGGCACAGTGGAAGGAGGACACATGGCAGGAATTATTAATAGCAGCAAAATGGCTCTGGTCCTTGGTCTCCCACAACGGGTGTAATGAAAACTCTAGACCCGTTTGCCATATTCCTGCTGAAAACTGGACTCTCCACTTCTCTGAACTCGATAGACAGGAGCCCGCTTCCTCAATGGGACCCGTGGGCCCAAATGAGTAGAGCAACACAGGGACAGGATTGATTACCCCGTTCACCATGAGGAAAACTGAGACCGCTATTATGTCACAAAAATTGGGGAAAGCGCCCAGGCTAGGTGGGATACAGTCTGACCTGTTCAAATCTGATTTGGAGCTTTAGGGTCCTTATATAATCAGTGTGTCTAACGCTGTTCTGGCAGGCACCTGGAAAGGTGCAATCGTCATACCTATTTATAAAAAGGGTGACAAGTTGGTCCCGGGCAATTACAGGCCGATCAGTCTGATAGACAACTTGCAGAAAATATTCTCCTACCAAGTAATGGGTAGGCTCTGAGATTGGATTGAGGAGAACAACGTCCTAAGCCTCCTATAGGCAGGCTTCAGGGAGAGGACCAGTACGGTCGATCAGATCTTCTGGTGTCTCACAATAAAGTGGAAATCGGTTCATCTGGGTGCCGGAGACTGTTTTTTGCCTTTGTAGATCGTAAGACTTAGTCCCCCAACACAAACTATGGGAGATCCTGGGCAGAATTGGCATCGCTGGAGCTTTACTAAGATTGATTTAGGAATTGTATTCTGAGAGTTTTGCTAAAATAAGATGGAGTTCAGATGGGGAACTAACAGAGGAGCTTTCCGTTCAGAAAGGTGTTAGAGAGGGCTGCGTGTTGGCCCGTACACTTTTCCTTCTATACATAAATGCTTGAATTCCTCATCTTTATGATTGTGAAAATGAAGCCCCCAAAATAGGTCAAAGATACCCTGCTTGCTATTTGTTGACAACACTCTATTATCGCAAACAGCATCCGGATTGTCTTTGCTCCTGGAGAATTTATTTGGGTTTTGTAAAGACCAGGGCTTGCAATAAATAGTACCAAAACCAAATATATGTTTTTTGGTGATAGAAAACACAGAGTGAAGAAAACCATATTGCTAGATGGTAAGATTTTTGAACGAGTATTGGATTTCATTTACATGGGAGTCAGATTAGAGAATTCCCACAAATGGATAGGCCATCTGTTAAGGTGTACCATGTCGCTAAGACAAAAGGCAGGGGAGTATATTAAGATTAGCTGGAAGATCCCCAAACTTTCCCATCACGCTAGCGATAGAAATATACAAATGCCAAGCTAGAGGGGGAGCTCTGTATGGTGCTGAGCTTTGGGGTCATGGTAAATTGCATGATATGTAAGGGCAGAGAACCATTTTTTAAAAGCTTTGTTAAAGATTGCATTGGGCTCACCTATGCTTCTAATCCGCTTGGATCTGAGCTTGCAATAGATTGGATCAGAGCTTGCAATCTATTGCAGATATTGCTGCTTTGAGGCCGTTACAGTACTGGATCAGGGTCTGGTCTACAGATGTATTAGAACAATACAGGGTATGACCAAGAGTGCTCCTCAGGGCCTCCCAAGCTGAGAAAATTGTGTGGTGCAGTTATGTAAAAAATAGTTTTATTAAATTACGTTTGCATTCCTATTGGTTGGACCCCGTGCACTTCCCTAAAAATGCTCTACAGAGCCTGAATGATGCATATTGGGCAAGCGTGCAAATGGTTTAATTAGCATCAGCTCCATCAGGTAGTCTGACGGATAGTTTATCAGTCAACTGTTTCTACAAATTTGAACAATATTTTGATATTATTTTACAGCCCTTAGCACGTGCACTTTATATCAGATTTAGTATTGGATCCTTACCCTTGTGGGATTTTAACTCCAGCTGGAAGCAGAATGATGGTCTTACATATTCTTGCCCTATGGGATGCAAGGCTAAAGAGCATCAGTCATATCCTATTTTTCTGTCCTGCGTATAACAAGCAGCGGGCCTGTTGGATTAGACCTCTCTGTGATAGTCTAGAGCATAGGGATCACCATTCAGCCCTTAGGATTTGCAGAACTAGTACTCAGGGTGCTCTTGTGTGCACTGTAGCAAAGTTGTTGGCAGCGATATGGCACATTAGAGCGAAATCCGTAAGTACCAAGGAGCAATTTTAAAACCAGAGGGCTCAAAATGAATTTTGTAATATTTATGCTTTTGTATATTTAACATATTGTGTGTGTATATTTACATTTTACTTAGTTTTTAATTCCCACATGGAAGCGGGAGTATGCATGTTATCATATTCTAATTCTCAATGGTTTTATTTCTGTTTTATCTCTGCTTTTAATTCTACTTTTTATGATTCAAGAGAATTAAAATAAAGGACGATGATAATGACTTATATTGTAACTAAAATCTGTTATCACCTTTTATACGTGCTCTTTTCCTTGGCTCTCAAAACCTGCCATTCACTACAATGCATTTCAGTGGGGCCCATGTCCCAGAGTCCTGTAACAGCTGCCACAGCATGTTGTCCATGTTGTGGCCAGCCAATTAAGGTGGGTTGGGCAGAAAGGGGGGCCCAATTGGGACCACCCACGTCCTTTGGGGCATGGGTGTTTTTCCCATGCCCCCTTACATGTATTTTAAAAATTCCTTTAGAGTACACAGGAACCTAGCTCCTGAATACTGTAACGACTGTCTACATGCATTTTTCAGGTTGTCACCAACCAATCTGTATTGCCTAGTCCTTTACATTGGCCAATCAGCGCAAATCTGCACACCAACTGTCCAGATAACTATAAAGTTTTTACCTTATTTTCTCACACTACTGAATAGATTTACATCAAATCACAAAAAGCCCACTTTCTGGACCAAGATCTAGCTTTCTGCTAAGTTTGGTGTAATTCCACACTGCAGTTTTTGCAGTAGTTCTTTAAAAAAAGTTTATGGAAAATGCATGTAGATTTTGTTTTTTCGAACCCCCTTCCTCTTTTTCATGGCCTCCTACTTTACGGATCACCCCGAAAGTTTCCATGCACAAATTAGCCAAAAAAGAGCACTTTTTTGGAAAGTTTTGTCAAATGGCTCAAAAGTTATTAGCAAAACAAAAAGGCATTTCTCATAGAACAGCTGACTTAACGATAACTACACACCGGTGACTGTGAGAAATAGGAAGGATTATTACATTTTTGCAAGCATAAGGGAATTGCTGTTCAAGAGGACAAACACCTTTTTTCATAAAAGAGAATTATAGTTTCTGAAGTTTGGGATTTTGAGAGCACACCTATTGCCTCTACGATGTATTTCATCACTAGCTTCCTTAATTTAATGAAACTATTTTGATTGCTATGGAACAAATGACAGCGGCAACCTGTTATTTTGTTTACTAGTGCTTTGGCTGATATTTCAAACTCCTATTAATTCAGGTAATCAATCAATAAACTGTATTATAGATATAAATCTATAAAACACGTGAAGTAAGCAAATAAATTTCATAAAACAAATGCCAAATCCACAATACATCGCAGAAACACACAAAATGTAAAATTGCACAATACGTACATATTTTTCCAGCCATAAAAGTTATAAGACTAAGCTAATTCAAAATTCAGTGCGTGATGTCTGCGGGATACACTTCACCATAAAGACACCATAGTGACTCGCCAAAATAGACCCACAGACAGAGGGAATAGATACGAGGTAGGACATGGAGCGAGAGTTTGGGACTCCTATCCCCCCCACAGTGGAAAAATAATGTGTCAGTCTGTGCCAATCCACATCAACTCTGTCCTTAAGGATCTCAGATTCCACCCACGCCAGCACCTCCACCCTCCCCAGAAACTCTCTTAAAGATACCCATCCTTACCATTATGTTTCTCTTACTGAATATCTGAGATGCCAGCCAGACAACATAGTTGTGGTCAAGTTAACCCCTTAGCTGCCCCACCAGTGCTGAGCCCTTTTTTGGCATCTTTGGGGGTAGTTCGCGCTTAGGCTTTCATAACTTTTTGTCCACATAAGCTATCCATGCCAAATTTGCGTCCTTTTTTTCCAAGATCCTAGGGATTCTAAAGGTACCCAGAGTTTGTTGGTTCCCCTGGAGGAGACTAAGAAATTAGCCAAAATACAGCTAAAATGTAGTTTTTTTGCAGAAAAATTGGAAAAAAGGGCTGCAGAAGAAAGCACATGTTTTTCCCCCTGAAAATGGCATCAACAAAGGGTTTGTGGTGTTAGATCACCATATTCCCAACTTTCAAGAACAAGCAGACTTCAATCAGCAAACCACATTTTTCAACATAATTTTGGCATTTTACTGGGACATGCCCCATTTTAAAAAAAAAATTGTGCTTTTAGCCTCGTTCCCATTGGTGACAGAAATGGGTGTGAAACCAATGCTGGATCCCAGTCAGCTAGACATGTCTGAAAAGAAGACAAAATTCTGAATTCAGCAAGGGGTCATTTGTGTAGATTCTACAAGGTTTTCCTACAGAAAATAACAGCTGAAATAAGAAAATATTGAAATTGAGGTAAAAAAAACCAACCATTTTTCTACACGTTTTACCCTGTAACTTTTTCCTGCGATGTCATGTTTTCAAAAGTAATTTACCGTTACGTCTGTTGGACTCTTTTGGTTGCGGGTGGTAGGAATTTTGTGGATCCTAGCATATTCCTGTAGTTTGTATGACAGAAATACAAGATTTTTTTTTTTTTTAATTCAACATTTCAACTTTGCAGAATATTCTGGGTAAGAAAACTTTGGGGAATCCACACAAGTCACACCTCTGTGGACTCCCCCGGATGTCTAGTTTCCAGAATTGTCTGGCTTTGGTAGGTTTCCCTATATGGCCGCCGAGCCCAGGACCAAAAACGCAGGGACCTGCCTTACAAAACCAGGTTGTTTTGTGATAGATAATTTTGATGTCTCAACAATACGATTTGGGCGGTGGAATTTGGGGCTCAATTAAATTGGGGAGCTCCCAAGAGAGCACTCTCTCTGTGTTTGCTGCCGCATGCACCTGCTGTCTGGGTTAGGCTGACCCGCTATTGTCTCGCTGCACAGACTGTGCTTGCGAAGGAACAGCAGGACTGTCCTCATCACCTCCCTCATAATCAGTGGAAAAGCAGTTATTGAATGGGACTGCACCACTGCCATTGTCCTATCCCTCAGATGCTGTCTCAGTATCTGCTGTCTCAGTGTTGGATCCTACGTCAAAGCTTTCCTCTACAACCCAAGTGAGGGCTTGAGCAGCAGTCATCCAACGAGATGCCATCTCGGCTACTGGCTAAACTGTTGCTCTAAAACACTAGCCTACGTAGACAGTCACAAAATTGCTGGTGTGTGTGTGTGTGTGTATGAGATAAGTGCAACAGGAGAGGTCACCTTACCTTCACTTCTTCCCTCAATCATCACGTTTGTAGGAAAATGGCTCCCTGTTGCAGTTACCCCCCACTTGTTGCCTGATACTGATGCTGACTTGGCTGAGAAGTGTGCTGGGACCCTGCTAACCAGGCCCCAGCACCAGTGTTCTTTCACCTAAAATGTACCATTGTTTCCACAAATAGCACAACCCTGGTGCATAGATACGTCACTTGTAAAAGGTACCAGTGGTACCAAGGGCCCTGTGACCAGGGAAGGTCCCTAAGGGCTGCAGCATATGTTGTGCCACCATTAGGGACCCCTCACCTAAAACATGTACACTGCCATTGTTGATTGGGTGTGTTGGTGGGGAGAAAAAGGCAAAGTCTACATGACATCCTCCTCAGGATGCCATGCCTACAAAATACTACCTGTGGCATAGGTAAGTCACCCCTCTAGCAGGCCTTACAGCCCTAAGGCAGGGTGCACTATACCATAGGTGAGGGCATAGCTGCATGAGCAATATGCCCCTACATTGTCTAAGTCTATTCTTAGACATTGTAAGTACAGTGCGGCCATATTCAGTATATGGTCTGGGAGTTTGTCAAAAATAAACTCCACAGCTCCATAATGGCTACACTGAATACTGGGAAGTTTGGTATCAAACTTCTCAGAATAATAACCCCACACTGATGCCAGTGTTGGATTTATTAAAAAATGCACGCAGAGGATATCTTAGAATTGCCCCCTGTATTTTACCGAATCCTTCAGTGCAGGACTGACTGGTCTGTGCCAGCCTGCTGCTGAGAGACACATTTCTGACCCCCTGGGGTGAGAGCCTTTGTGCTCTCTGAGGCCAGAAACAAAGCCTGCACTGGGTGCAGATGCTTAACACCTCCCCCCTACAGGATCTGTAGCACCTAGCACTGACCCTCAATGATTCAACATGTGTGTTACAATGCTCCGGAGCACTCCAGCTAGTGGAGATGCCCGCCCCCTGGACACAGCCCCCACTTTTGGCGGCAAGTCCAGGGTAGATAATGAGAAAAACAAGGAGGAGTCACCCACCAGTCAGGACAGCCCCTAAAGTATCCTGAGATGAGGTGACCCCTGCCTTTATAAATACTCCATCTTGAGTATGGAGGATTCCCCCAATAGGATTAGGGCTGTGCCCCCTCCCCTCAGGGAGGAGGCAAAAGAGGGTGTAGCCACCCTCAAGGACAGTAGCCATTGGCTACTGCCCTCCCAGACCTAAACACACCCCTAAATTTAGTATTTAGGGGCACCCCAGAACCTAGGAAACTAGATTCCTGCAACCTGAAGAAACAAGGACTGCTGACCTACAAGCCTGCAGAGAAGGAGGAAGAGGACAACTGCTTTGGCCCCAGCCCTACCGGCCTGTCTCCAAGTTCGAAAACCTGCAACCAGCAACGCTTTCGACAGGGACCAGCGACCTTTGAAGCCTCAGAGGACTGCCCTGGACTAAAGGACCAAGAAACTCCTGTGAGCAGCGGCCCTGCTCAAAACCAGCTACTTCTTTGCAACAAACAAGCAACTTTCCAAGACTGCACGTTTCCCCCCGGAAGCGTGAGACTTCACACTCTGCACTGGACGCCCCCGGCTCACGATCCAGAGGACAAACACTACAGAAAGGACTCTGTGGCGACTGCGATCCCGTGAGTAGCCAGAGATGACCCCCCTGAACCCTCACAGCAATGCCTGCAGAGAGAATCCAGAGGCTCCCCATGACCGCGACTGCCTGTAACAAGGGACCCTATGCCTGGAACCAACACTACACCTGCAGCCTCCAGGACCTGAAAGAACTGAACCTCAGTGCAAGAGTGACCCCCAGACGACCCTCTGCCTAGCCCAGGTAGTGGCTGTCCTGAGAAGCCACCCCTGTGCTGCACCGCTAGAGTGACCCCCGGGTCCCTCCATTGTTTTCTACCTGAAACCCGACGCCTGCTTGGCACACTGCACCTGGCCGCCCCTGTGCCGCTGAGGGTGTGTTTTGTGTGCCTACTTGTGTCCCCCCCCAGTGCTCTACAAAACCCCCCTGGTCTGCCCCCCAAGGACGCAGGTACTTACCTGCTGGCAGACTGGAACCGGAGCACCCCTGTTCTCCATAGGCGCCTATATGTTTTGGACACTTCTTTGACCTCTGCACCTGACTGGTCCTGAGCTGCTGGTGTGGTAACTTTGGGGTTGCCTTGAACCCCCAACGGTTGGCTGCCTATGCCCTAGAACTGAGACTTGTAAGTGTTTTACTTACCTCCTAATCTAACCTTTACTTACCTCCTCCAGGAACTGTTGATTTTTGCTCTCTGTCCACTTTGAAAATAGCTTATTGCCATTTTTACAAAGACTGTATATGATATTGCTTTTATTCAAAGTTCCTAAAGTATCTAAGTGAAGTACCTTACATTTAAAGTGTTTACTGTAAATCTTGAACCTGTCGTTCTTAAGATAAACTAAAAAAAGATATTTTTCACTATAAAAACCTATTGGTCTGGAGTAAGTCTTTGAGTGTGTGTTACTCATTTTTTGCCTGTGTGTGTACAACAAATGATTAACACTACCCTCTGATAAGCCTACTGCTCGACCACAGTACCACAAAATAGAGCATGAGAATTATCTTCTTTTGCCACTATCTTACCCCTAAGGGGAACCCTTGCACTCTGTGCACACTATTTCTTACTTTGAAATAGTATATACAGAGCCAACTTCCTACAACGTTCTTTCAAGACACTCAAAGAAAGACACACTATTACTTCACCTTATCACATACCAATCTTCACAGTCTTTAGGGCCTCTAGCGCCCATTCCAACAATCGTTATTGGTGCTCCCACTCCCATGACCACCTCCTCGGATTCCCTCACTACCACCCAGCAAAAGGTCCCTTCATCTCTCCATAGCCCCCGCACATACATTTTATTTGTATTATAGCGCAGGTAATGGCTGACTTTACTAATCTACTCAGCTATTTACATAAAATACAGATTTGATCTTTGCAGTAGGCATATAAACCTTCTGCGCTACTTTATGGCATCAAGACTGCCACTAGACAAAAGTCAGATCCTTTTGTAGCAGAAACATAATCACAAGACTTACTTGACTTTTTTATTACTGCCTAAAATCTACAGTTGAACACGTCAGTTAAAGTATGTGCATTGCTTTGAAGACGCAAGCCGCAACTGCAAGAGAACTGATTGCAAATATATATATATATATATATATATATATATATATATATATAGATCACCTTTATAAGTGGGTGTGGTTTTCCTGGGGGCCGATCGCAGCCACCAGGGAAACCACACACACATTGACAAAAGTGATTGCTATATATATATATATATATTATAGACAGACATCTATATACATACCTAAATATAGATAGATATATCATCATAGATATGCCTATATATAGATCTACATATTTTTTTAATAGCTGTATGGTTTCCTTGGGGGGGCCATAGTGGCCCCCAGGGAAACCATACAACTATTTTAAAAAAGTATTGCCCCCACAGGGTGTCACCCTTCTCACAGGTAACCCCCTGTAAATTTCATTCATTTTTGTTTGTTAATTATCTTTTTTTCCATCTTTAAAGCCCTGGGGGGCACCATTGGGCGCAATCACACCCCCAGGGTAAACCTACCTTTAAAAAAAAAAAAATATATATATATATATATATATATATATATATATATATATGCCCCCTGGGGAGGGGGGGGGTGGCCCGTTTTCCGAGGGGGCCCACCCCCCAAGTGAAATCCCTGGTGTCTAGTTGGGTTTCCTGGCCCTCGATCAAACCGGTCCAGGAAGATCTCGTTTGAAAGGGGAAAATCTCCCCTTTCAAACGAGGCCTTCCCGAACGCCGGGGAGGCAGTTTGGACCTGTTTTTCCCTTCGAGTAGGAAGCGGCCGCAAGACCACTTCCTGCTCCGGTGGAGAAAACAAACAGTGTTGTCAGCGCGCAGGGCGGGAGGAGACACAGAAGATCTTCCGTGTCTCCCAGGGTTTTAAAAAAAAATAAAAAATGATTTTTTAACCCCCTCCCTGGTGTCAGCCGCTGGCCGTGACCCGCACCATGGTCGGTAGTGCGAGCGTGGGCCTCCGACGCCCGCACTGAATCAGTTAAATAACAAAATATGTCATTGAACAAATGATATGGAAATATTCAACATAGCATAGTTTAGTGGTGATTGATTAGGTGCCTGTGCATAACATAGCCTTAAACTATGTGGAAATCAATTATATTTTGGGATGCGTTTGGATGTAGGATCTAATGAAGACAATATCACTGATGTTATATCATCTTGACAGGTAAGTGTTATAAATAGCATTCAAAACATCGGATGTACAGGTTATATCTTCTCTTATTGATAATTCCAATAAAACTAGTTTTAAAAAAAATGAGGGTTACTGGGCATATGTAAAAAGGAGAAGAGACTCTTGGAGGCAGGATCCCAGTATTTGTTCAGTGGCGGAGGTAGGCATTGAAACCCTAACTTGTTTATATAGAGACTACCTACAACCTTTCATGTACACAAAGAAGGATCTAGAACAGTCTTACTGTTTGTGTAGAGGCCAGAAAAATCCATGTGCGCGAAGAGCAGCACAGGCAGGAAGGCCCATTTGGTAATGGTGCCCTTATTGTTTTTTGGTGTGGCATTGCTATTATCAATGTTTTAAACAGTACTTAAAGCAGGCTTCGGCTGCACCAGATGGCTGATTTGTGTATCGTTTTCACCTCTTGCATTGCAGTGCACAGGCGCTATTTTACATTTCAGAAGTACTGTGAAAGATCATAAAATAACATTTTTATCTCGTAGATGCATGGCACACTAAAAACAAGATTGTTTTTGTTTTATGTCTTCACTGCCGTAGGCTTTTTTAATGTTTAGTCATGCTTTAAATACAACTTATTGGCTTTATCAAAAATTGTTAAGTATGGTGCCACAGGTGCAGAATGGCTAAGTAGAAACAGGAGCCACAACAGACCACAGCTGTGTACAGCTCACAAACATGACATAGGAAGTCATGCTTCATCTTAGGGTTATATCCACATACAAAGCAGTTTTTTGTCTGGAGGTGCTCTACCACCATCGGGAGTTCTTATGTAGTTGATAGCAGATAATAAGAGGAATCCTAGATGACATAGTTAAAATCATCTAGAGCAACACCAAAGATAGACTTTTTTAATGGTGCCCCACTAGATTAAAAATGCATAGCTGAGGATGTTGCATAAGTTAATGATTCCACCTTCCTTTAGTTGACATGTTTAAGCCAGTCAGTGTGGCCTTCTTCAGGGCTATGAGTTTCCAAACTATGCACAACCTACCTCAAACAAAGATGAGGAAAAAGGTAGGGCACAATATATCTCTTTGGTTTAGTTTGATTTTATCTAATGTCGAACCAAACCTAAAATTAACCGTTTTTGTTAACGATTTTTTCCCCGTTAGATCGAGGTGTGTTATAGTACTATATATATCTAACAATGCCCTGTGTGTTCTCTACTGTTCATTCTTTTACGGCTCTTTAATTGATCCTATGGGGGTAATGATGTTTCCTTAGTTTCTCAGAAAGGGCAGGCTTTTATAGTCCTCGCTTGTAGTATAATTTCAAGTTATCAATTGCAAGTGTTAATCTACTCAATAAGATCAGTGATTTGGTTTGTATTCTCTTCAAACTAATACAAATATTATAACAATGCCCACTGTAAGACGATTTCTGAAAGCATTAACATCTGAAAGAACATGCTCAACTTCAAAATGCTGTGGCATGCCAAACTAGGAATAAGGGTATTTCCCATTGAGGTCCCGTGGGTCTGTAAATAAGAGACCCTTCGTATTCAAAATAATTCTACTTAAGGCTAAATAAGGACATTTCATCACCAAACTTCTAGGTACCATATATTCTGTCCCTACAAAAATTGTACATCTCCTCTTGTGGAAACCTGGGTCAAAGTGTAAGTCCAACAATAGGTTTAACATTTTCTTCGTATCCTTCAGATAATAGTGTCTGCTGCCCACTAGAGGGCGAAGGAACCATCACAAACTTTAGAAAGGTTCCCCAGGAGAGAGCCAATATCTGAGACTATTGAACGTCTTGAAGGTTGTCTGGTAGGTTTATGAATCATGTGTAGAGCGTGTGTAAAATATAGAACTTTGGGCTTTCTAATCACAAGGAATTCTGCCTCATTTTTCGTAACCCAGTTTGACCACTTGGTCTCCTCAATCATTATTTTGATCTCAGTCTGTCTGCAGTGGGGTCAGTCTCTATAATGTGATAGTTACAAGTGTAACCCATACGTCTCAGGCATTCCTGTATATATGCTGTACTGAACTGTATGCCAGCGACACTTCCTCATCTTCTCCCTTATCTGCTGGTTCCATAGTCAGTTCAGGTTTGAAAAATAGCTTATCTATTGCCTATTCATGTTGTATGTGCCAATTATCTCAAACTCCTTGATGAAAGCCTGCTCAAAGTCTATCACTTACTGTGAAATGCTGTTTAAAAGAGGTGAAAAGGAAGATTTATTATGAAGCTTCGTACTGATGACCTCAGGTTCAGTAGATTACCTTCCAGAAAAATATACCAACGCAAGTTAAGTTTGTCTGGTGTTGGAACGAAGCCCAGTCTTTTATTGAAAGCCTGCAGTTCGTGTCTGGTTAGAGTTTTTTTTTTAGATCTATTATTAAGTCTGAGATTTGCTGGTCCAAGGTTGTTCCTCTCTTGACATACTCTGTGTTATCCAGTGGTTGATATCCTCCCAGTGAACCTTTTGCTCTTTATTCTTTTTCTCCCTTCCATCCCTACCCTAAAAATGCCTGGTATTGTAATTAAAGGTATGTTTGGTGGTGCGTGACAGTAGACATATTTGACAAACAAAAATAATGGCCCACAGGGTGAGGAAAGGAAGGAAGAGACTGTGGTCCTTGATATGTGCCACGTCCCCTAAGTTGGAAATCCTCACCGCTGGTCCAAGCCTCTTAGCTGGATGGCCAGCTATTTTTCTCGGTCCTCCTCTGATCTTGATTAGTAGATTTTGGAGTCTTATTAATAATAGTTTTCAGTCATGTAACTGTAAGTGGCATTGTGTGAACTCATTAATTTCTTTCTGCAATTTAATAATTTTAGATTGGGTGAGTAATTCTTTGAATTCAGTGACATCGTTGTTAAAATTTTCTTGTAAATGTTAAGTTGTACTATGCTTTTAAATGATTTTCACTTGTTAGAATCTTCACAAGCTTAGTGTCTAACAATTGGTTCACCTTATTTATAGTCAGAATTAACTGGTCTCTTGTCCATTTACATGCAATCAGGGATCAGTTCTTTCTGAAGGTAAGATTTTCAAGAAAGATGATGAGTTCATTGGTGACATTTATCCCTTTTGGGGCTGTGTTGCCCTGTGCATATTCAGTCATAGTTTCCCCAGGTAGGATTGTTTTAATCTGGCTCTTTTTAGGTCAAATTCTACCAGGCAGTGTGGCTGAGTGGTTGCAAAGACATATTAAGGACATTCTGAAAGCTTACGTAGGAATGCACTCATCCAATTGCTTACCACTAGCTTTTTGCTTTGTCACTCACAGTTGCTTTACTTCTATTCTCTGGCTCTGTTTTTTTAGCCCATGCAGAATGTCTTTGTCCCTGCCGTAGAGCACAGCCACTTTACCACCTTTATGATAGGCTTCTTCAATGAGTACTTGCTTTACATAAATTCTTTCTTTTTTTTGATAAACAACTTTGTTTTAAAAGAGACAGAACAAGTCTCATTTAAATCCATCAGTAAAACACATGCCCATGGCACAGTTGAGCCCACCCATGACTGTGCAGTGCAATAGCCCGCAAATCCTACAAAAACACCATAAGTCCCCTTGACAGTCCCCTCGGTGCATGCCTGATTCCGCATTTCCAATCCATTTAACCCATACCTTATTATGGTTGGTTGGGTAGGCCAGCGCCCCACCTCCACTGGGATAGTGAGTTTTTTTTTTTGCAAGTGTCCATAATGTCTCTTTTGCCACCAGCAGTGCTGTCACCAGGAAGGGGCGATGGGCCCGGTTACCCCCCACTCCCACAAGAAACCCTAGTAGGATTGGTATTGGTGCCATCTCTAGATCAATGCATAGGGTAGTGGAAAGTTCAGCGACAATCATCTCCCAATATTGCACTATCGTGGGACATGCCCACACCATATGAAAAAAATCAGCATCAGGCTGCAAGCAGCGGGGTCACTGGGGGCAGTCTCAAAGTCCACCCCTGTGCACGCTGTCTGGGATGAGATAGATGCAGTGTGAGTAATAAGTCTGGATAAGGCAGAGCCGCGAGGACATAGTCAGAATTCTTGGTGCCATCAGGGCATCTGACCTGCCTTTGTCCTCCAATTGCCCCAGCCAACCTTACCATCAAGATCTAAGGCCTGTCAGGAGATCCTGTGTGTTAATACTCAGGGTGGGATATATTTGAGACACTCCGCCTTTACCCAATGCTTCCATCATAATCTTTGCTTCTAGCGGGCTGAATTCGGGTTCCATATCTGTTGGAATATGGGCCCACAATCTGTGTCACATCTGTATTAGTGGAATTGAGTATTTGAAAGGGAGTACTGCTGTCTGAAGTCATGATAGGAAAGCATGTGGGACCCACTCCAGACGTTGCCCAATAGTGTGGTACCAATAGTATACCACTTGCCAAATCCCTCTAAGGCAGAAACCTCCCAAAGTGATGTGTCATGCCACGGGGGGGTCTGTTGGGTACGTTTTGACCACCAGCCTGTGAGTGCAATGCAGCCCTCCACCCTCTAAACACTGACCTGGTCACCTCAGGATGCTGTTAGGAAGTGGGGGACCATAGAGCAGCACCAGAATGCAAAGAAACCCTGGAGTAAGGAGTTCAAGCTAATCTGCTGGGTCTGATCACCCACCTCTGAGCCAGTCATTGGCCACAAACAGCTGGGAAGCTAGGTAATAAAGATATTGTTTGACATCCCCATCCCCCCTTCGTAGGTGCCCTGGTGGCAGGTAGAAAAGGTCAACCGGATGGGCAAATTATGCCATAGGAACCACTTGGCCACTGAGTCCATTTCATTAAACCAATGCCTCAAGATCATGTGAGGGTAGTTTTGGAGGAGGTAGAGGAATCATGACAATATCATCTTTTTATATAGGGCAATCCTACCCCAGGCATTAAGGGGAAGCCCTGCCACCTCTCCATGTCTTCCTTAATCTTACGAGTAGGGGCTGTAATATTAAGGGACCATGCCAACAGTGATGCTCAAGTAACAAAAGCTAAAGTGTTGGATTGGGATATTGTACTGCCAGTCGAAGTTGTCCCTTGGAGGGTACAGTGAAACTAAAACAGATTTGCTTCGATTAAGTGCCAGTCCTGACGCCTCTGCAAAGAGAGTCAGGAGCTGCAAGCACGGGGCGCTGCTAGCTGGGTTGGCCTGGTGTAAGAGGATGTTGTCAGCATATAATGCAATGTGGTCTTCGCGCAGAGGAGGCCAAACCTATCTCAGTATCGGGGGGTCCCCTCAGGATTTGCATCAGTGGCTGTAACGCTGATGCAAATAGGAGAGAAGACAGTCCTGATGACCTCTATGTCTATTAGGAAAGATTTCTGACATCACACTGTTCACCTAAACCCATGCTGATGGGTTAGAGTAGAGGATATGCACCAGGCTACGATACTTGGGACCTATTCCCATTTTTACCAGCACATGGAACAAGTAGGACCAGTCAACAGAAACCTCAAAATCTATAAGGAGCAATGACAACTGGAGGGTTGGAGAGGACGATAGGCCAAGGCCCCGTGTAAGCCTCTGAGACAATGTCCGTTGCTCCTGGCAGGCATGAAACCACACTGATCCAGGTGGATTAGAAATTGAAGCACCTTACACAGGTGTTGGGCCAGAATGATGGAAAATATCTTTATTCCGGTATTCAGAAGCGATATGGGGCAGTAAGATGCACATGAGACTGGGGGGAAGGGGAATCATTTCTGAAGAACTACAACCGTGGCCCGGTCAAGTTCAGGGAATGCACCCTTCTGTGCTACTTCTGCATACAGCTTCAGCCGGTGTGGAGCCAGCTGTTCCCTGTATTTACTGTAGTATTCTGTGGGGTAGCCATCCGGCCCCTGTGTTTTACCAGCTGCCAGCTCTGAGATGGCTGCGTTAATCTCGTCTAGATAATAGCTTCATCGAGTTCCGGTTTTTCAACATCAGAGAGTCAGGGGAGTGACACCGCTACCAGTAGTGGGGGGGACTGTCTGTTTGGCTGGACAGTGCAGGTACTTCGCATAGTATGTGACAAAGGCTTGGGCATAGGCAGCGGAGGCACGGTGAGAGTGACCCATCTCGTCATTGATCTCTGGAATAACTCTATTGGTCAAGGGTCGAGGTACCAACCTGTACAGTAGCTTTCTATTTTTATCCCCCCTGCCATAAACAGATGCCAATGAGGCCCGCCACATGTATTTCCCTGTTTCAAGGGAGAGGTGGTGACTCTCCTCCTGACATTACAAGAGGTGCCTAGTGATGGTGGCTTGAGTAGCAGGGGAAAGCTACGCCTTAAGAGGCAGGGTCTGGACTTTAAGACTTGTGATGTGCCAGTATCTTGCACATTCCTCCACCTGGAGGAGGTGTTGTGCGTTGCCCCTCAGGGCGGCTTTGCAGGCTTCCTAAAGAGAGCCAAAGGATTGCACTGACCTGACATTGGTCTGAAAGAAATGTGTGAGTTCCTCCCCCAGAGCCTGGGCACCAGAATCACCCACCTGCAACAGTAGTGGGGCACTGTCGGTTATACAGCGAGGAAGAATTTGGGCATGGACCACGTCTGGGGCTAGCACGAAGAAGAGGTCTATCCGCACGTGTGTGGTGTGCCACCGAGGTATGTGTGAATTGTCACAATCTGGGATGCCGTATTCGCCATAGAGCGCAGAGGCCTAATCCATTAGCCAAATTACATAGCAATTTAGAACAACTACATTGTATAGTGGAGGAGGGATCCGTGGAATCTACAGAAGGGTCCATAACAGCGTTGAAGTCAAGACCTATGAGAGTTAAGCCAGGCAGAAGTTGCGTTATCATGCCCTGGAGAATGTTGAGGAACTCCTCTAAAGCATACATACAGAGAAGATTAAGTGGCTGACTATCTAACACCCCAGTCAGAGCTATTTAGTGACCCTGGGGGTCTGACTTTGTTGTGACAGCCATCAAAGGTAGCGTGCGGCAAAGCAGTATTGGCACCCTCCCTAGAACCTCTACTGATCCAGGCATGGTAGACTCTTTCAAAGCCGTATCTAGCAAGCATATTGCAGCGTGACCCCATTAAGTGTGTCTCCTGGGGCATCAAAATAGAGGGAGATGACCGGCCGACACTAAGTACAGCGAAACGCTTAGCCTTATCCAGCAGGCCAGTGACATTCCATGAGATTATGGTGTAGGGACACCCAGGGGGGTGAGTGGAGTCGGCAGACGGAGGCATCAGGGTTCACAAAGGAGTGTGTGAACTATGGACTGCAGGCCCCTAAACAGAATGCATGTCTGGGTACAGCAAGCATCTGGAATGTCGCCAATGGATTAATAGGACTACCTGTGGAAAATGAGGCTTAGAACATATAAAATAGTGAACAAGAGCATTGTCTAAACTTGTGTCAACCAACCCTCCCTGCCCCCTTAAGTCCACCTACCCCATACTTTCTTCGGAGAAGCATCTGTTGCCCCAAACTGCATACCCCAACCCCAAAACAATTTGTCCAAGATGGGACTGGAGTGGTGGACCCCTCCAGGAAGCGGGATCCATGCAATACAATGTCCGTCGCACCATGGGTGGTTAGCCAGTGAGGCCTCTGGGTAGCATGGATGGAGAGTTTACCAGTCTGGTATCTCTCTACTAAGCAGCTTAACTAGAAGAGTAGAGCGGTCTGGCTTAGCTGCTCTTCTGTAGGCACCGTTGAGGGGTGACTGCCGGCTCCAATTACAGGTGAGTCTGGCCTCTGGGATATCAAGAGCTTCTCTGACTCAAGACCCAGTGATAAGGATGCACAATTGTACTTCCTCCAATGAGACCGGGTGTGGCCCCTCCTGCAGCATTGGTTCTGAAGAGAGACCTGCGTTGACCCTCGCCATGAGGAGGAAGAGGGAGTGCTGCATGGTGGCATTGGATCTCTTCGGTAAGCCATTCCCAGCCTGACTCTGGGGTGTCAAAGAAGAATGATTTGCCATCCATAAGCACTTTGAGTTGCGCAGGGAACAAGAGCATATAGGACAGTTGCAATGCTCTAAGCTTCTGCTTGACTGCTTCGTGATAGAAACGTTTATTCTGGACTTCCCATGTGTATTCTGGGAAGATGAGTATTTTATCATTCTCATGATGTTCGCACTTCGTCCTTGCTTCTTTCAGGATGTTGTCCTGGCTTCTTAAATTTGAGGAAGCGTGCTATCAGTGGGTGCCTTTGGGCTCCTGGGCAAGGCTTAAGGGCCAGTGCCCTGTGGGCCCGTTCTTTCATGAACCATGGGGACAGTCCGTCTATGGGGATCCACCATCTGAGCCACTGCTCCAGGAACACGGCAGGGCATGAGTTTTCAACTTCCTCGGGGAACCCTAGGAGAAGCGCAGGTTGTTGCTTCTTGACCGGTTCTCAGCATCCTCCACTTGGCAGTGAAGTTCACCCGTCCGGTTCTACAGTTGGGCAACTTTAGCCTTGAGTTCCGTGATATCATCTTCCACTGAGGATACATGGCCCTCCACCTCTATGACGCAACCCACTGCATCCCGCAAGTCCTGGTGCAGGAGACCGACATCTTGCATCTTCCCAATTTTTGTCTGTAGTGCACTCTGGGAAGACTTTATAGCCTAAAGGATTGTGTCCAGTCCATCAAATACGGTTGTGCCTCTAGCTGCAGCGTATCTCTCCCCATGTTTCCAGGTGGTTGTGCACCATGGTGCCAAGGGTTGGCCCGCTTGCTGGTTCACGGCAGCACGAGCAGCAAACTGTCGCTGTCTCTTCTGTTCCTATTGCAGAGCCCCTGTAGTATGAAGGAGGAGGCTTGGTGCCGGTAGAAAGAGGGTCTTGGCAGGTCCAAGGGTGCCGTCTCACAGACCGGGCCGGAATGGGAGGAACTTCGGCAAGGGTCTGGGACTCCACAGGGCCAGCACAGTTCCAGTCATAACATGTGCATCACTCCAGGTGGGTCCCCAGATAGGCTGGCACACTATTTCCAGAACAGGAGGCCCCACCAAGCTGTCCCAGGATGAGGAGCTTGCTTCAGGGCAGCCGCGGCCTGGGTCCTCTGGCTCCGAGCAAGTCCTCCGTGTTGAGGGGCAGTGTCCCCACTGAAGACTGTAGACTCCAGCTCCGGGTCCGTCAATTTTATTCAAGGAGCTGGGTAAGTTTGTGGCGGGCCCCCCAGGTAAAGAAAGAGGTGGAGGCCCTTTCCTCCAATCCACTGCGGCACGCTTGGCCCCTGTCTCACGTCTCCCTGTGCCCAACACCGATAAATTTGGGGATGTGGGCTGGGGCCTGCGACACAAACCTCTGCCTTCGCCGAACTCACCGGTTCTCTCTGGGCAGCCTCCCGGACGGGCCCCACTGCCACCCTGTGGCCTGCAGCTCAGTCTCTCAGGCGGGGGTGTCTGCCGGCTGAGCACGGCCCAGACCTGCCATCCTAGGTCACCAGGAGAAATCAGTCAGGCCTCCCAAACAGCAGCCACAATGGCCTCCATTGCCACACTCCGACCCCAGGGGGCAGACCGGGAGTATGCTGACAGTATTGCCCACTCCCGTGGGATAGTACAGGGCAGGACACTGTAGGCAATGGCAGCAGATGATGGAGGGGTACAAAGCACTCTGAGTGCAACCCTCATCTTGACGTCCCAAGCCACGCCCTTTTCTTTTCTTTTATTTTGCCTTAGGCACTCCATGAGAAGGCATGATATATCCAGCAGTTTCCCATCACTACCCATCCGATGTTGCTCTCAAGCACAGCGTGCAGCCCACACTCTCCATGTTAGACTTTTGCCTGTGTGCTTCAGGAAAAGACCATTGACAGTATATTTTTCAGAAGGGGAATTTACTGAACATTTATCAATATAGCAGCAGCAGTGGTGGATGTTGAGAAATGGTCGGGCACCAAAGCACACACACTGCCATGGGTGCCCACAGGAATAATGGAGATCCATGCTCTTCTTCTGTTTGCTTCCTGTGCATGGTATCCATGAATTTGTCTGTGAATCATCAATTTCAGCACCCTACTGCTTGAGATAGTCCCTTCATACCTGCCAAGTTTTCTCTACGTATATGTGATTGTGTGATTGCACTCTGCATATATATGATGTTTGTTAGCCTCAGGTGTGACTATTTATTGAATTGTTTATTCAAGTACTGGCTTGTGACAGGAGCCCCTTAGTAGCACAGTTGCAGATTAGTGAAGTTGTTTGAGGAAAAACCCTAGCCCCACTCCCAATTAAATGATGTGCTTGAATTTGCTTGTGTACCTCACTGCCCGGGGTGGCTGCCCACTCTTTTCCAACCTTTTTCCTCCTTTAGTTTAGGGACAACGTTTGCAGTATAGCCCTTCCCCTTCTGCAACTACACCAATTTGTCTGGAACGTTTCTATCATGAAATTGCCAACTTCCTCGCTATTCCCTGAGATCACAGGCAGTGAGGGTTCTCGGGACACACTTGCCGCACACTGCGTGTGTAATGCTATGCAGCTGGCTAAAATTCTTTGGGAAAGCTAGTAGGTCACAAAGCTGATCCCTATTAGCTCTGCCAATGCTTGTTTAATAAGGAGTCCCAGTTCTTTACCTGGGATAGTGGTACTGGCATCTACCAACAATGAAGCAGTCATATCAGCACAGGAGAGTCCCAACTGTTCTGTGATGGTGAAAAAAAGAAACAGAGAAAGAAAGTGCCCTTTTCTCAGGACATTTGATATCCAAGAGGATATCCAATAATAATTTAACAAAAATCTTAAATGTGAAAGTGTTGACTAAAATGAGTCATTCAAAAAAATACTCCCACAGCTGTATGCTACATATAACAGCAGACACTTAAAGTGGAAGAAGGGGGATCATGTTCTCTAATACATCCTTCCAAGATAGCTACACAATAAGACAACACTACTCCCAGTGTTTTTCTGTACTTATGAGCGCAAATCTTCTGAGTCTGACTAAATTCTGAGGGACTGAGGTGGTTAGGCATCTTTTCTGACATTTACCCTTGACTAAATAAATCAGCGAATGAATTGCATCTTTTACCTGACTTTGCGAAAACTTTACTCGGTTTTGGGTAAAACCTTATTAGAAGACTATTATATAAAACTGCTACTTAATACTTCTTTGTTTGACTACATGGATGTATTCCCTCCCTCCCTCTTTCCCTGAAACCTGATTTCCTTCTACTCAGGATTAGCTAGGACCTCTCTTCATGGCTGTATACTATGATTTGCAGTGACTTACACAGTTTGTGTCCAGTGATACACTAAGCTGAATGCATACATTGTGGCGAACATGGCAATGTGTACAGCACTGTGTGCTTAAGTGTGACAGCAATCAATGTCTGTAATCTCCGTTCTCTCTTTTCTCATTATTAGGAATTACCAATGTCTTACTCTCACTTATAAGCAAGTATGTTTGTGTGCTTTATCATCCTTGTTCCCTACAACTTATTCTCAATTTAGTTTAAGGTTTGGTGAGCATAGTTGGGGATCTCGTAGTACTGAGGAAAGCCACTGACCCATCGAGGCTTAATTGTTTGCCTGAAACATGTTGACTAAAGGATGGTGGAATAATGAGCATTTTGTGACATCCTCATCAATGTTTTTAGGTTGAGCATAACTGCGAAACAGCTCTGCTTTTCGACATGTTGTAATCTGTGGTCTTTAACCATGCCATGTAATCCGAGGGTTTTACCACGCCCATCTCACGTCCATCACTTTCATTCCTCCCTGGGCTTGACTTTAAAAAAATCCCTTGATGTCATTGGTAAATGCTTTACATTTGTCCCGTGTTGAGGCTGTTTTGTTACCAACTTGCAGACTGACCCTGTTAAATGGATTATTGAACCATCGGCCAAATATTTTAGTGTGGGCGCACAGTTTTGTTTTTCTTTTGTCTCTCCCCTTTGTCTCTCCCCATGTAATCCGAGGGCTTTACCACGCCCATCTCACGCCCATCACTTTCATTCCTCCCTGGGCTTGCCTTTAAAAAAATCCCTTGATGTCATTGGTAAATGCTCTACATTTGTCCCGTTTTGAGGCTGTTTTGTTACCGACTTGCAGACTGACCCTGTTACACCCATCGGCCATATACTTTAGTGTGGGCGCACTGTTTTTTTTTTCTTTTGTCTGTCCCCTTTGTGTCTCGCTCCATGGTGGCCACAATGCTTTCAAGTTTGATACAGTGTGGCTTCAGAAATGATTTAAAAATATAATCCATTAAATGATTGGCTCTGATTAGTGATCCCTTCCACTTTGTACCTTCATTCATGGTTGAGCAGCAACTCTACTAAGGAGTGGTTGGAAAGTCTCCTCACCATTATTTGTGTACATGCCACAGCTCTGGGTCTGAAATGATCCAACCTGGAGAACAACTTGTGTGCTCCTGAGTAGAAGGTAAACTTGCTACAATGAGGGACAAAGTGATGTCATTTGTCAACCGGTCCCATGCTACCAGTTAGCGAGTCACATTGGCCCTTTTGGGATGGAAGTGATCACTCTAGTGTTATTTTTTCCCCAATCTAGCACTCCATTTAGGTTGCCCTCGAGAATCAATCCTTCCCTCAGGAAGCCACAATATGAGTTGGCCAAATGCATATCAGGAACATGAGGGCCAGTAGAGGAGGAACGTATATGCTTACAAATGAGACCAGCCTACCTTACAACAGACCATTTATTGAACCATGTCCCCTCTGTGGGTCTTAGATGTTTAATGTATTTGGAAGGGTAAACCTTTCCATAAGAGAATCACTACTCCCTTTGAAATTAATTCAAACCCTGTGTGTACCACCATGGAAAAGCTCTAGCATGCCCAAAGAGGCCATTCGGTCTCTGTGAAGGGAATCTCCTGTAGGAGCAGAACATTCACATTGTACATTTTGGCATTCTTTAAGACTGCACCTTGCCTTATTTTGTGTAATAGAACATTTACTTTCCAAGTAATGATTCAAGTAGGACCCAGTTGGTCCGAGGTTATGTCTGTCCCCATGGTATATAAGATTGCAGCGGATTGTAACATGAACGTTGTCTAGTTTTGTCATGCTTGTAGATTCCATGTTGGTTCATAGCATGCTATCCAAAATATAAGAACGTTAATATGACGCGTAACCACACCGATCCTTCACTTCCTTAACATGAAGTATCGTCTGAGCTGTCGTCTTGGCATTGTTTTAGCTTTTTTCCAATTAGGAATAATGATTAGTTGCCGTCTTCCTTTCCCGGCTCCTGTATTCCACATCTAATTTGCTTCTTCTTCAGCCGATGTCCCATTCTGATTCTGATGTTACCTGCATTTGAAGGGTGTTGATTTCTTGAGTCTTTGAGGTTTCCTCTACTTTGCACTGCTATCTGGTCCATTTGTTGTTGCTTCAGTCTTTGTTCCTTTGATCTCATATTTCTCTGGATGGATTTTCTATTGCTTTGGTTCCATAATTAACCACTTCCAACTTAAGGGCAACCCTCCTCCATCGAGGTTTAAGCCAGCTCTGGGGAGCTGAAGAAATGCACCTTATTTTGAAAGATAACTTGCAATTTAACTGTTTACAGTAACATATACTTTAGCCCCATCAATCGCATTTTTTGTTTCGCATGCACAAAAGGTTTCCACTGCTTCTGAACTGCTTTGGTGTAGTCGGGAATCCCTGGGAGCTAGTGAGTTAAAGTGCACTTCCCCTTTCTCCCCTGCTGTGAGGTCAAATCAAGATCCTTGTAGTTCAAGAACCTAGCTATAAAAGGTTGAGAAGGGTCCCTGGAGGCAACCTCAGATTGAGGAAGTGGCAAACTCATTTAATTAGAAAGCAAGTCCAATTCATGTTTTCCGGTAGAAAACTCTTGACCAAAGTCTTGTGGAGTGTCTCAGGGTTTGAGCCATTTGATCCTTCCAGAAAGCTGACAAATCTTAGATTGTTCACCCGGGAGCATCCCTCTGCATCCTCCATCCACTTTGTCAGTTCTTTGGAAGCCACCTCCAGCCTTCCCACCATAGACCTATGTAGCTCTTCTCTGTGTCTTTAACTCAGAATTGTCACATGATCTACTGAACTGCAGAGATTGTGATGTAGCAGGTCCACATCCTTCCCACCCTCTCAAATTTTAGTTTCCAGTGCTTGTCTTAGCTAATATATTTTGAAGACTCAGGGCCTCATTTACAAGAATGATGCATCGGTTCCGATGCATCAGATTTCTTGCGCTGCCCTATATGGAGTTCCATAGCACACATTTTAACAGATGTGTCAGAAATTCTGATGCATCTGTAGGGCTAAACTGCTGCATTGCTTGACTAGTATAAAAAAAAAACAACGCTACTCTAGCAATGCGAGGAAAGCTCCCTACTTCGTCAGTTTAATGCCTGCTCTGAGCAGGCATTAAAATTCTGACGCAGTGAAGTTGCAGAACAAAGGGCTGAAATGTAAAGTTCACTGTGTCAGTTCTGTGTGACTTTTCCCAAGGGAACACCTACCTTGCATAAATTATATCTGAAGCAGGTTTAATGTGACGCAAGGCTTTACAAACTGACACATTGGGTCCAATGCGTCAGTTTGTAAATGTGGAGCAGTGTAAAGCACTGCTTGTGCCACCGTTGCATCAAAAAAAGAAAATGACACAACAGTGGCGCAAAGGCCATGTAAATAAGGCCCTCAATTCTGTAAAATGTGGGGTTGTTGCCCCTTTGCGTTTGTTATCAAATATGCCTTTTCTCCCTCTGTGGAAGCAGTTTCCCTTGGATGGGGAAAGAGCCCGATTTCTCTTTGGTCATTTGAGGGTAGCAGCACAGTTCCGACACATTTCTGCTACCACAATCCAACACAGTACTTGTCTTGCAGCTGAGAGAGTGATTCACTTTCTTCTATGTGTGCGCTTATGTCTGAGGAGACACTGATATATTGGGCTGCTCTCTTCTCACTGTTTTCCAAGTAGATTCTTGGCCATGATTCATGATTAAAAATTAACCTTCAGAGTGGCAAAGGGGAAAATGAAGTTACATTGAATTTAATCGTAGGCCATGTACAGCAGAGGTTGACTTATTTTACTGCCCCACAAACAGGTTACAGGTTTATGCAGAAGACGGGTTAATTCAATCTTACAGACTAAGGCCTCAGATAGTAGCAGTGACAATGTCATGAAAACCTAAATAAAAATGTGTTTTTCAAAAACAAATTGCAGTGATTGCTATAAAGCACATATTTAATTTAAAAGAAAAGTAATGCATGTTATGTAGTGTCTTGTCATTGGTAGTGTGTCCAATTGATTTATGTTAGTTTAAAACATAGAAAGTCTGTGCATTCCATTCTCACTCACCCTCACATCTTATTACCCTGTCACATTTTATTATCTCTCACACTCAGGACCCTGACTGGTTTACAGAAATGTAATGGATTAAAAAAGTAAGAGTGCTATAGTCAAATGTTTTAATAAACAGATTTCTGGACACAGTTGGGGGGTCATTCACCTACTCCTTACTAAATATGATGACATTGTTTCAGTGGTCGATCCTGCTAAAGGCCTTGTAAAACTTTGCATTACAAGGCTCTGGAAACTTGATGGATTAACCATGCTTGCCACTGCTTTTCTGTACTCTTTGCTAGACTACATTTAAGGTGGTGCCGCTCTTATGTGGACTTTTATAGCTGCCAAGCATCTCCATGGCAAATGTCTCACTCTAAGTCAGTCCTGATCTTTTAACAAACATCCCATTTTAAAGGTAGATCTTAAAATGCTGCTCTCAAAATTGTAACAATAGGTTCAAAAAAACCATCAGTAAAGGACAGCTGGACAAAAGGGCAGGATTAGCTGAAGGTATTACACATAACAATGGGATACCTTGCAGCCATGAATATTGTTGCAATGTGGAAAGTCTTTTTTTATAAAGTATTTTTTATGAATTTTCAAACAAATAACCCTTGACTCCCTCAAGGATTGACAGGTTATACATTCCCCATGTGACCATCTTCTGTTCACTCATTCTCCCTTGCGCCCCTTCCTTTTTCCTCCCATTCACATACCTCCATCAGTCTCCCGGTTGTACATACTTCTTATACTGTTAAGGGGTTGACATTCACAACTTTGTAGCTTTGTCAGGGAGCCCATACCTTCTCCCATTTTTGTGGGGCATCTTTGTCTCTGCCAAAAACCTCCAATCAATGTCCTCCGCCCATGTGTTAACCTCTGTATTTTGTGTGCTCCCCAGCTCTTTACAATATTTCTCATTGGCCAAGGAAAGCCCCAAGATCAGCAGCTTGGTATATATTCCGGCGGGCTTCCATCCCTCCACTCATTGAGTACTAGTGTTTTGGCTGAACTGTCTAGTTAAATACCAGTCGCTGCATACAGCCTGTCCTTCACCTCCTCATAATAGCCCCACAGCCATGTGCAGGACCAGATGGTATGCATCAAATCACCTACTTTCCTGTATCCTCAGATACATTTGTCAGAACTAGGGTGTGTGGAAAGTCTTGTCATGTTTTTACCACTAGCCCATGTGCATGGTGACAGCACTAGGAAAAAGAACAGATGATGTATGGAATGTTGAACAATGCAAACATTCACCCCCAGCCACAAAGATCTGGGTTTAATCCGTCGTTTTTTTGACCACCACACCACCCCAGTTTGGACCTAGCCATATGCAAATTAGCCTTGACCATGTTCCCCATGGGAACAGTCCAGCCCGACCTACCGAGTCAGGTCCTCACTGTACTGGAAACAAACATCCTGGGACCGGTTTTGTGGTATCACCCCCCTCCAGACAGGCTAGCTTGAATCAAGCGGTGCAGTGAGTATGGTACCAACGTCTGGGCATACCCTTCGCACTTAGGGTGACAAAAGCTAAACGAACAGATGATGGTCGGAATGCTGAACAATGCAAACATTCACAAACTCACAGTCACATAGTCACAAAGATCTAGGTTTAATCTATAGTTTTTTTTTACCACCACGCCACCCCAGTTTGGACATAGCGATATGCAAATTATTCTTGACCCTGCTCCCC
Organism: Pleurodeles waltl; assembly: GCF_031143425.1. Classification (NCBI taxonomy): domain Eukaryota; kingdom Metazoa; phylum Chordata; class Amphibia; order Caudata; family Salamandridae; genus Pleurodeles; species Pleurodeles waltl. The sequence goes on from NC_090437.1 coordinate 598,196,197, forward strand.
GTGGGAACAGTTTAGCCCAAATTGTCAAGCCAGGTCCTCCCTGGACTGGAAACAAGCATCCTGGGACCGGTTTTGGGGTATCACCCCTCTTCAGCCAGGCTAGCTTGAATCCAGGGGCACAGTGAGCACGGGACCTACGTTTGGACATACCCTTCCCACTTAGGGTGACAAAAGCAAAAATAACACATGATGGATGGAATGCTGAAAAATGCAAACATTCACCCCTAGTTACAAAGATCTGGGTTTCATCAGCACTCCTGTCACAGCTATCCGTCATTAAATCTTGCATTGAATGTTTGAAACCTGTGGTGTTTGGCCACGTACCTGCTATCAATACTGACTTACTAGAAAAAGGGGCTGATGTATGAAAGGCTTTTAGTCATTCTGTGTCTGTGGGTAAATGTGATAGTACATGTTGGCCACAATTCTTATGAGACAGCCATTTCATCAACCAGTGAAATAATTAAACACTACTAAAAGATCAAATATGATTTGAATATTTCCAGATTCTCTATAGTTTATAAAATAATTAAATCATTTGTATAGTAAAGTTACATTATGTTGTCCTCTTTAGGAAGAAATAAAAATAATTCATTCTCTGTCACTTTCCTTTCTTTGAATGACATTTTAGTTTGTGGTTGGCATGCGTTTATTAGTGATTATTATGTTTACACTGATGACGGTTGTTTCCCTTTCAGTGAGGTTTTATTAGTTATTATAGGTTTAAGCCTAAAAACCGATATCCTAATAATGATGTTATAAGTAAAGATAATGAAATGATTCCACGTGTACAATGAGGCAACAACCATATAGCTGTAGTACCATATTGAACCAATGAGAGGTTAGTAATGGTTCCTAAACTGTATGTGAAATTTACTTAACTGTCATATTTAAAATTATATCATCAACTATAAAATGTTGTTTACAAAAGGGGAGGATAACACTGTAGGTTCCTGTCAGACAGTGTGCATCAGCCGGAAGATCTGACCAGCTGTGATGAAAGAAAGCAGTGACTACAATGGCAGGCAAACACAGCCAAGAAGTCCCTGGAAGCTTTCTGAAGCAATTTGTTCATTAAGCAGTGTAGTTTTGACCCCCTTGTGAGAATGTGCCCCTTTTGCCTGGCCACCCCATTATTTTGTTGATGATACTGCTGTTGTTTTAACTCTGTGCTCTGGGGCACTGTCGTCTAGTCCCCAGGGTATGTACTCTAGCCCCTAAGACATGGGTAAAATTGGCTAACTACAATTGATATTTTTTACTTCTGACTAAGGCCCTAGATTATGGTGCAGGAAAAATGCCAATAGCATTTTGACAGGAATGTGCCCTGCTTCTAAATATTGAATCAAATTCCCCTAGGTAATAGATTTGAGTCAGGCTGCTGAAAGAATTCACTTTAAAAAAAAAATGTTTATTAACATCAAATTCAGTGGTGAGATCAGATTGTGAATACATATTTAGGAAAGGTGATTTGTCAGCCTAAAGCTCCAGTATGCTAAATAGGAATAGTCGTCCAGCAACTAGCTCTCTCAGTACTTCCCATTATTAAGGCATGAGAACTGCTCCAAGAGCAGAAACAATGACATTGGCCTTTTGGCACAAAGGCCTGGGTGTGAGGCATGTGATTCCTATTTTCTCAGGGAAAGCTGCTGAGGGAGTGTTCAGGAACATCATTAACCTGAAATTGACTAGGGTGAGGCCTGGCCATTCATAGTGAAGTGGATAGAGATACCTTGAAAATATGAGCCTTTGTTCTTTGGCCCCTCTGTAGCCAGCTTGGCACCAACCCAGAGGGAATGAGAGCTGATCCCAGAACCAGTTTGGTGTAGTTGAGGAGGAGGCTCCTCATTTCACTAAACACACCTCTGTCTGGAATCCTCCAAAGGTATAGAGGTGCTGCCATCTTGCATTTGCCTCAGAATGGTCCACACTGGAACAGTTTGCTGTAAAGCAAGTCAAAATGTACTGCAAAAGTTTTCTTTGGGACCTTTATTCTCTTTGGACCTTTGGAAGGACAGAAAAAGAGGGACTTGCTGTTTGAGGTGTCCTGTGGAAATCTGGACCTGCTCTTAATCATTAGAAAGGCTCAAGAGGAGCAGTTCCAGAATGTCTGAAAAATTGGCACTTAGGATATTTTTGGCCTTTCAAGAACTCTAGGGCATCACAGTGGCCTTGCGACAAAGGTGCCTGATTTTGAGTGGATTCAATAGAAGCAGCTTCAGGCTTGCCCTGTTGGAGGATATCGAGCAACATAAAAAAAGACTAAATGCAAAGGAGGTAACCTTGACCGGACAAAGGTGTAAAGTATCAGCCTGATGCAACTTTGGCGGCCTTGGAATTTAAATTTCTCTCACTCTGAGCTTTTCCTACCAAAACCATTGGCTTAAGTGGGACTTTGTCCAACGAATATTAGATGTTGAGAGTACTTTGTTGAATACAGCCTGCAGCTTTTTGCCGCAGTAGAATTTCGACTTCCACTTCAAAGACTAACTCAGTAGGTAAATCTTTGACCAAGAAAACATGCTTGGTATATCCGACCCATACTCCATCACGGTTGGGTTGAAACTGTGTCTAGGCCCTAATAAACCGTAACTCTGATTGGTGCTTCACTTTCTCCTGGCTCGTGTCACCCTAATTATTTATAAATTCATACCTCAGATTAGTTGTAATGGATTGTTGTAGTTTTTATGCCATTTTGCTCATTAAGTCTTTCTCTGTTTTCAGAAATGGGTTGTGTTTTTTTTATTGTTTTGTCTTTTGACTTTTTAACTGTTTTTGTTGCTGCTAAAAACTTGTCTGATCTGTGCCATAGCTACCACGGGATTGATCCTAGGTTTAAATGATTGCAACTCTATTTTATCTTAACAAGTTTGTGACTTTATTCCTTGTGGTGGAATACCATCCACTCCAATTAATAATCCACTTTCTTACACCATCCTTATGACGTGCTTCCAGTGGGAAAAGCCAGCTCATACACATGGATAAGTACATCTGTAGCATTTCTGGCATTAAAAACACCTTGCTTCATGGTCAGCTGAGCTGCAAGACAGTGAAACTTTAGTGAAAGTAAGGTGGAATGTGTTTGGTCAGGCTTCCAATGTGGTTTGATAAGGGAAGGGGGAAGAAACATATGCTGGAGAGTACATTTTAGTAATGCTTTTTGTGACCCAGACGTCAGCAGAAGGTTTCATGATTAACAGCCTAACGCTGCACTGACACATTTTTAAAATGCTCACGTTTAAATTTTTGGTGGCCACCATTGTGCCTACCGGATTTAACAATGTGCTAATACGATTTCACTGATGTCAAAGTATACTTTAGACACTAGATTACCTTCTAGTATTAAAACAAATTTGTTCTTTAATGTTTAATGTGCGATTTATGAGTATAAATAGACTGGCACATAAAAATAAATGCACTTCTGTCATATTTAATGTGATGCCTAAACAAGTTTGCAATTCTTAATTAAATGTTTTAAATATTCTGATTATATATTATTAATTCTGAATTCACAATTGTGCATATTATGTGTGTTTTATTAACAAATATAATAATACATTTATATTTCTTGTGTGAGGCCTGCAGAACTCGTATTTGCAGCCATGTAAAAGGGATGAATCATTGTTCTTTCTAATGGGAAATTTTCCTCTTGGTTCTGGTCTTATGAACTGCTTTGCAAGGTGTTAAGAGACTCTTTTGTTCAAATTATACAGACTTGTAGTTAAATGACCTTAGTTAAAAAAACAATTAGGCCTGTGGACATAATGTGAAATAAATTGGTTCAACTAACGCAGATTCACATGGGACTGAGACAAATCTATTGTGCATCGTTGAATGAAACTGGATTGTTGCAAGCAAAAATAAACTGTTTGGATTCACACTGAAAGAGGAGATGAATCCAGAACAAACCTAAGAAAATACAAGTGTTGCAACCTGACATTTTATTGAATTTTGATAATTGGTCACGTATTAGTGGTAAAGGTTTTTTCAAATGTGGTGATTATTCCATGTGTAGGATAGCTAAGGAGACCACTTAATTTACTTATAACAACAGCCCAGTTTACCCAACGAGGACTAATATCAACTGTACATCACATTTAGTGATTTATGTTTAGGGAGCACTATCAGATCAGTAAAAGAGAGGATTGCTGAGCATTTCAGAACAGTTAAATGGGTTGACGAAAGATACCCGTTCTCTTTACATACTCGTACATGTACCAAGCAGGGTCCACAGAAAGGTTCCTTTTTGAGACTTACGGCAGTTCTGGAGCGTCTCGATACATACCATGAATTAGATTACTTTCTGGGTGAATAGACAGGATTTTTTATAGAGTGGATCTAGCTGGCCTTATATGTGATTCTATTTCACGGACCCTCAGATTCACATTTGGTTTTGTGATATAATCTCAATGTAACAGTTTTGTAACTTAGGCCGTCATTATGACTTCAGCATTCTTTTCTGAAGACTGCCAAAGCCGTAAGCGCTAGAAGACCGCCATATTATGAGTACTGAGGGATTTCTGCCACAATTTGGGTGACAATCCTTCAGCATTCGTGCTGGTGGTCGGCGGTTCCACAGCTATCATCGCCATACCAAAAAAACTACTCCTGCTGTATTACGAGCAGTAATACGGCGTGGGGGTGTCCTGATGGCGGGGTGCTGCCGGTGGTGACAGCACCGGGTCCCATTCTCTGGCGGACGACCTCCTTGCTGGACAAGGTAAGTCGATCAACCAACAGAAGAGGGGGTGGGAGGGTGGGGGGTGTTGTGTGTATGTCTGTGTGTGTGAATTTAAGCATGTATGCATGTGTGAATGTAAGTGTGTATGCATGTGTGAATGTAAGTGTGTACGCATGTGTGAATGTAAGTGTGGATGTGTGTGTGATTGTTGAAGTGAGTGCGTGTTGGTATGTTTGTGTGAATACATGTCTGTTGGTGCGAGTGAATGATTGTATGTATGAGTGTTGGTGAATGTGTGTATGCAGGGTGCGTGTGGGTGTGTGTGTGTGCGTGTATGCGGGGAGGGTGTGCTGTTATGGAAGGGGGTGCTGTCATAGAAGGGGGTGGGGTGAGTGAGGTGCTCTCATGGAAGGGGGTGGGGGGGGCCAAGGAATTGAAGGGGGTGTTGGGGGAGTCATCTGCCAGTGACAGGAAAGGAATTTCCTGTCACCAGCAGCCTTTCAGGCAGGGTTTTCATGGAGGTGCTACAGCCATGGAAATGCTGGCATAAAGTTGACTCATAATAGCGCCGGCGGTCTTCAGTGGACAGCCGGTCCGTAGGTGCTGTCCTCTGGCCCGGCTGTCCTAATGCTGGTTTGACAGAGGTCAAACTGCCACACTCATAATGTAGCGGTCTTCACAGCTGGCCCGTCAGTGTGAGACTGCCACTGTGGCCCTGGCGGTTTTCGGACTGCCAGGGTCGTAATGAGGGCCTAAGTAACTGTATATATGTTTTGACACAAGAGGAGTTAAAAATGCACGGCTTGATGCCCAAGATAATTAGGTGCTATGTCCACTGGCTGTTTTCTACTCTGGGGACCTGGTTTTATTTACAATTTATATTCAACTTTCTTCTCTCATGGGCAATCTCCCTGTGGATCCTCTATATTAACATGAACACTAGTAACATCATACGTTGTTCTTGACGTTGTACCTTACAGGAGTCTTAAACATTATTAGAAGGCTACTTTTTTGATAGTAGGAATAGGGCCCCACTACTGAGAAGTGACTTGTGACTTTCTTAAGTAGAATAGTGCTCCCTATGAGAATTTATTAGGGTAAATATTGGTTAGATGTATCTGACCTGGCCCTGCTGTTATTATAACTTGGAAGAAACTTTTAGTAGTTCTTTAAGTCAGTGATTTCTTAATGAGCTGGCTTTTGATGACATTCAGAACAACCACCGTTACCATGCAGTCACCTGAATAAATATTGGTGTTGGCTTCTGACAGTTTAATTTTGTTCTTATCAACAAGGCAGCAAATAATTTCCTATACTTTAAGCAAGAGACAAAGTTTTACATGTGTAATTTTACTACCAACATAGGGTATCAATGTGCCATAGCTGGTAGACTGTTATTCGTTCATCCACTCCAATAGGTCAGCTACGTCTATGGATGACTAAGTACGTTATGTTTACAGAACATAACCAATTGGATAACACCACACTCTATGGTTAAGTATTTCTGATTTAAGGGGATTCCAACCTGGTGCTCGGGTTCCACACTTTGTTAACGGCTAGACGCCCAGAACAACAGGAAGCACTTTCCCCTATTTTTATGAGGTACGTTTGCTAGGAAATTTGAATACAACTTTGAATGTATGTCGTGTCTAGATTTGATATGTATGGAGATTTCCTAAACGTGCTTATTTGTACATTATCGCTTACGTGCTACTTATAGTATGATGTAACTCTTGTGCATTTGATTTAATTCCACCATTGAGCAAATGTGGACGATCAGTGGATTAGCCCATGCCATAATCATTTGAAAAGTTAATTTATGATAACTTGTGAACTGCTATTACTTTGATTGACAAAGATGATTTAATCTGTAGAGTGAAGTCCATATTACGATGAGGTTATGGGGAATGTTTGTTGTTCTGTATGCTATGCTGCTTTGTACATGAGTTATGAGATGTACAAGTTAATTCGTGGCACACATATGCACAATTGTCAAATCTGGAATTTCTTGCTCACAAGGTTAGAGGGATACTAAGGATCGATCAATGAGGATTTGTATATTAGTAGGAAATACAAATATCTAGGTGCTGTCTTTATTTTCCAGGTTGAGATTATTATTTGGATATTATGTGTCTTTGACAACAAGTTTTAGGTAGAAAGAATTTATGGTTGGTGAATTTTAACACAATGAGGGTGTTTCCTTGGACTTAGATGAGCATGCTTTTTCAACTGTCTTGGTTGATATGTAGTGCTCTGTGGACTTTCCTCAACTATGCTGTTCACCACAATTCTAATTTATATCTTTATCACTGGTGAGGATTTTTTTTGGTGATAGTACATATTACAGAGCTTGATTTACAGTGCTCTATTGTCTTCCTCTACTATGTTGCGCTTCACATTTCAAATTTCTTTCGGATCACCGGTGACAATAGCATTCTGGGTAATAACGTATATAAGCTAGTTTTGCTCCTCCCCTAATTGATTTTCTTTATAGGAATCTATTTCAGCCCTGAAGAAGTCAGCTGCTACTTATGCGGCATTGACGAAACATGTATTAGTGTTGACTTTCATATTGAAACATATAGACCCTTTTATGTAATCTATGAATAAGAAGAAATTAATTGAGAGACACTGGCTGATTTGCTGAATTCACATGGAAGTGAAAGCTGAAACTATCATATATGAACACTCCATGGTCCAATTGATGTGTGCTCGAAGTTATCAAAACATTATGATTAATTAAGGAAATTGGGTGGTATTCCTCCCTTCTTGAGCACCAGTTGCTTTGATTGCTGTCCTTACACTTCATAATATAGTGGAAACTTAGTGAGAGTGCCATCTATCCCAACCACCCGCTTGATCTCACGTGTAATTCTTCCCTTGGCTCTTGACCCTGCTGTTCTCTGTGCAGCTCGTGTTCTTTACTTCCCTGTTGGTGCTTCTAATGGACTTTGCCGCTGATCTACATGCTTTGCTGATGAGGAATCCTTGAAGGCGGACCCTAGGAGGAGTATATCTCTCTGCTGACTTTCATTTCCCTTGACATGTTTTCCTTTTTACTGAATAGAAGCCGGCATGCTGACACACACTTTTTTTATTTTTCTACTTAGTAATCTATAGTCCTAGATCTATTTTTCCAAATTATTTTTGTCCTCTTTGCCATTTTGCCTGCATGTCTCTGCCCATCTCCACACATGCATGTTCTTAATTGGTTAGTTGTAGGGGCAGACAATGCCCAATCCTAATTTGCATATTCTGTTTAAATGAGCTTGACTAATGCTGATACAGTCTGATTTGAGATATGTTTCTGTGCTACTGATTATCTCTTTAATGATATGTATTATTCTTCTTGAATGTTTAATTATGTTGATGTTAATTAGATTAAATATGTTTCATCACTTTGGGCAGCCAATGGTGTTTGTTTATCTTTATAATTAGATTTTGCACACAGTCTTCATGACAATAGCTTTGTGATTATAAAATAAAGCTTTGAAACTTTTCATTAATTGGAGGCTCCTTCCGTGGCCACATTGGACATGGTGTTTAAATTGTTTGGGTGGTGTTAATGTAAATTTATGTATGGTTCACCACAATCTTTCTGGGTCAAAAGGTCTGTCAACCTTGGTGAAGCGATTGATTCCTGTGAAGGATGAAAACGTGCTAACACATATGTATCTTTATGAATCTGTGGTGGAGGGACACAATGAGGCTCTCTTCTCTCATTGGACATGAGGCACATTTATCACAGTGCTAAGATGCCAAAGGGTAGTAGGTATTTTGCCAATCAATTATTGAGGCTGTGGGGCCGTATTATCAGAAGATAATGCCACATGGCAGTGGTTTCAGCATCTCATAAAATATGTACAGGAACCAGTAAGTAGTTAGTGGGGCAAATGGCAGACTCTAAATGCAGCACTTTAAGGTTCTTTCTACACTTCTAAAGCACTGGAAAATGCAGCTGTGAGCAGAGTACACTCCTTGAAATACATTAGGTTCTTCAAATTTGCCTACATTTCCCCAGAGGAATCCCACTCATGAAGAGCCAACCAAGGGCTACTCTATTATGAAAGATATACCAGGCCAAATGGTACAGCAGTACTCACTCAGACCACAGGATCCATGCCTCCCCTTGCCTACACTGAGCCACAGGATCCAAAGGATGGTTGTATTAAGCATGCAAATGACCGTAAGCATTCGAAAGCCAGTAATCATCCAAACAATCTGATTCAGATCAGGTTCCCAAAAAGGCTGAAACACCTTATGATGACTCTAAGCTTCCACTAGACAAAAGTACGTTTTCTTGGCGGCCATGACGCTCACGGCGCAAACTTGATTGGTGGTATCATTTTTACATTATATGCACATGCGCTTTGCAGCAGGAATATTAAACCCATGTGCTACCTTATGATGACTCCAAGCTTCCACTAGAAAAAAGTACTTTCCCTCTCAGAAAGAACATAAATCATCAGAGTTATTTAGAAATTTTTTACATTACATGCACTTTGTGATTTGCCTAGTACACGTTCTTTGAAGCAGGCATATTAACCATGTGTGCTACCTTATGATGACTCAACGCTTCCACTAGACAAAAGTATGTTCTCTTGGCTACCATGGCGCTCACAGTGTTCAGAGCGCGAACTCGATTGGCTGTATTGTTTTTACATCATATACTCTGTTAACTGCTTAGTAAATGTTCTCTGCAGCAGGCATATTAACCCTTTGTGCCACCTTTTAATGACTCCAAGCTTCCACTAGACAAAGGTATGTTCTCCCTCCAGAAAGAACATAAATCACTAAAGTTATTTTGACATTCTTACATAATATGAACTCTGATCTGCTTAGTACAGGTTCTTTGCCGTACACATATTCATTCTGGGACTGGTAACCAGCCCATGGAGTTTTATTCGTAGAGTTCGTAGAGTTGTCAGCTCCCTAGTTTGATGAATGATTCACACATTTAGTTTATGTTTCAGCTTTGCATTATGGGTCTTGTAGTTTCATTTTTATAATGAGATACAAGCTGTGAATACAAAGCAGAAACCTGACTAGATGAACTACATTCATTTGAGTCTCTAAAACTTGAGCTGTGTGTGAGTGTATTTATAAAAACAAACTTTGAGGAGGGCTTACAATTGATTATTCTGTACAATGGACAATATTTTATAACTAATATTTCAGTTCAAGGCTTATTAATATCATGTGAGGTGGCTCTCCTCCAGCGTGTGAATAATCATGTGTGTTTTGTTTGATTCCCCAGACTGCAGTAATCCAGTAAGCACTCATTCTCGGAGTACAATCATTTATTCAATGCCCCGCAGGCGACATTGCTGTACCAACTGCCAAGTAAATATGTTTTTCAACTGAGGGTAGTTTGTGTTTTAAGGGCCTTGTTTAAAAAATATTCCAGTAGGTCTACTAGCCCTTAAGTTATATGCAGGGCCAATGGAATTATGTGCCAGAAAGGACCACAATATGCAGCAGGGTTGACCAATTACTGTGACAAAAAAGTCCAGTTTTACATTTACAATGCCAATAGCTCCAACTCAAGTAAATGCAAGAATTATTTTATTGCAAATGTTTGTTGTATTACGCAATGGGCTAGCCCATGTTTTATGGTTGTAGGCATAAATTGCCATTGAATGCACGCCTGAAAACTACTTCGAGGCCCCTATCTTATTGCCCTTTTTTTCAGGCAATGGAAAACAAGCATGTGTGAAGGGGAAAATCCGGTCAGAGCAGCTCAAGCAATCAAACAATTGCAGAAATAGCAGATCTTCAAGTCAATTTGGCATAACCAGTATCGCCGTCTTCCCAACACTTTCAGGTTCTTCCCCGAGCCTCCTGCCTTCAGTAAGGAAGTTCATACAAAGTTAGTACTTTGCAGCATTGGATCCCCAGGCATTATTCAGGAAAGTGCAATTCTGTTGGCTGGGACCCTAAAGAACACAGAAGCACTGTGAGAGGTGAGACATGTAGACCTGTCGTATCACTCGCCCTGTCATTCAACAGGATATATGGTCCAGGCTGAAAATAAAAAAAGTATACATAGAAACTACATGTTTCACAATTGGGCCAAAGAGTTTCCTAATTTTCCCCTCTCCTCACCAGGCAGCTAACGGGGGCACCATACTAACAAAAAGCTACTTCATCGTGCTTGAAGGCCAAGTGGCAATGCTCAATTTACTTCAGAATATTATGGAAGAAATTGAAAGCAATAAAGCTCCCTAAAAATCAAGCTACTGCCTTCTTTTTAATAGGAAAATCATGGAGACCGATTCCTAGCTTGAGGCCTAAAGTGGCCAGGTGGGACCAACTTGAACAAGGAAGTTCCTGAGACAGAAATCACTCAAACTGAGGTGCCCTCCATTCCAGGTGGCTCGCAAGACTTTGTGTCAGTTAAAGTTAAATAAGAGGCTTTTGGCAACAGTTCGCCAAGCGTGATAGTTACAGCCTTCGAGTACAAATTAATTAAGGCCAATTCTCTTCGTCAGAATGAGGGAGACTTGTCTCTCATTCCCTGCATTGTCACACAAACAGTGCCACGAACAACATGTACGTCATTGAGGGGTCACAGCTGCAACCCTTGTCTTGCTCTATGCGACCCCCTGACACTGCCTTTGCAAACCCAGACTTCAGTGGTGGCGAAATCAGTGTCAAGAACGCAGGAGCGACTCCGCATTCCTTATTGTCTGCCTGTTTGTCGTTATACTAATAATGAATATATTTCCATTTTTCACTATTAGTATAATAAGACACTTAGCTAGAAAGGAACCTTTGGGTGCAGGTGTGGTAAGCATTAATTGTGTTACATATATTTTGTATGTTATACCTGACAGCCTTAAGGTTGTCATCCCCAGCTTCTTGCCTGACCCTCTATTTTTCTGACCTATATACTTTTGAGTGGTAGATTCTGATGTGGAAAGAGTAACCAAGTCAAATTTAGTATGGCCAGAATGGTAATAGAACATCCAGCTCACTGGTAAAATTTGATTTAATATTACTATTTTATAAATGCCACTTTTAGAAAGTGGGTATTTCTCTGCAGTTACTGCTATCTGTGCCTCACAGCTTGTCTACAATCCATGTCTGGGCTTTGCTGGTTGACAGCTCCCCTTGTGCATTCCACCCAGACAGCCATAAACACAGGATGCTCAGTCACATCTGCATTAATTTGCATACTGAATGGGTCTACCTGAGCAGGAAGGGTGGAGGGGCTCTCTCTTACACTTCAAAGGCCAGTGGCCTGCCCTCACACAAAAGGACTGATAACCCCCACAGGGATTCTAGCAGACAGGGTGGCTGAAAGGGGAACTAGTGAACTTCAAAACCACTCTTTGAAGTTTCCTCGACTTCACACCCCACCAAAGGACTCATCTGGACTGCTTTGCTGGGAAGGACTGCTGCCCCACTGTTGCCTTGCTGCTATTGGCCCCTGACTTTGCTGGAAAGACTCTGCCTTCCCCACAAGTTGTCAGGACTCCGGGCAGAGCACTCCTTGAGGTCATGGAATATCTCCCTAGTGATGTAGTGTACCGAAGCAGAGGAGCACATAATGGCATACACAAGGAATTAAGAGCTATAGGGTAAAGCACAGGAAAAGGATAGTGAAGGCAGAGCAACCTTAATGTAAACACACAGGGAGTGGACCAATAATGGACAAACACACTGGGTTACCACTAGAGTGGACACAGGTAAGGTTCAGAGCAGCAGGACTGAGTCTCTGGACCCTTAGGGGACAAACAATGATTGTACTTACATACACAAGACAAGCCCTTGTGGGTCCAGCTGGAAACACAGTGGCAATTCCTGAAAAAACAGCAATGGCATACTGTCACATATAAAGCACTTAAGACTACATACAACACAAGACAAAGGGCAGGGCAGGAATTGCCTCCTGGATACCAGGAGCCAACCCCTGTACAAAGGAAAACACTTATACAAAGGTGAGGACTAATAGCACATCTACCACACACACAATAGCCCAAGAGGAAATGCAGAGTAAGAGCTAGGAAGGAGCTAAGAACTGAAGCTAATCGTCATGGGCAGGCAATGCAAGGAAAACCAAAGAACAGGCAAACGTACACAGGAATTCTATGAATTTGTAACAAGCAAGAGACTAACTACAAGAGAACTAGAGACACACAAATCACAGAGAAAGAGAACAGAAACTAGGGGCCAAATGTAAGACACAGAAGAGAAATTACAGGTGCTAGGGTAGAAACATAAGGAATAAGTAAAGGAAAAATAATACCAGGAACAGAAGGAACACACTAGGAAGTAAGGCAGGAACAGGACTGGAAAACAGGGCACAGGCTCTGGCTGAAGCACATACAAACAGGACTGGAAAACAGTGCACATGCTCTGGCTGAAGTAAAGCAGAAACAGGACCTGAAAACAAGTCAACAAGAAGTCTGGTACACAGAGGAACAAACATCGATGCACAAACAGGAAGTTTCAATAAATGGCAGCTTATAAACAGTTCCAGGCAGCAGCAAGCCTAAGGCAGAGTCACATGGCTGGGCTGCACAAGAGTGGTCACAGGTGTGTGCTGTTCCAGTCTCTCACACGTCCTAGAGGAGAGACTCCTTATTCAGATAAATATTATCTATTTTCCTAACCTGGTGTGGTGTTTCCAATGTGTTACTGTATGATTCATTGCACAATAGCTTTCTAAGTTAAGCCTGGGTGCTCTGTGCCAAGCTACCAGAGGGTGAGATCAGGATAATTTGGATTGTGTTGTGAGTTACACTGACTAGGAATGTGGCCCCTACTTGGAAAAGGGTGTATACCTCTGCCAACAAGAGACCCAATTTCACACATTATGCATGGTTGCAGGTGACAGTGTGTTTACAGGAGGAAGCATATGTACGCATGAACCTATGTCTGTTTGTGTAAGCATGTGTGTGTGAGTGACAATCAGTAACAGGTAGTGAGTGAGATTATGTGAGATTGAGGACCAGATTTACTATTCTTTGATGGAAGACAATGCAGCACCAAAGTCGCTTAGCTGCCTTGCATCAGAGAGTGAGAAAAAAAGCACCACATCTAATATGATATGGCACTTATTTTCTTTTCCTGTATGTTGGTGCATATTTGGCTGACACACACCAACCTACACACCCTTGCACCATAGTGCAAGTGTGTATGTGTCCTCTTAAGCTTGGGTTTTAGACTGGACATAGTACAAAAACTATGCTTTAAGGCTTTTCTCACTTTTTGTCTGTGATGTACAATGCAGGGCACATGCAAAGTTGGAAAAACTAAGAGAAATTAAAACATTTCTCCTCATTACGCCTGCGTCATACGATTTTGGTGCAAATTCTTGTCTACCAATGTTTATTGATCAGCATTTGTGTCCAAATCCATGAGTGGTTGCGTGGGAATGCCCATGCGCCACACTTGGAATACACCCTTAACACAAAATGATGCAAACCAGCACATAGCACAGTTTCCCGTTTCTTTGGGATGCTACCCGTTGCAAATCAGGATTTGCATTAGATAGGAAATCCCACCTTAACCCTTTGCACCAGGTTTGCATCACAAAATTGAAACACAGTACAAAGCATTAGTAAACCTGGGTCTGAGTGTCATTAAGTATGAGTGAGATTGAGAGTGATTGTAAGAAAGTTAATTAGATTGAACAAGAACGAGTGTAAGAGGGTTTAAAAGAATGTGAGTGATGTTAGGATCATGTGGCATCTTGGAAAATATCAGGGTCAAGGGACATTTGATGTTACTTTCTGTGATGTCATTAAGGTCAAAGGGTATGTGATGTCACTTTTGCTCCTCCTGGCATTTTGGTGAATTGGCGCACCTGGTGCACAACCTTTGCACCTTGGTGCAGAGGTGTGCATGTAATGTGTAGCATTACTAAAAACGTCCCATTGATGCAAATGATGCAAAATGATGCAAAGCGTTATTTGCACTGAAAAAGGACTTATTTCCAGCACAAAATACCTATTGGGCTGGGAAGTAAATATTTTAGCTAGAGTTTGTGCCAATTTGCATGACCTAGAGCCAGAGCAAACCTAGCCAATCAGTATTTTATGAACATTGCAAGCCATATTGTGTATCTGGGAAATAATGTGTTTTACCTACAGTACATTAAACATAAAAGAGTTCTGCCTAGAGTCTTATGTTTGCTGCTGCACTGACGATGTACAATTTGTGTAAATATGAAATAAGCACAAAACTAAAGTAGGTTACTTCCTTTGGAGCAATGCACTGTAATCCATGTTGAACTATGCATTTTTCAATCTAACCTTCCAAAAAGGATCAATGATTTGCATGTTCACCTAATTGGTGATTTTTGGACAAGTGCCTCTAGACAGGCTCACAAGGTGTAGGAATGATTTGAGAAGTTAGGCTAAGAACAGAGGCCTCCAGACCCGGTAACGTTATGGCACAACCATCTGCCTAAACTTGACAGATTACAAATACAGCACCAATTTAATATTTTATGTACTGCACATAAACGCTCAAAACAGTACAAGGAAACCGACAGGAACTGGAAACTGATAGGTAGTGTGACAAACCGGCACTGCCATAAGCCTCAACTCCAGATCTCTCAATTGTGCATCACCATGAACACTCATTGAAACCATGATCTTACTCATAGACCTAGAGGTAACTAATTTCATAGTATGTGCTATGTAAGACACACCTTTTATTACAAGGCCGGAAGCTCACATTATGCGTTCTTAACTTGCTACTTTTATTATAGCAGTAACGAATCACAAAAAACTACAATTTCCAGGAAACCCTGGGCCCCAAACTACAGGTTGATGAGAAGTGAAACCACCAATCAGTCTTGAGCGTAGCCTATAAATATCAGTCACAGTCTCTTTTCTTGCTGCTCTGCCGTGAGTTAGGTACTCCATATCATTCGTTTCTGTATACTGTTGTTAGAAATATTTTTGAAATGTGTTTGTTATTGCATATCTGATAGTGTGTGGGCTTTGACCGTAATTGGGCTGTGTTTCATACTGCTGTGGCCCAACGCAAGCCCTACCAATCACAGGTTTGAACCTCGAAGGGTTAATTTAGGCTTTTATTCATTTATGCCCAATAAAACAAATCCTGTTGCATTAGGTAATTGCAGCACCTGTGATTGTGTAACATGGCAAAATTACAGAAGCATAAGCCCGGTCCCCAGTCTTTTCTAGTTGCTAATTTACATGTTCATACATTGGCCCTTATTTATACTTTTTGGTGCAAAACTGCACTAAGGCAGTTTTGCACCAAAAAGTTTAGCACTGGCTTGCACCATTTCTGTACACCAGGCGGACACCATATTTATGGAATGGTGCGAGCCGGTGCAAAGGGTATGCTAGAGTAAAAAAAAATTACTTTAATCGGGTGGGGCTGGCGGTATAGAAGAACGGGGTTTAGCACCAAAAAATGAATTAGGCAGCTTAGAGTAGACAAAGGTCCCCTGGGCATGGCCTTTCCACCCTGTGCCATGTATGGGGGCCCATTTCAGGGCCCTCTATGGCACTTTAAAAAATAATAAAATGCAATACATACCTGTACTTACCTGGGATGGGGTCCCCCATCCTCTGCAGTTCCTCCTGTGTGGGTGCCTCCACCATGGAAATAGGCCCACAGCTCCCATAACGCCTGCCCTGACCCAGGAGTTAAAAAACGGGGCAAAGCAAGCTTTGCGCCATTTTTTCACCCTTCCTCCCTCCGTGCACCATTTTTACACAGGAGTATAATTATGGCATTAAGGCTATAGAGACATTTTTTGCACAGTAACACCTACCTTGCTCCTCATTAAGGCAAGGTAGGTTTCCACTTCCAAAAAATGACTTTCACGCCATAAATTTGGTGCCAGACGGGTCTAGCACCAAAGTCTAAATATGGAGTTAGTTTTACATCGAATTAGAGTTTTAAAAAATGATGCTAATTCGGTGCAAACAGAGTATAAATACGCCCCATAGTTTTCAGAATATACTCACCATTCAAAACTACAGCTGACTGGTGAGTTTTACAGTGGAAATCACCCTGTTACCCTACTTTCAATTCTACTTGTATGAATGATTACCCACGCCCTTCTTTGAAAATTGCGGCCAAACACGCCTGTAGGAAAGTACCATCTTGCCTGGCATGTTACCCCCATTTTTCACTGTATATATGTTGTTTTAGTTGTATGTGTCACTGGGACCCTGGTAACCCAGGGCCCCAGTGCTCATAAGTGTGCCTGAATGTGTTACCTGTGTAGTGACTAACTGTCTCACTGAGGCTCTGCTAATCAGAACCTCAGTGGTTATGCTCTCTCATTTCTTTCCAAATTGTCACTAACAGGCTAGTGACCATTTTTACCAATTTACATTGGCTTACTGGAACACCCTTATAATTCCCTAGTATATGGTACTGAGGTACACAGGGTATTGGGGTTCCAGGAGATCCCTATGGGCTGCAGCATTTCTTTTGCCACCCATAGGGAGCTCTGACAATTCTTACACAGGCCTGCCACTGCAGCCTGAGTGAAATAACGTCCACGTTATTTCACAGCCATTTTACACTGCACTTAAGTAACTTATAAGTCACCTATATGTTTAACCTTTACCTGGTAAAGGTTAGGTGCAAAGTTACTTAGTGTGAGGGCACCCTGGCACTAGCCAAGGTGCCCCCACATTGTTCAGAGCCAATTCACTGAACTTTGTGAGTGCGGGGACACCATTACACGCGTGCACTACATATAGGTCACTACCTATATGTAGCTTCACCATGGTAACTCCGAATATGGCCATGTAACATGTCTACGATCATGGAATTGCCCCCTCTATGCCATCCTGGCATTGTTGGTACAATTCCATGATCCCAGTGGTCTGTAGCACAGACCCTGGTACTGCCAGACTGCCCTTCCTGGGGTTTCACTGCAGCTGCTGCTGCTGCCAACCCCTCAGACAGGCAGCTGCCCTCCTGGGGTCCAGCCAGGCCTGGCCCAGGATGGCAGAACAAAGAACTTCCTCTGAGAGAGGGTGTGACACCCTCTCCCTTTGGAAAATGGTGTGAAGGCAGGGGAGGAGTAGCCTCCCCCAGCCTCTGGAAATGCTTTGTTGGGCACAGATGTGCCCAATTCTGCATAAGCCAGTCTACACCGGTTCAGGGACCCCTTAGCCCCTGCTCTGGCGCGAAACTGGACAAAGGAAAGGGGAGTGACCACTCCCCTGACCTGCACCTCCCCTGGGAGGTGTCCAGAGCTCCTCCAGTGTGCTCCAGACCTCTGCCATCTTGGAAACAGAGGTGCTGCTGGCACACTGGACTGCTCTGAGTGGCCAGTGCCACCAGGTGACGTCAGAGACTCCTGCTGATAGGCTCCTTCAGGTGTTAGTAGCCTTTCCTCTCTCCTAGGTAGCCAAACCCTCTTTTCTGGCTATTTAGGGTCTCTGTCTCTGGGGAAACTTTAGATAACGAATGCATGAGCTCAGCCGAGTTCCTCTGCATCTCCCTCTTCACCTTCTGATAAGGAAACGACCGCTGACCGCGCTGGAAGCCTGCAAACCTGCAACATAGTAGCAAAGACGACTACTGCAACTCTGTAACGCTGATCCTGCCGCCTTCTCGACTGTTTTCCTGCTTGTGCATGCTGTGGGGGTAGCCTGCCTCCTCTCTGCACCAGAAGCTCCGAAGAAATCTCCCGTGGGTTGACGGAATCTTCCCCCTGCAACCACAGGCACCAAAAAGCTGCATTACCGGTCCCTTGGGTCTCCTCTCAGCACGACGAGCGAGGTCCCTCGAATCCAGCGACGCTGTCCAAGTGACCCCCACAGTCCAGTGACTCTTCAGCCCAAGTTTGGTGGAGGTAAGTCCTTGCCTCACCTCGCTGGGCTGCATTGCTGGGAACTGCGACTTTGCAGCTACTCCGGCCCCTGTGCACTTCCGGCGGAAATCCTTTGTGCACAACCAAGCCTGGGTCCACAGCACTCTAACCTGCATTGCACGACTTTCTAAGTTGGTCTCCGGCGACGTGGGACTCCTTTGTGCAACTTCGGCGAGCACCGTTTCACGCATCCTCGTAGTGCCTGTTTCTGGCACTTCTCTGGGTGCTACCTGCTTCAGTGAGGGCTCTTTGTCTTGCTCGACGTCCCCTCTCTCTGCAGGTCCAATTTGCGACCTCCTGGTCCCTCCTGGGCCCCAGCAGCGTCCAAAAACGCCAAACGCATGATTTGCATGTAGCAAGGCTTGTTGGCGTCCTTCCGGCGGGAAAACACTTCTGCACAACTTTCCAAGGCGAGAGGGATCCGTCCACCAAAGGGGAAGTCTCTAGCCCTTTTCGTTCCTGCAGAAACCTCAGCTTCTTCTGTCCAGTCGAAGCTTCTTTGCACCCGCAGCTGGCATTTCCTGGGCATCTGCCCATCTCCGACTTGCTTGTGACTTTTGGACTTGGTCCCCTTGTTCCACAGGTACCCTAGATTGGAAATCCACAGTTGTTGCATTGCTGGTTTGTGTCTTTCCTGCATTATTCCTCTAACACGACTCTTTTGTCCTTAGGGGAACTTTGGTTCACTTTGCACTCACTTTTCAGGGTCTTGGGGAGGGTTATTTTTCTAACTCTCACTATTTTCTAATAGTCCCAGCGACCCTCTACAAGGTCACATAGGTTTGGGGTCCATTCGTGGTTCGCATTCCACTTTTGGAGTATATGGTTTGTGTTGCCCCTATCCCTATGTTTCCCCATTGCATCCTATTGTAACTATACATTGTTTGCACTGTTTTCTAAGACTATACTGCATATTTTTGCTATTGTGTATATATATCTTGTGTATATTTCCTATCCTCTCACTGAGGGTACACTCTAAGATACTTTGGCATATTGTCATAAAAATAAAGTACCTTTATTTTTAGTATAACTGTGTATTGTGTTTTCTTATGATATTGTGCATATGACACTAAGTGGTACTGTAGTAGCTTCACACGTCTCCTAGTTCAGCCTAAGCTGCTCTGCTAAGTTACCATTATCTATCAGCCTAAGCTGCTAGACACCCTATACACTAATAAGGGATAACTGGGCCTGGTGCAAGGTGCAAGTACCCCTTGGTACTCACTACAAGCCAGTCCAGCCTCCTACATTGGTTGTGCAGTGGTGGGATAAGTGCTTGAGACTACTTACCACTCTTGTCATTGTACTTTTCATAAGAGAAAAATATACAAAACAAGGTCAGTGTATATACACATAGCCAAAAAGTTTTGCATTTCCTCTTTTCACTCTTTTCTAAGTGCTGAAAAGTACTTCTAAAACTTTCAAAAAGTTCCTCAAAGTTTAAAAAGTTTTTTCTGTCTTTCCAAAAAGTTCTGAAAACTTTTTTTTCTTTTGCTATCACTTTAACTCTCTCTAAAAAATGTCTGGCACAGGCAAAAATGTTGAACTGACCAAACTTGCATATGATCACCTTAGCTGGAAAGGAGCAAGGAGTCTCTGCATAGAGAGAGGTTTGAGTGTAGGGAAGAATCCTTCCTTAGAACTGTTAATTAATATGCTTAGAGTACAGGATAAGGCCATAAGTGCCCAATCTGGTGAAAAAGTAGCTAATGGTTCTCAATCTGATCCAGGGACTCCCCCAGGAAAAGGTTCAGGAAAGAAACTTCTCAGCCTGCCCATTACTAGACAGTCTAGCATAGTTGGTACAGAGGTTGAATCACACCATACTGATGGTGTGCTCTCACATTATGCTGGTAGCCAAGCTGTTAGGGTGCCCTCTGTAAGGGACAGGTCTCCTTCTGTTCATTCCCATCATACCTCTGTATCTAGAAATGTCCCTCCCACCCACCCTGATGACAGATTGTTAGAAAGGGAGCTCAATAGATTGAGAGTGGAACAAACCAGACTGAAGCTCAAGAAGCAACAGCTGGATTTGGATAGACAGTCTTTAGAATTAGAGAAGGAAAGACAGAAGTTGGGTTTAGATACCCATGGTGGCAGCAGCAGTATTCCCCATAGTCATCCTGCAA